>NC_058097.1:5508750-6192500 GCF_020171115.1 Neogale vison
TGAAAAGACAATGTATCAAGCCCCTTTCTAGACATCCAAATGCCTAGTAGAACACCAAGGATTAGAAACAGATGAATTAATCCTTGATGTCATATTTTTTAAGAAAACACAGAAATATCCAAAGAACAACATAGTGAAGAGAAGTTGAGGATATTGTAAATGTCCATGTGTTGATAGATTAAAGAGGTGTGCTAGGAACTGAGAAAGACTACATGAGGAATAGAAATGAATGGCTCATGGGACGCTATTCTCCCCCTTAAGCTCCTGACAGACATCACCAATTAATCACAGTAGTCTTTCTTACGGAACCCAGCTATGGTTCCAGAATCTTCTTTCCTACACCCACCGGACAGCTACTACAACTCAGTCTGATCCAGCTGGTGAGTTGAATGAAGGCTGTTTGCGTGAACTCACTGGCTCAAAGGACCCCAAAACACTAAGCTGTCACTTAAAGCACTGAGGATGTTGGGATGTTATATAAGTTATGGGAAAGGGTAGGCTGCCAGCACACATTTAAGGAAAAGGTAGAATTTCCATGGTGAGCAAATAGGAAGAAGATACAGCTTTAGCTTCTCCAGCAGGAATGGAGGAGAAACAGTGTATCAAAGGCCTCTGCAAAACCTAAGGGCCTATTATTCAGGCAATCATAATAACTGCAGAGATTGATGGGAAATTCCTGCTCTTTAACTGGTAGGTCTTTGGGGGAAATGCAGCAAAAATAACTCATAAAATGTAACTCACGGAATGTAGTCCTAACCAGTTCAGCCTTGGTTTCTTAAAGTCTCACCACTCTGGGAGGCGAAAGCCCAGATACACGGGAAATCTACTCTCCCTCCCACAAGTCTGCTTTTCTTCCACTGCTTTCTAACAGCTGAGTAATGGGCTACTGCAGTCATTCAATGAGGCAAGTCTGAAACGGAAACGCTATTCTGGATGCTCCTATCTCCTCTACCTTCTGTATCAATCCATCACTGTATCATGTGAGTTTTATCTCCCGAGTGACTTCAAATGTTGTCTACCTCATTCCATTTCTACAGCAGCGACCCTAGGTCAAGCCTCCATCACGTCTTATCTGGATATTACAACAGCCCCAACTTAGTTGTCTCCAATCCATTCCCTATGCTCCAATCCGAGAGCTCTTGGTGAAAGGCAAATCCTTTTCTGATAATGCCACTTCCCCAACTATCCTTCATGGACTTCCCGGTTCCCTGGGGCATGGAGTCTGGAATGTGCAACATGGTCTAGAGGGCCCTTGGGTCTGGACTCTGCCTGCAAGTGCCCCCTCCAGGCTCTTGCCTGCTGAGCTGCTTCCAATTCCAAGAAAACACAACACTTCCTCTAGCCACAAGGACTTTGCACATGCTGTTCCCTCTGCCTTGGGATATTTAGCTACCTTCAGTCTCCACACACCCCTTCCACATACACACATGAGCATTCATGTATTTTCCCCTCAAATCTTAGCTCAAGAGTCACCTCATCAAAGAACTCTTTCCTCCCTGACTACTCAGTTATCAACATCTATTAAGCTCACTAAGAGTACCCAAGACCCCCTCCCTTATAGGAGCTCCTCTTTTCTAGAATATATCATAGCTGTGTCCCCTATGTGCTCTAGGGTAATGGCATCTTCCTCTTGTATCCCAGAGTGAGCTCACTGCAAACCCTCCAAGGATATTTTTTGAATGAGTGAGCGAGTGATTGAATAATACTACTGGTTCACTCATGCAGCAGGCCCTTATTTAAATATGAAATTCTTCCAGAACCAAAGTATTTGTGGAATGTGGGGCATGGCAGTGGGAAAATGCACAGAAGAGTGAAATATCGAGAGGTTGAGGGAGAAGGTTGAGAATGGGGCTGGGGGGAGCGGTGGAGGGGAGATTCAGTTTAATAGTCTTAATATAATTACAGGATAAATAAAGTTGAGGTAAAACAGCCTCCTTTTCATGCCTGCAAGCCATTGATTCAGCTAAAAAGGCAATTACCCAAGAAGAATATGAATATTGTCTATCACACTGACACAGAAAAAAGTGCTGAATGTTGCAATGATAGGAAAGAGTCCATAAAAGAACTTGGGGCAGCGAAATACCAAAGTCTGCCTGTCACATTTTATTATAAGTAGCTCAAATAACTCTGTTCAATCTCATCTGCTTGGAGCCAAACACTATTTTTTATTGGAAGGTGGAGGGGGAGACATTTTCTATAAAAGTAGCCATAACGGGTAGTTGTCACATAACTTTTCTCATAAATAGCTCCATGCACTGATGAATAAATTCATTGGAGGGAAGCATTACTGAGTACCTACTAAGTGCCAGGCACTGAATTTTTACAATTATACTATATAAACATAGGGTTAATTTTATTTTTATTTTTGCCCAGATGTGAAAACTGAGACTAAGAGTTGGTTTGCATTATTTTCTCAGGGCCATGACCTTAGTAAGTAAATGACAGCATTTTAATCCAGGTCCTCCCTGTACCTTGCCGTGTCCCACAGTGTCACAGATGAGGAGTTTAAGCCAAGAAAGTAGTAAGACGATTTGGGGATGGCACAATCCAAGAGTTCCCTGGAGTGTCACTGGGGGCTTTATGACTCTGGCAGCATCTCAGATCAATAGCACAAAACAAGTATCTTTTCCTACTCCTGCCTTTCCATGAAGCATGCCTACAATGGCAGTAATGCAAATAAATTTCAGAATGTAATTATGCCTTTTAACACAAGGCAGTGTCCAAAGCAGCCCTCATTAAGGAGTTACTGATAGCAGAGGTCTTTTTGATGCAGGCCCCCATATTGGTATGTTTATATAATTGTCTACTTGGGGGTTTCTCACAGAGCACTTGGTGCAGGCAGATGTGTCCCCTTTGTGCTTCATGCATTAACATTGAGGTGAGCGCCTATGTGTTTAGAGCCTGTCTGCACTCCTTCTGTACCTTATTCATCTCCCACCTCCACACTTGGCCCCTTGTATTATATTCCCATGCTGCTGTAATTTAAAACAGCACAAATTTATTCTTTCACAGTTCTGGAGGTCAGAAATCCAAAGTGAGTCTTATACGGCTAAAACCAAGGGGGTGTCACAGCTGTTTTTTCTAGAGTTTCCAGGGGAGGATCTGTTCCTATTTCAGCTCCTAGAAACTTCCCACATCTATTGGCTTCTGGCCACATCAACTTCAATCTCTGCTTCCATCATCACATCCCCTTCCTTTACCCTTCCTGCCTCCCTCTTACAAGGATCCCTAGGACTATATGGGGCCACCTGGATAACCCAGTGTGATCTTCCCGTTGTACAAAAATCCCATCTGCACGATCTCTTTTACCATATAAAGCAGTATTTACAGGGGAACCTCGATGTCTCAGCTGGTTGGGCATCTGTCTGCAGCTCAGGTCATGATCTCAGCATCCTGGGGTCAAGCCTTGCATCGGGCTCCTTGCTCAGAAGAGAGGCTGCTTCTCCCTCTGCCTGTGCTGTGTGTGTGTGTGTAATAAATAAATAAGATCTTTTAAAAAAAACCAAACTTCTAAACGTAATAAATAACAAATAAATAAATAAAGTAGTAATTACAGGTTCTAGGAATTAGGACCCAGACATAGTCGGGAGTCATTATTTACCTACCGGCACTCCTACAATCCATTTTCCTCATGGTCAAGGAAACCCTTTCTAAACAATCAAATAGATGCTGTCACATCCCTCGTCTAAACTTGCTGATGGCTTCCCATCGCACCGGAACAACCCTATCCCGTAAACCTCAGGAGCTGCTTCCTGCTGGCCAGTCCAGCCTGTCTACCATGAATGGGTCACGCTGGTTATCCAGGAGCCCCTGGCCCTTTTCCACGCTGGGGTTTTTCATTTGTTCTTTATTCTGCATGTGCATGGATTCTTTCTTTCTTTTTTTTTTCAAGATTTATTTATTTATTTATTTATTTATTCATTCATTCATTCATCTGAGAGAGAGAGAGGGAGAGAGCGTGCACACACACATCGGCATGTGAGTGAGGGGAAGGGCAGAGAGAGAGGGAGAGGGAATCCCAAGCAGACCCCACACTGAGTGTGGAGCTCAACCTGGGGCTCAATCTCATGAACTCAGCCTCATGACCTAAGCCCGAGTCAAGAGTTGGACATTTAAGCAACTGAGCCACCCAGGGACCCCCGTCACAGGACCCCGTCAAGATCTGGCCTGTGTCAGAACCTCGGTGAGCCATTCCAGCCAGCCTTCTCCATCATGAAAACCAGCTCGGAGACAGAAAGCTGCCTGCAGAAGGGTTTGGAGAACGAACTGGTCCCTGGAAATACCTAACAAGGAGCTGAGGTAGGCTGGGATGGGCAAAGGGACAAGCAAACCCACGAGATGGTACCTGAGTCCTCTGGGATCTAACAGGGAGCTCTGACCCGATGGCCCTCTAGGGTTGTATCGAACTAAGGCAAGAAGCTCGGTCATGTGCCACGAGCTATCTCCTTGATAGGAGCTTAGCCTTAAACAAGGCAGTAGCTGAGAGCGACAACCAAGGCATGTAGCTGTGAACTATCAGCAGACAACACTCCTATAGTTGAGGAAATGAGTGGTTAGACCCTGAAAAGGGATTTGGGCAGCGCGTGACGAGATCTACCGCACCACCTGGAGCAGTGGGTTCTCAAAGTGGGATCCCAAAGGACGCTGCACCAACCTTGGTAGCACTGTCTGGGAACCTGTTAGAAATGCAAATTCTCAGGCCCCACTCCAGACTCCTTGAACCAGAAACGCTGTGGGTACTGTCGGGAAGATACCTGGGTCTTAATAAGCCATGCAGGGATCCTGACATATGCTGAAGTTTGAGAGCCATTGATGGAAACTATGTCCACTTTCCCTTCATTAATACTGGTCACAACCTGTGAATAGTTCTACTCCTTGCCAGCTGTGTGGCCTTGAGCAAGTAACTGAATCTTTATGTGCTTCAGTTTAATCCTCTGTGAAATGGAGTTTTTATTATACTTTGCATTATTGTATTGGGTTTCATTTGACTTTCCATATATAGCACTGTAAGGTCGTATCTGTAAGGCACCTGATGCATAGGAAATTCTCTAAGAGTGGTGCATAATAAATGCTTTACACTCCCTTCTCCGGCTCTGTGAGGTTCAGGACTTCTCTGTTTGGCTGATCGTTTTATGCCCAGGACCCAGTGCAGGGCCTGGTCCAACATAAGTACATAAATGGATCTAAAATCCCCTTCTTTCCCCTACATCTCCCTCACTGACTCTATCCTCTCATTCCCCATGTGCCTTTATAGAGATTATCTTCTCAGCCTTCACCTTTCGAAGTAGGTGATTAATTCTCTATCTGCCATATGCGACTAAGACATTGCCTCTTGTCCCTAACGCTGCTTCTGCCACCTGCCACACGATGGGACATGAGGGTACAGGTTTGCTGAGCATAGATGAGGCCAGCATCAGTCAGTCGGCTCTCCTAGATCTCTGGGCGGTTGTGCCATGCCCAGGCACACTGCATGTATGGCCTAAGAACACTGACCCATGGACAGTTCTTTTCCTTATTCCCAAGTGGTGGTGGGCACTTTGGCTTCCATAACTCACTGGCTCCGGGTTATCCCTGTGGATAAAACAGAGATCCATATGAAAGTCTCTTGGGATCAGACTTCCATGAGGTGACTTCTGGCTAGGAGGCTGTGTATGTTCAGTCTAGAGTATTTTAGATGGATCTATAAAGGATCTGGAAGACCAGCCCTAGTATCATTTCACAGGGAACACTATTCTTAGATGTTAAATTTTTAAAATTTGGGGGCTTTTTTTTGTTATTCTTGTGCCTAAGCCAAATTCTCTGTCTATAACTAAATATTAAAATACCAACTAAATATAAAAAAAAATAAGAACATTTTGGGGTGGACACATCTCCCAAACTTGTTGGATGTCTATGTAGTACACGCCCGCTGGTTCCTCCCTATTCCTCTGCATGTTTACTCCCCCAGCCCCACCAGGGCATGAGCAGGTCTGAGTCAGAGGAGATACTGGGACAGAAAACACATCGCCTCTCTTTCGAGAAGTGGTGTTTGCTTTGGCTGTGGCTACTCTGGCCTTTCCAACAGACAGTCCGGTCTGTCCGGAATGTAAATATGAGGCATGGTGCTCCAAGAACAAAAGCTCCATCACAGAGCTTTCTAGAAATGGGAAGAGGCTGTACACATCGCCATCCTGGCTATGCTAAAATTAAGGTATCGAACACATTTGTCATAGGGAGTAACAGCCAAGATAACAATCTTCAAGAGCAGAGCAAATGAGACAGTGACAAGAAAGTGACAGAAGTCACTTCTGTGATCCGTAAGACTTCACACCCAGTGGTCTCAAGGATACATTCCAATTCCAAGATTCATTTCTGAAGAGCTTTGGAGAAAAATAAAGCAACAAATACTATGCAGAAGATTTTACTAAACCAATGATAAGACTGATTGTCATAGAAACGAACAAAACTGATGAAATCAGCTTTTGAGGAGAGAGGCTGGATGGGATAGCTAGCCAACAATTTATTCTCGGAATAAATTTTTAATAGCAGTGATTCACACCTGCTGAAAAAGCCATTCTTATTGGAACCTGTGTGGGCCCATCTCTAATTCAGATATTCTCTTAAGCCTACCTGGTAATGTCAGCTGAACAGTTTGGCACACTGGTTTTATATTAAAAAGAAAAAAAAAAAAAGCTTGCATGTCAACAAGTTAGAGGAGTAAGCCTAAATAAGTACATTAAACCTACCAAAAAGCACCCGTTACCCTACACACATTATTCTCCCAAGCATTAACCTGGCAGGTAACGAACATGGCTGACCCAGTTCTTAAATCCAAGCGTACAATCCTGACAAGATAAAAATTCAGGTGCCCTGGTGTTCAGTGGGGTCTACCTCTGTGTCTTCTTGGGCACTGACCATGGTCAGGGAGACTTGGCCGCAGCCCTCACTCTCTCCTATCTTGGTGCGGACATCTCCTATCCTTTTCCTAGAAGCAACTGGCCAAGTGGTCATCCTGGCCCCTTTTCCTCCAGTTCGTCTGGTCATCAAACCACCAACCATGGCCTATCCAGTCTTCTAACCCTCTTTTATTGTTTTTGTTTTTAATTTTAAATATTGCAAACATGTAAAAAATAAATCAAATAACTAGGAAAGACTCACTTGTACCCTCCTTGAATCTTTACTTTCCTTTTACAGACACTGATGGAAACATCCCAGAGTGGTTTATAAGGCACTTGCCATCCAGTGAATGATGTTTTAGTTATTAGTCTTTAAACTATGTTGTCATAATTGATGTTTTATTCAATAAACACTTGTGAGTCCCCATCAGGTGTCAAGTTCAGGAAATGCAATCAAGAAAATACAGACTCTTCTTTGATCAACTTTGGAGTCTGGAGTAATAATAATGACCAATGCTTGACCTGTGACAGTTGTGATTTAATTTAGTTCACAAATATCCCTGGGATCATGGCCCCCCTTTTTACAGATGAAAAGGCTGAAGTTCAGAGAGGTTTAAAAACGTGTCTAAGTTGCATGGCTCGCCTTCACTTGGGATATTTGTGTGTGTGGGTATTGGTTTTAAGTAACAGAAAGCATGTTTCCAGACAGGCAGAGAGCCCAGCAGGGCATCCAGAATACAGCCTGGAGGTAGTGGTTACTGACAGGTTGCGCCAGTGCTGGACAAGGGGACCCTTGGCCTAACTACATGAAGCAAGAGCCAAGTAACCGTCTGTGGTTATGCCCTCTAAAGATTCCAGGCAGAAGCCCCAGGTATGCACAGCTCCACGTGAAGTCAGAGCCACAAACGCTGCTCTCATTTCTCTGCTGGGACCGTTACTGTAATACAGGTCTGCAACCAGTGAGGGTCTGAATCCCTCCTATCAATGCCACAGTGCTGCAATGACCAGGTAAAATCATCCTATCAACCCAATCCCAGGCATGGCCGTGTGCAGCGGTTGCCAGCCAGGAAGCCCAATGCTTAGTACCTTGACCATTCGCCCTGGCTCTGCTTCTGCCCCAGAGACGGCCAGTTTGAACAGAGGCCCCCACTGGGCCACTAATTTAAAATCCACAGTTTCGAAGGAGTAGGATCAAAATGGAGAGCCAGCCCTATTACAGATGATCTCTTTACCCTGCATAGACCAGTAAACCTGGCCTCCTGTTCATGCCACTTTTAAGTTTAGAATAAAGTACAATAAAATTTCACTGCACAGAACCCCATAGGCTAAGGATTTCGTTATTTTTTTTTTATGCCAAATTTTGCATTCTTCTTTACACCCCTTGCTTCATGCTGTGCAGGAACACTAACCTCTCCCTGGCATCAGCTTTCAAGCCTAACTTATCCTAAGAGGGGACCTGGCCTGCCTGCTGACCTGCACCCCTGGCACATTGCAAAACGTAAAAAGCAGTTCCTTTCCTCTCTCTCCCCAGGTACACAGTCTTTGAAGCAGATCCCTACACCTGTGAAGGGAAAGAAGCAATGGCCTTCCCCATACAAAATGTCTTCATCTAATTAAGCAAGAGCTTACTGATAATGAGCTCCTATTTCCAAACCTTTGATAAAAAATAGAGAGTCCCCCAGTAGTATCTTTCTGTAAGTGGGATCCAGGGAGGAGCTCTCCCGGTGTAGTCTGAGCAAGAAATTGTCTGTTCTGAATTGTTCCACATGTGGGGTATGTGTGTTACAGTCATAGATGTGGCCAGCCGCTGAAATAATTACTAAAATAAACTCCCCTTTGTTCCCGCTCTTCTCAGTCACTCTGATTTCCCTGGGCATTTGTGACATTCTGGGTCTTCAGAACAAGGAAGAAAAGCGTGCTGGGTGCGGGAATCTTCCTCACAGGCCACTCCATGGAATCATAATAATCATGTGAGGAAACAAACGTTCTCATTTTTAGATCTGAAAAGCCAAAGCTCAGAGTGGTTCTATGATTGACCTCTGGTTCCTCAGCAAGTAGATGACTCGTCTGGTGGATTCCTGGACCATTCTCTGGGGAAAACAGACCAGGAGGCCGCGTTCCTCAGTCCACCTCCCATAATCTCTGCCCACCCGCTAACCAGCGGCGTAAGTGAAGCTGACAGCCAAATATGTGCAAAGACCCTCTGTGTTTGTAAATATGTCAATCCTGAGGAACCCAGCAATCTGTTCTGCTCCTCTCAGCATCCTCTGCAGGACAGGCAGTGAAAAGCTCAAAGATCTTTCCCAACTAAGGGGACTACATGTCCAGTTGCCCAGGAAGGTCCCAGCCTAGTCTAATTGCCTCAGCATACCAACATCAGCCGTCTTTGCTCTTAAGGGTATCCCGGGGTGAACAAGGTCACTCTCTCTCCAGGCCCTACATACACAAAACACATGTTCTCTGCACATGGGAACCATCCAGGTTGATGATTAAATTGATTATGCATTACCTGAATTTCTGAGAAGGATGTGGAAGGGGGAGCTAAGGGTCATCACCATCTCCTCTTGCATTTAGGAGGAAAATGCTAACTCTAATTGACTAGGGACAACACAGAAGAGAGATACACTCTTTTCCCTCTTACTACTCAGCTCTCTAGGCAAAGGCACCAGGCTTCTTTGTTATGACTTAACTCCCAGAGGGCAGCGGGGTATATAAGGGAGGGCCACTCCCAAGAGCTGTGCCTGAAAACCCCTCATCAAAAATGTGTTTATGTGTGAAACCAAAATCGTGTTTGGAGACCTCTGAAATAGCACCTGGGCACAGTAAACATTCTAGGATCCTAGAACTGGTCCAACTTCTTCATGGAGCCCAAGGACTGAACACAGGGCTAAGGACTGACAACCAAGGCTGAGGCTTGCCTGAGCCAAGCCTGGTTAAAGGCCCGCTTGCTTCCTCACAGGCTCAGCAGTCTGTTTCATGTACGAAAGCTCACACGCCAGGACCCGTGCACGCACCCACACATGTCTGCATGGGGGCACACGCACATGTAGACATACACAAACACAGCTTTGTCAGAAACTCATAGTTCTCCAACTAGATGTCACTTTTTACAGTGTAGACATGATCTCACAAAACAGAAGATTTTATTCCCCCTCACTGAATCATTTCTCCGGAATAGTACTTGCCTGCCCATGGTGGCACTCTGAATGACTTACAAGATTTACTGGGAAAACACACAATACACACGTATTGCTCTGTAATAGGTGATGTAACCTTTAAGTTTTGTCCAGCTCATCTAAATTTGCCAGATTCCAGGATGTTACACGATAAACAGTTGCATTTAATCATTTTCAAGCAACTTTTCCAATGTGATTTTTTTTTTCCTTGAAGAACACACAAGTTCTTTGTCTTCCACTCTTATCCTCCCCAACTCTGAGAAAGAGGCTATGACCTTGAAAAGTAGAACTTAGGTCAGCAGCTGAGGTCTGGCTCTGAGTTCAGGTTCATGGTCCACCTAAAAGTCATGTTTGTAAAGGATAATTCCCTAAATGATGTGTCTTCTGTACCTTGGCCTTTTATGGTAATGCACTCAATTGTTTGGAAAAGGGATCCAGAACAATTGTAAATCGTTCTGTCCTATATAACCAAAATAGACTCCAGGTAGGAGTCTATCCATATTTTTCAAGGAAACATTTTGGGAGGAGTCTTCGTATATTGAGGTAACTCGCCAGATCTTGACTTCATTGCATATAGGTTAACCTGAGATGGTGAGTGTGTGGAAGGCATAATACAACGTCTATACCTGTGCCTGTGACAGACATCATTAATCAACTGAGGCACGACTTCCTGGTGAGCTTCAGAATCTTACTAAGTATGGAGATCTAGGTGGTCCCTACATGAACGCTGACTCATAAAATGAAAACTAGTTGCTATTCCAGATAGAGACACATGATTATAGCAAAGGGACTGATGACCCAGAGACATTCCTATCTGGCCCTAATGGGATTTGTGGCAGGAACACTCCCGTCAGACTCCATGGCACACTCTCGTGGTCACTTTTTTGTTCTGAATCCTGGACCTGTGCTCTTTCAATCTGCTTTCTCATCCTGGACATCAAGAGATGTCTGTAGGTACCAGAACCTGGTTATTTTCCCCTTATCAGACCATTTCCTCTAAATAGGCTTGACTCCCTCACTCCCCTAAAGAATTTCTCAGTCTTACTGCATGGGTCCCAGCCACTCTCTGATTTTTCATTGCTTGTTCCAACATAAATGGGAAAGGGTAGACAGAGGGAAAGACATGCCCCACCTATCTTCCTAAAAGAGAAGGCAGAAAAGTCAAGGACAAATTGCTATGATTCTATTAGTTCTTTGAAAGAATAAAAAAAAAATTTTCATCGACATAGAAAACAAAGGCCTTCCTGTATCATATCCTAATAACGTAATGTAATGTAATGTCTGTCACCACCAGAAAGCAAAAATAGCTCCCAGGTCAAGTCTCTGCCTCTTTGGCTTGGGTGTCAGCTTCTCTCTCATTCCATAATTACTGAGTGAGTGCTCGCTTCGGCAGCACATATACATAATTACTGAGTGAGCTAGATGGGGTGCATACTGCGGTGAGAAAGACAAGTGGTTCTGCGCATATGTTGGATGCATTCTTCAACCCATGGCTGCTCATACACCTTGTCTGACTTGCCCCTTTATTCTCCTGCCCCTTGAGAGCTGCTAGTCCTTCTGGTCCAACCATATTTCTGCACTTGACCTCTTATCCTAGCCCATCCTGGTGTGGTACAATTAGGGAAGAAGGAGCTGGAGGATTTGAATGAAACCTCTTACCAGTGGGTTACCCTTTCCTGTCACTGGAGTTGCAAAACGTAACGTGAGGCTGGAAGATTCAAGATGCTACTTGGCGGCACCAGGAGGAGACCCAGTGATCCAGGCACATTAGGCAAGGCGGGGCTAGCATTTGGAACCAGAGAGGGGCAGAAAGGGGGCTGGTAAGCAGACAAGCTAGAAAGATCAGGCCAGAATGTAGGCTTGGGCAGATCAAACCTGGACAGAAAGGGTCAAACAGGTGCACCAGATGCAGGAAAATAAGACTTTTCTTCTAAAACAGAGAGAGTTTATCAGGACCACACCTGGGCAGCATCTTCTTACTTTTTAATTTTTTTTATTTTAAGATTGTATTTATTTATTTGTGGTGAGGGGAAAGGGCAGAGGAAGAGAGGGAGAGAGAGAGAGAGAATCCCAAGCATACTCCAGGCTGAACACAGAGCCTGACTTGGGGCATGATCTCACAACCCTGAAATGACAACGTAAGCCGAAATTAAGAGTCAGACACTCAACCAACTGGGCCACCCATGTGCCCCCAGCATCTTCTGATTTACACCCTGTTTACCTGCAGGACGCTGCCATCCTGGAACCCATTTGTATTATTACTATTATAACTTCTGGCTTTAAGATGAGAACACTAAGCCTTGTGGAAGTTGAATGACTTGGCTGAGTTCAGAGAGCTGATAAGTAGAGGGCTGGGAACTGAACCCTGGGTAGAACCGGGTAGTGTCCTGTAGGTAGAGCCCAGATACCCTTAGAGTGGTGCTGAGCTGTCCAATCTCTGTCCTCTCAATTCCAGAGTGTGGCCAGGCCTTGGCTCAGAGGAGACACCAGACTCCCCAGGTGTCACTGACTTCTGCAAACAGCAAGAGCAGCGGGCTAGGCCTTCTGGGAGATCCTTCCAATATTTTTCTTAGAATCAAGCACAACCATATCCTCATTAATTATCTCCATTAGCTAAGCTCAATTACTTTGTGTCCACCTCCAAGAGTACAACCTTCCTCCTTAGAGACTTCCTATTTGAATTTCCAAGGGGGCAAATATTGCCAGAAGCATGTTTTATGTAATTACATAGTGCAGATATTTCCCTCTCTTTACTTAATGATCATTAAATACTGAAATTAACTCCCATGCGTGGATATGGATTCCATCAGTTTAAAAGAAAGTGCATGGGGCGCCTGGGTGGCTCAGTGGTTTGAAGCCTCTGCCTTGGGCTCAGGTCATGATCTCCGGGTCCTGGAATCAAGTCCCACATCGGGCTCTCTGCTCAGCAGGGAGCCCGCTTCCTCCTCTCTCTCTGCCTGCCTCTCTGCCTCCTTGTGATCTCTCTCTGTCAAATAAATAAATAAAATCTTTAAAAAAAAATAAATAAAAGAAACTGCATGGATAGTGAGGCATTTCTCTCTGCAGAATTTGGGGGACTTGAGCAGGTCCTCATGGATACCTGCATTAAGCAGCCTCCTCTCTCAGTCCTCATGATGTCACTGTCCAGAGTTTCTTGGTGAAGACGGTTCCCGTGCTATTCTGCCTAAGAACAACCTGAAGACCTTGATCAATGAACATTCCAAGACCCCGCATGTGGGCTTACTGAATGAGCATATCTGAGTCCACAGCCTAGGAATCTGCGTTTTCAGCGCTCTCCCTGGGGGACTCTGATAACACGAGTGTCTAAGAACCAGCGATAGTCCTGTCCCTGACTATCATAAAGACGTGAAGATGCACACAAAGACAGCCTTATCAAGGGAACAGGAGAGGCAAAGTGAACACAAGCCAGTCTCTTCCCATACATATTTAATAAAAAGAATACCTGTTATCTATTATTATTTGATAGTTGTTATAAATGCTCAGACAGGGCTTGAGAGCCGTAGCAGATCTGAGAGGAGCAGGCAGCGCCAACAGGTGAGTGGGAAAGTGAGACCAGGAGAGGAACGGAACGGAAGGGGGGTTGCTGTCGATTAACTACTTGAGCTCCAGCCTGTGGGGGCCTCCAGAAACAAGTGTGGGGCACAGACCTCCCTGAAACCCCACCTGTAGGGGAGGAGGCTGGGGTCGACTGACTCTAGTCCGTGCTGGGTTGACTTCCTGGGAGCTGCTAACTCCCCAGTTCTCCTGCTTATGAGGACAGAGGCAGGCACTGGACTGGGAAGTCGGGCTGGCATAAGTGAGGGAATACCCCTGGCCACCGAGAGCAAGCCTGTCCCACCAACCTTCTGGCAAGAAAACGTCCGGTGTGTTCCGGTGCCTGCTCACAGAGTGAATAAAAGACCCATGTGCGCACGGTGAGAAGGAAGTTCCCTCTCGGTGATTTATTTATGTGTTTATCGGATTGTCCTAAGTTGTGCATAACATAAATTCCACCACTAGAGACGTTTACCACATTCCCAGTGCTAGGCAGCCATCACCACTGTCGAGTTCCAGAACATTTCCAATAGCCAGAAAGGAAACTCTGGGCCCATCAATGGCCACTCTCCATTCCTTCCTCCCTCAGGCCCTGCTAACACTGATCTGTCTCCCTGGACTTGTCTGTTGTGGACATTTCACAGACACGGAATCACGCAACATGTGGTCGTTCATCTGCCTTCACGTTCTTGAGGTCCATCCACGCTGCAGTGCATTTCGGGGCTCCACTGTTTTTTCTGGTTAAAGAATGTCCCGTTCTGAGGCTAATACTCCCTCTAGTTTTTTTGGACCACAGAGAGCTCCCAGGGTCTGGATTTGCAGGCTGACGACAGTGCTGTGTGGACCCTGTTCACAATACCAGGCCAACCTGTTCCTTGTCTCCATGCTGCTCCAAGACACTGGTCTCTGGGGCTGCTTTCTCCCCCTCGCTCTTCTCTGGCCTCCTCTGAGATTTGGCTAATGGAAGTGACTGCTGGGATATCAGAGAAGGAGCCGGTGTGGTTAAGGCATCCTTTCCCCCAGCTCCCTCTCTGGCCATGTCCCTCCAGGAGGACGGGGCTCCTGTCTCTAAGCTTCTTTCTCCAGATGCTGTTGGGCCCTCTCTCCTGCGCTTTTGAGCCTAGAAGAGATACGGAGATACGGGCTTCCCGCTGCGGGCAGCTCTCAAGTGCTGCCTGGTCCTCTGTTAGCTTTCCCCAAATCTTCGCACATCTTTGTAAATCGTCTGTTCCATTTTCTTCACGTTATTGCAGTGCGTGTGCGAGCCTCCCCTTCCTGCTGGGACCCTGACTACTAGAATAGTGACTGATGGTAGAGTAACTCGCCAATATTTTACCCCATTGCTGAAGCGCATTTCCAGTGCACATTCGTAGCGTAACGCATGTACGATCTCCAGTTCGTAGCACAGAGCCTGAGACCCACTCTGTGCCCCTGCGTGTCCTCCCCGCTTCTCAGACCAGCTGTGAACCAGACAGCAACTGCCAGCCTGCAGTGCGATAGGGCAATTACCCATGTGGATTCTGGGATCACATTTCCTGGGTTCAAGTCTCAGCTCTCCACCTCCCAGCACTGGGGCCTGGGGCAAGTTACCTAATCTCTCTGAGTCTCAGATGTAAATTAGGGTGCCCAGACTATCTATGACTAAACAGATAATATGCAGAAAGTCCTCAGAGCCACACGTTAGAAGTGCACAGTAAATGTCAGCTACTGTGTTAACCCCCATTAGTCCTGGCCTCACAGTCCCCTCTCCCCATCCGTATCAGCTTCTCACAGCACTATCTCTGAGTCCTGTCTGCTGGCCCAGATTGTCCCCAGACTCTGAGCCAAAGATGACTGGTATTGGCAATAGACTAACACCAATTCTCTCCCAGTTGAGGGAGAAGGGAATGTGGGGACCAGCAAGACCCTGGACCCTCCCTCCCAAAGACCCTGGGGGGACTCCTTACCCCCTGTGTTATTATGGTGGCCTTCCTTCTCCTTTTCTTCTTCATCACCAGCAAAAAGACCACAATGTATTTAAGGTTTACTCTGGGCTGATAACCTTATAAGCGTACTTCATTTAATGGTCCTATGAACCCCATGAGGTATGGTTCCTTTCTCAAAACCTATTGCAAATCTATTCCACATCCTTTTTTTTTTAAAAGATTTTATTTATTTATTTGACAGAGATTGCAGGTAGGCAGAGAGGCAGGCAGAGAGAGAGGAGGAGGCAGGCCCCCTGTTGAGCAGAGAGCCCGATGCGGGGCTCGATCCCGGGTCCTGGGATCATGACCTGAGCCAAAGGCAGAGGCTTCAACCCACTGAGCCACCCAGGCGCCCCCCACACCCATTTTAAAAATCTATTCAAACCTAGTATTATTATATCCAGTTATACAGGTAACATATGAATACATCCTCCTTGTAAAGATCCACAATTGAAATAGTATGAGGTTGCCATTAGTATCCCCATTTTCCTGATTACAAACCTATGAATGAGACAGATTAAAGACAGACTGATGTTCCCAAGTTCATGCTGGGAAGCAGCAGAGGCATAATGCAAAACCAGGAATGTTTGATACGTGAGACTGGATCCATACCTACTACATTGTGCTGACCCGTATCCCCAGGACTATCTTGTGCCTCAGTTTCTCTCCTTTGGTGTCCTACCAAATCTTAACCTTTCAGGTTTATAAGCCCATTCCAGTAGGATACGGATCCTCCTAAGTGACCTTTAAATCCATATCTAAACCAGTAGGCTGTAGTGAACGCTTCTCGCACCCGTCCACACACTTCCCACGCGTCACTGTGACAACCAGTTTCCCCACAGCTGTGAGCAGACAGCACCTGGACCCAGATGCACCTCCATTCCTGCATTCTGCCCTGGAGCTTTCTCAGATACCTTGAACTAGAATGCTCGAGGGAGCAAGGTCCTTCATGTTAGCACAGCCTGGGAATCAGAGGGAGTCGACATTCCATGGGCAAGCCTTGACCAGTGGGGGAATGGAATTGTTCCCTAGAGACAAGACATTTTGGAGATACTTTCTGTGGCTCTTCTCAAAAGGTCCTGGGAGGAGTGTGTCTTTGTTGTCCACTCTGCATCTGCTCCCTTGAAGGGGATGTCCCTTCTTCCCTGTCACACTCCATCCACCCATTCTATTTCCTGGAATCATACAATCCTTCCTACTTGGCTTTGCTTTCTGGGGTGAGTTCAGGCTCCGTCAGGAATGATTGCTTTGTCTAGTAAATATTTATTGTGAATAACAGGCTCTCCTTGCCTAAGAAACGGATTCCTCAGAGTGGCCAAGATATTCAAGGAGAAGACTACACACATTGCGATTTCCTTGAGCCATGCACTCCTCAACAGCAGAGCAGGCTGCCTATTGCATGGGGCAGACATGTACCCTTGACCTCACCAAGAGAGTCAAACAGTTCTCAGTGACACAAAGCAGAAACTCATTCTCCTGCCGAGGCACTCAAACTTTCAATATGCTTCACTGTCACTGTGAGAAGGCCATGCTTCCTTCAAGGAAGGTTCTGAGGACCTAGGACCAGCCAGGATTATGCAAGTCTCTCGGAGTAAGATGGTAAACATAACCTAGTCCTTGCTCTTAAGGAGTGAACATTCTAGATTGAAAACAGATGAGTAAATAGGAAATTCTCACACCTTGCAAAAAGTACTATAATTGAGACAATCATATAAGTGAAAATTGAGCTCTCAAAGACAAATCGTTTCTACATGCCAGGCACTGCATTTTAAGCCCGCATTAATAAAAGTAATCTTTAGCTTTATCTTATTTTCTTTCTGGTTCTAGATCTGTGAATTATATTGAGACAAAAATGTATTCCAAAACATCCACCCATCTGTTCATCCATCCATCCACGCACTCTCTATGCAATACAAGCATGTTTGGCCACAACATTCAGAGGTTTTTGGTGCAGAATACCTCACAGAGGAACCTGGGAAAGCCAGTGTAAAGGGCAAAGATGACAGAAAATAAGTGATTTTCATGCAAGACTTCCATGCCCTGCTTCTTACTATTCTGATCACGACTTGTTAAAATTATGCTAGATTTGCGACTATGGATTTCCTGGATCATATTTGCAGCCACTTTTCCAACAGGGACCAAGCAGACATCAATCATTCTGAGATGGCAAACTTGTGAAAGTAAGGTCAGCAGCCAAGTTCACTTGGGTGGGTTCGATTGGACACTTGAAGAAAAGCTCAACCAGGACACTCTGAAAATATTGCAACGGTGAAAAGAGGAGGCAATGCCTTTTTCCAACTAGAGTGTCTAGTTTCTGCCCTCAGAATATTCCGTGTGCATGGAAAGAAAAGAAAGGAAGAGTGTTGCACTAAAAACAGTGTGTTACTACAGTGTGATCACAGGATCCTTAAAACAAACAAGCAAACAAACAAACAAAACTATCAGTGCTACTATAGATATTACAGAGTCTTAGGTTTTATTACCCCAGGTCAGAATCCTGCCTCTGAAACTTCTAAGCTCTTAGAGTGAGCCTTGATTTCCTAATCTGTCAAAAGGGTCTAATACTATCTACCTAATCCATGCATTTATTAATTCAGTCATTATTTATTAACTACCTACAAGATGCCAATCACTGTACTCAACAGTGGGGACTCAATGATGAGTTTGAAAAAAAGAAAAGTCCTTGTGTAGCTTGGAGTCAGGGGAGATGAACACGAATCACATATTCATATGAAAAAATGGACACAATGGACAATGGAGAAGGATCAATGGCATCAGGGGAAGGAGGAGGAGGGGTGTCTCATCCAGACTGATGATAGAGCTGAGAACAGAAGAATGAATGAGTCTGTGTTAGGTAAAAGGCTCAGGGGCAGACTGAAGGGAGATTCTTGATAGAGAAAGCAGCACATGCAAAGGCCCTTGTATGGGATGGTCTCAGCCAATGAACAAAGACAGGTATGACTGGATTCAAAGGGCAGAGGTGTGTGAGACGTGATTAGAGCAGTTGGTCTTGGTAGGTGCATCCCACGCAAGGCCTTGGAGTTCATGTCAAGGGGTTGTTTTTATTTATACTCAAAACAATAGAAAACCACTGAAGGATTTTAAACAAAGGAGTGATGTGATCAGATACATCCTATCAGTGCAAAGGATCACTCTGGCTGGGGAGAAAAGAAGAGACTGGAAGAAGGGAAGAGTGGCTGAGGGGAGACCAGAAGGGAGGCTATCCTGATATTCAAGAGAGAAGGGTAGCAGTTCAGATTATAGGGCTGGCTTTAGGGGTGGAGAGAGGGGAGTGGATTCTCACTATAGTTAGGAGGCAGGACTTAAATTTGGAAAGGAGGGAGGCACAAAACTGGTTGGATGGTGGTGCCATGGATTAAGATAGGGAACAGCAGAAAGCAGTGAGGTTTGGAAGTGAGAATCGTGTGTTGGGTTGGGAAATGTTGAGACACGGAGGGAAAGCATCAACTGGGCTGTTGGGTATATAGCCCTGGAGTTCAGAGATGACCAAATATGTGAGTCATTAGTGGCCAAGTAGATGAAATTAAAACCACGAACATAGATGAGATCATCGCGAAAATAAAATAAATGTCCACATACAAAGCACTGAGAATGCTGTAGGGGCACAGATTGGGTATTAATAAATCTTCCCTCCCTCACTCCTTCCCTGTCCTTAGAACAATACAATGATGAGTGCGTTTGGGCAAACCCCCGGGGAAGCTGGTTCATGAGGAGGGAGAGAAAAGAGCTGGTCTGCTTCTTACAGCTGCTCTGATCTCCTGAAGACATGCTCGAGGTTCACAATAGCTCTGCAGGAAAAGCAATACCCCTTTTTTCTTGGCTTTTGAACCCTGATGCCCTTCCTACCCTCTGCTTTTCAAACAAGGTGCTTGTGCTAAAGACAGAGGCCACAAAGGCTAAACCTGATATGCAGAGTAATTCCCTCTTTGACTTGAACTTTAGCTAGACCTCAGGAGTAAAGGCAGGAAGGGAACAGAGAACACTTCTTTGCCATGCTGGCCATGAGCAGGAAAGCAAACCCAATGGGTTTGCTGACCTCTGCACCAGAAATATTTTTGCATACAATTTCTGATGTACCTAGAAGAGCAACTTAAACTAAAGGAATTGTAATGAGATGAATGCAACTCTATTCAGTTTTGAAATAAAGCCTCTAACACCAAGGGGCTATAGCATTAAATTCTTCTCTTTCTATCAGGAGGAGGGGGTAGTCTTTTTTCACTGGTACCAGCGTGCTTACTGGGTTTTGGAAAAACTCTATTTTTCCATATAAGTGACATCTCTCATTCATTCCTTCCATCAATCTGACATTTCATTGCTAGATTAGAGCATTTTCCCCAGTGATCCTTAGTGAGTTTCAAGGAATATTCACCCAGTACACAGAAATAATTGGTGGGTCACAGGAATTGACAAAAAAACAAAACCTCAGATTCTGTTCACATTTAAACCAAGAAAGCAATGCCGTGAGAGGCGTGTCAGCAAAATCTCAGGACAAATCATCTCCCTCTAATTGAGGAAACTGTATTTATGATCTCCCTCTAATTCACTGCGGTGTGACTTCTGCATTTTTTCAATACAGCATACTGATCCAATACCGCTTTTAAGTTGCAAAATTGTTAAGATGGCAGGGTGCCTGGGTGGCTCAGTGGGTTAAAGCCTCTGCCTTCACCTCAGGTCATGATCTCAGGGTCCTGGGATCGAGCCCCACATCAGGCTCTCTGCTCCATGGGGAGCCTGCTTCCCCCTCACCTCTGCCTGCCTCTCTGCCTACTTATGACCTCTGTCAAATAAATAAATAAAATCTTTAATAAAAAAAAAATTGTTAAGACGGCTAAAATGATACTCATTCCCTACGTCTACCAAGAATGTTTGAATCTTTCTCCCTATTGCTATCAGAATAAAAATAAAGGTATCCAGCGGTATTCTAAATGTCATGCTTCAAAGCTCTGAGACACTCTTTCTTCTGACACCTGATTGACAGATTATGGCTTTTGGATATCCATCAAATTAATAGATTATGACTTTTTGAAGCCAGAAACTATGCAATTATTGCCATGTTCTATCTATAAAGAGATAACTTATTCTTTGTCATCCATTTGTGTCTCAGAAGGCAGCCCCCGTCCCGCCAACACATACATATCATAATTATAAATAATTCGGTTCCTCCTGTCTTTTTTTCTTTCCAGTATTCCCCCACCTTGAACATCCACAAAATAATTCACTTTGAAAAAATGTTAGCACAGGAGATGGCTGACATGTCTCATATTTCTTGATAATGTTTTGCAAATTTAAATATCCACCATCTATGTAATCCCTGATGAGAACTCCCCTCTGGTTTTATGTATCTTATCCAAGGACTTCTCTGAAGCAAAATTAGGAAAACAAGGATCGAGATATTTTCAAGCCCAGGTACTTGGCCCTGTTGCATTTAACTGAGGATTTCAAGTCTGACATAGTAGAGACAGAGATAGAAGGAAATTTCCCTGACTACCTGGAAAATTGCTAACACTTTTCATGCCCCTTCATTTGCATATATCTCCGTTCAGTTCCAATACCTTAAATCAGAGAGGTAACCAAGTGATCTAATTACAGTGTCGGTTATAGGGCAACCTCTAGTCTGGTTTAAAGAAAGATCTTCCAGGGCACCTGGGGGGCTTCGTTGGTTAAGCAACTGACTTTTGGTCTCAGCTCAGGTCTTGATGTCAAGACTGTGAGTTCAAGCCCCACATTTGGCCTCCACGTTGAGTGAAGAGCCTCCTTAAAAGCCAATAATAACAACAATTTAAAAAGTAAAGAAAGAGATCTTCATAAAAACAACTTAGAGTGAAATTTAATCTGTCAATCCTGCCAGTCAAGGTGGTGACTCTTCTGAACTGATACAGGATGGCCACGATGCCATCAGAAGGGGCCAGGGTTTGTTGAACTGGGGGAGAGTTTCCTGCTAATTCCTCTCCCATTGCAAGTCAAAGCCTGCTTGCAATTCTAATCCTAAAGACTTTAAGGCTGCACCTTCAAAAGTATCTTTTTAAAAAAATTATTTTTTTAAATTTCTTTTCAGTGTTCCAGAATTCATTGTTTATACACCACACACAGTGCTCCATGCAACACGTGCCCTCCAGTCTTCTCAAAGAAGAAGACAAACACCAATAGAAGAACCAACATAATCCACTCCGCTCTCCCTCCTGGAGCCCTGGAGTACACCTCTGGAAAATCTGAAGGAGAGAGAACACTTACTCTGCAGACTCCATTACCACACTAACCAACTCATACACTAAAGATGCATGAAAGAGAGCGTGGCCAGACGTGGAAAGAGCTTAAAGGGTCTCTCAATTTCAGAGGATCTTGGAGTTGTTAATGCTCCCACACTGATAACTGAGCTTCTCTGCATATGTCAACAACTGATGCCAGCGCTGTCTTCTCTGCGAAACCCCCTCCATCCACGCTAATATGAACACTCTTCCTTTCGCGGCTAACACACGCCATGCTCGGCTCTGTTATATTCAATTTTTCATCTTCAGGCTAAATACAGTTTCCTCAAAGAGACATTTCTCAACCAAGACAGGATAAAAACCTTTTCACTGTGCTTCTGCATTCTCTCTTTTGTAACCTTCATGGCTTCTGGCATTATTTAACTAATACCATCTTCTCTACTAGAGTGTACCTTCCAACAGGGCTGAGTCTATCTTGTTGACCACTGAAAACCCAGAGCCTAGTGAAGTGCCTGGGTTATAGCCAGTGATCCGTAAATGTTTGTTGCACCAGAAATTTTAATTCCCAAGGCTCTTCCCTTAGAGATACTATTTTTTCCTGGTGGTGAGATCCTAGAGAGAACTGTTACATTACTAAGGACCTTGAAGCCCAGTGAGTGTTTACTGAATGAGTGAATTGCTGAACGGCTAACAGGACAAAGGGACAAAGACCATGAGTAGAAACAATGACAAGAATAAATGAATCAACCACATATGTCTACAAAATTCCTAACTGGGGACAGGACTTTACTGGGCACAGGATTTTACTGAAGGAGGACAGAAGAGGCAAAAGATATGCTTCCTTTCTTAAGTGAAACATGATCTCCCCACCTACCAAGAAAGGCACAAGGAATTCTACGTAAAACAGCAAATCAGGGAATCAAGATAATTCAATGGAAGGACTATTTCAGGGAGAATGGAACCAAGGGTTTTTAGAGTTATCCCCCAAGGCAGATAAAAGAGGAAATGATGGGAGTCAGTGGCTGATTACCCAGAGGTGTGAGTAGAAAAGTGGGTGGAACAACAGGGGACCAAAGGATATGGGACAAACTGAAGAAGAATGAAATAGTCGAGAATGATACTGGGCATTCTAAGTCGGAGTGATTTCAAGAATATTAATATCATTGATGGAAACATGGTGGTAGGGAGGACTAAAGCTGACTTAGGAGTGGTCATAGCATACTGAGGTACTGAATCTATGGTGAAGGGAACTTAGGAGAAAAATCAGAGAAAATAGAAATATAGAAAATAGAAAAATAGAGAAAGAGCTAGATGAGTCAGCCACATAGTAACAGCCGCTATCATTCACAAAGGGTTAAAGATGAGCTAAATGGCTTGCACGTAATTTCAGTCACTCTTTACAACAGCCCCAGGGGTAGTTATCGTTATTTGTCCTATTTTGCAGATGAGAAAAATAAAGCGTAGAAGGTTAAGTAATTGTCCCCAAACTCACACAACTAGAAAGTTACAGAATTAGAATTGGAACACAAATCTTCCCACGTCAAGTCTTAGTTCTGAAAAGCAAGGGAGAGAGTGCCGAGGAGAAAATAAGGCGAAAATAAGAAATGAAGCCGTTCTTTCCAGAATAGGTGACTCTGACAGTGTAAGGCAGGGGCAGGAAATTCCTCCTCTTTGGGTGAAGCACAGTGTAAAGGACACTCATAGGAAAGGGCATTTCCCAGGTGTGTTAACTTTCTCTTTCCCTTACTCTTGGGCATGTCTGCCCCCTGGTGTATCTCGTCTTATATAAAGCAAAAGGTCATGAATGGATAAGAAGCCCTAAGAACACCCAGAAGGCAAACAACTAAAATCTTCAGAAACTCAAAGATGGATCTGAGAAACTGAGTTCTGGAGAAGCTTGGTGGTAAGCTAATATTTCACTGAAGTTTGTGAAGATTAGCATTTTTATCAAAGTCTGAGTAGAAGATCATGGATAGACTATGCTATGTGAGTAAGAGATAAGGGTTAGTGATTAAAAACAAAAGAAAAAAAAAAACAACTATGAATACCTTGAAACTATTTTTATGAAGTTTGCTTTAAGATTTATCTGTGTTGATATTGGGTGTATAGGTATAATTATTTTATTTAAAATTTCATTTTACAAATTTTGATTGAAGACTTGTAAAGGCATGTTTATAAATGTGCCTTTGCCCAAGGAGTTACCATCTTGAATAGTAGGAAAAGAGCTGGGCTTGTTGATTGGCTCATGTGACCAAGGTACAATACCGCCACCTGGTGACAAGGTACACAGTACAATCCAGTGTCAAAAATTGGTCTTAAATGTTCCAAAACAAAACCATTAAAAAAATCCTTCTGGATTCCCTTCTGTTGTCTTTGTCATTTATTACTTATACAGTCATGTTCTACTCATTTACTTCACTTAGGAGCAATTTATTGTAATGGTAAAAGAACGTTAGCTCTGGCGTCAAACAGACTTGGG
The DNA here is from genome assembly GCF_020171115.1 of Neogale vison. Taxonomy (NCBI): domain Eukaryota; kingdom Metazoa; phylum Chordata; class Mammalia; order Carnivora; family Mustelidae; genus Neogale; species Neogale vison. The sequence continues at coordinate 5,533,027 of NC_058097.1, forward strand.
TTCAACTTTCAGCGCAGCCAATTTCGGGCTTAATGACTTTCTTCACTTTCTTCATTTAAATGCTTCCAAAAGGCAGATATGGAGATGTAATGAGATCACATATGACACATGCTTCGCACTGTGTCTGGCACACAGTGAAACAACATGTGATAATCATCACTGCAATATTGACATTGTTCCTATCACTATTATCCACAATGGCGGAGACTGGGAAGCAGACTTACCTCAATGATCCTGCGCCTCCAAGAGGATAAACAGGAACAGCCATAGGAAAAACGTTTTGTTTATATCTCAGGTACTAAACAGCTGTGACTACATATTAGGACCAGATGTTCCAAAATGATATGCAGCATTATGCTCAATTCCAACTCCTACTGAATTGCTCGTTGATGAAATATGACTACTAGAGGAGATGATTTATTAAAGGGAAATCCATGGATGTGTCTTTTAGTTTCATACCCGGCTACCCCAAATTACATGTCAGTCTGTATACTCTGAACACCGCGAGTGTCTGGCCCGTTCTGAGACTCTATGGGAAGCTCATCCCCCAGTTACGGCCCCATCTGTCTTCCTACCATTGGTTCTGTGTACATCTGCCCTGCTGCGTCCAGGTATAGCAAACCTGGGCAGTACACAGTTACAAAACCTATTAGCTCATGTTTCCTTGTAGATGTGAACTTTTCATTGATTCCAAAGTCATTGTTGCTTCCAATTTCTTTCAAGTGATTTTTTTTTTCTTATTTCATTCTCATAGGTGCTCAAAGGAGAATCCACTGGGGGAAAGTAGAGGGAAGGAAGTAGAAAGAATAGCTCTAAGTTATTCCCTTTTATTAACAGGCCACAGCAGCCATTGTTCTAACCCTCCTATAAAATCTGGTTATTTCCTGATCTCTCTAGATGACGTTCAAATGTTCTGATTAGGGGAGCATTTGCAATTCAGCATAAGGTCAAATGCTTTGGTAGCAACTGCAAAATCCCTGCTTTGCTTTATTAAGCTTCCCCCATAAATTCCCAGGCACAAGGAGCGGGCAGTCCAGCCAGAAATCCTGTATGACTCAGTGACGCAAGCAACCAAGGCAGAGCCTCCAATCCATAGACCAGCAGCAACCGCCCAACAGGGTCTGATTTCTGATCTGTGTATTTATTCCTTAAGGCGGGTCAAGAAGGAGGAGCACCTAACGGCCTCCCTTTATTTTTTTTAAATGGAAAATGTACAAATTGCAAGCCATTCTCCATACTGAGAAAACAGAATACATCATTGCCAAAGGGGCCAGGAGAAATATTTAGCACTTAAGCTGCTTATAGAGATCCATTTGTCACCTCCCTAACTAGAGTTTGGGACATTTGTCTTTGCAACCCTACCAACCCAGCTGGGACATATCTCACTAGAGAGAGTGATGACAGGGGAGCAAATGGTTCAGCCCAATTATATATGCTTAATTGATCTAGATTCTAGAGGGCATACTTGTATGGAAAAGGTTTGCCAACTAATCACAAGAAAAGAAACAGCATCTTAATTGGGTGGCTTTACATTGGGCAATATTAACAATTAGTTACAATGTCTAATAACTTATCTATAATGCTTTTAATGAGAAACATTTAAGTCCTTCTGGAATTTTTCCAGTCAAATTAATTCTGAGACTAGAGACAGTATTACAAGTAATGTTATCAGAATTACAATTACGCTAGTACTAGAATGTGTCACTTAAAATAAAAGGCTCAATGGGTAGGTCCTAAAAGACCCACTATTTTCTCTGTAGACTTTATTAATGTAGTCATGGATAAGATATATCTATCCATGTACCTTTCTCGGGTACCTGATGGGGCAACATGGTCTCCTGGGCTTGATAAGGAGGGCAGGACCCATTTGCCCTATACCGGATGTCTAAGAAGGCAGTCCTTACATCTGAGACATGGTTTTACCCAATACACTGTCCTGTGTCTGTCTGACCATGCTCCAAAGGCTACCAGAGAGCAATGGCATTGTTGAGAGGTGACAGGTGCAGTGGGTTCCTGACATGCCCTTGGGAGGCACTATTCAAGCCTAAGCCTCAGGAATTCCTAAAAGCAGATCTTGGGCTTCTCTGATTTGAGGCAGCTCCGTGGCCTGTGGGTCTAGCTGGTCCGGCTCCCTTGATGCCGATGGTAATGAGAGCAGTAACAAACACAGTCAGAAGGAAGCCACCGAGCTGAGCATGCCACGGGCACTGAATCATTTAATCCTCCAGTCCCTAGGGCTATATCGGTCATGGTTCTCATCTCCACTCCACTTTCCACAGGAGGAACTTGTATTCACAGAAATTCTGGAATCTGCTCAAGGTCCAAAGAGGTATAGCTCTGACACCAAAGCAAGGGCCCGTACCTCCTGAGTCACAGCCGTTCTTCGGCTCTCCCTGTTCCCTTTCAGATGCCGTGCTGGACCATGATACAGCTTAGAGTGTTCCAGGCACCCCTTTTGCTGAGGACACCTAAGGCACTAGTTCCCAAACCTTTGTGTGCCCCAGACTCACTTGAGACGCTTGTTAAAATGCAGATGCCTAGCCCCCCACCCCAAGAAATTCTGAATCTGTCGGTCAGAGTCATGGTCCCAAAGTCCCTTCAGTTTTCACACTGTTCCAGGTGATACTGACGTGTGTAGTCCAGACTCCTGCTTAAGGCAGAAACACAGCCCACATGGCCGTCCCCGCACTGTAGCTTTAGGCTAAGGACCATCTCCCCTATGCCAGGACAGACCTTGAATGTTTCACTGTCAACTCTTGTATCCCCTGTGGAATGGAATCAAGTCCCTAGAACCAATAATAGGCTTGGCAAAGCATCCCAGGCACCCTTGAACAATCAGTGGGCTGGACACCTCCCTAGGGTTATCAGTTCTTATCAATGTTCCTCTCCCAGCTTGGACAGCACCTCTCGCCATGTGATCAGGGCTTGTGAGCCACAGGGAACCACCAAAATCGCAGGGGCCAGGATTCAGCAGAGCAGCTGAACTGGAAGCCACAGCCCACGGTTTGTACGCTGCCTCTTTGAGCCTTCCGAAGCTCACCAGGTAGCCTAGCGCTGTCTCCCCGGCAGGGTGAGCCATCCTACAGTGTCTGTTTGGTATTCATGGCATCGGGTGCAGAGATGAGCTCTAAAGACTCAGAGCGCAGCCCTGGTAATGATGTAGCAATAGATGGAGTAAAACATTCAAGTAGAGACGCGAACCTGTGTTAATATTAGGTCAGCCAGACAAATACAGGTGTTTCTGAAAAACTGTATTAGGCTTTAACTTATCTCATTTCGAGACAGCTTTGAAAGTAGAGCATAAAAAGATTGAAAAGGCTCCCTAACCACACAGTCGTGAATGCCTGCCGCGGCAGGGCAGAGGTACAGAGAAGCCCGGGGACACAGGAAGCAGGAATGAGCTAGGGGGACAAGGACGGGGGTGCGAGGGTGACGGTAATTTCATGACTGTCTCGGACACTGGGTATGCCCTGCTGCAGAGCCCCCTGCCCTCACCCTGTCCCAGCTCTGAGTGGCTCTGGTCAGCTTCAGGTAGGAGCAGCGTGACCATACCCAGCTCTGGCCTATGAGACGCTCACCTCCTGCCCTCGGGCTTCCTTCTGGACTCTGTAGGGGGGCCTCACCCATGTACACACAACCCAACGGTACAAGAGGGGGAAAGCCCCTTGAGCAAATACTTGGCCAATGGCATAGACGAGAGTGGACACACTTTTCTCCTTCTCCCCACCCTACAACCCCAAGAGGCAGGCTTCTCAGGGATAGAATCCTAAAAACCTGTGAGTTGCCCCGCTCGGTAGCACGCCCTCCCCTGACCCCCACCCCCCTTCTCTGAGTCACCACCTGCTCCTTCACCCTTGCTCTTTGGACTTGTCTCCCGTAATACGACGTGAACACAGGAGCCCTCTGCTCTGTGGGATACCCAGCCAAAGCAGTGAAAAGGCTGACCTCCTAAATTCAATACCTGACGCTTTCATTTCTCTGCTAGTAGGTGAGACAACATGAATAAGTTGGTATAAAATCACTTCTAAAGATACAAGTCAAACCATTCCCTTCCCAGAAGACACAGCTGAATCCTTTGTCAGTTTGGAGAGAAAGCCCAGAATGCTTACAGTTAGCCTCGGGGCAGGAGGGGAATCCATGTTTAAAGAGGGGGACTGGGATCTGTTGCTGAATTTAACTCAGCGACAGGACCCGCACAATGCATTTACCACGGGTTCTCTGTGGGAATCATCTGCCGTCTTAACAAAGACCCCGATTCTCAAGGATGTGGAATAGCATCACGGGGGTGGTCAGAAGGCAGGCTGGGTCTGGGGCGAAAGAACCCAACTTCAGTCCTGGCTTCACCGGTTTCCATCTGTGTGATCCTGGTCACACGGTTCTCCGCTCTAAGCTTCGGTTTTCTCACGGCCAAGAGGGGAGTGTTGACAGGACCATCCTCGTGGTGTCCTGAGGTGCGCAACAGAGGCTTCAAGATACCGCACACGCCTCACTTACCACAGTGCCTGGGTTCTAGTAAATTGTAAAAAAATAATAATAACAAAAATGAGGTTTTGTAATTATTGTCACTTCTGTGTGATGGAGCCCAGACTCCAGTGCACGCGAGGCAGGCTTCAGCGCCTGCGCTGCCCCTCCCAGCCCCCCGCCTCCCCGGCAGACCGCGGGAGGTCAGCTCGAGGCACCCACCCTGCCTGCGAGTTTAGGCCTCTTTGCAGAAGCGGTAAACACAGTGTGTGGCCATCCATCCACTGGACAGGGAGGCCTGGGTGTGGCCTTGCTGTGCGGGGATCCGGGGACCTGCCTTCAAAGGGGAGACCGGCTGCCTTACTGAAGTTATTTAATGGTCATTATTCAATGTATACAAAACTGTTTTGCCTGTGGCATAATTGGTACCAAAATGAGAACCCAATGTGGCTGATCGCAGGAGCTTGAGAGGAGAGACAGACACCTAAGGACAAACCCACCCCAGCTTCCCTGAGCAGGTCCCCCAGCAGCTACAGGCCTTGGCAAAACCAGGAGCGCAATGGCTGCAGACGGAGAGGGATGCGGTCACTGCGGCCCAGAGTCCAAGAACGCGAGCACCGCACGCTCCTTCCCGTCCCACGGCTCTGCAAGGATTTAAGGAGATTGATGCACACCCTTGTTCTCACCGATGGTAATTACGTTCTATAAAGTCGCTGTGAACCGTGAGTTCGCCAACGGTACCCCGCTGCTCCTGGTAGGTTCCTTGCGAGCCTCTGGTCACAACACTGCTGCCACTTAATCAATAGATGACCGTTTTTTATATCTGTGCTTCTTTTTAGAGACAACGTATTTCATATACGGTGTTGACTCATTGACGTCGAACTCACAGCATCAACACTGTAACTCTTGCCTGGGGGAAGCTCCGGCAACACACCCGCTTTCCGGAGCACGGCCTCGCGCACCTGGGGACCCCAGGCGGCGCCTCCACGTGACACTCGTGGGCCATTTGAAACGGCAAAAGGGCCAACACGAAGCACAAAAATGTGGGGGGGGTGGGAAATGGCACCGGATATCACCGAAAGGACACTTGTTTGTACTATGAGAACGAAAACGGAAAGGCAGGGGGTCGCCTTTTGGGGGCTCAGCTTGGAACGTGCAGGTGAGACGATTCAAACTGTGCATTATTTCGCACAGATGACCGCAAAAGGGTTGCGAGGATTGAAATGCGGGTTACAGACACATTCTTGCGACTAGGTAAATTCACAAATACAGAATTGTCAGACAATGAAGACAAACTTTAAATACATATATATATATACATACATACACACACATACATACATACTTGTGCATATATGCATACATAGATTTGTATAAAATACTTCAGCCTAGTTTCTATACCATACATTATCCAAAAATGTGAGTAATGTTGTGGTTATGGTTTCTTTTAAAAATCTGTCGCTAGGCAAAAATAAATCCTCCTTTTCATGGACCAAACAAGCTGGGTGCCCTTATAAGGACAGTTGATGGTCAAAGATAAACAAAATTTTCTTATCTTTGAAAAAATTGAAGGGAAAAACAAAAACAAAAACAAAAAACAAACCCAAAACCGCCTGTAGGGAAAGTGAGGCTGGAAAAATTTGGATCCCTTCTCCCAGCTGTCAAGTTGGAAAGACGACCAGCCTCCTCCCTCAGAAACTTACATGTCAAAGTCACGACTGATTCCTCTCCCTCATCTACTGTGTTATCAGGACCCCAGGAGTGCGCTGGGCTCCCTGGCTGACAGCTTCCAGGGGCATCTCTCGGGGCTCACTCTGGGGCACCCAGCACTCAGCCTCAACTGACCAGTTAGCTAGAGTAGCTACTGTCACAGGCCAGGGAGATAAAAACAAACAAACAAACAAAAAACCATGTAGCAGGCACTCATCTGGGGAGGAGAGGTGTATCCACAGGAAGAACAGGTGATGGCAGCTTGCTTTGCAGCGTCACTCTGCAGGAAGTCACGCTGATTTCATTAAGACGCTCACCCTCCTACCTCTGACCTTGAGCAAACACCCTATGCCGTAGGGGCTAGTAACATCCCATTTTCCTCCAAATGAGACCGAATTTCAAAGGTCAAGGAACTCTGCCCAGTGACTCACAGCTATAGGAGCACGCGTGGATCTAGAACTGTCCTGAGTTCAGGTGACGCATAGCCCAGAGTACTCCTGTGAAGCTGGGGGGCGGAGATGAATTTCTGAAGGGAAACTAAAAAAGGAAGTATTTCTTTTCCACACCCATGCTTATTCTTCTAGTACATAATCCAGCAGGGAGCTAGGTTCCCCGGGATAAGACGGATAAGGGCATCTCAGTCGCCCACATACCCACAATTTTAATTCTTTTACATCAGCCTGACAGGCAGGTACTTTTCCCCTCCTACATGGCAGAGGAGCCCCCCCTTCCTCTGGCTGACATGGCCTTGAGGATGTAGGTGCTTCCCAGGTGCTATTTGACCTTGAAGCCCAGTGTTTTTCTCCTTGATCCCACAGCAGAGGCTTCTAGTGACTCTCTCAAAGATTAATAGTAGGAGCTGCTCGTACCATCGATTTCAAGGTGCTTTTGTCTCCATACCGGAATGCAACACTCAAGACAAGGAGGGCACGCCTGTGGGTGTGTCTGGAGAGCAGCAGCGACAGATTTGCTCTGAACGGCCCCCTTCTCCTCCTCCAGGGGCCCTTCCCAACAAGCCATCTGGTTGACCAGTACTCAGGTGGTCTCCTTAGATAGACTTTCACAACCAAGACACCCAAAGGAAAAAAGCGCCCCCAATTGTTTCTCAGCTGTCTTCATCAGTTCCCATTAAATTAACCACTTTTTAAGTACAAAAGTAATACGTTCTCATTGAACTGTGTTCAGACCAAATGTAAGTGGAGAAAATCAGAAGTAAAGACCTACTTCCTTCTCGAGACAACCACTGCTAACAATTTGGTGAATATCCTTCCACTATTTTCCTACACAAAGACAAAGAAGTATGCGTGCGTACCCGTGTGTGTGTGTGTGTGTGTGTGTGTGCGCGCCTATTGTGTTTGTAAGCAAAATCAATAAAAAGTTTTGTAACTTGTTCACATGCAACACACAAAGGACACCTTCTGCGACAGAATAGCGCATCTACCTTGTTCTTCAGAGAGCACGCAGAGCGGTCCATTATCCGGTACCCTGTCATTCGTTTGACCCCATGCTGCCCAACAGATCTCCCGGGGGGAAAGGGACATCCTAGGTCTGACCCGTATGGTGTGGTAGCCCACTAGCCACAGGAGCCTATTGCACACTTGAAATGGGCCTCAGGGGACCAAGGGGTGGAACTGTAAATTTTTAATTCTCTTTAATTTGATTAATTAAAATTTAAACATAACTCGTCACATGTGGCTAGTAGATGTTGTATCAGACCGCGTAGATATAATGAGCCCCCTAATTGAAGGGCACACATTAACTTTTTCCTAAATTGTTTCCATTAGATATTCTGATGGGATACACATCTGTGCGTGTGAGAATATCTGAGTGTTAGCTGATTATTCCCTAATTGAGGTTTTCCCCAACACTTTGTGTTCTCTATTAATAAGAAGCCAGGTTTCTATAATTTGCATTCATTTCTAATAGAATAAAAGGCAGATGTGCCCATATATTTGCCGTGAAGTAGCCTGAAGGCACAGAGCTTCCAGAATGCACTTAGCATCCCTTTTGGGGTTGCACACTTGCCCTGCAGCAACCGGACAGGCTGGACCGTCTACAAGGTGCTACTGCTGATAGCCAGGCTGTCACCAAGGAGCAACCTGTACCAACCCCCGCTCTGGGGAAGAAAGGTCTGCTGTCTGCCTGGCGTGAACGAGCTGGCAACAGCCTCTTTACTCAGTGTTTGCAATAAAGCATCATTAATAGCGTTCATATTAAAGCACGACAAGCAATATTTTAGTCTGTTTTTTTTTTTTAAGTCCCTCCATTTCCCATTCCTATCTGTTCCTGCCCATGCCCAGAAAAGCATAAATAAAGGGTTTGGCTACATTTCACGTAATTAGGCTGTGATCAGAGCTAATCTGTTGTGATGGGCCTCAGAACTATCTCTCCGCACGACACGGGGAGGGGAGAGCTTGACGGCGGCCTCTCTGGGTCGGTGTGAACAATGAGCTGATGCTAGAGAGGGAGGAGAGGAGGCAGAGGAAATGGACAGCTGTGTCCCTCTGGCATGAAACATCACAGTGGCCCCTGGGCAATCATCCCATATTCAGTGACCCCTTCCTTCACAGAGACCAGGTCTGCTTTGAAGGAGCCACTGCCGTGCTCCTGAGAGGAAAGAAGGTGGTGGGTATTTGGTTTGTCTTTATGACTTCTTCAGAGAACTTAATAGGTTTTTCTGAAACCTAATGAATATTAAATTCCAACCAGTTACATCCTTCCAAAGGCTCTTCTCAGCTTTGTTAACATCCACATATATTTTCCTTTTACTGCCGGAACAAAATTGTAGCAGCATCAACAGAACTCTAAATAAAGGAAGGGGAGAAAAATCACCCACAATGCTGAAAGCGCCACAAATCAAACTGTTTTCATTTTTCTGTGTTCTCTTTCTGTCTTTGTTCATGGGTATACATAATTTATGTCTGAGGCTGCTCTGCTGTCTTTGGTTCCAGGTATGCAGTGAATGGGATTCGGTGTAACTCAACCCTCCAGCCAATTCCCTCCTGGGCCCTAGGTCTTATTTCTTCCATGTCATCCCTGGCCTCTGACTGTTTCTGTTTTACCAAGTCTTGATCTATGATTCACCCCCATGTCCCTGTTGGACCATGGCTGCATTGGCTGACTCTGGTCAACAGATGTTCCCTCACAGGTGGGATTTCCCCCACAGCCTGGCAGGTGCAGATGCCCTTCCTGCGTGGTTTCAGCACATGGCTGTGATGATTGGTGGCTCTTCTGCCATAATTTGTAGTGAAATATTTTCCATATCACACCCCGATAGACCCATGTTGCTCTGGCTTGGTTTAACTCACTTCTGACACCCAATTTCCATGCTCTCACACTTAACCGTTCTACTTGTATCTGCCTGGCCTGTGTTTATCTCTGGGTTCTTAATCCTAGGCAAACCAGTACGCTCAGTGCGTTGAGGTTCCCTGGACCCTGTGGTCTCTGGGCCACCACTTTTCTCTCCTTTCCTCAACAGCTTCTTCTGAAGCTAAAACCTCAGCCAAACTGTTTGCGATCTAGAGATTAAATGAAGTCATGCTTTCTGCTTTTAAAAATTATCATCATTTTTTCCTAATGCTACTGTATAAGTCTCCCCATTACAGTTTTGGTCTTCTATTGAAGTGTTCCATCACTTCTTAACTGTTTTCTTAAAGTGTGGAAGAACGTTGGACTCCCCACCAGAGGACACTTGGGAATATCTGAGAAAGACACTTCTTGTTGTCAGAGTTGGTACGGAGTAGGTTTAGTGGGTCAAAGCCAGGGATGCTTCTAGACGTCCTATTATGCATAGGATAGTGCCTGTCACACAGACTCATCCGGTCCAAATGACAACAGTGCTACAGTGGAGAAACCTTGCTCTAATGTTCAGATTTTCCCATTTTGTCATGACATTTTCATGAGTCCTCAAGCCCGTCTTACTCATTGTTGTGTTCCCAGTGCTTCACACAGTACCTAGCCTGGGAGGAAAGCCTGCGGACATGGTGTTTTTTCTCTTTAGGATTATTCCTTTAAGAAAATTCCCATAGGGGAGTTCTGTTCAGACATACAGTTTTTGTAGTGTTACCAACAGCCAGCATATACTCTTTCCTTATCTAAAATGTACATTTTTACCTAATTTTTGTACCAATTTCTACATGGGAGTACATATACACTACTACTTTTAATAATTTTGTACAAATGCACACAGATAGCATATAAGCTCAGCCAGTACACTGAGCTTCTGTAGCCTCGCTTCTGGCATTTCCCCCTCAATGCCGAAATCATCTTTCTATTGTTTTCACCAATCTTACTCATATCTGTTTATGAATTATGTGTTTCTACCTTTGGGGTAGAGTATCCTGAGCATTCTGACTCCAACACCATAAAAGTGGAGAGAAACAGTGGGACCAGGGTGAAATAGAGAAGTTACACTATCTAAATCGGATGCTAAATATTTGAAGAAGTTGCATCAACCCTAGCAGCAAATACATACGGCTTTTTCTTCTGGTATAATTTGCCTAAAATAGGGATAATAAAACCTATGCGCCTCACTGGTAGGCTGTTTGCAGCTGCTATGAACAACCCAGCATGGTGACCAGGAAGAGATGAAAGTCACCATAAGACAATGGAGAATGTTTTTAGGGCTGTGATCAGAGAAATCCAAGAAAATTCATCCCCTTGACAACCTTCTTGGGGGCTAATTTATCAAAGTACAATTACAGAATTCTTACCACACACACACACACACACACAAGAAAAATGTACACTTTTCCCATAGTGCTTTGTTTTCATTGAGTACCTATTTTTCTATTTTGTGATAGGCACTGGGAATGCAAAGAGAAACAAAATGCACTGAGCATACATTTAAAGGGTTAGAAATAAGCATGGCAAACCATCATGGGATCCATCATGTACTGGGTAGAGTCAGATCTTCAGGTGGAATTTAATTTTCACAACCACCCTTGGGATCAGTACTATTTTACATTATTCAGTAGATGTGGAAACTGAGGCACAAAGAAGTTAAAAATAAGTTGCCTAAGTTCACATGCTTAGTAAACAACAGATGTAAATTTTTTTAAGATTTTTTTTTATTTGACAGACAGAGATTACAAGTAGGCAGAGAGGCAGGCAGAGAGAGAGAGAGAGAGAAGGAAGCAGGCTCCCTGCTGAGCAGAGAACCCGATGCGGAACTCAATCCCAGGACCCTGAGATCATGATCTGAGCTGAAGGCAGCGGCCTAACCCACTGAGCCACCCAGGAGCCCCACAACAGATGTAAAATTTAAATTCAGGCAGCCTGACTCAAATCTTTAACCCTGGGCTATATTTTTATTGGGACAGATACAGAAAGAAGAAAGTATATTAAAATGCAACCAAGATGGAATTTATCTCAGGTATGCAAGTTTGGCTTAACATTTAAAAATCAATTAACGTTGGGTGCCTGAGGGGCTCAGTTAAGCATCTGCCTTGGGCTCAGGTCATGATGCCTGGGTCCTGGGATGGAGCCCTGCTTTGGCCTCTCTGCTCAGCAGGAAGCATCCTTCTCCCTCTCCCACTTTCCCTGCTTGTGTTCCCTATCTCACTGTGTCTCTGTCAAATAAATAAATAAATTTTTTTAAAAAATCAATTAATGTAATCCATCACACAAAAAAACAGAAATCACATGATTATATAAATGGGTCCAAAAAAGCACTTGGCAAAATCCAACACTTATCCATAATAGAAACTCTCAGCATAGGAGGAATGAAGGGGAACTTGATTTGATAGAAAACATCTACAAAAATCCTACAGCTAACATTATATTTAATGGTAAAAAATTGAAAACTTTCCTGATGAAATCAAGTACAAGGGAAAGGGTTCCTTCTCACCACTCCTTTCAACATTGCACTGGAAGTCTGAGCTAGTGTAATAAGACAAGAAAATAAAAGGCATACAGATTAAGAAGGAAATAAATAAAACTAAGTTTTCTGATGATTGCCTATGTACAAAATCTGAAGGAACCAACAAAACTCCCTAAAATAATAAATGATTATACCAAGTTTCCAGGAGACAATATTAATATACAAACGTCAATTACCTTCTTATATACCAGCAATGAACAAGAGAAATCTGAAATTAAAAACATAATACCATTTATTTTAGCACCCTCCCAAAATAAAATACTTAAGTATAAATCTAGAATATGCACAATATCTATATGAGAAAAATTACAAATCTCTGTTGAGCAAAATCAAAGAACTAGATATATAGGAAGATATTTCATGTTTATGAATAGGAAGACTCAACACTGGCAACATGTCAGTTCTTGCCAATATGATCTATGGAGTCAACACAATCCCCATCAAAATCCCAGAAAGTTATCTTTCAGGTATCAACAAACTGATTCTCAAGTTTATATGGAGAGGCAAAACCCCCAGAGCAGCCACCAAACACTGAAGAAGAGCAAAGTCAGAGAACTGACAAAACTCAACTTCAAGACTTAGTATAAAACTATAATAATAAAGGCAGTGTGGTATTGGTAGAAGAATAAACAAAAATAAGATGAGAATGGACTACAGAGCCACATAACAATAATCAACTAACCTTTGAAAAAGAAGCAAAAGCAATACAATGGAACGAAGATAATTTTTTCAGTAAAGACTATCCAGCTAGAACAACTGTATATCCACATTCAAAAAAAAAAAAAAAAAAAGTCTAGATACAGACTTCATATTCTTCACAAAAATTAATTCAAAATGGATCAGAGACTTAAATGTAAAACACAAAACCCTAAAACTCCTGGGAGATGACATAGGTGAAAACTTAGATGGCTTTGGGTATGGCAAAGACTTTTTAGATCCAACAATAAAGGCACGAACTAAGAAAGAAAGAACTGATAAACTAATTTTATTAAAATTTAAAAATTCTGCTCTGCCAAGGACACTGTCAAGAGAATGTGAAAACAATTCACAGACTAGGAGAAAACAATTGTAAAAAACATATCTGATAAAGGACTTATTTTCAAAATTCACAAAAAAATTTTAAAAACTCAACAATAAGAAAACAAATAATGCTACTATAAAATTGGCCAAAGACATCAACAGACATCTCACCAAAGAAGATATACAGATGGTAGAGGAGGCTGGGCAAGATGGCAGAGGAGTAGTGGACTGAAATGACATCAGCTCACAGGAGTTCAGTTAGATGGCCATCAAAGCATTCCAAACACCTACAAACTCAACAGGAGATTGAAGAGAAGAACAGCAATTCTAGGAAGAGAAAATCAACCACTCTGTGAAAGGTAGGATATGAGGAGAAGTGAATCCAAAGCAACAGGAAGAGAAACTCTGGGGGAGGGGCTGGCTCCAGGCAAGCAGTGGAGCAGCACAGCACAAAATTGGAAATTTTAGAAGTCTGCTCCACTGAGGACGTCACTCTAGAGGTTAAGCAGGGGTGGAGCCCTCACAGGGACTGTGTGGTCTCAGGTCCCTTGAGGTCACAGAAGTTTCAGGGGTGTCTGAGTGAGGCAGAGCTGCCATGTATTGGGAGCAGGGAAGCCAGCTACAGAGACAGAACCAAGGAAGGGGCTCTCAGCTCTGGGTTACCTTAAGCCATGATCCAAGGCACAGTCAGGTCACTGCTCGAAGAGCAGTGACCCCATGAGTGTCAGATCTGGGGAGACTCACCTTCCACCTCTGGAGGCAGGAATCTGCTGGGTTTGGAGATGCCAAATGGGACTGTGCGCCAGAGACAGAAATGCTCAGTCACAGGCCAGGTGAGCTCAGAGCATGGCCGGAGACCAGGGAGATGGGAGTGATTGAGCTCTTTTCTCCGAGGACGCACTGAGGAGTGTGCCCCTGAGCTCTCGGCTCCTCCAGCTGGAGACTGGGAGGCCGCCATCTTCATTCCCATACTCCAGAACTCTACAGAAAGTGTTCAGGGAACAAAAACTCCCCAGAGTGAACTCCAGCAAATTTCTTAGCCCAGCCCTGGACAAGGACAGTGCAATTCCGCCTCGGGCAAAGATGTTTGAGAATCATGGCAACAGACCCTCCCCTAGAAGATCAGCAAGAATATCCAGCCAAGACCAAGCTCACAGATCAAGGAGAACAGCAGAATTCCAGAGAAGGGTAAAGCAATAAATGGAACTCATGGCTTTCTCCCCATAATCCTTTAGTCTTGCAAAGTTAAATTAATTTAATTAAATTTTTTTCTTATTCTAATTTTTTAAACGTTTCCTCTTTCATCTTTTAATGTTCCTTAACTAGTTTATCTTAACAAGACTTTTCTAAAAAAATATTTTAAGCCTTCATTATTATAGTCATATTTTATCCTTCTTACAAGGATAAATAAATCCTTGTATTTAACCTTACTTTTTGTATACATATACAGTTTTTTTTTTCCCTAAAAAAATTTGGGATACAATCTCTTCTAATGCATCAAAATATACCTTAAATATAGCACAGGGCTTTTTTCTGGTCTCCAGACTGAGCACATTCTCCCCTCTCCTTTTTTTTTTTTTTCCTTTCTTTTTCCAACCAACTTATCTCATCAATTCCTTTTTTAGAATTTTTAAAAATTTTCATCCTTACAGTCATAGTCCATCCCTTCATCATGTTTACTCTTATTTTTGCATGTGTGTATACACACACACACACACACACACACACACACACATATATATATATATGTATGTATTCTGATTTGGTTAGCATACATTTTTCTGGGGTCTTTGCCACCATTTTAGTATTTTATTTTCTCATTCATATATTCTTATCTGGATAAAATGACAGGTGGAAAAACTCACCATAAAAAAAAGAACAAGAGGCAATACTGACAGTGAGGGACCTAATCAATATGGACATCGGTAATATATCAGATATAGAGTTCAGAATGATGATTCTCAAGGTGCTAGCTGGACTCGAAAAAGGCATGGAAGATATTAGAGAAACCCCATTTGAAGAAATAAAATCCCTTTCTGTAGAAATAAAAGAACAAAAATCTAAACAAGCTGAAAGCGAAAAAATATATTAATGAGGTACAATCAAGAATGGAGGCTCTTATGGCCAGGATAAATGAGGCAGAAGGGAGAATTAGTGATATAGAAGACGAAATGACAGGGAATAAAGAAGCTGAGCAAAAGAGAGACAAAAAACTACTGGACCATGAGGGGAGAATTCAAGAGATAAGTGATACTATAAGATGAAACACTATTAGAATAATTGGGATTCCAGAAGAAGAAGAGAGAGAGAAGGGGGCAGAAGGTATATTGGAGCAAATTATAATACAAAATTTCCCTAATATGGCAAAGGTAACAAGCATCAAAATCCAGGAGGCACAGAGAAACTCACTCAAAATTAATAAAAATAGGTCCACACCCCATTATCTAACAGTAAAACTTACAAGTCTTAGTGACAAAGAGAAAATTCTCAAAGCAGCTCGGGACAAGAAGTCTGTACATACAATCATAGAAATATTAGATTGGCAGCAGACTTATCCACAGAGACCTGGCAGGCCAGAAAGAACTGGCATGATATATTCAGAGAACTAAATGAGAAAAATATGCAGCCACAAATACTATATCCATCTAGGCTATCATTGAAAATAGAAGGATAAATTAAAAGCTTCCAAGACAAACAAAAACTAAAAAAATTTGCAAACACCAATCCTGCCCTACAGGAAATATTGAAAGGGGTCCTCTAAGCAAAGATAGAGCCTAAAAGTAGTAGATCAGAAAGGAACAAAGGCAACAGGCACTAATAGTCACCTTACAGGCAATACAATGGCACTAAATTTGTATCTTTCAATAGTTACTCTGAATGTAAATAAATGGGCTAAATGCCCCAATCAAAAGACACAGGGTATCAGAATGGATTAAAAAAAAAAAAAAAAAAAAAAACCTTTTGATATGATGTCTAAAAGAAACTCATCTTAGACCTAAAACACACCTTCAGATTTAAAGTGAGGGGGTGTAAATCCATTTATCATGCTAATGGACATCAAAAGAAAGCTGTGGTGGCAATCCTTATATCAGATCAATTAGATTTTAAGCAAAAGACTATAATAAGAGATGAGGAAGGACACAATATCATACTCAAAGGATCTGTCCAACAAGATCTAACAATTTTAAATATCTATGCCCCTAACATGGGAGCAGACAACTATATATAAAAAATTAATAACAAAAATCAAAGAAACACATCAACAATAATACAATAATAGTAGGGGACTTTAACACCCCCTCTCACTGAAATGGACACATCATCCAGGCAAAAGATCAACAAAGAAATAAAGGGCTTAAATGACACACTGGACCAGATGACATCACAGATATATTTAGAATATTCCATCCCAAAGCAAGAGAATACATATTCTTCTCTAGTGCACATGGAACATTCTCCAGAATAGATCACATCCTAGGTCACAAATCAGGTCTCAACTGGTACCAAAAGACCGGGATCATTCCCTGCCTATTTTCAGACCACAATGCTCTGAAGCTAGAACTCAATCACAAGAGGAAAGTTGGAAAGAACTCAAATCCATGGAGGCTAAAGAGCATCTTACTAAAGAATGAATGGGTCAACCCAGGAAATTAAAGAAGAATGGGAAAAAAAAAATCATGGAAACAAATGAAATAATGGAAATTATGGAAATAATGGAAAATAATGAAAACACAAACTGTTCAAAATATGTGGGACACAGTAGGACACACTGAGAGGAAAGTGTATAGCCATACAAGCATTTCTCAAGAAACAAGAAAGTTCTCAAGTACACAACCTAACTCTACACCTAAAGCTACTGGAGAAAGAACAGCAAAGAAAGTCTAAACCCAGCAGGAGAAGGGATATCACAAAGATCAGAGCAGAAACCAATGAAATAGAAACCAAAAGAACAGTAGAATAAATCAATGAAACTAGGAGCTAGTTCTTTGAAAGAGTTAATAAGATTAATAAACCCCTGGCCAGTCTTATCAAAAAGAAAAGAGAAGGACCCAATTAAATAAAATCATGAATGAAAGAGGAGAGATCACAACCAACACCAAAGAAATACAAACAATTATAAGAACATATTATGAACAACTCTAAGCCAGCAAATTTGACAATCTGGAAGAAATGGTTGCATTTCTAGAGATATATAAACTACCAAAACTGAACCAGGAAGAAATAGAAAACCTGAACAAACCCATAACCAGTAAGGAGATTGAAACAGTCATCTAAAAATCTCCCAACAAACGAGAGCCCAGGGCCAGACAGCTTCCCAGGAGAATTTCACCAAACATTTAAAGATGAATTAATACCTATTCTCCAGAAACTGTTCCAAAAATAGAAATGGAAGGAAAACTTCCAAACTCATTTTATGAGGCCAGCATTACCTTGATCACAAAACCAGACAAAGACTCCATTGAAAAAGAGAATTACAGACCAATATACTTGATGAACACAGATGTAAAAATTCTCACCAAAATACTAGCCAATAAGATCCAATAGTCCATAAAAAGGATCATTCACCACAATCAAATGGAATTTATTCCTGGGCTGCAAGGTTGGTTCAACATCCACAAATCAATCAATGTGATACAATTCATTAATAAAAGAAAGAACAAGAACCATATGATACTCTCAATAGATGCTGAAAAAGCATTTGACAAAGTACAGCATTCTTTCTTGATCAAAACTCTTCAACATGTAGAGATACAGAGTACATACCTTAATATCATTAAAGCCACCTATGAAAAACCCACAGCAAATATCATTCTCAATGGGGAAAAACTGAGAGCTTTCCTCCTAAGGTCAGGAACACGGCAGGGATGTCCACTATCACCACTGCTATTCAACATAGTACTAGAAGTTCTAGCCTCACCGGTCAAACAACAAAGAGAAATTAAAAGCATCTAAATCAACAAAGAAGAAGTCAAACTTTCACTCTTTCCAGGTGATATGATATTTTATGTTGAAAACCCAAAAAACTCCACTCCTAAACTGCTAGAACTCGTACAGAAATTCAGTAAAGTGTCAAGATATAAAATCAACGTGCAGAAGCCAGTTGAATTTCTATACACCAACAAGACAGAAGAAAGAGAAATTAAGGAGTCAATCCCATTTACAATTGCACCCAAAATCATAAGACATGTAGGAATAAGCCTAACCAAAGAGGCAAAGAATCTGTACTCAGAAAACCATAAAGCACTCATGAAAGATATTGAGGAAGACACAAAGAAGTGGAAAAACATCACATGCTCATGGACTGGAATAACAAATATTGTGAAAATGTCTACGCTACCTGAAGCAATCTACACATTTAATGCAATTCCTATCAAAATGCCATCAACTTTTTTCAAAGAAATGGAACAAATAATTCTAAAAATTTATATGGAACCAGAAAAGACCCCAGATAGCCAGAAGAATGTTGAAAAAGTAAGCCAAAGTTGGTGGCATCACAATCCCAGACTTCAAGCTCTATTACAAAGCTATTATCATCAAGACAGTATGGTACTGGCACAAAAACAGACACATAGTCAATGCAACAGAACAGAGAGCCTAGAAATAGACCCTCAACTCTATGGTCAACTAATCTTCAACAAGGCAGGAAAGAATGTCTAATGGAAAAAAGACAATTTCTTCCACAAATGGTTTTGGGAAAATTGGACAGCCACATGCAGAAAAATAAAACTGGAACATTTCCTTCACCACACACAAAAATAGACTCAAAATGGATGAAAGACCTCAGTGTGAGATAGGAATCCATCAAAATCTTTGAGGAGAACACGGGCAGCAACCTCTTCAACCTAAGCCATAGCAACTTTTTCCCAGAAACGTTGCCAAAGACAGGGAAAGCAAGGGTAAAAATGAACAATTGGGACTTCATCAAGATCAAAACTTTTGCACAGCAAAGTAAATAGTCAACAAAACCAAAAGACAACTGACAGAATGAGAGGAGATATTCACAAACAACATATCAGATAAAGGGCTAGTATCCAAAATCTATAAAGAACTTATCAGACCCAACACCGAAAGAACAAAGAATCCAATCAAGAAATGGGCAGAGGACATGAACAGACATTTCTGCAAAGAAGACATCCAGATGGCCAACAGACACATGAAAAAATGTTCCACATCGCTCGGCATCAGGGAAATACAAATCAAAACCACAATGAGATACCACCTCACACCAGTCAGAATGGCTAAAATTAACAAGTCAGGAAATGACAGATGTTGGCGAGGATGTGGAGAGAGGGGAACCCTCCTACACTGTTGTGGGAATGCAAGTGGGGCAGCCACTCTGGAAAACAGCATGGAGGTTCCTCAAAAAGTTGACAATAGAGCTACCCTAGGACCCAGCAATCACACTACTGGGTATTTACCCTAAAGATACAAATGTAGTGATCTAAAGGGGCATGTGCACCCAAATGTTTATAGCAGCAGTGTTCCACAATAGCCAAACTATGGAAAGAACGTAGATGTCCATCAACAGATGAATGGATAAAGAAGAGGTGATATTCTATATATATAGAATATATATTTCTATATATATATATATATATAGAATATATATATTTATATATATTCTGATGAGGATGTGGAGTAACAGGAACTCTCCATCATTGCTGGTGAGAATGCAAAATGGGGCAACCACTTTGGAAGATAGTTTGGCGGTTTCTTACAAAAGGAAACATACTGTATGATCCAGAATTGCTCTTCTTGGTATTTATTTTCCCAAAGGAGTTGAAAACTTATGTCTAGATAAAAACCTGCACACAAATATTTATAACAGCTTTATTCATAACTTCCAAAACCTGAAAGCCAGCAAGACGCCCATCAGTAGGTGGATGGGGAAATAAACTGTGATACATCAGAGAATGGAATATTATTTAGCGATAAAAAAGAGCTATTAAGCCACGAAAAGACACAGAGAAAACTTAAATGCATATTACTATGTAAAGGAAGCCAATGTAAAAAGGTAAAATTCCAATTACATTTGACAACTTAAAGATTTGAACTGCGGAAGTCCACTTGTATGTGCAATTTTTCCATAAATACAGTACAGAACTGTAAATGTATTTTATCTTCCTTGTGATTTTCTTGATAACAATTTGTTTTCTCTAGCCTACTTTATTACAAGAATACCAAATAGGATACGTATAACTTACAACCTACATGTCAATCATGTATGTCATCAGTAAGGTTTTTATTCAAGTAGTTTATTAATAGTTACATTTTTGAGGAGTCAAAAGGTTCAGTGCCTCTGACCCCCCACGCTGATCAGGGGTCACCTGTACGAGACAGTCTGGAAAAGGCAAAACTGTGGCACAGGATTTCGATAGAGGAGGAGGCTGTGCGTATGTGAGGGCAAGAGGTATCCATGAAATCTCTGTACCTTCCACTCAATTTTACCGTGACCTTAAAACTGCTCTTAAAAATAAAGTCTATTTGAAAATTGAAAAAAATAAATGCAACCAGGTGCAACCCTACCTCCCTCTCCAGCCTCCTTTCTCATCACCATCTTACACACACACACACACACACACACACACACACACAGTTTAAATGCAAGCCGGTGCATTCCTGCCTCTCTCCAGCCATGCTGAGCTGGCTCACATTCTCTCTCCACCCTATACTTCTGGAACCACTGATTCCTCTACTTAGAATCCCCCTCACACAATTCCCAGCTCTCTTTGACTATCTCCACTACGGTGCCCACTACCAGCTCAGATAAAACCCTTCGGTCACCCCACCCTGACCGGGCCAGAGGCTCTTTCTCTGTACTCCTAAATCAAAATCAGAGCTCGTCCCACCAGCCCAATGCTTTCAATTGTGCACATTAACTCTCTGATTAACTCTCTGTCCCCGCCCCCACCCCACTGGCCTGGAAATGTGCCAGAGTCTAAAGGGTGAACCTCATGAAGAGCCTGGCACTTAGCTGACGCCCATTAAATGCTGGCTGAAATTTAAAGACCTTGGGTAGTGAGCTGTTACCTTAAGGCATCCTGTGTCCACTGTTTCCTGTGGGTGCCCTTGCCCACTCCGGGCCTCAGTTTCCACACTGCTAAAAAGAGCATCATCCTCACACTTTATCTGTCATGGTGCCTTGGTTTTTGTGCTGCACTTATGACTAGTGGACCTTCTTTACTGTTCGCTTCTAATAAAACAAAAGGTCTATGAAGCAGGGATTTGGCCATGTCCATTACTGTTTTCTTGGTGCCTACCATGCCTGGCACTCAATAAATGTGTTAAATAAATGACTATACGAACAGAGGAATCCTCTGGTACGATGGAGAAAGGAGGGAAATTGTCTTGGATTTCTTTCTAAATTCCCTCTCCAGTGCCTGGAACCCAGCCTATACTCCAGAGCCAAGAGAATGAGCACAAGCCAGAGAACTGTCAGTCCCGTGACTTATTAGTCACATGGCTATGGGCCTCAGTTTACCGCATCTGCATAATGGGTACAGTCTTGGCACTCACCTCATTGCTGCTCTGGGGAGTAAAGGAGGTGATCTAAGGAAAACACTCACTCAAGACAAGACATGCTGGCAGTCATTACACGTTTCCCATGTTTAATATTATAATATGAGAGCCTGTTCTCACCCCTTCTGTGCCCCCTGCTATTCGGCATGCAGGGGACTTGTTCTGAATGTAAAAAGAACCTATTTAAATCCTGGTTCCTTTTTTTTAAACTGTAGAGCATTCATATCCTTTCCCACAGCTTGCTCCCCTGGGGATGTCTGCCCCCAAATAAAGGTTGTCAAACATTTAAAATGTTATTAAATTGTCCAGTAAATGGGAATGCCCAAAGCAGGGAGCCAGTCAATCAGGATTATTTGAGAGCTTCAAAAAGACAGAAGGAAACCATTATTAGGTTTAAGAATATTACGTTCCCTCTCCCACACAGCCTTTATCTAAATCTTCATTTAATTGGCAGCCTTCAGCACTGTCAGAATTGCATTCTGAGAACCAGGAGAAGTTTTCAAACATTCACGCAATATTATATGCTTGGCTCAAAACTCCTCAAGGGGAAAGAAAGATCCTTTCTGCAAGGGATTTGGGGAATGCCATATCATTGACGCTGCAGGGGTTAGGGAGCTGACCTTGAATCAAATAAGACACTGGCACCATCACGTAAACTTAAACACGCTGTCTGAGGTTTGAGGCAGAGAAAATCAGACCTGTTGTCCCCCTACACTCTACAGGTGGCTCCTTGAGGCCAAGAATTGGTGTGTCTCCCATCTCTGTAGTTTCACAGCCTCCCACACTGCCTGGCACATCGTAGGCATGAAATAGATGTTTCTGGAATGACTAATGAGGATTTTTATGGTTTTATGTAATAAGGGAAATTTACTCTCAGGCTCAAGGGTTTCTCACCAGAGCCAGGGCTGGAGAAGCAACCCACTTTCCCCATCTCTTCCCCGACCCCCACCTTACAGCTCATTAACAAGTCTCACTGACTTCCTATCTTCTGATCTCTGATCTGCCTCCTCCTCTTCTCCCTCAGGGCCTTGAACAGGGTCCTCAGCCTTCCTCTCTAGAATGACTGCAAAAGGCACCTACATGTCTCCCATTTTTCACCCCCACGTAGGCACAAGCAGACTGATGGTTTGAAAACCCAGGCTTGACAGGGTCACTCTGCTGCTTCAAAATCCCTCCTGGCTCCCACCACCTTCGGGCCACCATGTCTGTGAAACTGTCCCCTCCCCTCCCCTGCAGCCCCCCCCCACTCCCTTAGCCCCAGCTCCCAGCTCCCTCCACGCCATGCCTTCCTTTCCTTTAAGGCCTCTGTGCAAGTACCTCCAGTCCCATTTCCTGACCGCCTACTTCTTCTTGTGGATCCTTAGGGGCCCAGTTCAAACAGTCTCTCCATCAAAAAGCCTTCCTTAATCTCTCTCTCTCCTCCCTCTCCCAAGCAGGGCCAGGCTCTCCTCTGTGCTCCCAAAGGGCCTGAAGCTCTTAATACCTCGTTTCTTTGTTTTTCACTTAAATTGAGCCAAAGCAGAGGCTCTTGGCTGGCTCTGCTGGTTAAAGCCTCTGCCTTCACCCAGGTCATGATCTCGGGGTCCTGGGATGAAGCCCTGCTTGGGCTCTCTGCTCAGCAGGGAGCCTGCTTCCCTCTCTCTCTCTCTCTGCCTGCCTCTCCTTCTGCTTGTGATCTCTGTCAAATAAATAAATAAAATCTTTAAAAATAAAAAATAAGTAAAGCCAAAGCACTATAGAAACTGTACGAAAGCCTCATTATACAGTTTTTTCCACAAGGTGCCGTGGAACCAGCACTGAGGTAAAAAAATAAATAAAATACTCTCAGATTCTCAGAAGTTCCCCTTCCTGCCTTCTTTATAACCACTTTGGAAAACTATCTGGTGATATCCACCAAAGCTAAAATCAAACTGTCTTCCAGAGTGGTTTTACTCCCAGCCCCTTCCATCCTGTTTTGAAAAAGTGGGCGACCTTGTCTGTTTCACCTCCAGAATTACTAGATTCTGGGATCAGAAACTAAAATTTGGTTACCTTCTTATCACCAGTTGCCATCTCAGATAGGCACTCTATGAATGTTGAATGGATGTAGGAATGAATGAATGACTGAATGAACAAAGGAGAAGGGTAGACCACGCACCCTCAGTTTGGACAATCGGTCTTGAATTTCTTCTGACCAACGCTTTGCTAAAGCACTTTCCTCATTTGGAACCCTCAGTAGTGCCACGATTCTGGGATTCCCACTGGAACTCACAAAAGATCAGATCTCCTCTCAAGATTGTTGAGGGGGGAAAAAGCCTCGAAAGGTCATCTGTTTTAATCAGAAGAATCAGAATTCTAGGTAAAGCAGGCCAGTTCAATTAGTTTGGCAGCCAAGCTCAAGCAGCAAACGCAGCTTCCAGCATCTTCCTAGATTGGTTCATTTTCCAAGATCTGTGATTTTTAAATGAGAAGTAGGATCAAAGGTCAACTTTACCCCCTGGAGCACAAGCGAAGGATGTGCTGTAATCACATCACAGAGCAAACTTCAAACCACCTGTCTATCTTCAAACCAGATGAATGGCTTTCTGATGCTATCAGTCAGGGAAGAAGATGTATAAAGAGAAGCTGGTCCTTATTTAACCAAGCTTTTCTCATCTTGTCATGAATAAAAAGCACATGCACAATTCCAGCCCAGGTGAGAAATAGAACCTGCTAGAAAATGCCAGAGGGCCTGTTATTTTCCTGTAACCTTTCAGAGCCTGGAGATGTCACACTGGTGACAGCCCAGAATGACAAACCCATAATGCTTTCCCAAAACACAAGACTCTAGAAAAATGGAGATCTGACTCGACAGTGTGAGCCTCTCTTCCCAGAACCTGAGCCTTGCTTAAAACAGTGATCTCCTTAGAAAGTGCTGGGACATTAGCTTGTTCTTAGAACTTCGCTTTTATGACTGAATGGCAGAAGGAAGGCAGCAACAGTAGGTTACCCTGGCAAGTTCCTGCTTTCAAAGCGCCAATTGGAACTTGTAGCCTTTAAGACGAAAGGACCCAAATGACACAGAGCGGGTCCATCATGTCGGATCTTCCCTCTAGACCAAGATCATTTTCCTAGCAGCCTGTTCAATGGTCAGTACCCATATCCAATCCTGAATCCTACCATCCAAGGCCAGAATTACCCTCTCACTGTCCCTGTGGAAAATCACACAGCTCTGCTTCTCCTATTGAAGGCATAGCCACAAAGAAGAAATAGCCTGCCTTTCTTTTGCCAGGAGCAAAGAAAATCCACAGGATGTAATGGGAAGCTATGAGCTCCAGCTCTACCCGGTACAATTACCTGGGTGGCTTTATTCCAAACGGCGTCCCCTCTCTGAGCCTCAGTCTCCCTATCTGTAAAGTGGGAAAGCAATACCCTCCTGACTGAAGATGGGGACCCTGAACAATACACTCTCTTCTCTGCACTTGCCACACCAAAGGAAATTTCATGAATATACACCACCTCTCTCCCTCCCAATAAAATCGCAACAACATGGAATCAGAAGATCAAGATTTGAATCCTGGTTCTGCCAGTTATTCGCTGAAGAGGACAGGTCCCTGATGCTCAGTTGCCTTAACTGCAAAATATCATCTGTGGCCCCCAGAGGGCTGAGCGGCAATCGATGAAGATGGTGAGCGCATCTCCCAAACCGCGGACTCCTTGGCTGTGAAATGAGTGAGTCACAGCAGCTCTGACATGCAGAGTCTTGAAGGAGACTAAGTGCCTCCCAGAGGTCCTGACACATAGATGGTGCTCGGTAAATGTTATTCTAACTTAATTATTAGAGTGGCGTTCAATTAAACAATGATGATTGGAGCACGGAAGATGATTGTTCTTTGTCTTCCCACCCAAGCAAACGGAAGTTCTGTCCCTAGAGAGACTATGTCAAGCCAACAGTGTCACCTGGAGGCCCTCCTGTCAGCAGGGGTGTGTGTCTACTGGGAGGTGTGTTCTTTGCATTTTTTTTCTTCCCCCAAAACTACGCAACAGGGAGAGGCCAGCTGTGCCAGCTGTTAATTTCTCATTAACACAGAAGGAGAAACACTGTTCTAGCCTGACAAAGCACACCCCTCAGTTTCATCTTTTATTTCTCCCTGTTTGTTATTTATTTATTTATTTTTAAGTTTCTGACTTAATCTGCTTGCCGCCCTGCCCCACTGGGTCTCCAACCAGCCTGAACTAGTTCTCTCGCCAACGGGAGCCTTTGAACGTGGCGCTTCCACTGCCCAATGTGCGGATTGATTTTTACACTATGCAAAATCAATCCTGGGCATGCAATTTCTCCGGTGGCTCGGCCTCAGAGAGAACGTTTCCTTGGCAGGTTACAGGATCGCAAAGGGCAGGAGCAGACCGGCTGAGCACTGGGGCAGCCTTCCGGCAGCCAGGGCTGGAGAGGTAGGGGGACCATGGAGGAGAAATGGCCAGAGAAAGGAATGAAACTGAACCTCTTCATCCCAATGGTGGAACATTTTGGGGCTCAGTGAATCCTGAACCAAAACAGCCAGGGGTAGGGGTTGCACTCGTAAAGGCTAAGTGGCTGGTTAATAAGGCTTTCAGGATTCCTCACACTGAGTCTGCAGTGTGCAGACTTCGGCAAGCATCAATTATAAAAGCATAAAACTTTCTGGATTGGAGAAAGGGCACTGAGTTCACGGTGCTTGCTGGGGTCTGACGGATCTTCATCCGCCCCCCAAATCTTCCAAGTGCTTCACCACTTTCCTCTCCTAGCGAATCTCCCATGCCTCCAAAACTCCTCAAACTTTGCTTTAATGAGCAGCCTCTGTTTATGAACGGTTTGGTCAAAAAGAACAACGGAAATGTGCACCTCAGTAAGCCTCATTATAAATTGCAGAAGGTTCGTTTCCAACTTAAAAAGAAGTGCATATGGCATAGAATCTTGCAGAAAATCTATTTTCTCCTAGAGGAACGGAGAGCTGACCACTTGCTGTCCTGGGCAGTGCAATGCTGGGGCTCCAGGTTTATTTCCTTGGGGCACATTCTTTAAGCGGATGAATCTCGGTTTCTTGATCTATAGCTTGCGGTTGTTTCCCAGGAAATGGCATTTATTGGGACCATTAAGGCATCGGGATCCCTGCCTGGTTTGGATTTATAGTGTGCTGGACACGGTGGGAAGAATGTTACATGCTTTAGTTCATCCTCCTAAGAAGCCCATGAGATGGGGATTACTACTATCCTCCCACTTTTACAAAATGAGGAGACTGAAGCAAATGGAGTTATGGGGTTTGCTAAGGTCATAGGGCAGTGGACTTGAGAGTCAAGCCCAGGCAATCTGGTGTCCTTGTCTGTAACCAGTGATTTCTTTACTTTTACTTTTTCCATTTCTCCTTCTATTCCCCTACATTTCCATTTGTTCTCTTACATCACCGTCTTTCCTATTGTCGTATCTATTCCTTAGGCTTGCACCTGTTTTTGAGCTCCTCCCTGGTGTGTCCAGCATTTCATAGATTCCCCTCACAATGTCCTAGACCCTCAGCTCTCCCATGCAACTTTGATTACTTGACCACAATGACCCCCATAAAAAGAACTAGTGACCACACCTTCTTCTTGTAGAATCTAGTGCGTTCTCCAGGTTCCTTCCTTCCTTACCTTCTAAGGTAACTGCCACTTCCTTCTTGAAATGCCCTCTCTTCTATTTTGACATTATATTACCCTACATTTCCCCCTTCCATGGTTACCAATCCATCCACCCACCCATGCATCCACCCATCCCTCATCCATCCATCCATGCATCCACCCATCCATCCATCCATGTATCCACCCACCCATCCATCCATCCATCCCTCATCCATCCATCCATATATGCATACAGACATTCAGTTCACTTAACAATGATCTGAACTCAGATTCTTTGTGACCTTGGATAAGTACCTTTACTTCTCTGATCAACACTTATGCCACTTATTAAACAGAAATACTAAGAACATAGCTAATAAGATTGTTGTTAGGTTTAGGTGAGACAGTAGACAGAAGTAGATCTCAGGTGCACAATATATGTTTGTTGTTCCATTGCTAATTTTCTTTTTCAGATGAAATTGCATTAGGTTTTGGGGCTTCCTGCTCGGCGGGGAATCTCCTATTCCCTCTGCTTCTTCCCCTCTCCCTGCTCCTTCTCTCTCTCGCTCTTTCTTCCAAATATATAAATAACATCTTAAAAAAAGAAATCGCTTTATGTTTTAATAGTGAGGTATACTCAAAATGATTATCACACACCATGCAGTGTAAGTGTAAGCAGGGGAAATAATGTCAGAATAATCTCTTTATCATTCAGAATCTTTCTTAAAGCACTCTTAAAGAAAAATCTTGGGGTCATTTCTGGCATTTTTCCCTTTCTTCCGCATCATCCCATTAACCACCAAACCTTCAAAACTGGCCCTTTCCTTTCCATACTCCCTGTGACCTTTGTTTGCTCACAAACAAGCTGAACTAATTTCTTGCCTTGGGTTTTCCCCAGTCCAATCCATCTTCCACACCACCCACAGGTTAATTTTTCTGAAATATCGTTTTCCATTCCCTTCTTTGAAGCCTCTGCTGGACCTCTTTTGGATTTTCCATTCCCTTCCTGGAAACCTATTTTTTAGAAGTTTTCTTCCCTTCTTTCACTTTTTTGTATTTACTGTATTTTTTTTTGTAAACGTAGTACAGGCACATCAATGGAGATTCATTCACTAGAGGGAGAAAATCACTCACAAACCCATGACACAGACAAAACCACAATTAGGATTTGATAAACCCCCTTTCTCATACACAGAGACTTTTTCTGCTTGTAGGATCCTATTCCACACAGAGTCTCCTGTTCTGTATCACTTCTCAGTAGGCTATTTCTCCATGCCATTGCTGTCTACATAAAATGCCCTCCTCACAGCCTGTGCAATATTCCACCCAGCCACTTAGCCAGTTTCCACTCGTCAAAATTTAGCTCATTTGTTGAGCACTTAGGAGAGTCGGGCGCATGGCAAATATTCCACACATGTTGATTATTGTTATCGTCCTCAATTCAGGCAATCACCTATAATGCAGGAAAGTATTTCTATGTGTCTTTTTGTATGCCTAGCTCTGTTCCTTTAACTTCTCAGATGTAGACTCCTGGCCCAAAGGGCATCACTGTTTTTATGCCCTTGGATCCTGCCTACAGCGGATGCTAAGAGCTTCCCACCTACCCCCCAAGCCCATATCCGTCTGGCCTTTCCCTTAAAGGGCTGGCCCCATTTCCAGCTGAAAAACTCCACACCTCTTTGCTGATGGCTTTCTCTGGGGCCAGAGTCCATACCCCAGAAGTCCAGTAGTGCTTAAAATCAATGCCACATGGAACAGCCCAAAACAATGCCCACCCAGATTTGTGGCACAGAGTTGGAGCTCCCATGTCCCTCAGGTGGGACAGCTCTGATGTGTCCTGCACTGGCTCCCAAGGATCCCAAGGGGAATAAGGTCCAAGCAGCCACAGCAGCAATGGGCTGAATAAAAGACACTTCACGTGGCCGCCCTCCCTTCCCTGCTTCATTTCCCCACCCCCCACAGCTTTCCCTAGATCCCTCCCAGATGAATTAACTGCACTCAAATCCTTGCAGAATCTGCTTTTGGGGGAACTAAGACAGACTGTGATACTTACAGACAAATGGCTAACAACCATCATCTGCTAAATCCTGTCTATTCACCTCCTCAAAGAACCAACTGCCATTTCCCAAGGAAATGTTTATCATTTGCTCAGCCAGGATTTTACAGAGTCGACGGGAATCCCCGTGCCAGCTCTATCAGGTAGACGTCATGACCTTCATTTCATAGATCTGAAAGCTGAGGCACAGAGATGTTAAGCCACTTACCCATGGCCACACAGACCTCCAGGGGCAGAGCTGAAGTCCAAGCCAATTCCAGCTTCCCCCAAGGTCTGGGCTCCTAACCACCATGGGTTACTGCCAGGCACTGCCCTGTAGCAGTAGTGAGATCCTTTGGCTAAAATAACACTGATACTATTAATAGCTGCCATCTCTGTAGCCCTGATCCAGTTTCACACTGTGTTCACATTTATTGTCACCCAGAACAGCCTCCTTGTTCCCTCGAATATGCTATGAGTACTTTTGCCTCAAATTGAACTCATGCTTCCCTCCAGAGTGTCACACCCACCCCCTTCCTTCTCTATTTCTACCCCCTTTGGTCTTGATCCCACACCATTTTCACCTTACTCTGCCTATATCTTCTACTGACATCCTAACTCTCCCTCAGACTCAGTTTCCTCATCAGTACATGTGGACGATGGTCAGTCCCATCTACTAAGATTGAATGAAAGCATGTAGCACAGCACATGCTTAATCAAGGATAGTTACCAGATGGCATCTACATAAACACCTGGACCTACAGAATTTCTCCTCCCACCACCTCCTGGACCTCAGCTGACTCTTCCATTTCTTTGCCCCGCATTTCCCAGACCATGTCAGGTCAGGCAGCACTAGTAAATTAAAAATCATGTGTAAGGAATCATAAAAACATTACCCAAAGCTTGTAAACATGCACAAAATGACTGATGGAAACCCTCTGGATATCACTCAGGGACAAAGTTCACCGGCAGATGTCTAGGGGCATGTGCATAGTTCATCTTGTTGTTTGACTTAGTGAACTTCCCAATTACTTGCCAATTTTTGTCCAGTAGAAACAAAAATAATTTGTCTAATGGAACAGATAACCCCCAAGGTTTAGGCATGTTGCACATTAACTATGTTTTTTTTTCCTAACTCAGGAATCTCATCCTAATATTTCTTTGTCAAATTGCTCAGAAATACCCTCAGCTTCTCAAATGCCCTTTGAAACCATCATAGCATCTTATGAGTTTCCCATAAGTTAATGAATTAATGTTTGTATTTACCAGAGAGTCACGGTTTTACCTTCTGAAAAATTATACAGGGATAGCAACTTGCTACTCGTTCTCTTTTCACAGAACCAACTTTGGATTGTGGCTTCTAGAATGGGATGGGGTAGAGACAGTCATTCCTGTCTGTGCTGGGTGAGCTCGAAGCTCTGCAGTGAGACCCGGTGTCCTCACGCTTACTCCACTGACATTTGGTTTGGGACAGTTCTTCATGGTGGGGGCTGTCCTGTGTACTGTAGAATGTTGAACAGCATCCCTGGCCTCTACTTACCAAATGCCAATAGCTCCTTCTCCCCCACTTGTGACAAGCAAACATGTCTCTAGATATTACCATATGACCCCTGAGAGGCCCAACTGCCCCCATTTGAGAACCACCAGTTTAGACTATATTTCACAAGAAAGAATCATGGGCAATATTGGCAAGATCAGCAAAGACTCATAATGGCACACAAAGAGTTATTCTGGATGTGCTTCAAAACTCAAGGGCTATGCAACCAGCTCTTCTCACAGACCCAGCAAGGTCACGATTTGTCATTCTTCCCTGGGGTCAGTAGTCCCCACAGTTTCAGCAACTGCAGCCTCTGCATCTGCCTGGTTCACCTTGGAAACCTTAGTTCAAAGAATAGAGCCTAGAATTTAGTCGGTGCCAATTGCGACTAGGGCTCGGTAGGTATCATATGTATATACAGAACATACACATGTGTTTATATGTATATGTTATATATGGGCATATACACATATATCTATTATAGGTGTGCGCATGTGCTATATGCGTATATATCTGTGTGTATGTGCATGTGGTGTGTATGTATATACATTGCCTGTACATATATACACATACACACATACATATAAAATCAAAGGGGTGGCTGCTAAGTCAGATGAAATATAGCAGAATATGCCACACTAAACATACCATTTTGTCAGAAGGATTATTTTGAGCTGAAGGCAGCTGAGAAAAAGCAGGTGCAAGAAAACATTACTGCCTCTTCCTATTTGCCTATAAACAAGACCTGAATGTATAAAGGTGTCCCTCCTCCCCTTTACCGAGAAGGAGAGATATTATTCCCTGCAGACAACATCAGATCCATACCAATGGAGGGGACACTGACTTAAACCTACATAACAAATCTCATTCATGTTTTCAATCCTGTTACACCCTCACTGGCCTCCCCATACCTTCCTTTCTCTTGTCTTTAGCATAAGACAGTATTTAAACTGGAGTTCTAAGCCACTTCTGAGAGTTTCTCATTTTTTCCCTGGATATCTACCATGTACACATGAGGTATATATAGTAATAAGCTGGTTTTTCTCTTGTTAATCTTTCTTTTCCTTAAAAAGTCTCAGATAAAAACCCAAGATGAGGTTTTCCTCCCCTAGACAAACTTCCCAAATGCTGCTTCTCTCACCACCCCAGGTCTTCTGGTCTACCTATGTAGACCACAGCTCTCACTGAAGGCATCCTGTGAACACAGCTCAGGATCTCCCAGAAGTAAGAGCTGTGACCATAAATGGGATAGAGCAGAACCTTTTGGCCTCCACTCCTGTGTTTCTTCAGGGGAGCATAGTTCCTGCCCCGACATATGTTTCCCTCCTTCACCCAGAACAACACCAGAAAGGTCTCTCTTTCCCCCACAGCCCAATGGAGAAGCAGGTTTCAAAGTTGAGGGAGCATCAGAACCCCCTAGAGGGCAGGTGTGTGAAGACATGGATGGCTAGGTCTACCCCAGAAGCTCTGATTTGGTTGATGCTGGGTGGATAATAGCCTTCCTAACAAGCTCCCAAGTGATGCAGACACTGATGGTCCTGATGGTGAAGGCCCAAATTCTGAGACTCCAGGGTCCACAGCTTATTCCCACATTTATCCTATGCGTCTCCATCTCATGATTCACTCCATGCAAGAGTTCCCTTAGCCCTGGGAATTTAGGAAGAGCATTGGGAATGTAGCCTTGGGGAGCCCCTCTTTGAAACTCAAATGCACAATAAAGTCTCAGAGACATTCAGTTGTGAAAAAAAAACACAACCTGCTTCATTTCTATGGGTAAGTCCGGGGTTTCCCAAAATATGAGCTAACACAACCTATTTTTTTCCAGAACCTTTATTAACATCTCATGGAACCAGTACCCCTTCAGAATATATTTTGCAAAACGTGTTGGAAAAATCATACACTCCTGTGGCTTTGTGTAATCACCTGTTGCTACCTGGGAGGGCTTTATGAATCTAGGTGGCCCAGCACTCTTTGCTACCCCGAGGCCAGCCACCTGGGGAGCCAGATCTCAGCCAGAATGCTTTCAGTCCTAGCTCCTGCCCCAGCTCATGTTGCAGCTGCTCTTCCAGACTGGAGACCCAGGAAGATATTTATAGTCCCTCAGCATTGTCTTTATAAATCCTCACCCTCCAGTACCATAAACAGGCATCCTGGGGCCGGATCCAGGGGCAAGCCCTGCTGCCCCTTCCTGCTGTGCTGTGCTTGGCTAATGGCTTCATCACTCTGCATTTTAAACATGAAAGACAAGAACAAATCATCAACACAAGAGTGAAGGCACAGAGGAATAAATCTCATGTTTACAGAGCTTGGGAATCAAAAGATGTCTGGTGGGGGAAGCAGGTGCTAAAGGGGGAGTGTTTCTGGTGGGGGTGGGGGCCTTGATTTGGAGGTGCCAAGGGCCAAGTGTAAGAGCAAAAAGCTCCCTTCCCTGCCTTAGACCTCAGATTCCTCTTCATTGCCAGGCCATGAAGTCTTCATCTGAACCAGCCAAGGGGTGCCAAACATTCTTGTTAGTTTGGATGAATCCTTTCAGCAATCTGGCATCAACTTGAGTACAGGGACAATTAGCGTATCCAAGAGTTCTCTCCCCCTCTTCCACTTCCTTCTCTCCCAGGTCCTGAGCCACGTAAGCTTACTAGTTTTAGAAGTCAACCACACACTAACATACCTTCTAACACACACTATGACCCTGTGGTCTCTGGGCCTTGGTGCCAATACCCTACACCAGACCCATCTGGGCCAGAGGGGAATAATAACCAGTGAGCAAAGAAGGATCTTAATCCACTTTGCAAGCCTGCAAAAGAAAAGTGAAGAACCACTGCCTTATTTCTGATGAAATAGATGAAATGATGAAATAGATGAATAGATGATGAGAAAACCTATAGCTCTAGTCCACTAGTGTTGCTTTTAATTAATAAAATGTATGAAATTTAAAAAAAAAAAACGAGGGGGTAGGGGAATGAGGTGACCTGGTGATGGGTATTAAGGAGGGCACATGATGTGATGAGCATTGGGTGTTACATGCAACTAATGAATCATTGAAAACTACCTCAAAAATTAATGACAGTCAGGAGGGACTAGCTTTATATATAAATATTCTAATTTTAAAAAGGAAAATGTATTTATATATTATTTCATCATTAGAATTAATTTTAAAAACAAAAAAATGACATACTATATGTTGGCTAAAGGAACATAATTTAAAAAATGGACTCATTTAATAATAATTTAAAAAAATATGTGAAAACTATTATGCTTCAGGCCCAGAACTGCCTGGGTCATTTGCCAGTCCCAAGTTCCTCTGTATACACCTGCCTCGGTTTTCTGATCACTGAAATGAGGTTGAATGATAGGGCCTTTCTGAGGAATAGTAGGGTTAGTGTAAGGCAAGAGAGTAGAAAGCCACTAGCACTTACTGAGTGACTGTCGGAGGGCTCGGGATGGCCACAAGAGCCCTGAGGTTGGACCTTAGCAAGCTTAGGTTGGCTCGCTTTTCTGTTGAATAACAGCTCTGTTGAGACAACAGCCACATACTAGAAGGTTCACCCTGCTAAAGTACGCAATTCTGTGGTTTTTAGTATATTCACACACTGTGCCACTCTCATCACTGTCTCATTCCAGAACATTTCCATCACTCCCAAAAAGAAATCCCATGCCCATTAGCAGTCACTCTCCATTCCCTACTCCTCCCATCCAGGACCCTAGCCAATCAATACTCTACTTTCTGTCACTATGGATTTTCTTGTTCTGGACAATTCTTTCCATTTCATGGAATCATACAACGTGTGGCCTTTGAGACTGCTCAAGTTTGAATCTCAGCCCCAGAGCTCAAAATCTGTGTGACCTTTATCCAGTTCTCCTGGAATTTCTCCATCTGTGAAATGGAATTAAAATCATAGTAGATACACCATAGAGTCTTCAGAAGGATTAAAAATACTAATTAGTACATCTAAAGAACTCACACAGGGCCTAGTTCATAGTAAGCACTACTTAAATGTTAATCTCCGGTACTACTATTATTACCTGTATGCTGTTCCTCTGTCCCAAAGCATGTGGCTGGTGGTGGGAACCCAAAAGATGAACAGAGCACAAAGAACACAGCTCTTGTCCTTCCCAGCACACAGCCTGGTGGGGATTATATGATTAAGAAACCCCAGCTTGAATGAATACAGTAAAGTCCTATCATATGCACATTTAACTAATGGAAATCCAGCTCTTCCAGCAAAAAGAGAAGGAAAAAGAACAATTTAAATACTGCAGTTAAATTCTGCAAAATTATATCTCCCTGTAGTCTTTATTATGCACTGTCCATTACAGCATGCATTATACATTGTCACATATTGATTACAGTACAGGGATGCGTATGCAAAACCACACACATGGCAATTTAATGGGCAACTTAAGATATTTCAAGGTTAATGATAACTCTGTGTTTGTCTTCAACCTTGACTTTATAATCTAACCCCTGAGTAAAATGCAATTCTACTGTGTGTCAACGAGAGTAGCAATTCAGAATGACTCCAGACTAACTGAAACAACCAACAAGTCGTTGGCTGAGGTGGGCTTCAGTGGGTTCCAGTTGGTCAACACCCATTCGCCAAGCACAACTTCTGCTCTCCACAAGCTCACAGTCTCATTGTGAAAATAAGCCATAAAAGCATCATCACAAGAGGTAGGTAAGTGGCAGAATGGGGTTTAATAAACAGATGGAAATAATCTCTTGCCATATATTAGTTGACAAGACAGGCAGATAGATACCAGAAGGACTGCTTTCCACACAACTCACCACAAGACACACATATCTGCACGTTTGTTTGTACTGTCTCTCCCCCAACCAGTCCAGAAGCTCTCCAGGTTAGGGACTTTGTGTACATTGCTTGTATCTGTATTCCCAATGCCGAGAAGAGTGTTGAGAACTCAGTGGGGGGTCAGTAAGATTTGTTGGTGAACGACTGAATGAGGGTAACTATTTAGACAACCTCCAATTTTCCCATCTCACATCCCCCCAAACACCCGCAATCTGTTCCTCCAACCTCAACCCTCTCATTCCTTAATTGTTTGTAAGTAGTGGGAATACATCCACGTCAAAGATGAGGCCCAACAGTAGCATTCCAGGGCTTTGGCATACTGGTACCATCTAGTGGGAAAGAGAGTATCTGCAGGTAGGTGCTAAACCAAACTCATTTGGGTTAAAAAAAAAAAAAAAAAAACCCAAACAAACAAAAACACAACCATAACCCTTTCCTTTAAGATAAGATCTACTGAGAAAGTTTCCAGTAACGGATAACAGAGGCAACTGGAATGTCTTCTAAACTTCTAAACTACTCAGGGCGCATACTGCCAGCCCAAGTACCTGTCACTGCCCTCCATTTTTCTGCTCAGGACTTTCCCAAATCCAGAGCTGCAAAGGCTCCTCAGGGAAGCACAGAGATATTAATGGTGCCAGGGGTCACCCTCGACCAATGGAAGATGGGCCCAGCGGACACACACCTCAGTGTCCTATCCTGCAAAGGGGACTCTTCAGAAGCAAGTTTTATACCGTTAGGGGCCGGAGCGGTAATGAGCCCCAGCCGCCCGTGACCGGGACCAGCTCAATGACACGCCCTTTGCTGGCTTTCCTTCTTTCTTGTTACTCACTTCTGTGTCTTAGAATCATCTCTCAGATTAGCTCCCTGCCTCCAAGCCTATATCCCCAACACCGTTTGGAGGAATATAGCCTAAGGTACAGTGTTTAACACCAATACACCTTTGGGTGGCAAGGAAGCCTTAAAAATTGTAGTCCAGATAATTACTATAAAAGCTAAATTATATATTTTAGTAGTTGTCTCAGAATTATGTTCCTTAATCTTTACCTTGATCAAGGTTAACCTGGAATAATCCCATGATACTGTCTTCCTAAAGAAGTACCACATTCTCATGGTAATGGCAGCCCAAAGAAAACGTCTGGTTCCGCTCTCTGGCCTTGACCCTATCCCAGTTTGAACAACTGGTGAGGTGCTGATGGTTTTGATCAGATGCGGACAAAGTACAGCCCGAGGGCCAAATCCAGCTCTGCCTGTTTTTCTAAATAAAGGTTTATTGGAACAAAACCCAACCCATTTGTTCACAAATTACGTGTGGCTGTTTTCATGCTACAGTGATAGTGTTGAGTAACTGCAAAGAGACATATATTTATCCTAGAGATATATATTTATTCTCTACAGAAAAAGATTACCTACCTGTACTTTAAATCATTGGTTGCCACATTTACAGAGTCCCCAAAGCAACATTTCAAGAAAAACAAAACATAGAGAATAGACAAAGTTTTGCCAACAATACTTCCCCACTCTATTTACCCTGATAAATAGAAGACAAAAATGAGATAGGCAGTTAGTTCATTAACTTCTTTTTACAAACAATAGGACATTTCATCCCTAAAAAGTAGAAAGGTCATTGCATCAGAACAGTGAATTTTCTATCCCAAGAGAGGGCTGTGGATAAACTCAGAACAACTGCCTATCCCATTTTAATTGTTTTACGGCACCATCATGACCCAAAATTACTGTACTTCCTTATTTTTGCTATTTACTGTCTTTCTCCCCCATTAAAGCGTAGACTTCATGAGGACAATGATGACGGCTGCCCACCCAGTGTAAAGCACCATGCTTCAGATACATAGTTGATCAGTCACTAATTGTTCAATGAATGACTGAGACACAAAATGTGCAGATTGGGGTGCACAGGTGCAAATGTCCTGAGAAAGGCAGACCTGGGAAGCAACCATGCGGAGCGGTAAGGACTGGGTCGAAGTGGGGGGAGTATGCATATCCACCATAGGGGATATCCAGCACAGAGGACTCTGTGAGCGCGCCCCGCTCTGCTCTGTCGCCAGGGGTAAGATAGTGACAGGCACATGAAAGGCATTCAACAAATGTTCATGGAATCAATGGCCAGCCTGACTAAAGGCACTTAAATTGAATTAAAAAGGGGAGGAAAAAAAGAAAACTCTTTTGGTAAGACGGGCTGTGTGTTTCTCATTTTCTCTGGACTAAGGAAAACGTAATTGGAGACATTAGCACTCAGGATACAGTGGAACTCCTTGGGACCTGGGGAGGGATGCCATCCAGGCTTAGAGCTTAGCGGCAGGCAGGAGACTGCCGGCAAATTTCCTCCTACAGAACTGACCTGCGCTGGACCCTGCGGAGGAGCCACACCCTAAGTGAGTGGTGCCTGGATGTCTTAGTAAGCTGGCCATTCTTGCTGGGGGAAGCATGTGGTATGGGTGGGTCATTTGCCCCTGGTCGAAAACAAGGACTTGGTGATAATGCAAATAACCCTGGGCTACCCCAGTTTGCAGCCATTAAGCCAGACAGGATTCCTAGGTCCCAGGCCCACTTTTCAACACCAGGAATTCAAAAATGGGATGACTACATGAGCCATTTTGACTCCAGGAGAATCAGAAAACAAAACAATCACAGGAGAAAATCCTTACATCATTTGGGGGGAAGCTTTTATACATGAGTGAAATATGGAGGAATATGTGCTCATGCACAGGAATCAGAAATGATGGGTTCAAGCCCTGGTCCCAGTTCTTAGTGGCTGGATGGCCTTAGGCAAATGACTCAACCACTCTGAACTTCTTTTCATGGTGTATAAAATGAAGATAAGAACAGTTGTCCCTAAGGGTTGCAATGAAGATTGGACATGATGTATGCAAATGGCACATAGCAATAAATTGTACAGTACATTTGCTACATGTATTTTGATACATTTTAAATCAGAATCATAAGTGCTCATTCATTCATTCCCCGGCACCATGGGGAAGGTTCTGACATGTATACCCACACACACACTACCCTGATAAAGCCTCTGGGGAAACAGTTGCTGAGAAGATACATCTAGAAGAAGAGATCCCACCTGATCAAGTGATTTTATGAGGCATGAAATCCTCAAGGGAAGGATCTTTGGGGAGCCACCAATATGAGAATTGGCAAATCCTTCCCCAGAGGGCAAGCTTTATTGTTTTTAATGTCCATGCATTTTAAATACACAAGCATTTTTTCCCTTCTGAGTTAGAAAGATGATCAAGGCCGAGGCCTCCCCGGTACCTGAGAGCTACAAGTTCCCTTGGAGCACAGCGTGTGGAAGTGAATACCACCAATGTTCCCTTAGCATCCAGCATTTGCCGTTCATGGATGAAGTCACAGCGTATGCTTATTTAAGCAAAACCCTGCTGGGCAGGTATAGGTGTTCTCTCTCCTCGTTTAGACACCGGAG
This sequence comes from Neogale vison, assembly GCF_020171115.1. NCBI lineage: Eukaryota > Metazoa > Chordata > Mammalia > Carnivora > Mustelidae > Neogale > Neogale vison. Next base: position 5,572,036 of record NC_058097.1, read on the forward strand.
GATAATGAAGAGGAAAGGCAGCGTGCAAATGGCCAGGGCTCAAACTGACTTGCTAAAGCCTCAGAAGTCTCCCTAACTGTCCTAAGTCATCTGAGATGCTTGTTCCTCTGAGCCCTCGAGGACCTCAGGCCCTCATTCACCTCCAGCGCCTTCCCTATTCAGGACCGGGTATGTATTTGTCTCTGAATTCCAAGACAGCAGCATTCTTGGCACTGGGTAGAGTTTCCTACTCATGGGAAGAAAGGAGGAAAGATGGATGGAAGGGATGGGGGGGAGGAAGGGAAAGGGAAGGAACGGGAAGGAAGACGGAGATGGAGCCGTCCGTCCTGCAACGCTGTTTTAGTCCCTCGTTTCCTATGGTAACAATTACCAAGTTCATATCATGTCAGCTATTTCTTCTTTTTTTTTTTTAAGATTTTATTAATTTATTTATTTGAGAGAGAGAGCATGGGGGCTGGCGGGCAGAGGGAAAGGGAGGAGCAGCTTCCCTGCTGAGCAGGGAGCCCAGTGTGGGCTCATCCCAGGGTCCCGGGTGAGGACGGACTGAGCCACCCAGGCGCCCCACAAAATAGATTTTCTTGTTTCTTCATGGCTGTCCTGGGAAGATGGCAAGCCCCACGAGAACAGGTCTCTATGTGCGTGTCGCTTACCTATAAATTCTCTACGTGCCTCAGTAAATGCAGACACCTGAGCACCCCTCGCCTTCTGAGGATAAACATGCCTGTGCCACTTCTTCTTTTTAAAGAGAAGCCGGTTGTTAAACATTTACCAACATTCCACTTCCCGGCACCATGGGGAAGGTTCTGCTACTCCACCTGGAAACCGAAGAGTCGCCGAGGCCATATCCGACAGGCTGAATTGAGGACTTGTTAACGTTTGCAAAGTGATTGCAGAAAGTAGTAGATCATTATTTGCTTCATGTAAGAAATATTTCTAGTGCTGCTGATTGAATGTTCAAGAAACGATTAAAGGGCTTGGCAATGTTTCTCCCAAATATCTTTTGCATGAAAAGCCTCAGAGATTGGTTAATTATAGAGGCTACGCATCAGTCTCTCCAGACAAGGGCATTTCCAAGCCCCCACGGTGCCCGTCCCAGATGCGAACGCACGTTGGCTCTGTGGGCAGTAGTGTGGCTGGGGCCTGGGACGCCTCTCCTGAAGGCCGTTACCGCAGCCGGCTGACACCCCCCTGGAAACGGCCCTCGGGCCCTGTTTATAACGTCGAACACCTGGGTTCCTCACTCAGGCAACTGGCAGGAAGCTGCCAGTTGATAGACTCAGAACTCAAGGTTGCCCCTTAACCCCTCCCTGGCCCTTGCTCTGCCGTCTCCCAGCCCTGCCAGGTTCTGCCCTAAATGACCGTGGCATGCTCGGAGCGGAGCATCTTTCCCTCGTCGGCACTGCCGCTCCCGTGATCTCGGGCCTGGACTGGCCTCTCCCCTCTGCTCGTGCCCAGCATCAGTCCGTCTGCTAAACTGCAGCCAGGGTGACCTCTCCAAAATGGAAACCTGACCTTGTCACAGGACACCCTCCCCCTGTTGCTTTCAATGGCTGCCCATTGCTCTAAGACAAACACCGAAATCCCTGTGGGGGCAGCCAAAGCCGAGGTGGCTCTGGCACCACTCGGCAGCTCCTGGGATCATCCTCCTTCAGCTAAGCAGAGACTTCCCCCAGGCTGGGCCTTCTTCCTGGAATGCTTTTCCCTGCCTACACCTTCTGCTGGTCTGTTGTCAGTAAACCTCACTACTCCTCCAAGCATCAGGCTATGAAGGAAGGCTCCCAGGACCTTCATCTGAAGCTGATGCCTTTCCATATTCATTTGTTCTTTCGTCCGTTTGTTCATTCATTCATTCATTCATTCATTCATTCATTCATTGTTTGCTGAAGACCTACCACACACCAGCACTGTTCTAGGCCCTGGGGATGCAGGAGCAAACGGATCGGACAGTAGTCTGTGCTTTAAGGGAGCTTATATTTCAGTGGGGAAGAAAGACAAGGCCCAGATGAGCAAAACACACTAGTCAGCACACCTCACACAACTGCATTTTCACAGCAATCCTCTGTTTTGAATTATTCCTGAACTGACAGTGACCTCCCCTGCCAGGGGCTCTCTCAGGATCGGAGCTCCCAAGAGAGCAGAGACTGGGTCGGCCTCATGAGAAGCTGTAACCCGAGCAGGTGGTCGGTCCTCCGCGGACATCACAGGTATTGACGGACCCGACTTAGCCCCCAGGTGAATCTCCCGGAAGTTAAGTGACGTGAGTGCTTGGGACTTAGGAGGGACAGCCCCTAATGAATGAATCTCTCTATCGCCCCCCCTGCCCTTAGGGAAGATTTCCTGCAGCCCCTCTGGCTGTAATTCTGAGTCCAAGCAGGAGTCAGCAAACTTTTTCTGTAAAGGGCCAAATAGTAAATATTTTAGGCTTCGTGGGCCATATGGTGTCAACCCTATTGTTACAGCACAAGCTCAGCCACAGATAATTATATAAATGAATGGGCCTGGCTAGGGTCCAATAAAACTATTTAGAAAAACAAGCTTCAGGCAAGAATTGGCCCAGAGGCCACAGTTTGCAACCCCAGATGCCCAGAGCTTATGCCATTTGAAGGCAGAGCCTGTGTGGCCTGAGACAGCTCTGGGTTCTGCTGCTAGGGTCCAGCCACTTTCTGCAGGTCCTACGTTAGTAGACAGGGAGATGACCACAGAAGCTCAAGTTTGGGCATTTGCAGGTACCATCTCGTACAGCACGTGGAAAAGCAGTTCCCTGCCACCCCGAGAGGAAAGAGACTTTGGCCTGGAGGCCGCATCAGGCAAGGATGGAAGCTGCCACATTCCGTGCAGGGTCCCCAGGCGCCTCCAGAGGCTGAGCTCATTTCCTGGCCCTGCCCAGGCATGTGGCGGGGCTGCTCTCCGCTGAGCAGCTGCTGCCCTGCACCCCAGCCCCGGCCTACACTCAGCTGGGAGACACAGGGGCTTTGTGCTTCTGGAACAGATTGGGTGACGCTTGCTGGGGCCTTTGAAATGAGACATGACATGTCAAAACGTGCCCATTGCTAATGCTAATTTTCAGGAATTTGACTTCTGTTGGCAAGTGACAGAGAAAAAGCAATCACTTTTTTTTTTTTTTTTCCTGGTATGTGTAATTATGTTTACCCTGATCTTTGGGATCTGAGGCTATGGAAAACAAGTGATCTGAGGCTTACCTATTGGTAGGGGCTGGGTGGGCGGATTAATCTAGTATTTGTGGAGGCAGAGGACATTAATTCTAGCATTAGCACTCTGTGAAGACCATGCTGGGTGTTAACTGTTCAGAGCAGTTGTAAGAACATCACACGAATTCCAGTTGGTGGTAGAGGTGACAATGTCCCGTGGTGACAATGTCCCGTGTATAAAAGTACTCCAGGCAACAAAGCTACGGAGCTACCACTACCCTGAAGTTGTAAACGCTCTGAGAGCTAACTCAGTGCTCCCGGAGTCCCCTGCAGGGCTGAGGACGAGACGTTATTGTGAGGTTCTGAGGATACTCACTTTGCTGCTGAGCAACACTGAGGGAATGACAAGGCCCAGACTGTTGCTGTACTCCAAGGGTACTGACGCTCCCAGTAGAACACGTGGCACAGTGCACTGGGGCCTGCCTATTATCCAGTACTCCCAGAGCCCCGAGACTGCGATGTCTGGGGTGCACCAACCCTCTGGTGTAGCCACGTCGGCTGTACTCAAAGCTACAGTGTGTCACTTCTCTGGGTGGAAGTATTACTCATGGAACAATGATCTGGGTGTCTCAGTGCTCCGGGCACTCCTGGTCACCCAGCGGCACCCTCGGCAGTAGCAATGTTCTCAGGACGGAGATGTGGATCCCCTCGACCATGTTCTTCCAAAGCAAGTCTCAATCCAGTTCAAGCACAGGGATCAGAAAGAGGCATGTCCCTTCCTTTTCAAGTAGCCTATCACTAAAAACTTGACTGTATCAATTTAATTAAGCCTCAAAATTTGTGATAGCAGAAGTTCCCGGCACAAATGGCTACGGGGCAAGTGGGTAAAGATGAGTATAGCTGGTTGGATGAGTAGTGGGGACTGGTAGGGACTGTGGCCATTTACAGAGCCATGTCCTTCCTAAAGGGGGCAGCAAGCCCTCCCTGCTCTACCGAAATGTGGCCAAGTGGGAATGAAGCCCTAGGAGTGCCCAACCTTCTGAGATTTCAGGAAATGCAAGAAACCTGTGGTTGTTGTTGTTTTTAAATTTATAATTTGCCACGTTTCAAAACATTTTACCAAATAAGATCCATCCATGAGCTACATTTGGCCTGTGGCTGCTTCTTTACCACCTCTGCCCAGAAGCCAGAGTTGCAGAATTGGGATGGATGAGTTTTAGCCCCACCAAGCAGATATCTCAACGTTCAACCTGCTAAGTCAAAGGGTGACCCACTCACTAACATGAGCCCTGGCTCAGTCTGTGTTTCAAGTCTGAAATGCCATTTCTTCTCCTCTCTAGCCTGCCCTTCGCTGCTTCTCTCAGTAGAGAAGGAAATTGCTTTCTACCCTAACCCAGCATAAAGTCACTACTTGGCGCCTAATGAAGGGGATCCTACAGTCCAACCCATCATCATTTGCACTGTCTGCTCAAGGAGGCATAGTCAGGCCTGGGATCCCTAGGTAGGTACAGAGGAGACAGGCAGCAGGGGACTGTATTGGCAGCATCCTTCAAGAGGGTCAGACTCTCTTAGGCATGTGGGCACCTTGCCCACAGTTACTTGGAAACAATGCCAAAACCACTGGTCACTTGATTTGATTCTGTCCAACTGATTATTGTAATCGGATGACAGACATATTTCCCTCTCCTTTTCAACTGGTGATGGAGGGTGACGGGTCTGGCTCATGAGTCATTCTTCGGGGTAGTTACCTAATGGGGAAGATTATCTCCTTTCACAGGCGAGCTGTGCCTGCCTTTTGGCTGCCTAAAGAGTAAAACCAGGTCCAAACGAAATCAAATGCCGGGAAATTTCAGAACTTCCCTACATCTCATATGGCATTGTCTACAAAGGTCTTTCAAACGTTCCCTGCTCTATTACTCAGAGTAAAACACAGAGTAATACTCAGATACACAGTTGCAGAATAAGACAGAAAAGAACCAACTACAATAGGGAATAAAGGAGGAAAGAAAAGACGGAAGATACTCAGAGCAAAATGGCAGGACTTCTCCCTGGGGGAGCTTGGAGCAAATAGTTGGGAATGAGGAGACTAACTGGATTTTGATGAAACTACTACTACTACACTGAAGTGCTTTAAAATATAGAAGCTGTAGATTCAGAATTTTGTAATGCTGTGAATGGAGCCCTCTTCTGGAGAAATTTTTCAACAGGTATTGAAACAAGATCAAAACACACAGAGATGGACCTCCACAGGCACAAAGAAATAGGAAACGCTGTGGCTATGTAGATGATGTGACTGTCACGGAACCCAGAGTTTGCCATTTTCCTTCCCTTCCACCTCAAAGAAATTAACTGGACTCTCCAAGCAGCTGTCTTTTTGGAAGGAGGGAGGGAGAGAAGGATCGTTTCAAGAACCTAGCAGTACTCTCACCCAGACAGTGACGCTCAGGCTGACAGCGAGTGTTCCCATGCAGATGCTGATACTCTGTGTACTGTTACTGGGGACATTGGTTTGCTGGGCAATTCCACTGTCACACCTAGGAGATACTTCTAGAAGGAAATAGGTTTTATTTAATGGAAAACCCAAGGGCTAAAGATAGAAAAGGAGAGAAGGGAGGGAGGCAGAGCAGAAGAGATTAGCTAAGATGACTGTTGGGCTTTTAATATAGACTGTGGCATTACATAAACCCCAGATCACATATTCAGCCTTGCCGTTTATTAAATCTCTTTGGGGACTTGCTAAAAAAATGGTTCAGACATGTGAACTCTGCCACTTTGATTCTTTGCACAACTTATGTCTCTGTTTCCCCAGTGCTTTTGAAATCTTCCAGGCTGTCCCCTGTCAAAGCCATCCCAGGGCATGGGGTGCTCACTGCCACTCCCATAGTTTTTTCTCCTTATCAGAACCGTCTGCAAATAAACACTGCCCTTAAGATATAATACATGATGTTTCGGGGGTACTAAAAAAAAGAACACTGATTCTCATTTGAAGTCCTGAAAATCAAGATTCTGACCCCAACAAAGAACTCCCCATTTTAAATCAACATCTCAGAATTCTGTGGAACATTTTTGGTCACTCCCAAGTAACTGCTCTCTAAACCTGAACCACTCCCTAAAATCCTAATTCTTGGGGGATTACTCATTCATTGTTAGAACTTTTGGCTAGTTGTAAGCAATACCCAAAGAGGGGTGGGGGGTGGGAATCATATTTACAGTGTAATTTCTATGTTGGGACTCCTTAATCTCTTCCGCATTCATTATTTATCATAGCTAAATGCCAGAGGCCACTTCTGGGACAGCCTTTCCCAAAACACCCCAGGGGAGAAGAGAGGTGACTGTTCCTTGACTTTGCCAGCTTCCAACCATTGTTGTTTAGAATTCTTCCTCCCCCTTCCAAAATGCCTAAAACAGCAACCAGCCAATAAACGTAGAGATTGATGGCTTCCAAAGCCGGACCCAGAGTATTACAACTGCAGTGGAAAAACACATACATGCTTGCCTGAACACCACTTAGGACCAAGTGACTAATTTGCTTTATTACATTGTTTTTCCCTTTCCTCTGTTTTCTCTCTGCCTTGAAAAAGTTTTGGTTTTGCCTGTTGACTCAAAAGCTCCAAGACTTTCTCCACTTCTCACTATGACAGACAGAGCTGTGTGCACTTAAATCTCTTGCCGATCAAGTGAACTGCACCAAAACGATTTTTCTGCAAGGTGCTGTTGCAACCAGGATATCAATTAGTGTCCTAATGTGGACGTTTGCTCTGATTATGCATGACAATCTAAGAGAGAAATAAGCCTCAGAGAAGAGGCAATTCAGTTCCCAGTAGAACCTCTGCTCCCCCATGCTAAGGAACTGAGTGAGCTGACAGCCTTCAGACCCACCTGTGCCATCTGGGCCCAAGGAGAGAAGACACACCAGTTGCTTTACAAAAGGTATCAAGTGAGAAGTCCCGCGTGCACCGAGATTGCTGGGTGCTGCCATGCCGTCCGCCTTGCTCAAAGGGACACGTCACTTTGGCAAGCCCTGGAATCCTAACTGAGGTCCAAGCATGCTGAGAGAAAAGGACTGTAAAGTCCCCCGGGAAGGGCTGGGGTAAGTGCTCCCAGATGCTAATGGTTCCCAGTGTGCCAAGCCTCATGATAAATGCATTATCTAGGACATCCTGTTGAATGCAATTAATCTACCTGGCAATCCCAGGAAGGTGATAAGATTATTTTACAGTGGAAAATCAGAACGCTCAGAGATAGTCAACAACTTGCCCAGGGTGGTACGACCAGCATAGGGCAGAGAGGATCTGTCCGAATCAGAGGCGTCCTCTGAACCACCCTACTAAATGGGGATATATAGACATGCTACAGCCTCGGGGACACTCAGACTCCAGAAGTCTGGAAAACTCATTCATGGCCAGACATAGGATTTGTGGCAGGACTTAAGGTTACAGAGACCCCCAAGACACTGAGCCAGCAAAGCCCCAGTGTTAGAGGAGTCAAACAGCGCAGTCCTGAATGGGGGCTGTGTATCCAGGCAAGACAGAAATCCTAAGTGGGGGAGGGGCTCAGCAGTCCGGCACCTTACGCTACCCCCGGGCACTGGCATCCACCCGCTAACCCCCACTTTACTTCATTTCCATGGTCACTGTGTTTCTGGGACACTGACCCATTTCCAAAGTCGAACCCCAGCATGGATCTAGCAGTGGCCTCCCTTAGAAGGCTGCCCTCCATCTCCACATCCCAGGCAGCCCTGGCCGGGATCCTGGCTGCCTCACCACCGGCCCCCTCTCCCCACCACACACACACTCACGCATGTGCCTGTTCCCTTGGCACTCAGGAGTCCTGGCCAGGAACTCAACACCCATTCCTAGCACCCAGAGACACTCCCTGTCTCCTTCGCTCCTCTGTCTGGCCCTGCCTTCATCTTACCCACCCACTTGTAGGCTGCCAGCCCAGCCCGAGCCCCATAGGCTTCCCGGGAGGCCTTGGGGGACTGGGTCACAGCGCTCTCAGAAACCACAGGCCCCAGAGCAGGGCTGGGCGTGCCCCTCAGCCACCGGCACCTCGGTCTGGCCTCCTCGGAGTACTGCTTTCCTGCACACAAACTTCCCGAGATCTTCCAGATACAGAGGTGGTTGCCAGAGAACCAAGTCTCCATCGCACCCCACCCCCCACCCTCTCCCGGGTCACCGGCCCTTCCCTCCAGCCTCAGCGCTCCGAGGGTTAACAGGCAGCTGCAGCCCTGGTGGGCAAGGCTTGAACTTTTCTCTGCGCTCCGCGCCCGCCCGGGAAGACAGCAGAGGCGGCAGTCGGGGCTCGGAGCCGGAGCTACAGCTGGCTGGACAAAGGGGGCGCGGGGGGCTGGGGCCTGCGTCCTGGCGGGGGGAGTGTGGTGGGGGGACACGCTCCGGGCCCGAGGTCGGGAGGAAAAGAGCCCCGATGCGGGCCCGGCCAGAGCCAGAGCCTTTGAGCGACAGCAGCAGCCGGGCTGCCGCGCTAGGCTGGCGGGAGGCGCCTTCCAGAGCGCCGTGGGGCTGGGCGAGGGGGCCCGGGCGCCCAGGGAAGTCGGCGATGCCAGGCCGGCCTCTCCAGCCTGGCAGCCGGCAATCCGGACCGGAGCCCTGCTTCCCCGCTCGGCGCTGCGCTGGGGGGGAACCGCGACTCCTTTGAGTCGCCTCCAACTGAGTCTTTCTCCAATGCATGAGCCTCCGGAGGAGGCGAATCAAAGTTACCCACTTGATGTAGGCGAGAATGTCGCCCCTGATTGCAAAAAAAAAAAAAAAAAAAAAAAAAAAAGGGACTCGGGAGCTCTCGCCGCCTCCTCCTCCAAATGTACACACACACACACACACACACACACACACACACACAGGCAACCCGGAGTAAGAAACAGGGCCCCCCTAGGATCCCCGGGGCTGTGAATGACCTCCCTTCGAGCCCCAGGCTTCCTTCGCTGCCGCGCCCCAGAGTCCCCCGACCCCCAAAAACCCCCTCACCCTGCCCGCGCCAGGCGATCCGAATGCAGAAACGGGGCGCGGGGTGCGCCCCGCAGCCCCTCTTCCCTACCTGGGACAGGAGAACGCACAGGAGGAGCGGAGTTCTCGGCTGCATTTTGCCCGACTAGAAGCGCCCGGCGGCGTTTTCATTCATGCACTTGGCTGCACTGAGCATATTTTCCGTGGGAGCCAGGCTTTGAGGAGAGGCTCTGCCTCACCAGCCAGCCAACTTCCCAAATAGATCAGCGGCAGCATCACGAAAGCATTGGGTAGAGGCTGATGACCAGGACCAATGGCTTTACAAGACGGATTCCTTCATAAAGCTCCCTCGTTTTGCATGGCAGATACAGGGCGAGCACCTCGCACAGAGCGAGCCCCTCGGAGGAGGCAGCCCGTTTGCTTTTTTGGACTGTTGGGGCCCAGCCTCACAAATCACGCTGGGCAACGCCAGCCGATTCCACTTTTGCAGAGAATGGAATTGCACCAGGGACTGGCGAGCACTTCCAGCCCAGTGCAAAAAGATTCTCTTTATTAAAATGTTAATAAGATCCACTTTAATTCCAATAAATCAAATAAAATGACCCCAGCAGTTCCAGCCCTTTCCACGCCTGGAAAGACTTGGCGGTGGATTTTTTTTTCTTTCTTTCTTCTTTTTTTTTTTTTTTTTTTTTCTCCTCTCCTAATGTGGCCCAAGTCATGATGGTGTTTGGTGTTTCCTAGCCATCTCACAAATCACAAAGACGACAGATCAATTCTTGCTTGTAGAAAAAAATCCATCAAGGGGCAATAGATTTTATTAACTGCTCAGGTGAGAGTCTGACTGGCTGCCTATTCCACAAATGTGCATCTGGCACCAGATTTGGAGCCATGATTTAAGGAAACTTTTTGTTTTTTTCTATATGGATGTGATTTTTCAGAAGCTCCTACCAATCCCAAGGGACTGAGAATAGTCATGGCCTTTGCTCAAGGGGTTTTGTAAGTGGGGGAGCTATAGGAATGAGGGTAAGAGGGATATATAGGTCTACCTTTCCCCTAAGAATACGCAGTAAAGATCTCACTTTGTCATTTCCATGCAGCCTCCTTCTAAAAAGGATTTAAGGTATTTTAAAATAAAGGCATTTGTGCCACAGAACTGATGAAACCAAAACAAAAAAATCCAGGCTGGGAGGAAAAATTCAGAAAACCAAAATGCTAAACAGAAACTCTTATTATATTTGCTCTGATTTGCATCTGAGCTTCCTGGTGGTCAAAGCAATAAGAGAAACATGTAAGTTATATAGGTCTTATTATAGAAAAATGTACACAAATATCTACTGGTGAAATTTATCCCTGGAGCTGAACAGTAGAATACATGTATTGTAGGACATCTCATAGAGCAGGACACTGAGCAATGGACCATGCTGAGATCTAGTGGATTGGGCTATATTCCCAGCACCTGGCACAGGGCCTAGAACATGGAGACAGTCATCAATGTGTGTTAAATAGATGTCTAGACCTAATCAAAGTGGCAGGGGGTGGGTGACAGAGAGTCTGGAGCCATACTGCCTAAGCTTAACCCCCAGTTCTGTCACAGATAAGTAAATTACTTGCACTTTCTGTGCCTATGTTTGTTCACTAGCTAAATGAGAATATAAATCATACTGAACTTACAAGGTCGTCCTGAGGATTAAGTGACAAAACGACTACTCCAGAAAGGTAAACTGATGCACTTTTAAAAATTCCTTCATTGCCAGCTATTTAGTCCCAAGGTCACCTCGCATGTTCCCAAGGTCACAGACGAAGCTGCGGTGCTATCTGGCCTCCTCGCTGCATTAACTAGCGCTGGCCCAACAGACGGCACTGGTCGCTCAATGGCCTCCGGAAAAGCCCAGGAAAGGTGGATGTTGCTGCTTCTTCCAGTTCCTTCAACTTTCCATCCTCTTTACTAAGCAGGAACTGGCCCTGAACCTTTGAGAGGGGCAGTCACAGTGCTTGCTATAGATGACTGTCCCTGCTTGGAACTCATGTGTGGGGACCTCGAACCATGTTGCCTACCCTTAAGAGTAAAATGGGGTATTTTGGAATCAGGCAGGCTTCAAATCAAGGCATCCTGAAACACCTTGTTTTTTCTCCATTCCACAGCAGGAGCCGTCTTGTCTGTCAGGGGCCAGCTGAGCTAAGCCCGCGGATTCAGCAGGCGCCAAGGCGGACAGGGAGCAGGGGACGGCTTGGGAGACGATAAGCCACTAGAAGGGATAAAGATGGCAGAAATCATCCAGCCACACTTCCACAAGCAGCCACCTGGTTGGGACAGCAGTCCTTACGGCAGGGTGTGCAAGGCTGCACTTGCCCCAAGTGTGAAACCGTATTTTTGATCTCGAGTTCGGCAGGCCCTTTCTGTGGTGGCTCCATCCCTTCAGCCTCGCTGCTGCTCACCCTGTAGGTCTAATATTCTCCTTTCCTGGCCAGTGCAGGGTTGCACTTGCCAGCCCCCTTGTGGTCAGCATGGGGCTGTGTGACCACTTAGAGCCAATAAGCTGTGAGCAAAAGTGTCAGGTGTCACTTCACCGCTGGAGCATTTAATCACCGGTGAGAGACCAGCGGGTTCCCTAGACCAGGGACCGGGATGGAAATGTGTGCTGGTGGGGTCAGTCAGGGTGTTCCCGGGAGCAACAGCTGCCAGAGGAAAGGAAACGAGATCGGCAGTGGCAGTGGAGGCCTCTGCCAACCCCAGGGGAGCTCGGCGGCAAGAGAGGCCTTCCATTCGGAGGTGACCCTAAGTCGGGGGCTGTGCCTTTGTGCCCTAAGAGGCCAGCTGTTGGATGTGCCCCCAAGGAGGCGAGTCATCTATTGTGAGGTTTGGCTTGGCCAAGAGCAACATTCCAATCTGACTTCAGTTTCATCGTCCACATACAAAATGAATGCACTGACCCACAACAGATAGCAGGATGCTGTGAGTCCCAGACTGCCAATGACTACACGCCCTGGTGGTACCAGTGAAGACAAGTGCACATCTGCAAAAACTCCACCGACTCTGTCTCTGGACGGTACCTGTGCAGGCATTCACCAAGGTCCTGGGCTTTTCTCCTGAGTTACTGTCCCAGCAGGCAGACTGGCTCCAGCCACCACATCTGAGTCCAAGCGAGGGCCCAAAGGGCCTCTCCCGTACCCCCCCTACTTCCATCCCCATTTTGGATTTTAAGGGCCAGGAGGAGTTAACTTCAAGAGTCTTCCTAGGCTTTAAGGCTCATCTTTAGAAACCCATGAAGTCTAGGAAGGCAGAAAAGATTTGTCTGCAAAAATGAGACTTAGTTTAGGATCTCCAGACTCTATTTACTTGGGGCAAGTTGCTTTTACTCCCCAAAGCTCAGTTTATTCATCAAGAAAATGGGAATGATAATACGATAGTGGTACAAGAGTTGTTGTAAAAATGGATGCTACTTTTCCCCCTCAATCCCCTACTCCCATCTGTTCTCAGAGAACATGCATTTCACCAAACACAGGATATCATATTTTGTTCAATAAAGGCAGAAGAAAAATCATTTCACGGCAGTGATAAAAGGCCCCTGAAGAAGAAATCCATTTGGTTTTTTTGCATTTTCCCTTCAACTCCCTAATGGGAATCTTTTGGCTGCTGGACAGATCGATGGTGGCAAGTGAGCGCTGAACCTGGGAACCACCCCCTAATGGCCCCTGCTTTACCACCCTGCACTCCAGCCCCCCACCAAGCCCCCAGCTGCTTTTGCCCAGAACCGAGGTCTGCCTCTGGACACGTACCCTGTTCACACCGCTTTCTCAGGCACATCAGGCTGGCTCTGGGGCTGACCAAATCAGCCAACATTGAGTAGCTGTATCCTGAAGGCCCAGGTGGGGAGACTGCTGCCTCTCAATGACATGGGTGAAGACATCATTTCTGGCTGCGTGGAGGTTACCATGCACGTGCGTGCCGTGGCTGGGTGTCATGTGTACAAGCACACGGCTGTGTGTGCGTAGCAAGGTGCATGCCGTACCTTCCGGCAGAGAGAACTTACTCAAATTTTGGAGCCCTTTGAATGTGCTTCTGTGATGAGGCATTTGTACAGAACAGTGATAAACCAGAGATGCCCTTATGAGACACAAGAGTTAGGAGTTCTGCCAGGAGCCCTTGATAATGGGGAGATGCTAGGACCTCCAGGAGGGAAGCCCACATTGAACAGCCTTATGGACAGAGCACAGTGCTGAAGCTGCACCCCTCCCAGTAGGACAGTCTGCTCAAAAACACCTGAGACTATGACGCTACGCCATCCCACAACACCCGGCCACACAAAAGTAGCATCCTTCCTTGATTGTTCCCGAGCCACAAACCTGTTTTGTTTCCCCAGAGACCTTTATGTCACTTCATCTTATACGTGGTCACTTGCGTTCCTGCTCCATTTCTCACCCCAGCCCCCATCTCCAGCTTTTACTCCTTGACTTCGGGTTTGGCCCCATGAACTCGATGTGGCCAGTGGAATGAAGCAGAAGTGATGAGGAGGCGGTTATAAACCCAGGCCCCAAGAGGCCCTGTGCGTTTCAGCTAGCTCTCGCTAGGGCCTTTACAAATGCCTTCATGGGCAAGCTCATTGGTTGCAGGAGGAGAGGCAAGCACCCCCATGAGCCCAGAGGTGCTTAGGTAAGCCCAGCAGAGCCCCACCCCGATCATCTGACCTATAGGCATGTGAAGTAAAATTAAATAATTGCTATAAATTTGGAGGTGGTTTGTTATATACCAAAAGCTAACCAATCCTTGCATTTGTTCACTTGTTATTTGTCTACCTCTCTAGAAATGTAAGTCCTGTGTCTTTCTGCTTCTGTGGGCTCAGCTTCTGGGACACTGGCATATAGTATGTGCCCAAATGATTTTTGCGGAGAATATAGGTTAAGTGGGTTCTGTGCTGAAAACTGTGTGATGCTGGTGTGAAAACTGCCCCCTACCTATACTGCCCTACCAGAGAGGCTTCCTAATGGTGACAGTTCAGTCCTGCCACATGGAAAGGATGCTATGACCTTGACAGTCTCCAATCCCATGTGGCCATCTAACTCATCCTACAGCAAGGCAAGGTCTTCTGACGATAGTCTAGGCCAGAATCAGACAAAGTAAGGAACATTCCAGAGGCTACTGCAAGCATGTTGGTGCTCAGGGATATTGGGTGAGGAATACTGGGGGTCTGACAGCCTTCTGAATTTAGGCAATGTATAAAGAGCCCAGACATCTAAGACTAAGACAGGAAATGGTCCTTTGGCTTTGGGGATACTGCATTAAGACGGTGCCTTCAATGAATGCAATCAATACCATCGTGCCTTCCACACTTGCAAGGAGATAAAATCGGGAGTGACTTTTAGGCCATCTCAGCTCAATGGCCTCACTGTCTTTAGTATTTCAATCCCTCCTTAGTAGCAAAATTGGGCTTTCAGACACCAATTTTATCCTGTGAACTAGTAGCCGTTAAAACCCCCCTCTAGGTGTCTCCCTTACCCAAAATTAGTGACTGGGGTTATTTCTACACAGAGAATCTTCTCAGCATTAATTCTGCTAGAGCAGTGGTTTTCAAAGTGTGCCCCTGGACCAGTAGCATCAGCACCCTTGGGAATAGGCTAAAAAAAAATTAAAATTCTCAGGTCTCCCCAAGATCTACTGATTCAGAAACTCAGGGATGAGGTTTAACTGTGTATTACATGCTCTGTATCTGCCCAGTTTAAGGATCATTACTGAAGAGAATTCTCTAATACTCACATATATTCATTCATTCATTCATTCATTCAAGAAACATCCGTCAAGTGCCTATTGCATATTAGCCACTGAGCAAGGCAGCAGAGAAAGAAAGGCAAAGGCATGGTTGTATACTTGAGAAAATGTGACTCCCAGAAAGCCAACATTCTGTAACAGTCGGCTCCAGGAGGTGCTGAGAGTCAAGGTAGCCAGAGCTATGAGGGATCGGGGGCTGTTTACAAAGAGGTAAGGGTCCCTGTAGTTGGTTTCCATTGTATGTCAGAAGCGTCACGGATCGCTACTTGATCAACGTTGTACTTTTTGTATCTGTCGATAAGAAATTAAATATAAATAGTAACAAAAAGCTCCTGAAATTCAACACCTCCTTGTAACTGAACTTGAAGTTTATTCTTTACAATCCCATCTAGGCCTAGCTGCAAATGGCTGTGCTTGTGCGTGTGTGTGTGCCCGAGTTCATGTGCGTGTACACACGCATGCGTGCACGGCAGGGGGTGGGGCATTATTTAGAGTTGACAGATAATTCTTAGCGTGCTTTCAGTAAGATCTCTTAACAGTGACAACGGGGCCACTAACCCACGGCCCCTGCCTATCTACTGTCCCCCACAAGGGAAACCTGGAGCTATGGCAAAGGGGAAATGAGGAAGAGAAGGCATCCAGAGGAGGGCTAATGACCAGACAGAAGGCAGAAGACAGTTCTGGGTTGTTTGGGGTCTAGATCAGGATCAGCTTAAATGTCAACATCTACAGGTCGAGCTTTATCCCACGCACAAAGCAGAATCATCCAAACTATTTAAACAGGGAAGGTTCGATATCTCATTTGTGTTTTAGGAAGATCACTCCGTCTTCTTTGGAGCGTGGATTACACTGAAGTCCATCACGGAGGAAGAGAGACTTCCTGGAAGACTATTGTGAAAAATAGAACCAGAGCAAGAAACTCTTTTTCTTTGATTTCTAACCAGTAAGCAATGAGGTATATTGCATGGCAATCTCCCCTGTTGCCTAGCAGTGTCTGGTACATAATAGTACACATAACATGAAGGAAACGTGCTTATTAGGTTACAGGAGATTAACTTTGAGCTCTCATGATTCGCCTCTCCCTGCATCTAATCCTGCTTCACTAATGGCAGAGCGAACTTCCTCACCTTTGACCTTGGGCTCCGCCACGTGGCTCGTTTCGGCTAGCAGAATGAGGTGGTATCGACAGGGTGCGGTCTTGAGCCTGCGTCTTCCAGGGTCTCACCTGTCCGTGTTCTCTTACACCTCTGCCATCCTCGTGAAAGAACATGGCCTCCCTATCTAGCCGGTGCAAGGAAGATGAGGAACGTGAGGCTGAGGCCCCCCCACCTCCCCGGCCATCCACGAATCCGCAGTGAGAAACAAAGTCTGGCCTATCCCCAGCCAACCGGATCTAGAAACAAAGTCTAGATCAGCCAATCCCCAGCCAATCTCTGGCTCAGTAGGAGTTAATGCTTACTGTTGTGCCACAGATATTGTTGTGATGCTTTGTATCCAGAAACAGCTGACTGATACGTAAATGCCCCCCATTCTTAGGATGACATAGAACTCAGGGAATAGGCTGAAACCTAAATACGTAAATCGAGCAGAGACGTTGACATGGGCGTGACCAATGTTTAAGGTTTATCACAAATCCAAGCCTTTAATAATTACTCAACTCACCAAAGAGTCCTCTCTTACACCTACCTAATCCAAGTTGGCTGTCTCCTTGCAAATCCCTAGGTTCTCTTTAGAATATTTATTGCAAAGCTGCCGAATCTGTCTCTGGTTGTTTTTCTTATGCTAGCATAATTGTGAGGCCATCACTTAACAATTACTTGGGAAAATTTATTTACAATGCAAGGCAGATCCATGAATGTTTGTAGTGGATAAATTTATTTACAATGTAATCCAAATCTGCCAATGCCTCGAGTAGATAAAATTGTCCTGCTCCTCTAAAAAGCAACCCACCCAGTTAATAGTTTCTATGGTCTTTTATGAATAGTCCAAGGTCAGGCCACCATAATGAGTTTGGGAAACTTAATCTATGGAAGCAAGTTAAGCACAGAAAACTACATTTTAATGATTCTGAATGTGTGACAGGTGCCAGAATTTAACCAAATGAGAGCCAGAAAAGGCAAATCGAAGTCTCTTTTGTTTCTTAAGCTCAGCTTTTACAGAATTAAAACAGCAAGTATGCATCTCCATGACATCAGGAAGGACATCTGTCTTTTCTCCCCCTGGGATACCCTTTCCCACACATTGCCTGGCACAAAGTAGATATTCAATAGACATGGGTGGGATGTATCAGTTAAAAGAGCCCAGGTGCATGGGAGAGGTCCTGCTTGGCCCTGCACAGATGGCGTCTGCCGTACGTAGGTTTACTGCAGCAAAACAAACAGCATACCTCTAGTATCAGCATCCATCTCTTGGAGGAGTGGTTCTCAAAGTGTTATCCTGCTGAGTGTCCCGGCTCAGTCCCAACACTCTACATCAAAATGTTAATTGTCTACACTGCCCGTGCTTCTATTGTATAAAACTCAAAAGGAAATATGTCTGAAATCATAGAAGTCTCTCCTGGTACATGACAGAAAGGGGAAACTCGCCACAGCCCACGACCTATCTCCTGACTCCCTCCCCAGCTTCATCCCATTTCTACTCTCCCTTGCTCACAGTGCCCTGCTTTTCTCTCAGGCACCAAATATACCAAGCTCTTCCCTGCCCTGGGTCTTTAAACATTCAGTCGCTCTGTGTGGAATGTTCTTTCCTCCACTTTCTGATCATCCTCAACCCCCGGAATCTGTTCATATGTCACCTCTCCAGAAAAGCCATCCCTCACTAGCTCATCCTTCAGGAGATCATTTCCTTGTTTCCCTCATGGTATTTTCTATCATTGTCACTATTTCATTTACTGTTTGTTTCTTTCTATGTTCATTTTTCTCACTAGAATAGGAGTTTCGTGATGGCGACGAAATAGCTGTTTATGGGCCATTGAACTCCAGGACCTAGAACCATGCCCAATCCATGACAGGCACTCAATATTCTATTTTTTTTTTAAAGAAATGAATGAACAGATGGTCTCATGGCCAATGAGAGGAGACAGACTGTGGCTCTCCAGATGTATTAATTTCGTGAGCAATACCGTAGTGATCTGATGGTTAATGATGAAAAGACATCGACAGGGAACCACTATGCAAAATACGGCCAAGATTAAGTGTGCTCACTTAACATCTTGTGTTGTATAAAACAAGACGGAGGGTCCATGGGCCATGCGGGTCAACCAGGTGTCCCACAGTCTATCCTTTCTGCCAAGACCAAGCTCATATAGGCTGTGGGCTGTGCTATGGTTGAACTGAGGACACAGTTTTCCCAAGGTGAATTGGGAGAGGCAGAGGTGAGCCGGGGCACACCGGAGCAAGACCTGGTAGAGTATTTTCAACCTACTTTCTCTTACTTGACACGTCAGGAATTCATCTTAGAGCCTTTTCAAAGTGCCAGGTTCTTGTCCATGTAATGAATCTATTGATTCACTTTTTGTCCCCCGGAGACTCTGAGACCACAGAATGTCAAGAGAGAAGACAAAGAATTCTTGTTGCTTGTCATGGACACTTACCGGTGAAGAGACAGGTCTCTGCGTATTCCCAGAAGATATTCATGACCCAGTTCTGATTTTTTGGGGGAGCTAAACGGTTATTTATTTCTGGACTTACCTATTTTATCGCTCTCAGCTAACATGACTTCCATATCCACAAGCTGTTCCTCTTTTAACAAAGAGAGTAGGACAACTATTTCTTCATTCATTCATTCATTTAGCCACTGTTTTGATAATAAGCAGCAAGATATAGTAAAAACAAAAACTATTTTTCTGGTATTGAGCTAAGTACGTGATCTCTAGATTGCCAGTCTCTTCCAACTCCCCAGTCTGACATCCATATTATTGCCAGAACCATTTTTAAGTATCGAGTATCTATGAGGAGGTAGGCATTGTTACTCAGCAGTTAATAACAGCAACTTTGTATATTGCCTTCGTTCTGTCACACAGGCTTCGATGGCTCCCCATTGCCTCTAAGCTAAAGTCCAAATCCCTAATTTGTCATTCAATGCCACACGCAAAGATTCTACACAAGTATTCTGCTTTATCTTCACCAACATAACTCAGATACTAACCATACAGAACATTCTACCATTCATTCCACAGGACCTATGCACATGCTGCTTTTCTACACACACTTGATCTTAGCCAAAAGGCCTCTCATGAAGGCCTAGTCCACTTGGTGAGCCACAGCTCATCATTAAGGACCAACCACCTCAAATGCCACTTCCTCCAGGAAGTTGCTCCAATCCAGGCTAGGTTAATTGCACTTAGAACATTCATTATTCACTTATTGGAGTCCCTCACTGAACAATCATCTACTTGAGGTAAGGAACCGAGTCTTATTCTCATCCATATCCTCAACAATCCCAGTGCCAAGCACACATGGGACTTCAAGATAACATCTATGCGTGGATATGTACATGCATGAAAAATAATCATGAGAACTGCGGTGTGGATTAAGTGTCAGCAACTTTTCCAAGTTCTTCTCATTGAATCACAACCAGCTCCATGTGAAATCTGATCGTTCCCTTTTACTGGTGACCTGCCCTAGGGGTGGAAGAGAAGAAAGCTGCCCCAGGAGTCCAAATACCTAAGTCCTAGGCCATCTCCACACCCTATCCATGCCATTATGGAAAACAGATCAGCGTTCTCCAAGCCTCCATTTCCTTTCTTGTTAATGAGCACAACCTTTGGAGTGAGAAAGCCTAGGCTTCAGTTCCCCTCTATCACTTACTGGAACAGTCTTAGGCAAGCTCCTCAACACATCACCATCGGGCACTTGCCATCTGCCAAGCTCTGAGTGGCATGAAGGGAAAAATTACAGAAATGATAACTACCATTAATTGAGAGTTGTCTTATTATTTTAAAATTTGCTATTTATTGTCATTTTATTGAAATATCGCATTATTTAAATATTTGTTATAATTAGAATTAAATAATAGCCAAATTTCATTGATAACAGTAATAACTGCTTTATGTACTTTTACGTGTCCCATTCTTTAATATTTGTGACAATTTTTTATTTTTTTAATTTCTTTTCAGTGTAACATAATTCATAGTTTGTGCACCACACCCAGTGCTCCATGCAACATGTGCCCTCCATAATACCCACCACCAGGCTCAGCCAGCTTCCTACCCCCTGCCCCTTCAAAACCCTCAGATTGTTTTTCAGAGTCCATAGGCTCTCATGGTTCATCTCCCTCTCCAATTTCCCTCAACTCCCTTCTCCTCTGCATCTCCCCTGTCCTCTGTGTTATTTCTTATGGTCTACAAATAAGTGAAACCATATTTGTGACAATTTTAACAGGATTCTATTTCTAGTCCCACTTTAAAATGAGTCATCTAAGGAGTACACATGGAGAAAGGGCTTGAATCTAGACCTCCAAACTATATAACAGAGACTCTTGACCTGGGGCACTTGGATGGCACAGTCTGTTAAGCATCTGCCTTTGGCTCAGGTCATGATCTCAGGGTCCTGGGATCGAGTCCTGCATGGGGCTCTCTGCTCAGAAGTAAGTCCACTTCTCCCTCTGCCCCTCCCATCCCACTCATGTTCACTCTCTCTCAAATAAATAAACAAATAAAATCTTTGAAAAAAACCTCTTGACCAGCTTGCCGTACTATCTCTCCTTATATGTTAACAGACAGACCCTGTCCCTAACCTTTTAAAAGTGCTCCCCCTTCTCTGAGTCTGAAGATGCCCCTTTAGTCAAGTGTTGCTGATCATTTCTGTATCATAGATTGCTGTGCAAATTAAATTATTTGACTCATGCAGAATACACCCTGGCCTCTATGATGAGTGGATAAGACTAATCACCCATGGATCCCTTCTAGTCCTCGTGTTCTGTGGAATCAGCCAAAACTCAAGGGCCCCCACATACCACCCACACGGCAATTTAAGAAGAAGAGAATGATCATCAGGGGGTTGGAATCAGCCTCTGGGTGACAGAACTGGGCACCTGTGTGGTTTGGGGGCTGTTAACTGAATTAATGTTTCCCAATATTTTGGTCTCAGTCAGTTCTGTCCCATCTAAGATTGAGAGTATATGAACAGTGGTGACCGGTCCCAAGATGGTAAAATTCTCACTGACTCCAGACAGTCAACACCAGAGAGTGATGGCCCTAGGGCATGGCCACGTGACTTCATGGCCCTCAAGATAGATTCGAAAACTAGATCGTATAGACTTGGTTGGACCCCCCCATCTCTCAGTTACGTCAGTCATGGGTTCTTCATCATGGGCAGAAACTTTGGTGGGCTTGTGTCTTGGAGGAGGGGTTACAGCATAAAAAACAATGATGTCACTGTCAGGTAACATAATAGGGTACTGACCCTAGTTATCTTATAGATATTATGCTCCTCAGTCCTCAGAAAGTGGTTATCATTCCTATCGTCACAAAACACCATCACAATGCTCACAGTATAGGAGAGGTTGGGCGGCCAGCCCATTCTCACTCAGAGCTAATCGAGAAGACAATTAGAGCCCACAGGATAATAACTCATTCATTCTTTCATTTTTCCATTCACTCACTCAATCATTAAAGAAGTATTGATTGTGTCCCTTTTCTGTGCCAAGCACAGTTCCAGAAAATAAAGCTGGGAACACGGTAGTGAACAAAACAGACAAAAATCCTTGTTTTAGTGGGGTAGGAAGGAGGGGGCGATGAAAAGCAAATAAAAAATGTGAATAAGGTGGTGGCAAGGATTCTGGTGAAACACAGGCAGGAATGGAAGCAGGAATGCACAGGAAGAGATCTAGAATTCCACAATTGTTAACACTTATTTTATGATTATTCTGTGCTGGTCATCACTCCAAGCATTCTGCCTGTACGCCCTCATTAAATCCTCCCAGCCACCCTAGGAGGCAAGTCCTATGCTTAGAATCTTGCCTTAGATGAGACGATGAGGCACCGAGGGGTCAGTGCCTTGCCTGAAATTCCGTAGCTAACAAGAGGCAGAGGCAGAGCCAGGACTTGACTCCAAGCGTTCTGGTTTCTGAAATTACTCCCTTACCCAACCAAGTTGCACAGTAGCCCCAGTATAGGCTAGCTTAGCTGGTCAAAACTCTTTTAGGTCCATGTTTGGAATCCCCTTGTCTTGCTTCTGCTTCCTTCCTCCTTTGACCTCCCCCTATTTTTTCCTCCCAAGCTTCCACCTTCTTCTCGTTACTAACGGTCCATGCTCCTCCCTGCCCCACGTCCGCAAGAGCTGCCCTGCCATTAGGTTTCCATCTCTAGAGTGGGACACCTGAAAACTAACCCATGTCCTCTCACAGCGCTTGACCCCTGCCTCTCCGTCGTAATGGAATGAGGTCTGGGCTAAAAGTCCCCTCCTCACTAGGGCTGAGCACAAGGATGCATGAAGAGGGTTAAAAGGACTAAAAGACCCATCCTGCCACCGTCCCTGTTTTGCAGATGAAAAAATTGACTGTAAAAATAACTAGAGGACCTGAGCTGGGATTTGACTTCAGGACTGTTTGACCGTAAGCTCTTAACCACTGGGCTTTGCCAGGCAGTTTCAAATAGATGCTTCATTCCATAATGGCTTGAAGAATGAATGGACAGGTGGATTAGTGAACAAAAGGCTCAAAGAAACGGGCAGATGTGCACAGGCATGAAAGCCGAAGAAAACAATAAAGGTGGCATGTGCATGACAGGGCAATAAGGACCAGCCCGGCTGCTTGATAAGCAGCTTTGGAAATCCGCAAGACCAAACACTCTTCCCAACTATTGCTGTAAATCCAAGCTTGCAATCTTGTAGGCAAGCCGACTTCGCCTTGTTTTTCAACTGCTGTTTTGGAAGGGTCTCTTGCAGGTTTTTCTTTTCTTTTATAGACAAAAACAAGGGTGTTTAGGGGACATAATTGGGGGGAGGGGCCTGGTCAAACTAAGACCAGTACCTGGGGAGGGAAGCAGCAAGCCTTGGGAGAAACAGAAATGCAGAGGTGCTGGGAAAGGGGCTTGTGCCGCTAATCCCTCACACTGTGACTTTACCAGCTTCTAATCGCCTAATAGCAGGGCACATAATTGGCAGAAAAGATTGCCCTGCCCTTTACACATATGTCTGCAATTACTTTTCAAACTGGGGCGATAAGTGGCATGATTGGTTTCCCCGTGCAGGCGCGGCCGCTCCTCGGAGACAGGGGGCCTTTCTCCCGAGCCGGCTGGCGCTGTGGGTCACAAGAGGAACAGCCCCCTGCCAGCAGATGACTTCCGTCACTGAGGGGCAAATCCCCAGCTCCTTGTGAGGGTCTGACCTCCCCCTCCTGCTCCCTCCTCCGCACACTGCGTCTCACGCCGGCCTCCCTCCTGAGCTCCAACAGCCCCAGCTTGCTCTTGTCTCGGTGTTCATGCTTACGGCCCCTTCTGCCCCTAACCTCTTGGGCGTTCTTTAGGTCTTGACTCACGTGTCACCTCCTCAGAGAAGACTTCCATGAACATCCTCTTAAAACCTCTCCAAGTCACACCTGTCACTTCTTTGTTTCTTTTTCTTTTTGCCACATACCATGGTACAATGCCTTGTGTCCTTGTCTCTGTTTCCTAACTGGCATGGCAACTCTGTGAGGGAGGCCCTCTCAAACACTTCTTCCTCGGTGCTCAGAAGGAAACCTGTGACCGTGTGAACACACACGTATAACGGAAGTGAGGGCTTTGCCACTTCAACCATGCTCAGACAGAGGGCAGCTCCCGCTCTGCAGATGCTCTCTGTGCCACCCGATGGGACGTGTGCTCTAGGCATACAATGAAAGGATCCGAGTCAAGCTGAAAGCATGCACTCTTGAGACCTACAGACGTGGGTGACATCCCAGTTCTCTCATTTGAAGATTGTGTCCCTGGACCACTCTTGGACCAGCCTGAGCCCCGGTTTCATCCTCGGTAAATCGGGACTGAAAATAGCGCTCTCACCTGCTTGGTGCTTGAATTAAATGGGATGACGCTTGTATAACACATTATCCCACCAGAGCTGGCACATGAACAGTGCACAGCTATTCAATACGTAATAACAGACATTGGCATGTCCGTTCACACGATGAGGAGGAAGAGGGAAGGCAGCATACACAACAGCTGAACACAAGCTGGTACGTGGCTGGTAACATGCTAGCTTTACCTTCATGAACTTATTTCCCCGTAGCAGTGTTCTGAAATAGGCAAGACTATCCAAGGTTTCTAGATGAGGAAACCAAGGCATCTGGGAATCAGGGACCTGTCCAGCACCACCCCATTCCTAAGGGACAGATTTGGACCTCAAAGCCAGATGCTCTGCTTTTTACATCACGCCTGGTTCCCTCTCCTGAAAAAGGAAACAGATCACAGAGAAGAAACAGAACACGGACACAGGCAGCCTTGGGGCATGGAAAATTTAGTTTGAGTCTCAGTTTAGATTCTCCTAAGTCCTTCTCCATGACCGCTCCAATAGAGAAAGACAAACTTTGGGTAGGGTTGCCAGAAAGGACACAGGATACTCCGTTAAATTTGTATTTCAAAAGAACAACAAATAATTTTTTAGTGTATCACAATTACTGAATACTTCTGATAATCTTCTTTTTCTCTCTCTCCCTCCCTTTCTTCTTTCCTTCCTTTGTTTTTGTTTTTTTTAAACCTGCCAAATTCATAGCCTTGTATTTCTTATAACCACACAATAGGTACATGGTAATGGGCCAACAAGTGCTCCCCACTAGGAATAAACGTTTGTGTTACACATTTGGGAATGTCGGTTCAGTTCACTGTCCTCCTCTCTGATAATGACCCTAACCCACCCACAAAGGTGTAGGTCCTACCACCAAGCTACCCTACCCTACCTGACGGAGAAGGATCCTGAACTACTCTTGCCAACCTGATTCTGAACCAAGAAACATGGAGATTGGAAGAGGAGCGCTCAGTCCAGTTAATGTTCCATGGAAACATTTGACCAATCTCGCTTTTCTTTCTTTTGGTTTTGGTCTTGCTTTTGTTTGGGTTTTCTTGTTTTGTTTCAAGTGGGATTTTGGCTCTTGCAATCGAATCTTTCTTGACGAGGCCATACCTCTTTTGTGGTCAAATTATTTATCAATGAGAGATATAAAAATGACCTATATTTTTGAGTTATTGGATGAAGGCTTTATTTCCTTTTAAAAATTCTCCAATTTCCTCAATGGGTTGCATTTTATTTTAAGTTAATATATATATATACATACATATATATATATATATATATTATCAACAAGTCCATCTTATGGAAAATATAACATGACTTAATGTCTTGAAAATAACAGTAATTCTCAGTGCCATCAGCTGTGATGGGTACCCTCCAGCCAGTCCTCCCATGCCATCTGGACGGCAGAGGTACATCCATGCATGCCTTCTCTGAGGGAAAGTGAGAACCTACCCCAGGCTGCCTGTGTGGTGAGGGTCTCTCAGGGCAAAGACCAGCCTCTTCACTGCCTGACATCTGTGGCCTCAACCTGGCCCAGTCAATGGATTTCTCTATATTCCCCAGCGGTAGGGAAACACAAACAGAGCCCTATTATTCCCAGAACTTTGAAAGATAAGTTCTAAGAATTCCAGATGGAGGAGGGAATTGCTCATCCCAGTTACAGAGACTTAGTAGTCCTCTAAAAATATCTGAGCAGCCGTGTTTGTAACAACTGTCATGTTCTCACTTGGTCCCCAGCCCTGGCCCTGGCCCTGACCACCAGAGCTCTGCCCAGCTCCTGATCCTTATGGTCTGCCTTTTATTTCTGTCCTCATGCTGTTGACAATCCGCAGTCAACTGAACGTCACAGCACATATTCCAAAACTGAAAAATCTCAACTCACAAGAAAACCAGAGTGTTTTACTCCACTCAACCCACTCCATGACCCCTTTATAGATCTTCAAAACTTTACTCTCTTGGAAAAGTGCTAGCACCCATTTAGCCAACTGCATGTTTCACTGGACAAATATAGTGACTTCTTTAAAAGAAACGTTATCTATATGCTGTTCAAAAAGCCTTTCTGATGTTCGCTAACTTATGGCAAGGACCACCATTCTCTCTGCTAAGCATCAAGAGACCTCGTCTTCCCCCACAAATGTCACAAGAACCCTTCTCCCCTGAAAGCCCCAAGGCAGAGCCCCCAGGGGTCGTCGGTGGTATATGTGGATTTTTAAGCTCATAACTTGATGTACTAAGGATCTGGGCTGTGACAGTCCCAGGTCTCTGAGTGGGGAGTACTCTCCCCTCCTCCCTGCAATGCAGTTCTCATAAACTACAAAGTTTTGCTTAAAAAAAAAATCAGTCTTCATTTTTTGCAAAAAGTTTTACTTCCCAGATTAAAAACAAAAACTGCCTTCTCTAGCTTTGACCCTCCGTGCTCTCTGGCATCAAACTTTTACCCCCTGTACTATTTACCTGTTGCTGCCCCAAAACTCAGTGGCGTCAGACAACAGCAAACATTTATGATCACTCATAGGAATTCAGGAGCAGCTTAGCTGGGCAACTTTGACTTTCGGATCTCTACTAGGGGTCAGATATAGATCAGGACTATCGTCCTCTGAAGGCTTGACTGGGATTGGAGAATCTTCTTTCAAAGTGGTCCTTGCCTGCAGCTGGGAAATTAGTGCTGACTGTCGGCAGGGGGCCCAGGTCTTACACACGGGGAACGCTCCACAGGGCTGCTTGAGCTTCCTCATGTCATGGCGACTGACTTCTCCAGAATGAGAGATCCAAGAGGCCAGGGTGGAAACTGCAATGGCTTTTATGGCCTGGCCTCTAAAGGTCACGACCTCTAATGACCACCTACTTGAGGGGCCCTCGGAGTCATCATGGGACAAGGTTACACAGGGGTGTAAACAGCAGGCACCCAGGTTTCCTGGAGGACATCAAGGAGGCTGGCTCCCACACTTACCATCTGACCTTTTCCTTCCCCTCTACCTCTGCTCAGCACTCCGCCATTCCCATTTTAAGTCCCCGGACCCCCTACAATGATTGGTCCACCTGGATGGATGGACCCTTACCCATCACGTCTGCCTAAGCTGCAACCTTTTAAATTATTAAAAATGCCATTATTTACTAGAGCAAAATTCTTCTCTTAAAACTATATATTTATAATGGAGAATCAGCAAAAGCCACCTTGACATCTGCTTAGGAGAGAAAAGATGTGGCTGCTCTGGCTGACCATAAGCTCAGATGGTCTGAAGTTAAACACAACTGACACAAACAGACCAAAGAACATTTGCGGCAATCTTAGGCTATATTCGTAAATGCGGAATGTGTTTATCAAGGGAAGTGGTGATCTTACTGTTGATTGAAATAGGGCAGACTCTGAGGTTCAGAGATGAGGGAGCAGGGGCGAAATCCAAATGGAAACCCTAAGAAGAATGCCAGGCATTTTATACTCATTGCTATCATTAGAATATTTATGACCTGTCCAAAGGACACAGGTTGAATCTCTCTGCCTCCCGTATTAAGAGGTGGGAGGTGGTCAGGTCATGGTCATTGTGGGGTGGAGCCTCAAAGCAGGACTGGTACCCTCGTGAAAGAGACTCTCCAGAGCGCTCTTACCCCTTCTAGCATGTGAGGACACAGCAAGCAGTGTGCAGCTGAAAGACAGCCCTCACCCAACGACGCTGCGACCCTGATCTCAGACTTCTAGAGCTGCAAGGAATACATCTGTGGTGTTCCCAAGCCACTCGGTCTGTGGTGTTTCATTACAGCAGCCCAAACGGACTAAGACAGTCATTATCTCCAACATACCGTCTGCCGTATTTTCTTACCACTTCCCTCAGTCTTCCCCTGCCATATCATCCACTTTTTCCCCCACCTTGGATTCCCTCATCAATAGCTTCTCACCAGACCCACAGAAAAACCTTCCCAGCTTCCTTCACCTTTCCCCCCTTAACACCCCACGACAGCCCCTGCTACTGCCCCGGCAGACCCAAGGATAACGGCATTGACGAATGGGCACAGTGCTTCGCAGTTTACCAAGTGCGCGTATGTCAGCCTATTATCCCATCAAATCAGGGGAGCCCTGTTCCTTGAGGCCCCATGGGAAAGCAATCATGGTGAGCACCATGCAGTCAACGAGGGGAATGAGACATTTCTTGCTTTATCCAAGGAAGAAGATCTTCACACGCGTGGTTGTGCACAGTTACAAACTGGGAAGCACAAGTTTATAGGTTCACTCCACACAGAAGGAGACCATAGCCCAGAAAGCTTAGTCGCGTGGCCATGGTTTCATAGCATGTCGGTGGCAGAGCCAGAACCAGTGACCCAAGTATGAGGACTCCAAGTGCTTGCTTACTGGAAATCCTCGGCCCTATTACAAAAGCAGCCTCCCTCTGGATGGGGTGGAGGACGTGGAAGGGCAGCAAAGAAGTGCTTTTTCTTGTCCCAGCACAGGATCTCAGGGCGTGGCACCCCTTGCAAGCTCCCAAGAGCTAAACGCAATAATGGTGTGCACTTATCAGTCCCCATTGATCTTCCCATCTCCCTGTGACATTCATTATGGAAAACAGAGGCACGAGGGAAAGCAGGCGCCAGAATCAGAAGAAAGCGCAGCAGCCCTTCGCTGCCGTTAGTGGCTTTCTTTTCCATTTCTAATAAACCCTGTTAAAAGCCTGTGCTGGGGAGTGTAAAAAAGTAGAGCACAAGGAACAAAGGCAAACATCTATTTTATTTGTGTGACAAAGACTCCTGGGAGAAGCTGGCTCTGGCATAACAACACAGCTCTTCTCCTCGATGTTACATGAGCAAGAGAATTCAAAAGAGCTTATGGGAAAAACACAGGGGATTATTTGGAGCCTGGGAAGGCTGAGGGAGCAGAATGTCTGACAGGCACTACCAGACAGGGGGCCAAGACGGGTAGCAAGGGGGTTCCAAATCTGAGCAAAGCCTAGCCCCCTTCCCCTCAGAGACTCAGGACAGAGGGGAAAAGGGCAAGGGGAGTTTGCCAGAGGAAGCAGCTTACTGAAAAATGACTCTAAGTTCTTCTCCCCCACCAGTAAAAAAAATGAGAAGGTGGCTTTATCCTTCCTCACCCCCACAATACCACGTGGCAATTTCCCACCTTTTAATACTCAATTACAGAGAGCTGGCGATTGGAGGCCAACAATAAAAAAGTCCTCTTCTACCAATTTGGAGAAAAAAAAAGAGTGGAAAGGTCAGAGAGGCTTGTCTGCTGGACCATTCTAGGGCATCCCCCAGAAGAGGCCTCTTGCAGATAGAGGTATCTACTTCTGGTCACCTCATTCCCTCATCTTGAACCTGCGAAGAAGACCCCAGATTGACAAAGTCACAGGGAGGGCCAAGCCTCAGTGAGGATGAAAAAGTTAGCTTTTTCAAAAAATTATTTTAAGATTTATTTATTTATTTGAGGGTGAGCAAGGGGAGGGGCAGAGGGAAAGGGAGAGAGTGTCTCAAGCAGACTCCCCGTGATGTGTGGAGCCCCATGGGGGGCTCGATCCCATGACTCTGAGATTATGACTTGAGCCGAAATCAAGAGTCAGATGCTTAACCAACCAGACCACCCAGATGTCCCAAATCAGCACTTCTCAAAGTGAGCCACCTGGGAACTGGGTCAAAGTGTAGTTTCAGTGGGTCTTGGGACTGGGGGTGTGGTGGGAGGAGGGAGGAGCCCGGGCAGCCATGCTGAGAGTCTGCATTCCTAACAAGCTCCTAACAAGGCGAGGTTGTTGCTATTGGTCTACAGAACACACCTAAGTAGCAAGACCACAAGCTTCCGTTTCCTCTGCTATAAAATGGATTTTGTTGATAACGATTAATAACTAATAATAGCTGATGGTTTAAAATGGCTAATGTGATCATAATATCATCGCTATCCTCTCATCACAAGAAGTAACTGAAACACGTATCCTAAAACTGAGTTGTAACCTGTAAGGCACCCTATAAAGGTAATTAATATTCCTAGATGTCTTCAGTTCATCACCCAAACACACCTGGAACCCAGAGAAACATTCTCCAGAGGAGCAACGGCAGGGGAGAGAGCGGGCCACCAGAAAGCCCAGATGTTGTTCTCTCCTATAATTAGGATGGCAGAATGGAAATTTATTTCCTCGATCCTATGTCCATTTATTTTTGCCTCCTACTCTAATTGTGATTGCACCAAAAGGATTCACCTGTAGGAACTGACCAACTTTCCCCTTTCCCGACCCAGACAGCACTTAGAGGCATCCAAGATAACAGAACAGGCACACCTGAGTGAGGAAGTCCTGAGCTAAGAGAGTGAGAGACTGCAGGCTACTTGAGAGCTTCAGATGCTGGGAAAGAAAAGCAGAGTTTAATCACAGCTGACTTGGATTACATACATAAGTAGGGTCCATTGCGACCTCCAAGACCAATTGCTATCCTCAGCCCTCCCCATTGCAAAGCTACTGGAAAATGTTTACTAGAGCGAACACAACAGCTACTCTAGCCGGTGGTGTTCTCTGGTAGAGAGCTCGTTCCTGAGCTGACGGGGGTTCCAGGGAGTTGATGTCCCCAAGAGTAGCCACCAAATACTGACTGAAGACTTCATGACCAGATACTCCGGTTTCCGTGTCCTGAGGTGGGGCCACTGAAAGGTGTGGCCTCATAGCTCCAAGAGAGCTCCAGTGGGATGAGGCCCCAGCTGCCCCCAGAGAAAACCAGTTTATTAACACACACCCTGAATAATGTCCTCCCTTCCCGGTTGAATGAGTTTCCTGTCTGCTGTAACAAATTAGCATAAACTTGGTAGGTTAAAACAACAGAAATTAATTCTCTCACTGTTCTGGAGCCTGGAAGTCCAAGAAGAAGGTGTTAGCTGGGCCACGGTCCTCCCGGAAGCTCTAGGAGAGACTCTTTCCAGCTTCTGCTGCCTGCTAAGATTCCTTGAATTGTGGTCACACTGCCTTCTCTGTTCACATCAAACCGCCCTCTGCCTCCTTCTTATAAAGACCCATGTGATTGCATTTAAGGCCCACCCAGATGACCCAGGATCATGGGCCCACCTCGAGACCTTCAGCAATCATATCCTCAATGACTCTGCCACAGAACTTACCATCCACAGGCTTCAGGGATTAAGACATGGAAACCTGTTGCCTATTTTTCTCTTTACCACACCTGTATCTCTTCCCTACCCCCCACCACTGGAATCCCTAGGATCATTACCACCACCCCCCACCCCCCCCCCCCCCGCCAAATTCTTGCTCTAAAATCCTAGTCTTAGGGTCTGCTTCTGTGGAAAGACAGACTAAAGCCCTCTTCTTTGTTTGAGTACATTGAAAAAAATGGGAATTTCTCTCTGTACTTCAGAATTTTTTTTAAATACATTATTGTCATGAGATGAGATCTCCTGGGCCAGAGCTTTATGAGATGGAAGAGGAGTCCCCCCTCATAACAAAGGTCAATACCTCAGATTCCACTGCAGATTCCAGTCCCCTCTCCCTTCTCCGGATCTACAGCATCACCAGCACAGTGATCTCCCCACTTCCTCGGTCGTCAGCCTCCCCCTCCTCATTGCCTCTCTTCCTTCTACAGCAATACACTCTCCAGCCTTTCCCATCTCAGAAAGATGCCACCCCAGGAGGGGAAGTACACGGATGCAGGCCACTGTGGTTGAACGGGACAGTTAATCCTTCATGTGGGAAACACACAGCAGCCTCCCACTCCTTCACCCTTCAGCCCCAGCCTCCCAAGCACAGACAAATAAGGGTGACATCTCCCAGAGTCACTTTTGCCTCTCCATCTGAATCCTAACCCCAAAGTAGGAGGACCACAGGAACACCCATGAACTTCTCCATCGTGTTATTCCAGGGCCCTAATATTTTCTCGAATAGTATCATCGACCAAACTATGCCTAGTAGTTACCTCTGTAGGGTGCTTTACACCTGGATGGACATCACAAAGGCTGATACTTTGCCAAGCACTCTCTGCCTAAAGGCATTGGTCCTCACCGTCCAGGGTGGAATTATCTCCAAGATCTGAAAGCTGAGTCTTGCAGAGATGAAAATTTTAATTTATGGTCCAGCAAGTAAGAAGTAGGAAGTGATGGAGGAAACACTCTGGGCAAGGCTGATGGACTCCTGACCACTACTCCTCACACCCCCTCAGTTATAAGTATAGGATCAGCTCCAGGCTCAGACCAGGGCCACCCTGGGGAGTGCTGGCAAGCGCAGGCTCAGCTGGCCGGGAACCCTGCTCTGTGTTCACCACCACCCCACCCTCTCACCCTCTTGCCTCCCAGGGCCTCACTGCTGCCCTTGGCTACCTTTGACTATTTCCTGGAAATTGACAACAAAGTTGAGTGACAGTGACAGGAGCTCAGATCCCTGCCTGAGGAAGAAAAAGGAGGCCTGATTCCAGCCGGGGAGTATCTATGCCCCTCTTGGCGGGAGTCTGTGAGCCAGCACCTTGTTATGCTGCGGGAGTACACGCAGGCTTCTTCAAGCCCATTCATCATTGTTCGAGAAAGTCCATGCTTTGATGTGGTAGCCTTGATGGCCTTCCTCCTGCTGTGCGGGCTCCAGCAATCTGGAAAGCAGTGCAATTGGTAATCAGTCCCTCCATCATTAGGGAGAATAGGAGAGATTCTCCTGTGGCCGTGGCCTCCCAGTGTGGGTGAGCAAAAGGGCAGGCTGTGGTTTTTTTAATGAAAAGGCTGGCTCATGGAGGCCTGTCTTCAAACAGAGGTGATCTGAAGAGGAACAGCACTGCCGCAGAAAGCACGAGGAGTGACTTTCTGTTTGACTCTCAAGAAAGTCAAGGATGGGCCCAGGCTGAGCTGTGCATAGAGAGCTTTGTCACTCCGGAGTGAACATGGCCACTGGTTTCCAGAGATGGCCCTCAGATAATGGGAGCCTACGGCTGCCTGGAAAAAGATCTGCCAGCAGGGACAATGATCTGCCCAGTTGGGAACTCCACACAGCTATTAGGATGGCACATGAGCTCTGGAGTCCCCTAAGCTGGGTTCTATTTCTGACTCCCCTAGTTCTTCCCCAGGTTTAAGTGCACTCTTGACACATGACTTATCTGCTCTGAGTCCTGATTTCCTCAAAAGTGAAACGAACAGGATAAATGTCACTAGATTGCTGAGGTTAAAATGGGATAAAGTATATAAAATTCCTGGCACATAGTAAGTCCTCAGTAAATGTTAGCTGTCATCAGCCTCATCGTTGACAAAATGTAAGGCTCGATAATGGGGCTACTCATTCGGCCTTAGAGATGGGAAGGACATGCTCGGGTCCTCAAATGGTCCATCATGTCCAAGCAAGGCCTTGGAGGCATGGGAAAGTTATTCTATTATAACTTATTAGAAGACTTATTAGAAGACTAAAAATATTAATGAGCCTGACACTAATCATCTAGCAAGCCCCAAAATAGCAACAGCTTAACAAAATGGAAGTTTATTTTTTGCTCATATAGCAGGTCACAGTAGGGGTTCTGGTTGGAGGGCAGCTCTGCATCTTTAACCTGCTGCCCAGAGTGAGGACATCCAGCTGGTAAAAAGGAAGTGAGCACAGGAAGTGCACGAGAGGTTTGTATCCAGCAGGCCTGAGGTGATGCAGATCACAGCAGCCCACATTCCACTGCCTAGAACTCAGTCACGTGACCCCATCGAGCTACAGGGAAGCCTGGGAAATATCCGTGTGC
The DNA here is from genome assembly GCF_020171115.1 of Neogale vison. Lineage (NCBI taxonomy): Eukaryota > Metazoa > Chordata > Mammalia > Carnivora > Mustelidae > Neogale > Neogale vison. Next base: position 5,605,568 of record NC_058097.1, read on the forward strand.
TCAGGAGAGAAAGGAAATGAGTTTTGCTGAACACATTCAATGAATAGAAATGAACAATTAAAATGCCTCTTCTCAAGAGGCCAGGCCCATTCTTGGAGGCTTGTCCTCAGGGCTCAGGAGGAATTCTTTGTGGAAAGGCACTGTTGAGACCCTGTGTTCTGGAACTCATCAAAGTCATGTGACTGCTAGTCAATTCCTTCTTCCCTTTTGGCCTGTCTTTAGATTCCAAGTCCATGCAGATGGCAGGAAAAATAAGGTGGGACAGGTCCTTTCCCAAGAAAGAGTAGCACAGCCAACACATGATGTTAAAGAAAAGTGGGCAACACTGACCTTGACTTTTCTTAAGGGTGAAGAAGGAAAGAGGGGGCCAGTGTCAAAGACAGGGCTTTGAATAACTCTCAAAGGCACAAAGGGTCTTCAGTCTTCACTGTGAGGCTGTGAGGTAACATATGCCCTTATTATTCTGGGCAAATCGGCCAACCAGACTGGCTTTGACACCATGCTGGACTCGCAGTTCATCAAGACAACTGGAAAAATATGAATTGATCTTTGAACAATGAATTATGTGTTCTATGTTGGCATAGTTTCATTCCATAATGTGGTTATGGTTTGACCTCCCAGGAACAAGGGTTTTAACCTTAACCCTCTCATTTTGCAAAGACAAAATATTCAAAGTTGTGCCATGTGATCTAATCATAAGCCATCATCCAAATGATTTGAGGGTCATTCTGATCAACCCCACGTGGTCAGTGCCATCCAGGCATTTCATAGATAGTAGGAGAGTCACTCTGGTCCCTTCTAGAAATAACTAATCTGGTGACCATAGGCATGGAGATGCAAAAAACAGCTTAGTGAATGACAATTTTGGTAATCAGTACAAAATGCTTTCTCTAAGTTCAGCTGAGAACTATCACACAGACATTGCACCAGTCTCATTGGGTTTCAGGTTTCTGATCCAAGAAACCAGAAATTCTGGTATCCCTTCTTATGCAGATTAGCTTATCACTTAATAAATACTCATTATTTATGGGTAATAAATAATGGGAGCCTTCACGGGAGAAATAGATTTCTCTGACCCACTGACACTGAACTTGGTCTTATGACTCACTTTGGCCAATGAAATGCAGTTGGAAACCATAGTGTACCACTTTTGGACCCAGGCCTTAAGAGACATTGTGTCATTCTGCTCATTTCTCTAAGAGCTTCCAGCCTCTGTCATGAGAAGACCTCCTCCCAGAGAGATGATACCCCTTTGTCCTGGCCCAAGAATGAAACTATGTGGAGCAGAATCACCTGAGCCAACATCAACCCCAAGTGCCTCACAGATATATGGCCAAGAAATAAATACTTAATGTCATTCGCCACTGGGTTTGGGGATGGCTTGTTATAAGGCATTACGGTGACAACAGCTAAAGGAGACACTCTCCATATGGCAAGAGTATAGCAGAATGGATAGCAATTATCATGAGTTTCCTAGAGGACCTAATATTGGACCACACCTTTGAAGCAGAGCTCTTGCTGGAGCGTGTCTATGGGCCAAGTACCGAGAAACTTGATCTCCTTCCTCCAGAAAGTTTTCCATGTGACTCCATTTTGCCTATACCCAGTAACTGGAGTGGGAACTTTGAGTTCATTCTGTTCTTCATTTGGAAAGTTTATCATTTAATATCTCTGAAGTCAGGCTGGACACACAAATCCTGGTTTTGATAGTGCAAATTTCCTCCTTTCCAAGGAAGGCAGAGATAACGACTCCAGCACAGATGGAGGAGATTTCTTCGGGGAAGGAAAGCAGCATTTAGGTTAGTTAATGCTTTCCCTGGTGAGCCATTGTATTCTTGTTTGGGGTTTCTGGGCCCTCATTTTGGATACAGCAAGACTCTTCAACTGAGATTTATAGCATTAAAATAGTCAACATGAGCAAATGAATCAATCTGGGAAGCCATCTTGCCCTCCACATAGTACACTTCTTTCTGCTTCCCCCAAGTATTTACCCTTTCCTTACAATCATTATTTATCTGATGAACCCATATTAAAGCACTTTCATGGGTATACTCAGCCAAAGGCTATCACAGTACACATGTTGATATGATTGCCGCCTTTGTTTAAGTATGTGGTTTTACCTATCGATTGAAGAAAGCATTGTATCTTTCCATTATGAATAAATGCTAGGGAATATCCATTTGGGTCTGGTTGTGTTCCACACTGTGGAGGGCAATAGGTAACTAGGAAACCTCCCTAGTTGTTCATTCTCAACCCCAGTGCTCTGGCAGTGCTCTCTTTCCTAGCCTGAGTTCCAGACAAAAGGGAATATTGCAAACATTAGGAAGTTCTATGTGGAATGCTGCCACTTTCCCTCCCCAATGATGCTCTCCCAATCTTCACTTTTTCCTAGGCAATCTCATCCATTCCCATGGCTTTAAACATCTTTTCACTGACAACTCTCACATTTAGACCTCTAGCCCAGAAGGCTCCCCTGAGCTCCAAATTCATAAAAACATAACTGTCTATTTGACACCTACACTTTGATGGTTTATAGACATTTCCAAGATAATATGTCCAAATGGAATTCTTGATCCACTCTCCCCCCACCCCACATATAGACATCAAACCTCCAAAACTCATTTTCCTCTGACCATTGTCAATATATACCACTTCCATTTTTTTCAGGGACATAAGTCAAGAGTCTGGGGGTCATCCATGATTCTCTAGCTCCCTCAGCTCCTTCAACCAATCTCTTACAAACGGAGTCCTGTGCTGTCCATTTTCAAAACACATGGAGGTGTTAGAGAGGAGAAGGGAGTTGGGGTAAATTGGAAGGGGAGGTGAACCACGAGAGACTATGGACTCTGAAAAACAATCTGAGGGGTTTGAAGTGGCGGGGGGGTGGGAGGTTGGGGTACCAGGTGGTGGGTATTATAGAGGGCACGGATTGCATGGAGCACTGGGTGTGATGAAAAAATTATGAATACTGTTTTTTCTGAAAATAAATAAATTAAAAAAAAAAAACAGGGAGGTGCTATCACTTCTCTCTACCACTGCCACCATTATCTCTTCTCTGGACTCTTGCGAACTCTTCTACTTGGCCTTCCTCATTCCAGTCTCCGTATAATCAGCCAGTGATTTTTTTTTTTTTTAATGTAAGTGAAGCCATATAGTTCTCATCAAAACCCCTAGTGACTTCCTGCCGTAAAAAATTACCACAGACTTAGTGGCTTAAAGCAACACAAATGAACTGACTTACAGTTCTGGAGGTCAGAGTTTTGAAGTGTCTTATAGGTTAAACACAAGGTGTAATCAGAGCTGGTTCCTTTCTGAAGGTTCCCAGGAAGAATCTGTTCCTTGCCTTCTCTAGCTTCTAGAAGTCCCCTCATTGTTTGGCTCATGGCCCTGCATCGCCTCAGCCACTGTTTCTGTTGTCCTTCTCTGACTCTGACCCTTTTACTTTCCTCTTATAAGGACCTTTGTGATTACACTCTGCCCACCCTGGTAATCCAGGATAATCTCCCTATCTCAAAATTCTTAGCTTAATCACATCTACGAAGTCTCTTTTGCCATGTAAAGTAACATGCTCACAGGTTCTGGAGACTAGGATATGTTTATCTTTGGGGGCCATTATTCTGTCTACCACACTTATTATCCCACTTAGAAGAAAATCAGAAATTGTTTTCCTGGGACGCCTGGGTGGCGCAGTTGGTTGGACGACTGCCTTCGGCTCAGGGCGTGATCCTGGAGTCCCGGGATCGAGTCCCACATCGGGCTCCCAGCTCCATGGGGAGTCTGCTTCGCTCTCTGATGTCTCCTCGCTCATGCTCTCTCTCACTGTCTCTCTCTCTCAAATAAATAAATAAAATCTTTGAAAAAAAAAAAAAAAAGAAAGAAATTGTTTTCCTAGCCTACAAGGCCTGACAAAATTTGTAGTCCTCCTATCTCTCTGATCTCACGCCCCACCGCTCTCTCTCTGCTCAATCAAACCCCACTGGCTTTCTTGCTATTCTTCAAAAAGGCCAAGCCTGCTCCATATGATGTCCCTTCTCCCTAGGAACCCCTCCCCTAAATGTCCATGTAGCCATTCCTTCATGTAGTTCACTCTCTGTTCAAATGCAACTTATAGAAAGGGCTTCTCTGACCAACTATCTAACACAGATCTCAAAGACACATACACACACACACCATCATTGTCTTAGCCAAAGATGGCTTACCCATCTTAACCAATCTTGTTTTTATTATTAGCATCTTTTTATTTCATTACTTATTCATTATGGAATGCTCCCTTCCAGATGTAAGCTCCCTGAGAGTGGGGGCCTTGCCTTTGTTTAAAGGTCTTTACTTAGTGCCTATGATGTGTCTGGCATCAATACATATTTGGTGAAGAGATGAATGAAAGAAGAATAAAAAGTCTATTCCACAAGTACAATGGGACACACACAAGTGATTTGGCTAATTGAAGATTTAATAGAAAAGAGAACAGTTAGGCGAAATTTTGAGGAATAAATAGACATTGAGCAAGTGGAAAAAATACCTACCAGGGCTTTCCAGATCTAATAGTCCCTGAGAGAATGAATAAATTGAATTTGTGGATCAAGAAGCCAAACACTCTCTCACCTTGATGAAGATAACCAAAGGGCTCCTTGGCTTGAGTCATGTCTACTGCTCATCTGCTTGTTGGTTAACAATCCTGTTTTCTCACAGCTGGTTGTCAAGCAAGGCAGGCCAAAGAACTCAGGGGTGACTGAGGCCAATATCCACACTCAGAGAGGAGCAAGGGTCTTTCTGCTAGGCGACTTGTGGCAATGATGAAATTGAGTTTCACTCAATTGTACCTTAGGAATGCAGAAGTTGTGTCTTTCCATTGTATTATGCACTATTTGAGTCCCCGCCATGTTCCAGGCATGGTGGATGCAGTTTTGGCCTATTCCCCTAAGGTTCTGGTGGTTTCATGACCCTATTCATGTCAATACACAAAGGGTAGGATCTCATTGCTGCAGGAAAGGGAGGGAAGCAGAGCAATGTCAATTACTTTGACTCAGGCCAGTTGGACCTCAGTTAGGGTAACTGAATATGGTCAGTAGACAGTCTGTAGACATGGAGGTCGTGCCTATATTGACTGCACTGAGACCCTAATTTTCCATGCCTCCTAAAGATCTAAGTCTTTATCAGAGCCTCTCATTCTCTTGTGACTTGCTCTGGCCAGTGGAGTCAGAGGCCTGATAAAACACTTGAGCAATTCCCTTCCCTCTTAAACCCATGCCAACATCATGAGAACATGCCCGGGTTTACCTATAGGAGAGATGAGAGAGACATTTGGGAAAATAAACTGATCCCAACAAAGATAATCCAGACTCACTGGCCTCAAGCAAAACTGTTAACTTAGCACAGAATAGTGAGCCCAAACCAGATCAGCTACACCTGACCCGAATCAGCAGACTGAACCAGTTACCAGTTATTCATAAGAAGTAGGATACTGTTGTTGTTTAAGCCACTGAATTTTGAGATGCTTTGTTTCATGGCAATAGCTAAGTGATACAGGATCAAGACAGGGGCTTATCCCCTGAAGGGCATCAACACAGAGAGATAAGAAATGCTGTGTTTCAGAGGATCCGTGACCATATGGGCCACTGCTAGGCCCACTGAGTTCACTGGCCACGGATTCACATCTGAAAACTTCGAAATGTAGGATGTACGGCCTGCCTGAGTCTAATCAGCTCAGGTACTGAGACGGTTCTACCCCCAGTGTGACGTCTGAACTGATCACTAATATTACGTAGCCATCTGGAAAAATAAGTCTGGGCTGGTGCTAAATGGCTCAGCGAAAGACAAGAGGTTCTCCCTCCACTCAGGAAAACATCCGAATATGCTTCTTGGTAATCAAGGAGTAGAGGTCAGCCTCCATAGGACACCTTCCCTGGTAGCCTCAGCAGCCACCCAGAGACCTTGAAGGAGCAGCATGGACAAAAAACAAGCACAATTTCAAACCACTCCCTCTAAAGTTTTACCAGAACTTGACGGACACAGATAGATACTCCTCAGACAGCAAAGACTGCTCTCAGATTCACCCTCTCCTTGGAAAAAAATCAGCTGGACAGAATTTTTCTTTCCAACTATAAAACGTTGTTTCCAAACAAAGGAAGTGAGATGTTTTCTATAGCTGCTCCACATCCATTATGCTTTGCAAAAGCATTGTTCGAGAGGTTTTTATGATGCAAAAAAAATAATTAAGATGAGAGGCACTTCTTGTCTCTGAATCTTTTTTGTTTAAACATGTTTTGCAAATGGCCAATATCTCCTGTTACTTAGGTTAGCATCCAGAAAATGTTAGCACTTGATTATAAAATCAGCAGCTAATATGCTTAATGACTTTCCATTATACCCAATAATAGCTGCACTGTGCTTTAAAAATGCATTTGCATTCATACTCCTTTGACCTGTCTACCAGAACCTTGAGGCAGCCATGCTCTAACCATTTACTAATAATTGCCCTGGTTAACCTAGGGGTCCTCAATGTGGTGTGGTATACTAAAAGAGGGAAGGAAATGCCTTCTGGAGGAAAGAACAGAGTCTTAGCTCATAAGTTGCTTTGTTCTTTGAGTTCAGAGCCCATAGGTTTAGTATTCAATTGGGTGCTTCGTTCCCCCAAGAGCTAGTGAACCTCAGTGGGGGGGGGGGCATAGAGGAAAAGACACAAAATTGGTGGCTAAGGGAGCCCAGTGGAGATGACTGGGAGACCTTGATGTTGAAGGGTACCTGGGAGCAAGGATCAGTGGGCTGTTTGTTTCATGGCAATAGCTAACTGATACAGGTTAAAGACAGGTGCTTATCCCCTGAAGGGCATCAACACAGAGACAAGAAATGCTGTTTCTCAGAGGATCCATGATAACATCGGCCACAGCTAAGCCCACTGAGTTAGTGGCCATGGATTCAGATCTGAAAACTTCTTAAGATGTATTGCCTGCCTGAGTATGATCAGTTCAGGTACTAGGGTGGTTCTGTTCCCAGTGTGGTGTTAGGACAGATCAGTAATACTATTTTAGCCCTCTAGAAAAACAAAATTGTGTCCCCTAGCCCAAATTCATATACTGAAGTCCTAACTCCCAGTACTTCAGAATATGACTATATTTGGAGACGGGGTCTTTAAAGAGGTAATTAAGTTAAAATAAGATCCAATGGATGAACCCTAATCCCATATGACTGGTATCCTTATAAGAAAAGGGCATTAGGACACAGAAAAACGATGAGGGAAAACCATGTGAAGACTCAGGGAGAAGATTGCCATCTCCAAGCCTACGAGAGAGGCCTCAGAAGAATCCAACCCCGCTGACATCCTGATCTCAAACTTCTAGCCTATCGAAAGATGAGAAGATAAATTTCTATTGTCTATACCCCAGTCTTGGTACTTGTTATGGCAGCCAAGCAAACTAATTCAGGCAAACTCAAGTAGCATCCACATCCAGAGTCCAGTTTACACAAATTTGACACAGAGTGGTCTCTAATGGTCTCAAATAGATGTGTTCACCACACAATTCCTTTGGAAGCATCCCTACTCACGTCACACCACCAGCTACACGCAAGGGGGATTCAAGCTCTCCCTAGGCCTTCATAATCTGAGGAACAACTGGTCCCATCCTACTGCTCACATTATTGTCCCTCCTGCCCCCCAACCTGCCTGAGGAGTCTTCCCTACTTCTTCTCCTGCCATGTCTTTTAGATGTGTTGTTCTGTACTAGGCTAGTTTTCAGGTTTTCTTCCCTTAGTCATACTTTCCCTATTTGATCCAAACTTGGGAACTTCCACTCCAAAGGGCAGCACTGCAATCAGAATCTTTGTAGACACCCATAAACCAGATAAGTTTTGTTCTGGCCCAGTGCTTCTCAAACTTCAGCGTGGGTATGAGTCACTAGGGGATCTTGTCAAAAGTCCAATTATGACTCACATAGGTCTGGATGTAGCCTGAGGTTCTGCATTTCCGAGAAGCTCCTGGATGTTTCTGAGTCTGCTGGTGAAAGGGTCGTCTTTAAGTGGCTGGACCTCTAGCCCAGGGGCACTGTTCACATTTGGGGCCAGATAATTCTTTATTGCGGGGATTGTTCTGAACATTATAACATGTTTAGCAGCAACTCTGGCCTCAACCCCTCAGTTGTGACAACTGAAAATGTCTCCAGATGTTGCCAAATATCTCTGGGCAGGGTGGCAGGATGCAAAATCACCCCAGTTGAGAACCATTTCTTTCTTTCTTTCTTTATTTCTTTCTTTTTAGGATTTTATTTATTTACTTATTTGAGAGCACAAGAGACAGAGAAAGAGAGAACGCTCAAGGATAGGCAAGTGCAGGGGGGGCGTGGTGTGCAGGGAAAAGCAGGCTCCCCACCGAGCACAGAGTCAGATGTAGGGCTTGATCCCAGGACTTAGAGATCATGACCTGAGCTGAAGGTAGCTGCTTAACCAACTGAGCCACCCAGGCACCCCTGAGAACCACTTCTTGATACTCTATGCTAAACTTAGAGTGTTGCTTATTGAAGTCTTTCCGGTCACAGCATAGAGCAAAAAATAAAGCCAACAGTAGGCCAGAGATGTGCTGGATAATGGAGGAGGTAGTTTGCCATAGGAGGGACTTCAGCTGTCCCAGACCTGTGATAGCCACCAGGACTACCTACATAATTTATAGCTCCCAGTGCAAAATGAAAATGTGCGACCTCCTTAGAGATCAGTAGCAGTTTCAAGACAGCACCAGCGGAGCACTGAACTGAGCACATGTGCCCCCACCAGTGGTACCTCCATGAAGCCGGCACTGCCAGCCACCTGAGAATGCTCACTGAAGGAAGACTCACCTTGAAGGACTCTCTGACTGCCTGTCATCCCCCCAGTGGGGTTAGGACTGCTAATGGCCTCTACAGGTTTGATGAGCTGAACATTGGAAGAACAACTATTCTCAACCATTCTGTTTTGTTCAATCTGTCGTCCGATATATTTCCCACCAAGAAGATAAAGGACTTGAATCCTTTTTTTAAAGTACTGATTGGTAACTAAGGACCAAAGAAGGTAAAGATGCTGAAGACGGCTGCTCTCAGTAAAACTGTTTGGTACAATGACAGAGGGGCCAACGTGGATGAACTAAGAAATGAATGAGTTGACACACAGTGATAAGAGTTTCCCGAGTAAATTCCCCCTAACTAGAGGAGCTTGTGTGGGAGGACTCAGGCCATCAGCAAACAGAGAGAGCCTTTGCTAGCCCCCCACTCTGCTTTAGCCAAAAGGAAGAGCTTGAGCTGGAAGTTAGACTGACAGGCAACCAACACAAGGATGCAGGAAAGTCAGACCCGCCTGGAAAAGCTGGTGAGCAGCGGAGGGCTGAGCTAAGTCCTGTTTGCAAGAGCCCAGCTTGCCTCCCGGCACGGGCTGCAGCAAGCCATCAGCAGGACGGGGCCGTGAATAAACCCCAGTAAAGTGCTCTTCAGTGAAAGAAAATGATAAATGGGTCATGAGAAACAACTACGGCTCTCAAGAGTGATAGGAAACAGCTGAGTGTAGAGCAAAGGCAACCAGACTTACCTAGATACTCTACCTTGGACCAGACTACTACTTCCTTACTGCATTCTTTTTTTTTAATTTTTTCAATTTATTTTTTTTCAGAAAAACAGTATTCATTATTTTTTCACCACACCCAGTGCTCCATGCAATCCGTGCCCTCTATAATACCCACCACCTGGTACCCCAACCTCCCATACCCCCGCCACTTCAAACCCCCCAGATTGTTTTTCAGAGTTCATAATCTCTCATGATTCACCTCCCCTTCCATTTTATCCCAACTCCCTTCTCTTCTCTAACACCCCTTGTCCTCCATGATATTTGTTATGTTCCACAAATAAGTGAAACCATATGATAATTGACTCTCTCTGCTTGACTTATTTCACTCAAGATAATCTCTTCCAGTCCCGTCCATGTGCTACAAAAGTTGGGTATTCATCCTTTCTGATGGAGGCATCATACTCCATAGTGTATATGGACCACATCTTCCTTATCCATTCATCCGTTGACGGGCATCTTGGTTCTTTCCACAGTTTGGTGACCGTGGCCATTGCTGCTATAAACATTGGGGTACAGATGGCCCTTCTTTTCACGACATCTGTATATGGTAAATGCATTACTTTCCTAGGGCTGCTGTCACAAATAACCACAAATCGGATGGCCTAAAACAACAGAAATTCACTCTCTCACAGTTCTGGAGGCCAGAAGCCTGAAATCAAGGTGTCAGCAAGGCCGTGCTCCCTCTAAAGGCTCCGGGAGGGACTCCTGGATCCCCTCTTCCAGCCTCTGAGGCTCCAGATGTCCCTTAGCTTGGAGCAGCATCTCTCCCACCTCCGCCCGCAGCCTCCTACGGCCTTCTCGTTTGTATCCTCTATCTCCTTATAAAAGCACTTGTCGCTGGATTCAAGACCCACCTTGCTAATCCAGGATTTAACTCTATTTGCAAAGACTTTTTTTTTTTCCAAATAAGATAACATTCACAGGGAATGACTATTAGGATATGGTTCTAACTCTTTGGAAGCCACTATTCAACCCCATAAATTTTTATTTATGATAGTAAACAAAAATTAATATCAATATTTTTGGGGAAAATCTGTTATTTTAAGGAAGATGCCCAGAGGGGCAGATCATGTCCCCTCCATGCATGCTTCCAGAGGGAGAGAGAGGGACTGGAGTTCTTCTTGCCCTCCATTTACACTATTTCTCTCATTCATTCTTATGGGAGGGTCATAAGCCAATTTTTCTATGGAAACTAGGGAAGGTACAACATCCTCTAAGCCATTTAGTGAAGGTAGAGAAGCAGGCAGCATACCTCCTATGCCAACCGATGGTGGGTGACACCATTGGTCCAACCAATGTTGAACATGGTCCATGTTCAACAGCCATGTTGAACCAACACAATTGGTCTAACCAATGTTGAACATGGTCCATGTTCAACAGCCATGTTCTCCAGCACAGTTCATCAAAGACCCTCAGTTTGAAGGGTTTGGCGCTGGCCTTGCTCATTAACACATCTGAGGTTCCACCTGATAATCACTTGCTTCTTCATGTCTGTTTTCAGTTGGGTATGGGTTCACAGGGAGAGAGTGGGGAGGGTTAGATTTCTCTAATCTCTAATATGCCCCTTCTCTATTTTCCCCACTTTATGCATCCCTAACCATCACTTGACTATCCGAGGCAGGGTCATCACTATCGTTTACTGGCGCTTAGCTACAGAAACTAAAGATGTATGGTCTAGAAAAGACAATCAGCATTTATAGTTGTGGCCTTGTAAACTAAAACTCGGAAAGTGAGAATACACATTATATAATGCAAGAGGTGAATGGCGTAATAAAAGTTCTGAACTTGACAGCAAAATGTCAACATAAAATCTTAAATATTTACTTAGCCATATGTTGACTGTAAAACAGCAAGCATTCCCTGGAATGAAAGAATAAACAATTGCCTTCATAACTGTGAAAAACAAGAAACCCCTAAATGTCTGTCAGAAGAAGGTGCCTGAATGCATTTTGGTACCTTCCTAGTCTGAGGTAGTTCATAGCCACCAAGAAGAACAGAACGTACAAGTTGCAGAATGATACATAGTAGACATAGTATAGGGCTCCATTCTTAATACAAGAAAGAAAAAAAAAAGCTACAAAAATTTACCCTGGGCTGATGACAGTGGTCACCTCTGGAAAGGGGAAATGGCTTGGAAGCAGCGGGGGACAGTGAATGGAGAGGTCCACAATTGGGGAATTGTCTTAATTTCTGATGATTGGAATGTGTTCTCTTGTTACTTGAACAGTTTTTTTGAAGGTTTTAAAAAGTTATTTATTAGAGAGAGAGAGAGAGAGAACATGCACATGTGCTCTGGGGGAGGAGCAGAGGGAGAGGGAGAGAGAGAGAGAACCTTAAGCAGACTCTCTGGCTGAGTGCAGAGCCCAACATGGGGTTCGATCCCATGGCCTGAAATCATGACCTGAAATCAAGAGTCGGAATCTTAGTCAACTGAGTCACCTAGGCACCCCATTACTTGAATAATTTAAATCATCATGTCAATTATTTTATTTTTTAAAAGGCAGGGGGCAATTACATGGATTTTTCAGAGGCTATAAAGGTACAGTCATATTTTATAAAAAATAACAAACACACTGAAAAGATTTAATAAACCACTTATTTATCCAACTGTGTACACATATATGTATGTGTGTATGTGTATATACACATGAAGTCATATATATATACATATATAGCATGAATTTATCGACAACTACTTAATTTCATTTTGTAGAAAATAAAGAATCACTTGTGAGTCTTTTTCAGAATCTTTTTTCTTTTTTTTCTTTCTTTTCTTTCTTTTTACTTATTACTATTATTACTATCTTCCAAACAAGTACAAGTTGCATTTATCAAAAGAGCAGATCCCTACTCCCCACCTTCCTCTCTGACTTCTCAGGGATGTGGGTTGAACTGAGTTAGTCCTGTGCTCTGAGAGGTCATGGCAGCAAGACCCTTTTCATGTGATTAGCGTAGGTAGAGAAATCTCTGGTCGTGACCATGGGATTGAAAGGAAAGGCCACATGGTGTGGTAGAATCAGCAAGACTCAGAGTCAGATCGACCTGGTTTAGAATTCTGGCTCCGCCAACTTATTATTAAATGGCCTGGCAGAATAATTCCATCTCACCTATAAAATAAGGGATACAAATAAATACTTTAGAGGTTTAAGAGTGAGGATTTAAGGAGGTACCAGGTAGTAAACATCCTGCTAGGACCGGGCCTGGCATGAAATACGATGGAGGGAATGAATGCTCAGCCTTGCCACCCGCTTGTGGTCTCTGGAGGGGTGGGAGGAGGCTGTCCTGGTCTTTTGTAAGTTGACAATAAGCAGGGGAGAGCGGCAGGAACGGCTTGCCTACCAGCTCTGTACCCTGTATCCCTTGAACAGGGACAGGGTTGGGTATAAATCCTGTAACTGGAAGTTTCCAAACCCCTGGTAAATGCAGGCTACCTTCACATCTCTCTTATTCCAAGGTTTCTGTGTTAATGCAAGTGCCTCACAGCCCACTTAAGCTTGGTCTTTATTTAGTGCAATTCAAGTACACAGTGTTTCCTCTTCTTTTTGGGGCAAGGCCAGTTGTGAAAAATAGTTTCTAGAATTTCTTAAGGAAAAATATCAGTCTTCCATTCCTATTGGCATTTGACTGGCTTAGAATTAGGAGCCTTATTAGTGAGTCTCCATCATATTTCTGTTTCCTTCCCTGCCCTCACTGCTGTCTTTAACAACTGGTCATACCTTCCTTAGTATGCCCAGTTTCTGAGTGCTGGGGACAGTGCTCCAAATTTCCACTGGTGAATCAGATGCTAAAAATAGAGCCTCCATTCCTCCTATAAAACCCAAACCCTGTCCACCCTCTCCTCTCTACAGTGTGCTCATTCCCTACCAGACCCGCCAGTACCTTTCTTTGCCAACTTGAGCTTCCTGTCCACCCAACAGGCCACAGGCAAGGTCCATAAAGTGAAAGTGAGCTCTTGAGTGTCCGGCAGACTTTGCTACACTCATAGCAGCAAAAAAAGAGAGACTGAAAGTGTGGGTGAACATTGGCCAGGCTTGCTGTGAGCATTAAATTTCATAATGTACTTAAAGCGCCCAAGATAGCACCTGGCACCTGATGGTGGTGGTGACCACGGCTACATGACCCCCTTCTCTCCCCCCACCCCGCCTCCTCCTTTTTCTTACCATTTTAACATTAATAGCAGTTTCTGGAGCTCTTAGTAAGTATTGGGCCCTAAACCAAGGGCTTACCCACACCATTACATTTAATCCTTAAAATGATTGCAAGGTAGATGTTATTGAGCATCCCTGGCTGCGGGAAATGCAGTAATTAACAGTAAGACCCTGGGCTACTGAGTCCAAATATCTGGGTTCAAATCACCACCTGGCACTTGTTAACTGTTGGTCTCTGAGCAAATCACTACTTCTCTGGGACCCTCAGCTGAAAAATGGTAAAACAAACACAGTATCTGCTATACTGGGCTTCAGAGAGGTTTAGGGTCAGGGTGTAACATGACCCTGGTAAGATTCTCCTTGCATTTACCGTCTCTCCCCACCGTCTTCTGTTGTTCCTGATTCTGGGGAATAAAGCTGTCAAACAGAACAACAGACACCTTGAATCTTATATGCAAACCACAGAGGGAAATAAATGTTCTAGGGGCCAAATTTTTAAGAAAGGTAGAAAGAAGCAGGTGAAGTTAAGTCTAACAATAAATTTTATCTGACCCAATGTAACCCAACTATTATCATTTCAACATGTCAGCATGTAATCAATGTAAAAATCCTTAATGAAATGTTTGCATTATCATTATTATTTTTTAATACCGAGTGTTTGTCATCCAGTGGGGACTTCATACCTGTAACATATCTTGGGTCGCACCAGCCAGATTTCAAGGGCTCAATACCTACATGTGGCTGTTGGCTATGGTGCGGAAGAGGACCGTGACCAAGAAGATGGAGATGGACCAGGGAGGCTATGTCAGCTGTCCCAGCCCACAGAGCTTGGAAGTGGTACAACCAGGACTCAAACTGTGTCTTATTCCAAAGCCTGCCACGATTTTTGAAAGTCACACAAACAGAGAGTGGCTCAGGGGCCTAGTTTTATTTCTTCTAGGTCTCCATGCAAAAGGATCAGCATGCTCTAAAGTCACTGGAGACCCAGCCCTTCATAAAGCTTACAGGTTGCCCCTCCATCTCTTCTAGCCAACTTCTCTCATACTAATATACACACACCTTTTTGGGGGCAAGGAGACCTCTGTCTCTTGTTCTGTTAAACAATGAATGACAGCTGACCTCCTCAGCTCCCTTCCCTCCCAAATAAAGGCATGAAGATAAACTCTTTTCAGAGGCTCATGTGTCCTTTCTACCTAAGACCAGACTTTGGCAAGTCTAGGGTGTCCTCAGGGAATGAAATGACTAATTGGTGCTGGTCTCTGGGGACAGTACACCACTTGCTTATTCACCACAGCAAAGGACACATAAACCTTAGTAATCTCTCCAAATCACCTTCAATTGCTTGGCTCGCGCCCACACACCTCCATCCCACCCCTACTGATCCTCTACCCTTGAGCCATTTTTGAAAGCACGTCTGCCAGAGGTGACCTTCGGAAGAGCAGCTGGTGGCCTCTCTTTATTCCCCTGTTCCACCCCGTTTGAGGAGGTCACGGGGGAGCCCTGAGTTGTACTGAAAGGTGAGGGCCTGCTGCCCTCTATCCCAACAATTCCCTAAGAGCTGGTTAAAGATCAAATATTCACCCATTCTCAACAAATGAATGATGTTTTCAGTTTTGCCATCACGCTAAATTTATTCAATCTAGAAGGTGGCCTTTTTGATGCTCTAGCCACACTCTCCATAAACACTGCGACCAATATCAGTTAGGAGTAAATGCCCCAGTGACTACAGCCCATGTTGTTTGGGTGAAAACTGTAACTTCTACCATATCAGAAGAGGGGATCTGGAGTCACAGAACGGCGTGTCGCAAACACTGGAGCTAACCATCCATATTCAAGAGAAATGAAAACTCTCCAACACTGTGTATAATTTTCCTTTCCCCTATGAAATGATGGTGAGAGGAGGTGGTAGTGTGCATGTGTCTTTGAATGTCCTTACTTGGCCTGAGAAGAAGTTGATAATCCTATCTAAGTTCCCTAGAGTTATACAAATGTGCCTACACATAATAGTATATTTAGACCTTAAAACTATTTTACCATGTAAGTATTTTATAGATTTAAAAGATCTCCATGTCTGGGAACTACAGATCTGATACTCGCCTAATGGCATGAGACCTGGAAACCCCTAAAAACCAAAAAGAAATGTACAGATGAACAAGATGTTTGAGGGGCAGCAAGTGAGGGCAGTAATTCAGTTCTGTCACTTCCTTGGGCTCATCGAGTGGTTCCTTCTGAAAGGGGTGGGCCAGGTTCTTTCCACCATGACACCATCATTGAAAGAGCAGCTAGCATTAATCGTGCAAAGTGTCTGCACACACTACAATGCTTATTCTCACCGTAATTCTGATGGATGGGGATAAATATTCCTGCAATGGGGATAAGAAAATCAAGAGGCAACTTATCCAAAGTTACAGAGCTAGTAAGTGGCAGGTCTGGAATCCAAACCCAGGTCAGTCTGATTCCAAAGGTGTGTTCATAACGGCTGTGCTCTAGCATATGGTACGGCCATGCGGAAGCAAATGGAACACTGTAGGTGTGAAAATTACACACAGTGTTGCAGATTTGTCTTTCACTTGGGTGGTTAGGTCTGGTGTTTGGGATATATGATTCAGGAGTGCCAATATCTCCAGGTCTGATGTGGTGGAAGTTAATTGGAGCTTTCACCCAGCGGACCCATGCTGTGCCATGCCCCTAGCTGACATGGCTAGAATGGGAGCACACAATGTGGCTGGTGCAGGGCAAATCCTTCTCAACCTCTTGTCTCGTTACTCAAAGAACACAGCCCACTGCGAAAGGCAATTCACCGTCTCACATTTCCTCAATCTCCCTGTAGGTAGCCTGCACTCTGCTACGCGTGAATACAAGGGTTTTCCATGTACCAATCCTTTCCTCATCAACGTCTTCACAACTCATTCCCATGAGAGCAGTTGTAATTACACCAAAAGGTCTAAATGGGTGTCAGTCAAACGGAGCCCAAATTTATCAGAAGCCCATACTCCCGCTTCCTTCTAACCTCTGCACATCCCTGCTCCACCGCAAAAAGACAAAGGGAGCAGATTTCGAGACCATCCCATGGAAGCTCTGACTGCACTTGGCTGTGAACTCAGTCGATAAACATGGTGAGGCACATTGCACACGGCTCCGATTTAGATAATCACTCAGCCAGCTCTGGGCATAACTTGAGTCCTGCGTTGTAACACAAGAAAATAGACTTGGCTTCTGCCACACTGGAACCAATCTTGGCCTGCTGCGGATCAAAAGCAAGAGAACCGTATATTCTCATCTGCACAACCTTTATGGGTATCTATCTATGGTTTGGTTCAGGTCCAGGCACAAACTTGAATTAAAGGTTAAAATTGATGACTCAGAGCTTAGCTGGAAACACAGCCCAGAAAATGGAGCTATGAACTCGGAGGAAAACACGTCTGAGCATGAGAGGGAGACGTGGAGGCGCTGGGGGCTCAGACTCGTATCCCACCCGCCTGTCCCAGGAGCTCCCATTAAGCTGCCACGCTGTGGGCAGCAGAGGGCACTATTAATACTCGGAAGTGAGCAGCACACTTGAAGAAACAGGAGGTTTAGAGTAAGTTTGAGTATGGCATTTGGACAGGAGAAGGTCATAAGATTGTAGTTACCACCTTTCCTCTTTCCTGTCATCAAACTCAGATTACTAAAATTTTAAAGCGGCTACAGGATGAAATGGGCTTCTACATGGAACTTCAAGTTCTTAGGACCTAACACACACACACACACACACACACACACACACACACACACGCACACATCCATGCTAGGTGATTACTATAGTTCTGCTTCATAGGTGCTAAACGCTGCCCATGCGTTATCTTACTTAATCATCAACCCTACGTGGGTAGGTTCTGCTGTTATCTCCATTGACAAATAAGGAAACTGAGGTCAAATAGGTCAAATGACTTGCTCAAGTGACCGGCTGGTAAGTGACCGACTTGAGATCTGAGCCAGCTTCACATGCCAAAGCCCGCATTTGTAAGCAGCATGCCATACCTCATGGCAGACAGCTCTTCCGTAATGTGAGAAGAAAACACCAACTCCTTATCTACTGATAGGAATTGGAAGTGTTGTGAATTCTGTGTTGCCACATCTATGCTTTAACAGTTGTGAAAAGTAAGGCTACTTACACCCTGCCGCAGCCTCTCTTCCTCCACCAGCCCGTTCCTGATCATGTTCCAACAAAAATCCAGGGTTAAAACCAATGGCTCTGTTAGAAGTTAAATCCCGAAAATCTGCATATAGCCCAAGGGTTTTAATGCCAACCCTCTGGTAACCCAACTTCTCAGGAAGCCATAAAGTTAAGAATTGTTCATCCTTTGATCCATCTCTATCTAGAAGATCTATGACAGAGCATGGTATGGTATGAAGTCAATGCCCAGTAAATGATCACAAATACATACACTAGTGATTCAATGACAAAGCAATAGAATCAAGAAAACCACCGGCCCTACAAGTGGCTGACTTTCTGGAAATAATACCATTGCAAATTTATAACCTCATCATCTCTAAAATAGTCCACTTTGAAACGCTTATGACATTTAACTCCAGTGTTCTGGATCCTTCCAGAAGAACTGCCATAATATTGTTTATCGTGTTCCCCTAAAATTAATCTGATAGGGATACAGAAGCTATTCCTCTTGAAATTTTTAGTGTTCGAAGTGCGTTACAGATTTTCTAGCTCCATTTCTTTTCTTGGAATGACACATGCATGGTGTGTGTGCCTCTGTCCTCCCTACTCCCCGTGCCTAGGACATACCTTGTTAATGGATCATGACACCCTTCCCATTGAGCCCAGATGGCCAGGAAATATCCATCAGATTGAGTCCCCAAGGTAGAATCTACTTATTTTTCTGACTCAAAACATTTGGAATCACCCACTTCAGCATCACAGCCAAGTGATGACCCAGCTCTTGTCTGAAGAGCTCCATAAACCAGAAATACATTCTCATAAAGATAGTATATTTATTCTTCAGAACTATCAGAAAACTTTTTTAGGGACACTTCTGGGGGAACACAGTGACAGAACACTTGTGCCTACTATGCTTACCTCTTTCCAAATTTTTATTAAAATTGCTTGAAGGTATGAACAACAGACTGCAGATGGTCCTTGCAGGAAGCAAACAAACAAACAAAAACCCCATGACAAAAATCCAAGGAGAATTCTTTCTAACTGCATTAACGATGGGGATTAATGGAAGAGCACATTCTTGGAATACACACCATAAGTCCTAACCTTTAATTCAGAGTCGCATAAATGCTCCCAAAGAAAGTAGGAAACACACCAACCACTTAGTCCATTAAGTTTGAATTTGTGCCCTTTTTTCTACAGTGGAAAGAAACAGAAGGCAAAACCCAGGAGCATCCTTCAGAGATCATAACTGGGGTCATCTGAGGTCCTTTCTTCTGTCTACGTCAATGGCTCCTTTTTATGTCCATTCATTGTGAGACAATAACATTGACATGCTTTGGCAAGAATTAGTTTTGATTCTGAGATGCTTGGTTACCTACAGGAAAAACCTTGTTACTAGCAACGTGGTCTCTCCTGTACACATTGTATAATGAAGAAATTACAAATAGTGTCTGAGAAACCAGGTCAGGTAAGAAAGTCCCCTCCCTCCAATGGGCCAGCACTGAAGAGTTACCTGCCTGCTAAGCGTGAAACATGAGCTTGTGCCATGAAACAGCTCTGAGATCTGATCGGAGACAGAAAAGCAACCCCACATGGGCCCTGAAGTCAGTCTGTTGACAAAGCAGCCCTCACTCTCCAAGGAAGAGCTCACGGGATTACAGCAGCACCACAGTCGGACCAAAGAGGCCACTAAGGAAACAAAATGTGGGGCAGGTGAATAAAAGAATGATGAAATGAACGAGGGATACAATGAACAAACGTGAAGAGACAAGAGGCATAGGGAAAAAGAAGAACATGGCTCTAGAAATAATGTTCTTTAAGAAATGGGCAAAGCTTGGGTTTTTGCAGAGCCAGGCCAGGAGCCACACGAAAGACATGGTGGGGAGGCTGAGAAACACAGCGTGCGGAGAGCTCTCTACTGAGGCTCACGGGGAATCTGGACACTCAGTAACAGAACCTAGGTCCTCCTCAGGGACAGTCAAAAGCGAAGGAATGACATGGAAATTAAGTCAGGGACGTGCCTGTGAGTGCCTAGAAACTCCGAAGGGATGGGGAAGCTGGCACTGTTTCCAGAGGATTCTCTTCTTCTCATCACTCAGGTCATTTTCTTGGTGATGCCTTATCTGCTGAGCCATAACTGAGCCTCCCCTTTGCTCTTTACAAATACTTGTGCTTTTCTTCATATTTATGTGCATATACGTTTATGGTCTCCCAGACTGGAAACCTCATGGGGACGGAGGCCTTTTTTGCCCACTGCTGGGCCCTTATCCTCTAAAGGAGTGCTGGGCATGTAGGAGACAGTTAATGAGCCCTTATGACATGAGAGCTTCCGTAAGTCAAGGGAAGAAAAATTTGTTACAACCAAACATAGTTTACTCTTTTGAAGCGAGGATAGTTTTAACAATAGGAAATCTGTAATCTAATACATCGTATCAATAGGTACATTTTAAAGATAAATTGAAAAACAAATCCACAAAATGTAACGTAGTCATAATTGAAAACAACAACAAAAAAATATTTAGCACGTTAGGAGTAAAAGACAATTGACTTAACAGGACATAAAAACTAAGTTAAATCAATCGTCATTTTATTTAGTGGTAAAATATTTCTCCCCAAATCAGAAATTAAGTAAAAGTACATAACATCCAAAATAATTTTAAATTATAAATGGGGTTCTAGTCCATTGAATAAGTTCCAGATGGAATAAAGAGTTAAATGTATACCTAGGACACATTTTTAAGTTTTTAAAAAGTGAAGAGGGAAAAAATGTATTTTTCCTTTAAAAAGGAAAAACATATTTGTCTCCACAAAAATTAAAGTTCTTTTTAATTTTTAAAAGCAATGAAATACAGGGAAAATGTTTTAGAGCCCACACAAAGTATATGAATGCATGTATTTGTGTATATATTAATTTTATTTCACTGAGTTTCAAAAGTAAACAAATTGACAAAGCGTTGATACATTGAGAGCACTTATAAATCTTTAATAAAAACGCCTCAGGCAATTTTTAAAAATTCCAAGTCACAAAAAAGCCAAATTACAAAAGAAATGCAAATGTCCAAATAAACAAAAATGACTTGATTTCTCCAGTAAAAAAATGCAAAATAAAACAATATATATGATCATGTTCTGGGCTTTTGGGGTGGAGTGAAGCAGGGTCTTTCATTTACTGGTAGTAGGAGAATAACTATTCAAAGTCAAATGTTGAAATCTACTTTTCTTCCACTTCTGATCCACTCTCGACACTACAGCCGGAGTAATGTTCTCAAAGGCAAATATGGCCAGGCTACTTCCTTATCCAAAACCCTTCAAGGGCTTCCTACTGCTTCTAGAATAAAGATGTAAATCCTACACAGTCTACATGACCCTCCATGATCTGGTCCCTGTTTCCCCTTCAACCCTACGTCCCAATATGTATCCTCCATCAGCAAGAGGCGTCCTCTCTGCACTGAGTGTTCCTTGTTCCCTCTCATCCCACTCTTTACAAGCATGATCTTCTCCCCTGGGACACTATTCTCTTTCTCCCAACTCACCTTTATTCCTGCTGGGTATAAGCTCTACCTTCAATCCCAGGGAAACTGGATAGAAGGGAGGTTTTCCCAATAGAGTGTTTTGAACACCATCGACTGCTGCTTCCTGACACCTATCTTAGTTTTAATTTTATATTTATTTTGGATGGCTGCTTAGTATCTTTCTCCTTCCCTAGACTATGAGCTCTGAGAGATCAATGGTCAATCTCTGTAGCAGGAGTACCTAGACCCCAGGAGATGCTCAATAAATATTTACTGAAAGAAGCAAATTACTCTAGTTCATCTTGACCTCCACTAAAACAGCAAGACCTAAAGCTTCACACATACATAGTCTGCCAGGACAAACAGGGGAAGGACATGCACATTTCTGAATATCGCCCTGTTATAGGGTTTGAAAAAAAATGAAATTACTATCCTTCGACATGGTGCCATCAGACCATGTAATCTCAAATTTTATTCTTATCTATTCCCACTCGTAGACTCCAAAGTGAGATGTTATGTTTATCCCTTCTAGTTTTCCTTTTGTAAACTAACCCCATAATTTCAACCTCTTTAAGACCCTTCTCTATTTTCATGTCTTTTATGGTTAGTCTTCTTCTAAATTACTGATGAAGCTTACATGGTTACAATGACAAAGACGAGTGTATCTGTCGTTTCTTAACCCCTTACTTCAAAGCAGCAGATGCATGGGATCCTACTTGCATGCTGACTCCTGTCACCTTCACAACAACATTATGAGGTGAGTGTTTCTTCTCAGTGGTAGATAAATCTGTGGCTCTGAGGATCGGTTAACTTATCTTAGATCTCGAAGCACACAAATGGAAAGACAAGGATTTGAACTAGGCATCTTTGCCCCATGCCTCTTTATATGACACTGATGGTTTACAAGCTTTCTCAGCCATGAAGTCTACTGTTTCAGCTCAATCTAATGCGGACACCTGCAGTACAGCTAAAATAAGAATAGACCGCTGCCTAACATGGCTTCAAAATCATTGCAGCTCATCAGGCTAATTTTCACCAGCACAGGCCTAAGTCAGAGGCTTGAGTGAACCCTTAGAAGCCCGTTAGACTCGCAGTAATCAGTCACTTGTTCTAGAATAGAACAGGATGTTCTGGAACATGTTCGAATATCTAGGAAAGTCTACAATGATGGAAATACTCTATTCTGGGCTGTCCGATAAGATGGTCACTAGCCATATGTGCTACTAAACATTAAAAATGTGGCTAGTGTAATGAAAAAAACTGAGCTTTTAATTTAATTTACACTTAAATTTAAATAGCCACACAAACTATGAGTTGGTCTTATTATACCAGCCTCTATCTCAGACTTCCTCATTGTCTTCAAAACACAATCGACTCTTAAGATGATATAAAGAACCTTATATGTATATTATTAAGTGGAAGAAGCCAACTTGAAAAGGCCGCATATTGTATGATTCCAACTCTCTGGCATTCTGGAAAAGGCAAAACCATGGAGACAGTAAAGATTAGTGGTTGCCAAGAGTTGATGTGGGAGAGGGATGAATAGGCTGAGCATAGAAGAACTTCAAAGTCGTGAAAATACTGGGTATGATGCCATCATGATATATATGTCATTACACGATTGCCCAAACCCACAGAATATGGTTTATGACACCAAGAGAAAAACCGCAATGAAAACTATGGACCTTGGATAATTATGATATGTCAGTATAGGTCCAGTATAGGTCCATTAATTGTAACAACTGTATCACTCTGGTGGGGAGATATGGATAATGGGGAAAGCTATGCATGTCAGGGGGCAGAGGACACATGGGCAAAGGACACATGTACATTCTTCTCAATTTTACTACAAACGTAAAAATGCTCTAAAAAAATAAAGTCTTCAAAAATCACACAATAGATTACAGGTTAGAAATGAAAATGTGACGAGGAAAGAACGCTTGCCAAGGAGCCATGTGCTCCTTTACATTTCCCACCTTCCTTTGCAGGTAGGTTGGAGCCACATGACTAAACATGGCCAAAGACTTCTGAAGTGCCACATGGCTCTAAGGTTGAGGCAATTAAGGCTCAGCATACCTCAATATCCCTCTCTCCCCTAAGAGGCCGTGTGTTCCAAACAACACAACTGGCACGTTATGAGAAGGCAAGTCACAAGCGAGAACTAAGTCTTCATTCCTCCATGCCTTTGAGATTGCAGGATTTTTTTTTCAAATATTTTATTTATTTATTTGTCAGAGAGAGAGAGAGAGAGAGCGCACAAGCAGGGGGAGCAGCAGGTAAAGGGAGAAGGAGAAGCAGGCTTCCCCCCAGAGCAGGGAGCCTGATGTGGAGCTTGATCCCAGGACCACAAGATCATGACCTGAGCCAAAGGCAGACGCTTAACCGACTGAGCCACCCAGGTGCCCCTGAGATTGCAGGATTAACTGTTACAGCGACATCACGTTGCTGAGGCTAACCCACGAAAATAACAATGAGCGTGCTCAGAATTCTCAGCAGAGTAAGAGCAACAAAGAAGCAGCAGAAGCAGCAGGATCCAGAGAGACGAGAAACTAGACAATACATTCCATTAACACTGATTTCTTTGTCAGTAGCGTTGACAGTATAGCACTGACTTTTGTGTCTTACCTTGGTGGAGTGAGGAGCCATTTTTACAGTAAGTGTCCTCCAGGTTCATAACAGCAGATAATTAGGATGGTAATCTCCATTCTGTTATCCTACAGTTTGCTTCTAAAGGCAAGTTTTCCCCCACACTAAACACCATCTTGCTTCTTTCCTTTAGCCACAGTCTTAAACCAATTAGATTACATAAGTGGAGATTATAAAACCCGCATTAGCGGTGATTCCTCTGGCAGCCCCACGTCCCTGGAGCTGTCACTTGGCAATTGTTTAATGGGACAGATGTGAACCTTTGGTATTGGGGGTAATGTGAGAAATAGACATTTATGGCCACAGCTTATCAAACTGTACTCCCTTCTGCTAAAGGCAATTCCTGACTGTGATTATTGCTAAGTCCCACCAGTCCTCCGTTCCTCCCCAGCTTAAAGAGTCAGTGGCCAGTTAGACACCATTAGCTAAGATCCACTACATCTTTTGCTAAAAAAAGGTGCATTTGTTCAATAAATATTTAAGAACACCTGTCCCCCCAGATATGTGAGGCATTCAGAGATTTCTGTGCAGGAACAACTCAGGTCTCCAGGAAGGCATGTGTTGTGATGAGCACTGGGTGTTATATGCAACTAAGGAATCATTAAACACCACTCAAAAACTAATATGTCCTATATAGTGGCTAACAGAACATGCTTTAAAAAAAAACAATAAAGCAATTTATGATTTACAGAAAATCTACAAGATAGTACGATATGCCATACTTCCCATATGTGGGGTTCCCATATACCTTACACCAAGTTTAGCCTATCGTTAACACCGTCCACTTGTCATAACCGAACCAATATTGATATATAGTTATTAACTAATGTCTATCCTTTTTATTCACATTTTCTTAGTTTTACCTAATTTCCCTTCTCTTTCAGAATCCTATTCAGGATCCCACATTACATTTAGTCCTCAAGTCTCCTTAGGCTCCACTTGCTGTAACAGTTTCTCAGACTTTCTTTGTTTTTGATGATCTTGACAGTTTTGAGGAGTACTGTCAATTGTTTTGTAGAATGACCCTCAATTAAGATTTGTCTGATGTTTGCCCCCTCAGATCACACCAAGCCTAGAGTTTACCTAGGACTGAATCCTTGATCAGTCTTCTCCCCTTCCCTATCCTGCTGCCTCTTACTCCTTCACAGGCTTAGTAAATCACATATACATGAACCCTGGTCAGACTTGACCTCCAGGAAAGCAAACTTAAGGCAACTGGCAAACAGGGGTGGTCCCAAGAAAATGAGAGTTTGATGATGAACCATTTGCTGGCTGGTAGGCAATAAAAATTCCCTTCATTAGAGCTCTATGGGACACCAACTGTCCCTGATGTAGGAACATAATTCAAATGCAAAGACTTCTCCTGGGATGAACCAGAACAGGCTAGAGGTGGAAGGGTATCTGTTACCTCATGCAGTATTTCTGGTGTTTGAAAGGTAAGGGGGTGAGGAGAAGGTATTATTATGAGGGCCGTAGAATTGAGTGTTGCTATTGAAAACAACACTCACAGATGCTTTGAGGAGAAAAACAGACAGTGAAAATGAATTTTCAAATTCCAGGAAAAGATAACCTGGAATGTAAAAGCAGGCATCCCTGAGATTCCCGTCCTATCCCTTGATGGTGTAGGGATACTACTTTGATATGCCACCGAACAGGGTTTCCCACAAATATCTACTCTGGCCTTTATAAGTATGATATCAAAATTTCTAGCTACTCAGCCGAACATATTAAAACAGAAAATCAGTCAAACTGGTTATGGACCTATATGCAAAGAGGAGGCGGTGCTCTTAGGCTTTACAGCATGTGGGTTTTGTCAAAGAGATAGTTCGTCTGTCACAAGGCTTACAGCTTTTCCCAATTCAATTAATTGGAATCTCACAGAAAAGGAAATGCTGTAAAATAAAAGATTCAAACATCTGGGACCCCAAGCACAATCCAGTGGAAAGTACTAATCTGATGCATTCACAGCTTGTGGATGGGACTTTTAAGAGCTTTGCTTTCTAAGAGCCACTGCTCAGCAAGAGTATGGTTCCTTTTTGCAACTAGTGCACGAGGTAGGTTTAGATGGTGGTTTTTCTAAGAATGCAGTTAAGTGGGGGAATATCCAATGTATTCATTCAATCAAAATATATTATTTGAATGTCTCTCTGGGGCCAGCAATGCTGTTAAGGTATAACGGTGAGCGAAGTAGATGCAGGTCTTGTCTGTCCTTACAGAGTTTAGGGTCTAATTCCATTTCAATAGCTCCAGGTCCCATGTGGTGGGGGGGAATCGTGGAGAAAAGGTGGCCCTTACAAAACAGGTGACCTTCAGTCAAGGACACAGTCATACTGAGGCACCTTCACCCTTTTTACTCCCTCTTAAGGCTTTCCATCGGCTAATCCAACCAGAAGCCACAGCCAAGGAGCCCTACTGATGGGCTGCCATTGAGGGCACTGAGCAGGAGAAGGAAGGAGCAGAGCGGACCTGGAGGGACAGTGGGAGATACTCAGCACATGGTCATGACCCAGTGATGACGATGAGTAAGTACTATCTCCACAAACTACTCCAGGATACTCTCACTCACTCCATACTACAGAAGAAAAGATTCAGGCATCTGGGACCCCAAGCATAATCTGGTGAAAAGCACTAAAATATGGTCCATTCACAGCTTGTGGATGGGATGCTCTCACAGTGTCCCTGGTCACCTGTGCATAATACTTTGTCCCATTTAATTCTGAATCAAATAATCTGCTCTAATCTATAGGATGGGGTTTTACCATCCCACATAAGATGTTTTTGTCTTCCTATATATATTTTCTTTTTTTTTCTTTAAGTGGCATATATTTATTTTTTAATTTTTATTTATTTTTTAAATTTCTTTTCAGTGTTCCAGAACTCATTGTTTATGTGCCACACCCAGTGCTCCATGCAACACGTGCCCTCCATAATACCCACCACCAGGCTCACCCAGCCTCCCTCCCCCCGCCCCTTCAAAACCCTCAGTTTTTTTCTCAGAGTCCATAGTCTCTCGTGGTTCATCTCCCCCTCCAATTTCCTCCAACTCCCTTCTCCTCTCCATCCTATATATCTTCTTGATATGCTCACCCCCACCCCCTTTCCTTCCATGTGACCTATTTCTTTGGAGCAAATTATTCCCTTTGAGAATGCTGGAATTCCTCAAGCATCATATTTAGCCTTCTGATATGAAAATACTGATGGGGATAAAGTCTGTAAAATCCCAATCTGACTGCCAATTTGTGTTCAGAGCCACTTTCAAATGAGAGCTCATGAGGAAGTTGAAGAAAAGGCAATCTGAAAATAGTAAATAAATGCCTAGGGGATAATGATGTATGAGCAGAATTGTTACTATTAAACACTCACTTGGTACCGCCAAGAAGAAGAGTTTTACAGCGAAGGACGACCTTGAGAGCAATGCAGTCTACCACTGAGGAGGATGTGGAGGGCAAGAAAATGCCAGGGATACGCACAACGACAGCACCATTGGCACAGATCCACTTTCAAACGCCTACTGAGTGCCTGACGCTACACTCGGCCCTTTATCCGTGTTAATCTCATTAATACGCTATTGATCTGATTAATAGTAATTTATACACATCTCATTTAATACTCGAATTTATATTATTATGATCACAGGACTTTTATTTTATATATTTTATCTTACTCAATACTTCAAAGTGATAGTGTTGTTCCAATATTTTACGCTATCCCTGTTCACATGTCATACGTTTAATCTCATTTAATACTTAGCATGTCAGCACTTTTTTACATATAATTTTATGCATTCTAATACCTTTTATCTCATTGAATACTGAAACTGATATTACCCTTCCGGGTAATACAGCATGGGGTACTGACGCCCAGGGAGGGTCAGCGCTCAGAGTCACGAAGCTGGTGAGTCACGAAGCTCAGAGTCACGAAGGGCAGGCCTGTGCGTGGCCCGGCGCTCTTGCTCTCTCCACTACAGACGGAGTGCCTCCCCCAGCAGTAAGAGCTGACATGCCGAATCGTCGCCGCACACCAGGCTCTATGCTATTTTTGTATGCACTTTCTGCATTTGATCTTCACGACAACCTCATGAGGTGGGTTCTATTTTCAATGTCTGTTTTGCAGAGCTCAAAAATGGCAACCAGACAAGTTATAGTAATTAAGGGAGACTTGTACTCTCCAGACATTTGTTGGGAATCTGGCTAAAAATAGAGGGTCTGGCAAGTCACTGCACTGGGCACGGCTTCATCCTTTCAGTGTCAAGGAAGCCATGAGGTGACCTGTGACTGAGGGGTTAGCCTGTGTCAAAGAAGAAAGATGAGTTAGTGATGTGGGAGCAGAAGCCTCAGCAAAGTAACTCTGTTTTCAGAGGTTCTTCATCATGTAAGAAAAGAAGGACCAGCACTGGCAGGTACAAATTCTGAAGGCTTGAAAATAGATTTTTTTTTTTTTTTGAAAATAGATTTTTTTTTTTTTTGCATAGAAGAGTTTTGTGGTGGCAAGTGGCAGTGGGTGACTCTGGCTCCTTCAGCAAAGAACAGTGACTACTACAATGAAAATAAAAGTATGGCTGTCCACTCTACACAGAGAAACATGGGCACAGAGTTTTAGAGGCCAAATAGTTACAGGACTTAAAACAGATGAAAGATTCTAAAGAAAGGTTGTAAAGATGAAATGTCAAAATGCTCCAGTGAGAAAAAAAAAGGGGGGGGGAGCCAGCAAAGTGGCCCTGTGGCACTCTGGAGACATTGGGTCTTAAAAGGCCCAGTGACAAAGACAGAGCGTGTGATCGGAGAGGGACAGAGATGTGACACCCACATCGACCAGGACAAATGCTTTAGGGAAGGGTAAAGCCCCAAATTAATGTAGGCAACAGCCAAAGAAAGGCCAGGCATGCACACAGCACTCATTCCATGACCCCTGATGAGGGAACCATCATGCCCTGACCCCAGTTGGGGCTCTGAAGTCTGATGGAGCCGAGCGGGAATCCTGGTTGTGCTGTAAACTAACCTAGAGACCTTGGGCACACCCTTCTTCCAGAAAGGCACAAAGCTAATGTCCTTGTTTCCTGCAAGTCTTGGTTCATGCTGTCACCTTCTAAATGAGGCTACCCTGACCACCCTACTAATTTGCACCCCCTTGCGTCCCGTCCACCAGGCTAGCACTTTCAAACTCCCTTTTCCTGTTCCAGCCTTTCTTTTATCACATGACTTACCATCTTCTATCATCCTGAACATACTTATTATGAAGCTCAGTGTGCTGTTTATGGTGCATCTCAATCCCCCGCATACACCAGGGCAAGAGTGTGTATTGGTTTTGTCCAAAGATGTCTTCAAAGTGCCTACAATAGTACTGGCACACTGTAGTGCTTAATGAATAACATGAATGAATGAATGAATGATATTCTTTAATTACTCTGACTTGTCTGTAAAATGGGACCGCATTCACTGGGTTTTAAGAGAATTAAGTGAGATAATGTATATAAAACCCTCAGCACCATGCCTGGTAAAAAGTACTCAACAGATGAAGCCAATGGTAGGGTTTTTCATATCCATCAATTTTCTCCTTTGGTCATGTATTAACTCTGAAAAATAATATCTTGCAGATGAGGAAAATGCGATCTATAGAGATAAAGCCAGTTGTTAACTTGATCTAACATCTCAGAGGTTTCATTTGTAGGAATGGTATAAAGAGAACTAGGTAGGTCAGAGGATAGGCAAAGAGATTTGCTCCCTACTTTTTTCAAGCCTTTTCTAGCTAAGGATGGTTAGCCCCAAACTCACTACCATAGAGACAGAATTCCCGAAACATTGACTAGGTGTATGCTCAGTGAACATTTTATTTCCTAATGTGGCAACCACTAGAAATTATGTTGGTTCCCCAGGAGGAATGGGTACTACATAATTGCATTTCCTTCCTTAAAAATGTTCCTGAGACAACAGAAGAAAACTGTAGGCAATGCAAAATATACCTTGATTTTAACAGGGCACATAACAAGGCCCCCTTTAGACGTTACCCATAAGATAGTGAAATGTGGTTTCACTTGTTGGATTTAATCACCAGGACCAAAGATCAGTAAACTTTCACAGTAAACAACCAGGATATAAATATTTTAAACTTCGCAACCATATAGGTTCTGTCAAACTACTCAATTTCACCATTGCTGTGTGAAAGCAGCCATAGACAATATGAAATGGATAGGTGTGGTTGTGTTCCAGTAAAACTTTATTTATAAAAACAAGGTGCAAGCTGGATTTGGCCCAGGGGCCATAGTTTGCTAACCCCCAGCCCTGACAGTGGAAGGACTATAGCCCAAGAGTGCCTTGCAGCAACAAACAGGTTGACTCCGTTCATAAGCAATACAAAACTAGTAAAAATATCCAACAGGAATGACAAGTTCAAGATTTAAAATTAGGCTGAGAAGCTAAAACTAGCAGCCCAAATAATGTGATATAAGTTCATAAAAGTATATTGTTCTTTGATTAACAAAACATCATAAACATCAAAACAAGCTACAATCTACCAACAAAGTGACGGAAAAACTGGGTCTGGCAGTCGCTCAGAAATAATCCGTGGTTGGCCATATGCTGCCCTCATTATTTATTCACTCCTTCGTTCATCCATTTACTTAGTTTTTAGCTATAATCCCCAACTGGCTTATGCACAGTGCTAGAGTTTTTTAATGATAAACAAAATAGTCTCAATCCTTAAGGACACATAGCAATCTATTGGACAAGAAAGATACCCCTTGGGGAGCCTGGGTGGCTCAGAGGGTTAGAGCCTCTGCCTTCGGCTCAGGTCATGATCCCAGGGTCCTGGGATTGAGCCCCGCATCAGGCTCTCTGCTCAGTGGGGAGCCTGCTTCCTCCCTCTCTCTGCCTGCCTCTCTGCCTACTTGTGATCTCTGTCTGTCAAATAAATAAATAAAATATTAAAAAAAAAAGAAAGAAAGATATCCCTTTATTTGTTCATTCATTTGTTTTTTCAACACCCAAATACTGTAGTCAGTGATATGGCTAGGCCGGATCAGGGTGTGGGGATGAAAAAGGCAAATGAGATTTAGTCTTTGTCTTTGAGGAACTCTGAATATAATCTTTGAGACACATATTATGTAAACAAATCAATTACAATACAGCATGGTATATGCTGTTTCAGAAATACGACTCAAATGCTGTGAGAGCACAGAGAACAGAATAGCTAATTCACCCTAGAGGTTTCCATGAAACCCTAGCATTTGCGCTGTTTCTAGAAAATGGCTTAAGAGTTTTACTATCAGATGCTGATCTACTCTTTAATGTCTGAGGGATGTTGCTATCTGGTTACAAACAACCACAAATACTTGTGTTTTGCTTAATATTCCATTTACTAAAATCATCTATTAGAATACAGGCAAATTTTTAAAAACAAACACTTTGGATAATGTAAATGTCACTTACAAATTTGACTAAACTCCTTTAAGGAAATTAAACTGCACTTAACAGCTGTAGTTCTCTAGTTGGGTTTCCTGCAGAAGCCTTCCCTGATCAAGGTTTGAGTGTGCACAAGGTGTTTAAGAACTCCAGGGACACCAGGGAGGAAGTAGGGGGATTAATCCACCATAAGCTCCCCCCCCCCCATTCGGTTAAAATGTACTCGGATGTTTGGGAGGCAGCCTTGCACACACTGACTCAGGAATCGGACTTCTCCCATTTAGTGGTTCTGGAGCTCGCTATCCTTCTCTGGATCTGCTGCATTGACCAGCAGCCGAGGAAGAGAGAGAATGAAGGGTTATGCCTGGAGAGTTTTGATGGGCTAGCCCTAGTGGTAGTGTTCATCATGTCGACCCATTCGGATGTGGCTGGAACCATAGGGTCTTCTTGTGTTTTTGTGACTGGCTTATTTCATTCAGCCATGTCCTCAAGGTCCTTCCATACTGTAGCATGTGGCAGAATTTCCTTCCTTTTGAAGGCTGAATAGTATTCCATTGTATGTATACACAGCATTTTGTTTACCCGTTAATTCACTGTTGGACATTTGGATTGCTTCCACTTCTTGAAATATACTTAAGATTACTGAACTACGCACTTAAAGATAGTTAAGATGGTTTTTACAAAATGATGTAGCTGGGCAGCCTCCAGCATTCGGCCCCATGGTGATATGAACCTGAGATGGAATGACCTCCTCAACTGATGGTGGACAGAGATCTAACCCACCCCAGACTCCTTCTTTCTTGCCCCTCTCTTATGGACAATAATCATTTTAAAAGGCTGCTTCCAAAATGTCCAACATCCTTATGCCTCTGATGGTCCCCTCCCGCAGAGAGGTCTGCAGTACAGGATGACATGCCCCCTAGATCCAGAATATAAGTGCCCCAAAATATTAGCATTCCCACTCTTCCAGGATTTCCAAGGCTTCAACTTCTAAAGTCCCATTTTCTTTCTCTGGGACACTTCCCACTTGTGAATACAGAATACAACTTGTGAGTATAAGTTCTGGCATTGGGATCAAACAGATCTAGGTTTGCAGATTGGCTTCTGCACTTGCAATCTGCGTTGTGTTTCAGGAAGTTAATTAGTTTGCTTGAGCCTCAGTTTCCTTGGCAGTGAAGTTAGACTAAAGTAAGTTCTCTCTTGGATATTTTTTCCAGATCCACTCTCTACACATCTACCTCCTTCTCTCTGCCTGGGAGACCAACCTATATGGACTACTACAGTGGCTCTCAGCTGGCACAATCCTGTCCCCTCCAGGGACATTTGGAAACACAGAGACATTTTTGGTATCACAGCTAAGGAAGCTGCTATTGGCGTCCAGTGAGTGGAAACCACAGATGTTGTTAAACTTCCTAGTGCACAGGAGGATTCCCTAACAAAAAATTATCCAACCCTAAATATCAACATTGCAGAGGTTGAGTAACCCTGGACTATACCAATAGGTTTCTGTCCCTCCGGTTTCTAGTTGGAGTTGGCCAATAGGGAACTCTAGCAGGAATCAAGAGAGGAAAGATTAAGTCAGGCTGTCCATTCCCTTTAATCCCACTCAAAGAGGTTACCTGAGGTTGGCTGTGTCTGTCCCAGTAGACCCCTGCTCCACTCAAGGTAGGCTTTTCTCGTTCTAGGACCCGTAGCTACTGCCTGAGCTCATCAGGATCCCCTGATCCTGGTCCCCAGGAAGACCACACTTCCTCTTGAGGTTCCTTTGTACTTTGCTGCACCTTTGTAAACCTGTAGACTTTGTAAACTTTGTAGAACCTGTTTCAAATAAGCTCTCTTCAAATAATCCTAACTAGGTGATCTGTTTCCTCTTGGGATTCTGTGTGGTATCAGTGACAATCTCGTAAGGCTGCTAGAAGGTTTCAATGAGATCATAGAGACGCTCGACGCAGTGTAAGGCACGTTGGGAATGTTCAGGGAATCATAGCCTTCTCGTGGGGCCTCTCTGGGAATTGCTGCTTCACTGGATCTTCTGAACAGATGACCCTTCCTTCAAATGAGCCACCTGAAAATTTTCTCCCTTCTTAATTTGGAGCATACACGGATCTTAAGAGTAGATCAAACCTCTTCCCCACCCCCACAGCTACACTCCAATATCTAGAGATAACTGTTCTGCCACAGAGCTCAAATATGGTGTTAAAATATGTTCTGAGTTTGAAAGAAATTCCAGGTCTGTTTCTGCTCTGGGAATGCAAGACATTATTTGTGTCCCTGTCAAATAAATTTGGAAGCAATGTCCATGCTGGCCCTTTTCTCTCCAAGTTTCCTGACTCAGTAGAAAGAATGCATGAGCCTGATTTTTATTCCTGGTGACAGGAGGAGAAAGGTTGGGCTACATCCTCTGCAGACATGGTTGGAAAAGATTCAGACTCAGCAATGGAAATCACCATACCCCTGCTCAAGAGAGCATGGGAGCCTCTGGCAGCTTCCCCACAGGTGACATGCAAGACCAGAGTCCAGGCATAGAATGTGTCTGAGGATATGTTGGAAACACTGGGGCAAGTCCATTCATTCATTCATTCATTCATTCAAATATATATTGATATTTGAGAGTAACTCTGACTCTTTCACTTAAGTCTATTCTACGTCATTACCTCCAGCCCATAGAACAATAATAATTATAGATAATATCATGTTTTCAGCCACTGTCTCATCTAGATCTTTCTTTTTTTTTTTTTTTTTTTAAAGATTTTATTTATTTATTTGAGAGAGAGAGACAGTGAGAGAGAGCATGAGCGAGGAGAAGGTCAGAGAGCGAAGCAGACTCCCCGTGGAGCTGGGAGCCCGATGTGGGACTCGATCCCGGGACTCCAGGATCACGCCCTGAGCCGAAGGCAGTCGTCCAACCAACTGCGCCACCCAGGCGTCCCATCATCTAGATCTTTCAAAAGCTCTAAGAGGTGGTTGTTCCTATTGGCCCATTTTAAGGATGAGGAAACTGAAACTTGGAGAGAGGAAGTCATTTGCCCAAGCCGCAGGGCACTGAACTATGATTCATAGACAGACTGATGAACTCTAGAGTCTGAGAGACCAGCCTGAGTACAGTACTTTGCTTTGTTGATCCTCTTGTCCTCTATAACAGCAAGACCATGGCCAAGGTTAAGGACCAGCAGCTAACACTATGATTAAGAAACAAACAAAAAAAAAAAAGTAAGGAACTTTGAGCATGGCAACCCTGAGCTCCAGTTTTGTTCTGTCTCTCAACAGCTATGTCCTTCAGGCAAGTCATTTAACCTGTCTAGGCTCAGTTTCCTCA
Organism: Neogale vison; assembly: GCF_020171115.1. Lineage (NCBI taxonomy): Eukaryota > Metazoa > Chordata > Mammalia > Carnivora > Mustelidae > Neogale > Neogale vison. The sequence continues at coordinate 5,640,322 of NC_058097.1, forward strand.
TCTGCAAAGCGGAGGATAATAATGTCTGTCTTGTAGGGTGAGAACTCCCAACAAATGCAGAGGTCTCCAAAGTGGGCTGTGGGAAGAAAACTATCAGAATGTTGATTTCTAACTTATTTAATTCATCTCAAAACAACAAAGGAATTCAGGCTCCACTAATAATATTTAATGTATGCATAGACATGGGACCCCCATATTTGACATGTATGTTAGCTCTTTTCTTTCCTCTACAATGCCGAATGGCTGGTAACACCCCCGCATTCATCCATTTCCTTTTAGCAAATTGCCTTATGTGGGAATTTATACGTGTCTGGCAAATGGATTTAGGCTTTGTAATAACCAGTGTTTAAGCAACAAACTCACAAAATGGACAGCGACTTAAAAACATTCCTGCTATGGACTCTGAAAAACAGTCTGAGGGGTTTGAAGTGGCGGGGGGGTGGGAGGTTGGGGTACCAGGTGGTGGGTATTATAGAGGGCACGGCTTGCATGGAGCACTGGGTGTCGTGAAAAAATAATGAATAATGTTTTTCTGAAAATAAATAAATTGGAAAAAAAAAACATTCCTGCTAAGGATCTATTTAGAAAAAAACACTAACGAGGTAAGTATGAGTGAACACACTCATCAGGGCTTTTCATGGACCACTCCACAAGGCAAACAAGATGATGACATAACCCAAGGTGACAAAGTGCTGACCTCTACCCACCCAAATGAAACCACCGTCAGAAGGTTTGGAATATGGATTTACAACACTGTAATTAATGACAATCTTTTCTCTACATGCAACTTGGAGATACTAGCTAATGATAGTACAAAGCCACCACAATTAGCAAGACATTAAATTTGTTTATTTTGAGGTAATTTCATCCTTCTAAAATTTATTTTGTGTATGTTTTATAAGGTACTCAAAAAGCACCACTTGGCAGTGTATAAGTAACTAATCAAATGTAATAATTTTAGTGATAAGTACTTAAAATCATTTTTATTGGTGGGTATGCCATTTAAAAAGCATGGAGACCCCTGAGCTAATATACATAATAAAGCAATTGATTCACAAACTACCATGCAGTAGTTGCTCAATAAAAGGCAACTGTTGGGGCTCCCAAGTGTCTCGGTCAGTTAACCACCTGACTCTTGATTTCAGCTCAGGTCATGATCTCAGGGTTGTAAAATCAAGCCCCACACAGGGCTCTGTGCTGGGTATGGAGCCTACTTAAGCTTCTCCCGCTCCCTCTCCCTCTACCTCTCACCCATCCTCTAAAACAAAACAAAACCCCGTTGTTAATATCAATTCCTCATTTATTGAGCACTTTCTAACTACACGTTTTTGTACAAGTCTTAAAACAATTTTTTATGAAAAATTTCAAACCCCCAAAATGTAGAAAGAATAGTTTGATGCACCCATATATAACTTTATCCAGCTTCAACAATTATCATTTTGCCAACCTTGTTTAATCTCTTCCCTAACTTATTTTTCTGGACCATATTAAAGCAAATTCACATCATTTCACCTGAAAATAATTTGGTGTGGACCTCTCACTGAAAAGAACAATTTGTTTAACTCCCTTGCCATTTTCACACTCAAAACAATTATCAGTAATTCTTTTAACATTATCCATCACGCGACTATTATTACCATCATTATTACTATCCTTGATGAAATAAAGTACGACTGGGTCCCTCCAACATCATTCCATCTTCATGACCATGTCTGAACTCCTCACAAAGCCCTAATCTACCCCTGCCTCCTGGTCCATTCCTGTCTTCTCTTCCAGTGTTGGCAACCTGCAAGCCTCCCTCCTCACTCTGGAGCTGCCCCCCCTGTCCTTTCGTACCACATCCTACCCATATGGCCTCCCTGGGAAGCCCTGACTGCTTCCGTACTTGCTGCCTGTGCTGACTTCCATCACCGAATTCATTGTATCATCCGCGCATCCTGCCCTCAACATTCCGTGCTCCTTGAGAAGTAGGATGGTTAAGTTGTGTGTCAGCTGGGCTAAAGGATGGTGGTAAAGCATGACTTCTGGATGTGTCTGTAGGAGCGTTTCCAGAAGAGACTGGCATCAGAATTTGTACACGGAGTAAAGAAGATCAGCCCTCACCAAGGCAGGGTAGGCATCATCCAATCTATCGAGGGCCTAAATAGAACAAAAAGAGGAATGGCAAATTTGTTCCTGCTTCTTGAGCCAGAACATCCTTCTTCTCCTGCCTTAGGACAATGGCTCTTCTGGTTCTCAGGCCTTTGGGTTTCAACTGGCGCTACGCCACCTGCGTTCAGATAGCAGACCATGGGACTTCTCAGCCTTCACAACTGTGAAGTCAATCCTTCATGATAAATCTCTTTGCATATGCTCAAATGTGTCCTATTGATTCCATTCCTCTGGTCAACTCTAACTAATACAAGAATCAAGACCATGTCCTGCTCATCAGTGTAGTTCTGCACAGTGCCTGGGGCTTGGTGCCTAGCACATCCCTATAAGGGTTGCAGGACTGGAAAAAGGAATCGTTCAGGAGTGGGAAGGTACAGTCAACCCTGACGGGCCAAGAAAGGGGAGCAAATAACATAATGGGGTCCATCAGGACAAGGACACAATGAAATGTCACACCAGGAAGGTCTGGATCAATAGATGAGCTCTAAAACCCTAAACAAATGAAACGGTCCTGGCTTTCCATTTAAAAAGGTGCCACATGGGACCTGCAATTGATGGCAGCCCTTTAAGTAAATCTAGAATAATCAGATAGAAGTTCCACTTTTCCCTAGTGGCAGAAAATTTCTCTAGGGCAGAAATTTTTATTTGTATCATTCACTGCTGTACCTACATTGCCTGTACACAGTAGGTGCTCAGTGAAGATTTCTTGGGTGAATCAATGAATGGATAAATTAACGTAGGTCTGGTTGAAGAAAGATGTAAACTGGACACAAGTAGAGACAGAAAAGTAACTGTTTCCTCACTACCCCTCAGAATCACCTACGGGGAATCACCTAACCTGCTGACCCTGTGACTATCAATATCATGCCTACCTCATTTAATCTTGTCTTTCCAGTGCCCTGCAGAATCTGGCATCTAGCAGTGCTCAATAAATCACTGTGGAACAAATGATTCTTTCTGTGAAATGGAAGCTAATATTACTTAGCTTGAGATGAATTAGGATTTTCAACACTCTTCACGTCTTCTGTGAAAGTTCTATATTAGTTCAATCTCTAAGTTTTTTTAGCCTTGTTTTTTAAGAGTCTTGAATCAATTCCAACTTATCAATCAAGGTCATATTTGTCATTGAAACATCTGCTTGCTAACATGAGTGTGCTTGCATTTTGTTAAGCTTTCTATTTTTATTAGCCTGGCATAATAGAACATGCCAGACCATTTCCAGATCATGATACTGTCATAAATGGGGTACCAGTGTCTTGGGAGCTACTGGTAGGTGCCTCTGGGGGGAAAAAGAGAGGTTCTGAGGACACAGATTTTGCAAATTCTACATTAAACAGAAAGTTCTTCAATGCAGGATTGCTCAGAACATTTGTTATACTAATATGAAACTAAAAAGAAGGTGTCGAAAGATGGTAATCTCCAAATTCTTTATTGCTTAAAACCCTATACGTTTTAGATATTTGATGGAACACATTTTAACAACCTAGAGATTGCCTGTTCCAAGAACACAGTTTTAGAAATGCCGTTATCAAAAATACCAAATCATGAGGATCCTTGCACTTTCTAAACTATTCAGCTTGCTCAAATTAAAATGGCTGGTCTACCATAGTAGAGAAAGGCCCAAGCTTATTCAGACACCCTCTTCTGCTCCTCATCAATGCAGACACACCAGAGTCAAGAGATTGGGCTTTCCTGTGAGCCTGACTTGGTCCAAGTCTCAGCTCTGCACCTTCCTGTATGTGTAACATTTGCAGGTCAATTATCTCTCGACCTCAGTCTTCTCATCCATAAAAATAAGAACAATGACATTGCAGATGGGCTAGATGGACTACTTAACCATGACAGTAGGGATTGACTTTGAAGTGTCATGACAAGGTCACGCGGGAAGTGATAGGTCATTCATGGAGTGTCAGGCACTGCTGAGGAATCTGCAGACGGAGCTGTAAACACAGCAAACAGAAGTCCTTGCCCTTGGGAGATACCAGCCCAGCAGAGGAATATAGAAACTTCAATGGAACCCACTTCTCACGTGGTTCCCAGGGGCAGCCAGCGTAGGCACCAGAACTCTAGGGCAAGACCAGGTGTTATTGGTACAAAGTCTGTTGTCATGTTCCTGATGAATGATGGGGAAGCTGTGAGTTCTCCTGTTAATGGGGAGCTACCTGAACACTGCCTCTGCACCGTGGCTGCAGCATGCCTAACAGGGGACAATGTCCCGACTCCTCCTCCTTCCCATGATGGAAGCGCATAGCAGCAGAACAACCGTGCAGCCTGGAATGCCTCGGGGCCCATGTGCCCAGAAGCCCTGTGGTAAGGGCCCAAGACAAAATGAGACCAGTCAGGTCAAAGCCTCTCCTCACCTGAATTGTAAGATGAGCTCTCCATGACTAGAGTCACAGATACCTGTGGGTGACAGCCACTGGCCACCCAGAGCCTAGAGCCCTGCTCATGCAAAAGACTCATACAACTTATTTAAACTGGGGGAGCACACACCTGGATGGGTAGCTGTTCAGTGCCCTGTTTTGTACTTCTGTTTCCCAGTGATAGGGAGCAGCCTGCACCTTCTCCATCACCTGCCTCCCTGGGAGATGGTGAAGGTAGTCTCTAAATGTGCTTGCTTTCCTCCCTCCGCCTGCATCCCTCCCACCGCAGCTCTCTTGGAGGTATTAGGCATTTAATCGTGCATGCCACAATTCATTATGCCTGAAGCTTAAGAAGGGGCTGCGGGCTCTACGTACTTCCCTCTGCAAACTGGGTGCACACCAACTCCTGTCCTGCCTGCTTCGTGAATCATAGTCCAACACGTTCTCATAATTACCTCGGTTTCAGGCTTGAGATCCTAGCGAACTCAAGAAGGCGACAAAATAGTAAGTTTGTACCAAATAGAATACAACTGTGCACACTTCCTTTGTATAACACTTAGCGGCATATGGTGAGAGCCAAGCACACTAATAAAGTTACAAAGCAATCTAAGGGTTAGGGAGACTGTCGTTCCTTCTTGGCTCTGGCAGGAGCACACGTTGCTAACATTGCAATTTCCCAGATTGTCTGAACACCTGCAGGCATTCAAGGACCCTCCTCCTCTCAAGCACTCCCCTTCATGTCTCATTCAACAAGACCATCTTAATTCCTGGAGAGGTACAGTGTTTGAGTTGGAGAGACTAGGTCACAAACAAACCTTATCTCATATGCCAACCCAGATTGTCTGGGGCTGCCTGGAATGCTGTGTTGAGAAGGAATCTGAGGCTGCACTTGGGCTCATTGGGAATGACGACTGCTTAGTGGCAATATTTGCCAGGAGGAGGACATGGGTCTAGGAAGATGTCTGTACACACATTGACATTTCTTCTGGTGAAAAGAGACTTAACCGAGGAATTGAAGGCCCTGTGTTCTTGGGAAAGTCATTCACTGTCCCCAGCCTCAGCTTCCGGTCTATCCAATCAAGAGGATGATAACATCTCCCTTGTAGGGTCCTGGTGAAGATCAAATTCAGTGTGTAAAACTGCTTGAGGAACCATAATACGCGAGATTATGTAATTTCAAAAATATCTACATTCAAATAACTGCGTGTAGATTTTCTTTTCTTTTTAAAATTGTATTTATTTGAGAGAAAGAGAGAGCACAGGTAGGGGTAAGGGGCAGAAGCAGACTCTCCACTGAGCAGAGAGCCTCACGTGGGGCTAGATCCCAGGACCCTGGGTTAGGATGCCTAACCGACTGAGCCATACAGGTGCCCTTAGATTTGCTTTTCTAATGCTCTAGCGAAGGCTTTTTCAACCTCAGCACTCCTGACATTTTGCTACGGATTGTTCTTCGTGGTGGGGCTGTTCTAGGCATTACAGGGCATTTAACAGCATTCCTGGCCTCAACCTACTAGATGCCCATAACAGATGCCCCTAACAATCAAAATATCAATCAAAAATGCCTCCAGATGGGGCACATAGGTGGTCCCGTCAGTTAAGTGTCTGACTCTTGATTTCAGTTCAGGTCGTGGTCTCGGGGTCATGGGATCATCTGTCTCCACACATCAGTGGGAAGTCTGCTTCTCTCCCTTACTCTTTTCCTCTCCCTTTGCCCCTCTCCCTCTCTAAAAGAGCACTTGTGCTCTCTCCCTCTCTCTCTCTCTAAAATAAAATAAATTAATTTAAAAAAATTATAACAATCGCAAGCCCCAACAAGGAGATTTTTATTTAATTATTCAAGTGTCATTGGGGCACAAGAGTCTATCCCCCAGGTGACTCTTACACACATTCCGGAGTTGAAAGCCTTTCACAAAGCTGTAAGGAATCCTTTCTGAACGGGCACAAGTTCCCCTCTCCTACAAGCTACAGCCCCATGAACTCCCTGGGCCTTGGCCATGTGCTCTTTTGGAGAAAGGCCACAGGTCTTCCCAAGGGGAAATGAGGCAGAAGGTTCCCCACACTCCAACCCAAAATGCAACTTCTTTCCTCTCTCAGTCACAAAAATGCCAATTTCTCATGACTATATGAAGCAATTTATCCTTGAACAGATGATTGAGGGAATGGGATGAAGGAGATCGTTGGATGTGATGGATATCCATGCATGTGCCTCTTAAAGCAACTTTCCAAAGACAATGAAAGCCCTAAGATCCCTTCGATAAAATGGAGCTAGACAGAAACCGTGCAAGTAGCATATGACTAGATACCGATGGTAAAATTAAAGGCAAACATTGTTGATGAGCTCACTAGAGCCTGAAGTACTAAAGCACAATATTAGCCTTGGTGGAAATAACTCCATTGAAGTATGTCCTTCCTGCTACACAGCTTTCCTAAGGCTCTGAAAGCCTTCTGCCTCTCGCAGCGGCTCACTCTCTGTCACCAGGCATTTTCAATACAATGAACAGAGAAGAGAGTTTGGGAATGAAAGTGAAGGATAATTGAAGTGTTGCCTTGATCCATTGTTACAAGTGAATAGGCAGAGAGACAAATACTCAGCCCCTGCGCAGACCCTCACAGAAGCCCTTCAGCGACTGGGACTAGCACAGCAGCCGGTCCATCAGCATATACTTACCGAACACACACCACAAATAAGTCACGCGCTAAACTCTGGGGGATACCAAGATGGATAAGACACAGATCCTGCCCTCTAGGTGTCTGTAGTCTAGTCAAGGACTTAGAAAAACATAATCAATAATACTGAATGGTCTGAGTTTAACTTCAAAGGAATAGCTCCAAAGAGAGATACTGAGCTAGGGGTTTTAGGCAAAACTAAGTGAAAATTGCACGTGGAGGCTGGGCATTCCGGTCAGTCCCCGGACATCAGTTCTTCTGTACTGACTTGCAGGAGGGCTGTTAGCCTCCTGAGTGAAGGAGGGATGCACCTGTTGGACAGCCAGGGGAGACTGAGAAAGGCATGGCACTATGCCCACCTCCTCCTGGGACCCAGCAATCCACCGTGCTGCACTAGACAGAAGTAAAGGAAAGAAGCAGAGGGCCGGAGGGAAGAGCCATCTCCCAGCTTTCCATGGGGAACAGCGGCTGGATCAGCAGGAACTTGGGGGCTGAGCAGAGAAGGGGAAGTTCTTGCCCTCTGCCCTGCGACAGAAGCAGCCTCCAGGGCAGAGCTCTATTTTCCAGCAGAAGAAAACAGGCTCTCATTATGGGACAAGGGTGTGACAAGGACACCGAGCTCCCGGCAGAGCAAAAGGAATGACAAATAAGCAAAAAACATGCAGACTTGAACTTCAGAAGAAAAGCCTGCTTTGACTCTGATTCTACAACTATGTGTGAGGTCAACCGTGCTATAAATAATCAGCGTCGCACGGGCTGACACCAACATGTCACAGCACCCAAGAGCCTGAAATCTCTCTTGGCCAAGAAAGCTGTTCTTGAAGTGACATTTAGCCCTCAGAGCCCTGCAGATTCCAATCCAGTAGCTTGGGTGAGCCCAGTGAGGCCTTGCCTGGGCACAAGAGACAGAGGATGGGACTTTAGGATTGATGCTGTCAGTACATGCCTTGGTCCAAGCCCCTCTCTTCACTACTTCCTGACAACTGGTGTCCTTGTCTCTAGAATACATGCTCCATATAGCAGCGGTGTAAGCTTTTCAAAGCTCCAAATGAACCATGACTCTGTCCTGCTCAAAAGTCTTCCAATGTCTTCCCCTCTTGATTATGATAAAAGCCAAACTTCCTCCATGCCCACTGGGCTCACAGACCCACCCTGCGCACTCCCCAGACTCATTCCCCAATTTTGTCTTGCTCACTTCACTTCAGTGACAAAGGCTTTGTCATAGACCCAGAATACCCCTAACTCATTCCATGCCTCAGGGCCTTTGCACTTACTGCCAAGATACTACTCTCCATATATTCTCACCATTGTTTCATCTCTTCATTCAGGTGTCTACTCTAGTGTTATGTTTCCACAGAGCTCTCTCCCCTATTCCATAGTCCCTAAAAGAGCATCCATCATCTTCTACCTCCTTAACTTATTTAATATTTCTTCATAGTACTTAACTCCCAATATCACATGTAAATTTGCTTGAGTGTTTGTGTATTGTCTCTATCTCACATTAGAATATAAATTCCAGGACGGCAATCTATCACCAGTGCTTAGAAGTATGCCTGCCATTTAGTGTACAATAAATATGCATTAAATAAAAGAATGAAAGACTCCTTCTCAAGCTACTAGGAAAACTGCTAAGCCCCCTAGCCCCTCCTTTGAAGACACGGCTTTGGAAGCCGCTAACATGCACTGAGCTTCTCGATGACAAATGTCCCCATCTCATCACTTGTCCCCATCCCAGCATGCATCAACACCAGCGATGTACTATTTATTCTTATTTGTTTTGCTCCTAGCTGCCCATATGAATATCATCCTGAGGCAAGTATCATACCTCACATTTTACCGCACCCCAGGATCAGATCTTGCATTTATTAGATTTAAATACCACTGTGCTGGATTCAACTTCTCTTTCCAGTCCACTGAGATCTTTGGGATCCTGATTCTTTCCTTTGGCATGACACTGCCCCGGCCCGCCACCACCACCCCCTCTGCCTTGCAGGGGGGGTGGTGGCAGGCAAGCCCTTCCCTCTTCTGGTCCTGCTTGTACTGCCAACCAAGTTGGGAGAATCAAGGTACGGCCTTGGCTCCCTCTTGTACGTGCCCAGCCTTGCCTACCTCTCTGTCCCCAAAGGAGGAGATACAGAGAAGGCAACAGACCTGGGTACAGGCCAGCCCACGGTTTGAACCCCAGCTTCTCCACTTCCTTGCTTTGTAAGTTTTGGCAGTGGGATTATCTCCTCTTTCCTGCAGCTGAGTTTGTTTTTCCTGATACATAGAAACAACAGTTCCTATCTCCAGAGTTGTTGTGAGGACTGGACCCGGTGACAGAGTACCCGGTACAATGCCAGGCATTTGATGAATACATCATCTATGTGCATTTAAAACAAAACCAACAGCTCCGACAGGCCACATTTGGAAACGAGAGAAAACACTGAAACCCAGCTACTTCATAGAGTCTTTTTTATGGAATGGGGAAAAAAACCAGGGCCTCCACAAATGAATTCCCAGTCAGAGGTCACGTGGACAGTTATGCCCATTGGTTCCATGTTCGCATCATCGTTACCAGGCATCCGTAAGTCTGAAGACGCGGGGCTTGCACAGGGGGCTGCAGGGATCCGTGCAGGGGCGCAGGGATGGGTGTAGAAGCCCGCTGGCAGCCCGGCAGGCCCCGGGGCCCTCACTACCTTCCTTCCCCACAGCACTGATAACAACGTGCTCATCCAGCTGGCGTTTTTGCATCTACCTCACGCTCATTTAAATAATGGCACAAACCGTAAAGATGGGGAGATAATCATAAAAAGCTCAGGGAAAGTATGCAAATAGAAAACTCTCCAAACTCCAAGAAGGCTGGGAGAACAAAGATAATCAAGAACATTATCAACACGCCCCAGGTGTGCAGGCGCTGGAAGCCTGAGGGGAGCCCACGCCAGCAGGGGAAGAGGGCAGCCCTCACCGATCCTGGTCTGGTACCTACTTTCATTTATGAACTTGATCTCCCTCCCCCTCCCCTCTCCCTCCCTCCCTCTCAAACTCCAGAGAATCTTACCAGACCGAGCTGGAGCACATTAAAGGATAGAGGAAAGTGGAAGTTAGGTGTCTCCCATAATGTGTATTCTTGACCCTGTTCCCTTAAGATGTTCATCCCGATGGGGCGGCCACAGCAAGCACTCAGAATGATGCCAGGGTCATCACCCCCTGCTCAAAACCTGCTGGCTTTCACCAGGCTCAGAGTAAAAGGCAAAGTCTCCCTTTTCCTGGGCTTCTAAGGCTGTCCCCACCCCTCTAACTTCAACCCCATCTCCCTCCCTGGCTCTACCCAGCCACACTCTGCTCCTTTGCCCACCACCACCCTGTGGCTCAGGGGCCCCAGTGTCCCAGAGCTCTGTGTGTCCGTGCAAACTGCAAGCCCTCCTCCCTGACTCTCCCTCTCCCGGCTTTGCCTTTGCTGGCACTTATCACCATTTGAAATAGCTTCTCTTCTGATTCGTTCTTTGATTTTTAATCTTTCTCCTAACTAGAATGCAAGCCCAATGACAACAGGGCTTCTTGTCCAGTATCTGTCCAGGGCTGTCAACTTACCTGGCACATGGAGGAGGCTCTATACCTATTTTCTCAATTAACCTTTTGACGTTGACTAAAGCTATACACATGTTTATTTTGATTTTTCCATTTTCTTCCCCTTTTTCTATTTCATGGCATTGGTGGGAAGACTGAAAGAACGAATTCCTGATGAAAAGTTTACTTCGTTGCACCTGGTACATGATAGGTACTTAATGAAGGTTGAATGCCCTTATTATTGAGCAAAATTCAGCTCTGTGTAGAGTGAGCCCTGGTAACAGACCTTCCTCACTGTGGCTTTCAAGAAGGGATTGTGTAAAGACAGCCCTACATTTGGCTCTTTTGCGTAAGAAGGAAGTAAGGGAAAGTGGGGCTCACTTGTGGGCAAGGCCCTCAGGGTCAGGCAGCAAGAGCTGGGAGGGCAGAGCTGGAGAACTCACAGGGGGGCTTCCTCACCCCTGTCCAATAGCCCCTCAATGAACAGTGCTCACCCCATCCCCAGGGCTCCCAGTCTCCAGCTCCTTGAGGGCCTTCTAGTGGACCCATCGTAGGCTCTGTGTGTGTGCGTGCAATAGTTTTAAGTCATTAATGAGAATCTCACTCTCATCAGAATCCCTGTACATCTGAGTCTGACCAAGACACAGCCTCGCGCTCCTTGTCCTTCTGTCTGGTGAGCGTCCCTACCTCCAGCTCACCTTCTGAGCACCGCTGCTTGCATCTCCCACGGTCCCCGAGCACGTGAGCACATCACTTCCAGAACAAAACCACCTTCTCTTAGCACCACTGTCCTCAATCACTCATGTGTTCAGGCCCTCGGCCAAGGACAACAGCGGGTGACACCAGTCACACCCAAGACTCTGGGAGTTTGCAGGGCTGATTTCTGGCCCAGCTGAATAGCCAGTGGCTCCTTCAGAACTCCACTCAAAAGCATCTCTCCAGAGAGGCCTCTGCTAACTATCCAGTCTGTAAATTGTCCCCCCTCACTTGTCACTCTCTATCTGTATCCCCCTAATCTTGCCAATCCTCACAGTCTGGTTCCCCCAGATTAGGAACAACAGCATCACTTGGGAACTTGTTAGAAATGCAGAATCTTGGCTTCACCCCAACCTGCCAAATCAAAATTTCCATTTGAATAGGGTTCCCCAGGCCACCCATATAGACATGCAAGTTTGAGAAGCACTGCTTTGGAGCTCTTCTCACAGCCTCTAAGTGTCTCATTTGCTTACTTAGTAATTATTTATCTCACTCTCAACTAAAAAGAAAGATTCATGAAGGCAGGGACCTCCATGTCCTACTTATCATTGCATTTCCAGTGCCTAGCTGCTGGCACATGGTAGGTTGTCAAATAAATATGAAATACTAAGTAAATGAATGAAGGAATAAGTTTCCAAAGTTTCTTCAAACTCTAATGTTGTAGGATCAATGGTCTTCTTTCTAGTTCATTTCCTTCTCCCTATCATCCAAGCTGCGTTCACCTGCCTTCATCAAGCATTCACTCACCACCTTCTGGGTAGGATGTTCTATGTTGAGCCCTGAAAAGAGTTCAAAGGCAGTATCTGCCCATAAAGACTTGGTGGTTGAAAAGATTCACCTGTAAGAAACAACTTCTGTTTTATCTGATTAGATCTGTGGTTTCTAACCCACCTCCCTGATACTAGCATGAGCTGTGTTTTTCTGTCCTTAGTAGCCAAAGAACTGGCTTTCTCTACCCATAGGCTTATATTTCTCTGACTTGATACCTGAATGTTTTGTTCAAGCCTGTCATTGGAGCACTTCCTGCATCTCCGTTATTAGTGATCTTTTATCACTTTTATCACAAGTTCTGGACTTGTAGCATGTTGCTCTGCCTCCAGCAGAAAACATTCCAGTGACCACAACCCTGGTGGCAATGGCCACTTTGGATCCTGGGAAATTCCCCCTTTACAGCTTGAATGTCCTCGTGTGCTTACTTTGCTGGGCAGGTGGCCTGCCTCTCAGATTGTGGGGAGCTTTGTTTTATGTCTAGCTTTAACCCTAACTTCCTTGCTTTCCCTTAACTAATAGTTTCTTACCCATACTTTGCTGTTAGTCTCTTCTCCTTCTCACCAAAGGGACTCTTCATCCCTAGACACTCAACTAACAGTACAAAATAACTTGTTCCCACATGCCCTACATCAACAATAAAAGGAGAAAACTCTATGATCATATTAACACCGGCCAAAAAAGAATTTGATAAATTCGTGTAGCCATTCTTAACACATACTCTAAGTAAAACAGAAATAAAAAGGAAACATTTAAATATGGTGATTACTTTTTAACAGAAATTAATGATACATTTTAAAAGAAAAAATTTCCATAAAAATGAGAAACTGGGTAGAAATGCCAACCATTACTAATAAATTGGTTCGCATGACCTAAATGGGTCTAGCCAGTGCAATAAGGTAAGGATATTAAATAATATTGCTAAAACCAGAGAAGAAGAGGTTAAACTCCTTTTCTTGGCTGATGGTTTGATTGCATATCTAGAATTACTACATATGCTAATTTTTTAAATTATATAATTCATAAGAGTATTTAAGAAGTTTCAAAGATATAAGAATTTGAGGGGAAAATACATTCTCTATATGCTAACAATAAGTACTTAAAATTGGAAATAATAAAAAAAATTACAACAGTGAAAAAAAGTTTAACAAGAAAGCCATAGGACCTATATGAATTAAACTGTAAAATCTTATTCAATGACATAAAATAGATTTTGAACAAATGTAAAGAGAAACTGGGCTCTTCAGTAGGAGATCTAATATCATAAAAGTGTCAAAATTTTACATATAAATATATAAAGTTTAATGATACTCCCATTAAAATATGAATAGCATTTTTCTTTCCTTTTCCTTGAAGGTAAAATAATATTCAGTTCATATAAATGAAAAATGCTCAAGAATACTAAAATTTATATACATACATATAAAAGCTAACAATAAGAGATTTGCCTTATCTGACACCAAAATAGACTACAAAGCCACTCTTAACAAATCAATGCAAAATTAGCATAAGAATAGGAAAGTTAATCAGGAGGAAAGAATAAGATCTAGAAATGGATCCCACTGAATATAAGATCTTAAAATATGGTGAAAGAGGTATCTCCAGTCAATAAGAAAAGGATTGTTTATTTAATAAATGACCCTGCACGAATGGCTATTGAATTAAAAGAATGAGGAGTTGGACTATTACCTGCTACCATATAAAAAATAAATCTACATGGGTTAAAGAAAAGTGTAGATATAAAATGTTATACAAAAAAAAAAAAAAAAAGAAAGAAAGAAAGAGGAAAAAACTGCACAGTGCTTGGGTGGCTCAAATGGTTAAGCCTCTAACTCTTGATTTAGGCTCAAGTCATGATCTGGGTGGGGTTGTGAGATCGAGTCCCACATGGGGCTCTGCACTAAGTGTGGAGCCTACTTAAGATTCTCTCTCTCCTTCGGCCCCTTAAAAAAAAAAAAAAAAAGCAAGAACGTGTATATTTATAGCCTAGGGGTAGGACTTCATATCCAAAAGAAGAGCCCTATGTTCCTAAAAATAAAATTAAAAAATTGCTAGACTATGTATATTTATAGCCTAGGGGTAGAACTTCACATGCAAAAGAGGAACCTTATGTTTTAAAGGAAACACACAGGGGATGTTTTTATTCTATATGAACATTAGCTACAAAGGTAACAGTTTACAACAGAGAACCGGAGACCTGAGAAGATATTTTCAATACAGAGGATGTAAAGGTTAATAGCCACGCTATACGGAGAGCTTTTAAAATTTGACAAACAGAAACAATCCCACAGGAAAAATTAACAAAGGATACAAATGGGCAATTCTCTGAAGAGCCGACCCAAATTGCTAATAAACATACAAAAAGATATTCAAGGTCAGTGATAGAGAAATGTGTATTACAGTAACCATAAGTTTTTACTTTACAGTCATGTCCCAGGCAAAAATTAGAAAGAGAGTGAAGACTGATTGCTGGTAGGTATGATGGAAAAGTTCTCTCACTTATTGCCAGTAGAAATGTGAAGTGTTTCTGGAAAGCCATCTGGATATATCTATTAAAATTAAAAATACACACACCCTTCAACCCAGAAACCCCATTCCTATGATTCTTCCCTGCAAAAATAAAATCTTCAGTATCTAAAGATAGATGTTCAAGGACATTTATTATAGCATTCTTCAAAGAAGAAGAAAGTACTGAAAATACTAAATGCCCATCAGAAAGACATACTTATTACATTATAATCCATTCACATTATGAAATATTATACTATGCAAATAAGTGAAGAATGGTATTTCGTGTACTTGTCGAGATTAGAACTATTGAAGAGTGCAGACTGCAAGGTAGCATGCATGTTGTAATGTCATGCTTTAATAAACAAGACATTTTTAAATAATCCCCATGTGTTAGGTGTGTGCATAGATGTCTTGCATATGTTATTCATGTGCTTGCATTTGTTTTTGCTGGTGTGAAGAGAAGGGTGTGGAAACCGGCCCACACCTTAAATGGGATAGGATGGGAGACAAAGGGAAAGAAATATTTGTTGGAGAGAGGGGCATGATTATACTTTATGGATGGACCTGTTCATGTGTCCCTACTGAATTGTTTTTTGTTTTGTTTGTTTTTAATTTAGTTTTATTTTTTCAGTGTTCCAAGATTCATTGTTCACGCACCATACCTAGTGCTCCAAGCAATACGTGCCCTCCTTAATACCCACCACCAGGCTTACCCATCTCCCACCACCCTCCTCTCCAAAACCCTCAGTTTGTTTCTCAGAGTCCACAGTCTCTCATGGTTTGTCTCCCCCTCTGATTTCCCCCAATTCCCTTTTATTCAGGAATTTTGCAAAACAGTTGTTAAACCTAGCCATTATTAAAAATTAAATTATATAAACTTATAGTGAAATAAATTATATTTTAGAAGTTAATTAATAGACAATATTCATGACTCCTTATTTTATTATTTTTACTATTATCTATGCTCTTGAAGCTATTTTACACCTATAGTATCTATATGGTAAAAATACTATATAATTGGGTACAATAGCACATCTCTTCCCAAGGCCATGTTCAGTGATATCACATTGCCAGTTTGAAATCAGCCATGGTGGGCATATGGGCACTATAGAAATTGGCAAACTTGACTTATGGTTTCACTAATTGTCCAGATTTAAGAAAATGATGGGGAAAAATGTTACCATGCAGACAAACTGAAAAGTAGACATGTCTGTGGTTTGTGAGTAGCATAAAACAATAAGAAAATATTCTTCAAGTTATCAAAAATGATTACCCCAGGGGCGCCTGGGTGGCTCAGTGGATTAAGCCGCTGCCTTCGGCTCGGGTCATGATCCCAGGGTCCTGGGATCAAGCCCCGCATCCGGCTCTCTGCTCTGTGGGAAGCCTGCTTCCTCCTCTCTCTCTGCCTGCCTCTCACCAACTTCTGATCTCTGTCAAATAAATAAAATAAATCTTTAAAAAAAAATGATTACCCCATTTAGCAACATATGCCTAATATCAACGATGAAGGAGTGAAGTTCTAACATGTTTTCATTGTTTCATGTTGGTATTCTATAACGTTGTAACATTACCTTATTTCTTTGTTAACATAAATGAACTTATTAACCAGCACACATGTCAGAAATGTATTTGTTTGTTAACAATTTGCTTGTTAAAAATTGTTTGTTAACAACATGTTGGCGAAGGATAAAAGAGTTTTGCCAAAATCAATGAAAACATTCCATGAAAAATCAGCTGGCCACATACATGGAATTTATAGTAACGAACATTATATATTATACTGTTCCTCGTAAATTGTATGCTATATGTCCTTTATATCACAGCACTTACAATCAGTGTGTGTATGTATGTGCGTATGTTTTTCCCAGAGAACTGCTTGTCAAGGATTTACCAGCCCATTGGCTCCATCACTTTTAATAATAGGTACGTGCATTTTGAAAAATGAGCAAAAGAAAAATATTAAATAATTCAATGGCCTCTCTTCTGGTAAGCCTTCTCTGGTTCTCCCAGTGTGTCTCTCTGCTCAGTGTTGCCACAATGTCCTTCGGGTACCCTTCTGTCAGTGGTAGCTGTCATCCTGTGCTACAAGGCCTCTGCTTGTAACAGGATGTTGCTCCCCACCTCCTTCTGTAAGTTCCCTGCTGCGGGCACCGCGTGGAACCCTTCCTCGCACACTGCCCCCTTGCCCCGAGTAGCTGCTCAACACACGAACAAATTAATCAGCTGGAGGATCTGAGCACAGGAAAAAGGCTCAGACCGTATTTACATGGGGAAACGTGGGCTGGCCTTCCTCAAAATGCTTGCTTGGAAGCCCTCGAGAGCGGCAACAATCAAACCTCTGAAGACTTTAACCATAATTCTGTAGCTGAGCTTTCTTTATGGATTAATTTCATCCACAAATTTCCCAGGTCTTAGATTGGGAGCATGTCCGAAGGTGTTTGCATTCTCTTTGTTTCTTCTATCTGCTTTCTTTATTTAACTCTCATTTTCAGGGTCCAAAAGTTACTCCATAAATGAAGATACAATCTCCCGTTCTTGACAGGAAAAGGTTCTGGCCTCTGGTAGGATTTTCTTATCTCTGGTTGATAGGTAAACTAAAAAACTCAATAGGAATGCTCATCTTGCCCTCTGAGAGTCTGGACGCAGCGGCCAATCTGGACAACCATGACAGGGAGTGGAGATAGGCTGAGAAATATATGCTTATAGCCAAAAAACAAATGTCTTTGTTTTTCCAAGTGAAGGCATTTCTCTCAGGGTGGGGGTACAGCATTGCATGGAGACTCTGTGCATGGGGTTGTCAGGCAGATCTGGCCTCAAATGTTAGCCCTGCTGCCACTTAGCCCCTGGCCTTGGGCAAGGTCATTGACCTTGGTGGACCTCAGCTTCTCATCTGCAAAATGGGGACCGTAACAGTACTAGTCATTTATTTGATGTGAGGATTAGACATGGGGTATGGATTCAAAGCATGTATGTACACCAAGACTTGTACACAGATGTTCACAATAGCTTTATGTGTGATAGTCAAATACTAGAGACAAGCCAGAAACCCACCAATATATGAAGGAATAAACAAATTGTGTTATGTTCATATAATGGACTACTACTCAGCAACAAAAAGGATTAAACTCTTGATATAGATCACAGCTTGGATGAATCTTAATATAGTAAGTGGGAAAAGCCAAGCCACAAAACAAAATAAAACTACATACTGTTTGATTTCTTTTGTGTAACATTCTAGAAAATGCGAATTTAGTGACAGAAAGCATGTCTGTGGGTTGCCTGGGGACAGCACTGGAGGCTAGGGAAGGAAGGAATGAAGGAAAGATCAGAAAGGAATGTATAGAAACCTTTTGGGATTATGGATATGTTCATTATCTTAACTGCGGTGATGATTTCATGGGTGTATTGATGTCAAAACTTATCAAAATTATGCACTTCAAATACACTTAGTTTATAGAAATCATTATAAACTAAACAGGATAACAGCTAAAGGGCTTGGAGCAGTCTGGTATAGAGTAAAAAGTCAATATATTCACGGCGGCTTTACAAGGAGGAGGGAGAAGCGGACAATGACGATACTGACAGGGCTCCGGCTGCTGTCGCTCCTGGGAGGGAATACTGCTCCTTGCTTATGTCCCTGGAATGCTCACACTCCTGTCTTATCATCCATTAGCTACTCTGACCACCTAATGGCCCCACAGTTCTCACCTCCTGAGCACCCCTGGGAGTCGTTCCCCTCTCTGACTGCCAATAGCCTCTACAGCTCAAAACCTCTCTCTTCACTGCATATGGACTGAGCGTTCTGACTCGGGACTCGAGCAGCCATGGGATGAAATGTGCTTTCTTACTTCCCAACTTGATCGGGCCTCAGTTTTCTCATCTGTAAACTGGGGGAGGTAATAACAGAGGTGTTGGCCCACGGAGAGGAGATAGCGTAACACACTGAGACCTAGACAAGAAACATCTCACACGTGGGACCTTGATGTCCTGTCGTCCATCTCATACTGCTTGGGCTGACCGGGGTCTAATCAGTAGCGCCCTCCTCTCTTCCTGAGTGCCAAACAAAGTGAGACCTGAGACGAAGGAGTGTCATAGCGAAGCCACCAGAGCCCCTTTGTTCCCAAACAAGCCTGAATCGAAGATGTCGCTTAAGGTGAGAGCAAACACAATCCTAAGTACCAAACCTCAAGGTCAGACAGATTTATCTACTCAGTAATGGCAGCCTCCCGACATGAGGGCACGGACTGAGTGTTCTGCACCCAGAACAGAATGGAGAAATCACACTTTTCCTGGGCAGCTCACTCCCCAAAGATATAAGGAGGATCCCCTGAGCTGAGGAAGTCAAATTTATTGTTTTTAAATCATCTGACGCGCAAGCCTCTCCTCTCTCACCCCTCAAAGGGGCAGAGGGAGCAAAGGAGCAGAAACAGCTGAGGGGCGTCTCAGAAATGAAGGCAAACATCAGGAGTTGGGGAACGAACATTCCTCCTTTAAATCGCTGTTTTCACTCACCCTTTCATAAGCAGACGTACCAATTTCCTAACGGTATCGGTCGCATCATAATGGCTGAGCACACAGGTGAGTACTTCTGGCCGTCCTGGTGGAAGTCAACGCAGGGACTGGGAGCCGCTCGGGCAGCGGCCGGCCGTGAGGCATTTCTTTCCGTGCTCCCCCAGAGTCACAGAGGTCACCACATCCCCAGGCCGGTCATTTCCCAAACAGCAACGGGTAGGACGACTGCTCCTCGTGCCTTCCGGGTCAGTACTCAGTAAGACTGGGCCATCTTCCCTATGGAATCCCCTCAAGTGGCTGAAGAAAGTTGTGCCGATCCCCCCCCGCCCCACCGAGTCCTCCTGGCCATGGGTTACGCACACTCCCTCTTTAACCTTCTCTCACGTATTGGGGGAATTCTCCCACAGTGGACACACTCCACAAACTGCCAACGACCTTCTTAACATGTGCCACAGGAGCACAAAAGCTGCAGATCCAATTAGTCAACCCATCCGTCTAATAATCGCTGCTGAATAGCCCCGGGTGCCCCAAAGGCACAGCCCACGGGCAGACGCTCATACACCCCGCAGAGGAAGGGGGACTCATGTGTGTGTTCTCGGCCGCACCCTCTCTCTGTCGACTCCTACTGTCCACGGAAGCTCTGAGATAGTCATCGACAGCAACTGCTGGCAAACCTGGGGGGGTCCCCATCTCCTACTTGCGGTGCTGGAGTTAGGGGTAGGAATTCTACTTTTTTCTCATCACAACTTGCCTTTTTGCAGAGATAGCCAGCGTGAGGGGATCAAGAGTGCAGGCGGTCAGTAGGCAGACCGGGGTGTGAGCTTCAGGCCCGGTTCTCTGAGCGCGGTTCGGTTTTTGTCATCTGTACAGTGGTGATAACAACACCCGTATCACGAGACTGTGGTGAGCATGAAATGCAGCCTCACACGTAAATGGCTTAGCACGGTGCCTGACACAAAAAGAGCAAATAAATAAGCATTAGCTTCCATTATTACTATATTGAATACATAAATACTATTATGAGAGCATATAAGTAAGAAGTGTGTGATCCTAGGTACAACCACGATTTGAGAGAAATTAATTTTAATTACTTTAGCCCTGTGTACGTAACACCATACACATCAATATTATTCTGCACTTTTAGTTATTCTAGCTGCATTTTAGGAAGGCATTGTATGGTCCAGCGTACTTGTCAACTGAGAAATTTGCAGATGTCTTTGGAGGTGTTCCTTTCAAATGTGAAGGGTCAACCATTTGAAACCAAATGCCTTCTTTGGAAGCCTCCACCATGGGATGCCCCCCAGTCACTGTCAGAAGTCCTGTGGCTTCATCTTCCAATGGCGTGGGATGGAATCCCCATGGATGGCAAACTTGGACTCTATAAAGAGCTAGCTGCTTCCCCATCTACTTTGGTCCTGAATTAATTCATTCATATTTGTGTTACCCTTTCCCGTCCAGCGTGAAGAAACTCTTCCCAGCTAGAGAAAATAGAACCCAAGTAGGACTGGTAGCTGAGGTATTCCCAAGCCATGAATCTTCCACTTCCCTCCTCATGTCTCTCTGAACATTTTTTTAAAGATTTTATTTATTTATTTGACAGACAGAGATCACAAGTAGACAGAGAGGCAGGCAGAGAGGCGGCGGTGGGCGTCGGGGGAGAAGCAGGCTCCCTGCTCAATCCCAGGATCCCAGGATCATGACCCGAGACGAAGGCAGAGGCTTTAACCCACTAAGCCACCCAGGCAACCCTCTCTGAACATTTCTATAAAGATCTTTTTATAAGGATCTTCCAATCAGATTTAGCTTGATTGTGAAGCTGGAGGTTAGCCTTTATAATACATTGATGCATTAATCAATTATAATTAGACATGCCTCTTGATACCCACACCCTTGACCATGCATGTAACTTTACAGGGTCTTATTACTCTGGGAAAAGCATTCTGCCTGACTTCTTAACTCTGGGCTCAGCCAAATGATGCCCTTGGTTAACAGGATATTACCAGGCACGGTACAAGCACTTCCCACTGCCACAAGCATATTTTCCGGCGAGCCCCCTGGAGGATGCAAGTCATCTCACTCATTCCACCCAAGACCACTCAATCAACCAACAGCCATCTAACCTCTAGACAGAAGGGCAAGCCCAGCTAAGATCAGCAGAGCTCATTAGCCAACCTGCAGCCAACCCCATTTGCACATGATCCCCCAAACCAGCTGGGTCCAGCAAAGATCAGCTAAATACTATAGATTTCTAAGCTAAACAAATGCTATTGCCATATACCAACAGTGTTTTATGGCTGTCGGTTACGTGGCATTATTGTGGAAACAGATAATAATTGAGCCTCCCCCACGTCAATCTACAAGGATTGTATCTGCAAGACTTGAGAATGAGAGAATCCGGAGAGCCTTTCTCCATTCCTATCAGCTATCCTTCATTTGAGCCTTAGAAAGTAAAGAAAACTTGGTCAACCACACTCATGTCTCCCTCCAAATGGCTGACACCATGGTCAAGAGCCCCGTAGCCGAAGCCCCGCAAGTGGAAACCTGATGACTTCCTTGAATGTAAAAAAATTATCCAATTTCACCAATAGACATGATCACCAGCCACAGAGTCAACACTCAGTTTGACACTAATACACTCAAAATGGATGGCTTGTCTAGTCTCTGTCACCCAGAACAATTTCACCATCACAAGCCTGCTTTTGAAGTAGGAAATCTTGGGAGAGTTACAACTTTCACTGCAGCTTGAATTTTTTTTTTCTTTTGCAGAGAGCTATTTTCAATGCCCCCAAACTTGTGTGGGAGTGCCAATCGGCCACATTTAATTGGGCAGACTGTGAGCCTCAGCGATGCAACACTCTTTGGAAAATTAAACATAGACATGATTGTTACTTTGCTCTGTTATTGTGGCTACAGAATGGCAAACCAATCTGTTGAAACTGAAAAATCCAGCCGCTCAGTTATCTGTCAGGCCTACACAGCTACACACCCCATAAGTAGATTTTTTTTTCCCCTACTTAGCTGAAGCATATTTTGATTGAATACATTGCTTGCTTAGCATTGTGTATGGCCAAGACTTAAGGTCCTCCTAACAGCTTGTCAGCAACTTAGGAAAGGTTGGTCTTACAAATATATACTATTCATTCATTCAATCACTCACTCACTTAACCTGCAAACACATATCATGCATCTATTCTGTGCCAGAAACTGAGTTCAATGTGGGGAATAAAAAAAAAAATCTATAACAATTAGTTAAAAAAAAAAAAACTAGTAAAAAGGGTAAGGCAAGAATAGAAGTTAGGATCTGGCTCTAAAGCAATGCTCCTCAACTGGGAACAGTTTTGCCCTTCTCAATCAGGATATATTCACCAACATCTAGAGATATTTTTGGTAAACGTAACCGGAGGGGCAGGTGCTACTGGAATCTAGTGGGTAGAGGCCAGGCACACTGATAAGCATCTTGTAATGCACACAATAGCCCTTACAATAAAGGATTGTCCAGCCCAAAATGTTAATGCAGAGCCTGCGTTAAGGCCATGCCCTGCACTAATTTATTTGAAAGCAAACTTTCCATCTAATCTATCATGGCATCATATGCCTCAGCACAGGGCAAGCATATAGGCAGGTGCCATACCAATGCAGGATGGATGGATGGATGGATGGAAGGATGGATTAGATAAATCTGACACCTATAGATGGTATCCAGTAGATGTATATAAATGCACTAAGTTGTTTGGCCATTATAAACTTAACAAATGGTTTAATTTTCCAACCTGGAATTTAGGTGGCTCCAAGAAGGGAATCAATCTGGTAATTTTGATACGAGTTTCACAGGACATGGTAGGCTGTGCTAAGTGATGAATCTGGTGCTCCAGAAAACCCTGCAGTTCTGATCACAGCCTCTTTCCCAGTTCTTCTGTTAACAGATAAGACATGCTGGCTGTTCCTCTAAACCTTCCTGGCTTGAAATGAAGATAATCTGTCTCATTTCTTAACCACTGGAAATGAGAGTGAATTTGTCATATCCAACATTCTGTAGATTCATTTGGCCAATTATTCTACTTTGGGTCTGAACTCATCCCTAGTAATGTACAATCTGTTTTACATGTTAATTTTTAATGGTGTGATTTTGGCTTGTCCTTCAAACAAGTTGAGTAGAAACACTGATTTATTTTTATCCCTTTCATCAATGCCAGGGAACAAAATAAATTACTCAAGAACACGTTCTCTTGCTTTTGCTTCTTCCCCATAAGAGATTATAAATGTTCAAGGGTTGATCTCCCTTTCAATAGACTGGCTATGCATCCCAGCCATGAATGAGGTAGAGGGTAAGTGGAGTGGAATGAGACATTCCAAGGTCAGCAGAACCCTATCCTTGCCTTTTGGGAGGCCACAATAAGGAAGGGCTTTGTGGTAAAGATGAGATGCTGGCAGTTGCACCTTCTGTCCAGGATGGAAGCTTGGATAAGAACCTGAAAATTGTTGACATGTGTATGTCTCCCACTGGATTACATGATCCTTGGGACAGAGGCTAAAACTTTGGTGAGTGAGCTTCCTTCCCCACCTTAAATTTGGCTCCTCCTTCAATATCATCCAAGGAGAACCATATACTGTAGCAAGTATTGGGGAAACCCTCCCTCTTAAAGATTCAGATGAAATGTAGGGGCGCCTGGGTGACTCAGTGGGTTAATGCCTCTGCCTTCGACTTGGGTTATGGTCCCAGGGTCCTGGGATCAAGCCCTGCATCGGGCTCTCTGCTCGCTGGGGAGCCTGCTTCCCCCTCTCTCTCTGCCTGCCTCTCTGCCTACTTGTGATCTCTGTCTGTCTAATAAATAAATAAAGATTCAGATGAAATGTGTAAGTTGTGTTAACAGAAGTCTGCCCACTTGGGTTCAGCCATCCGATTGCCTGCGTGGCCCCCTAAGACCCTGTGCTGTTCTTAAATAGTACAGTGTCTGGAAACCTACCAATCAACTGTCATCACAACCGCTCTGATGATGCAGACAGACGTGGCCAAAGTTAAAAGGGGTGGGAAGGTTCCCTTGTCTCTTCAACAACACCTACTGTGCCAGGCACCATCCAGGTACACGTGACACCAAACGCCAAGCAGCCACATTCACTGATTTCAAGTTTTTTCTACTTCACTGCAGGAGATCAGTATGGGTTTGTTTTGATTTTGTGCTCCTCCTTCCTTTCTATAATTCTTAAAAATCTGAAGAAAGATACTGAACGCTTGGACCATTTTTTCCTTTCTTCTCATTTTTGGCTCCTTTCACTTTTCCCGTCCCTTCCTCTTTCTCCAAATTTCTGGTATCATCCTTGAGAAGACACAAATAAAGTCTAGAGGCAGAAGGTGGCCAGTGTTGGTTCCTGGGTCACTATCAATCAAGGACAGGATTCTGTGAGATTCTCTTATTCTTTTTTCTTATGGTCAATGCCTCATGTCATAAAATGGCTGCAGGAACTCCAGGTATCTTCTCTTCAGGACACAGAAAGAAAAGAGAGAGATGAAAGTTGATGGTCCTATTCATCTGAATCTGATTCAGTAAAGAATGGAAAAGCCCTTCTGTCATACAGGTTTCAGTCTCTATCTAATTATCCAGAACACTGGCACATAGCTACTTCTAGCTAGAAGATGGCATAAAGGAAAGGGTTATGGATGGGATCAGTCAGTTAAGCAGTCTGTATGGAGAATACTACTGAAGAAACAGATATTCATGAGGTCGTTATGAAATTTAGGTGCTATGGATTTATAAGAAGTGCTTAAAATCAGGAGCTGGGGAAACTACAAATGAGTTATATTGCCTTGAATACTTCCTATATATCATCAGAATTAATCATCTCATCAACCCCTTGGGATGAATTTAATTATTAGCACTATTTCACAGACACAGAAACTTGAGTAGAAAGAAGTAAAGTGACTAATCCAAGGTCACTAGCCAGGAAGGGCAAAATCAGATCCTTATCCTAGATCTTAAAAAAACACTTATTTACCTACTTCTCTTTTTTGACTCCACTCTTGAGTACAAATATGTGATAAAATTCAATACATACACCAAGCATTTGTGGGAAACCAGAGTAGGCACATTTCCAGAGCAAGTAAGCTTTAAAACAAGAATTCTGGGAGAGTTGAAAGGACAATTCACCCATTCATTCATTCATTCAAGGATCCATGGACTTACTGGATCCATCTCTGGGCTGAGGATATCGATGAGAAAGACCCAGCTACGTTTTTGCATGTGGCTCCTTGTCCAGACATAGAAATGGACAAGTGGCTATGCAGTGGATGACATTCTGCAAAAGAAGGATGTGCAAGGCACCTTGTGAGTTTGCTGAGGCTTCCTTCACCCTTGTCCTTCTGAAAGCAGAGCCTGGAGTAAGGATCAAAGAAAATATTCTTTGGGATGTGTAAGCTGAGGGATAAGTGTGAGGAAGAAAAGGGAAGTGAAATGAGAAAAACAGTAATATGAAGCATTGCAGGCCTATGCTGGCCACTGCTCCACCATGAGCGGCAAACAGCCATTGCCAACTGTGCTCAGCTGAGTAATGGACCCCATCCTAATCCCCAGAACCTATGAATAGGTTATCTGACACAACAAAAGTGATTTTACAAATATGATTAAGTTAAAGATCTTGTGGTGGGGAGAATGTCATGGATTATCTAAGTGAGTCCAATGGAATCCCAAGAGTCCTTATGAGAGAGGGAATGGGGGTCTGAGCCAGAGAAGGAGATGAAGCAATGGAAATGCAGAAATCAGAGTGAGGTGGGGCCTTGAGACAGGAAATGCAGGCAGCCTCAAGAAGCTGAAAAGGGACAGGAATGGATTCTCCTCAAAGGAGAAGAGGAAGAATCCAGAAGGAATGCAGCCCTGTCAACTCATTTTATACTTTTGACCTTGGGAATATATTTGTGTTGCTTTAAGGAACTACATGGTAATTTGTTACAGCAGCCATAGGAATCGGATACACAGGTCTCTTAGCACGTGTGTTCACTTGGGACCCAAGAGTTTTCTAGAAGAATTTTATGGAAAGGAGCTCATGGAGTTCGGGAACATATCTGTCAGGTTGCTTCCAAATGTTTTTCAATCATATTTCTCAAAGTTCACATCCTGGGTTGCTAACTCCACACCCTTCCAGTTTTCACCTTCCAACCCCTTGGCAGCTGCTAGGAATACATATCTCATACCCCAAAGCAGATCATGCTCATCAGTATAGGCAAGGAGTTGACTAAGAAGGCAAAGACCCTAAGAAGTAGCCCAAGAAATCTACAAAGTACCAAGCTTATGTCCAGTACTGGACGGTGACTAACCGCTTGTGGAGAAAATCATCCAAATACTTATCCAGCTCCTTCTATAGACTGGTGTCATTTCTTGGGAGCACATTTTACTTCTGCCTGCCTAGTATCGAATCTCAGTTCTCTGAGTAACTGTACCCTATTTCCTCGGCAAATTACCCTTTCTGATCCCAACTATGTCCCACAGTGGGCTGATTCCCCCATTTATTCCAGAAGGAGGCATGACCCAGACTTGGCCAACCAGAGCACAAAACTTCCTCACCACAGCAGCTGGCTCTGGAAGAGGCATGGCCCCAAGCCTGGCCAGTCAGTTTACTGCAGCTCACTGACCACAGCAACTGGTTCAGGGAAGTACCCATGGCCCACTCAGTTCAGTGGGCCTCAGTTCTGAAACATGGTAGAACCATGTTTCATGTAAATACATCATTTGATGTATTTACCCCACTGATCCTGGAATTGAGAGCATGTCACCTGGAACTTCTAAGGGCCCACAGTGTGGGAAAGAAGCCAGCATGAAGTGAAGGAAAGGGTCACTCTAAGACACAGTTGGCTTTCTTGACCCAACCATACCCGAAGTTGGATGGAGTTCATATGTATGTAATCCAATGCATTTCCCTTTTTAAGTCAGCTTTGGCGGGTGGGGTGTCTTTTGAAAGTTTCCCAATACAAAACTTCCTCAGGGACACGTTTCACTTGCTGTCAGCAAGAAGCCCTCTTGTGGACTTAGAGGCTTCCAGAGCTTGGAGCAGTTAGGAAAGCTGGAGGCATGTCAGAGAAAGGCAGCAGCCCAGAGCTTCTTGAGAACTTGTAAGTCCTAAAGGAAAATCCCAGCTGTGCCTTAACACAGTATCTGCTGTGCCTGGACCCTATGGTGCCGAGTGCCTCCTGTACCATGGCTCCAGCCTTAGCCACCTCAACAAGTACCCTTGGGAAGTTGTTCTTTATTCAGTCAGACCCTTCTTACAGAACAGGAAAGTAGCAGAAAATGCATCTCTTGGGATGTCAACAGCTCAGCTGCAGATGGGAGCGATGTCTGACCCGCTTGCATGATCCAGCCCCCTGTGTGATGATTCTAGTGATTAGACGTGGCCAATTCCAGCCTCTGGGAAACAGGAAATTGCTGCAATTGCTAACAATAGGTCTGGTCCAGCCTGGGCCCAACATGCCTACCGTTCCAAGCGTGAAGGCATCTTCTAGCTCCATGGCCTCTGTTCCAAAATCAGGACACACCTCTCAGAAATGAAGAAAAGGCTATTTTCAAGGCAGTAATTGCATAATACAAGGAATGTGACAAAAGGGAGACCCTCGAGCTCCATTACTTTGAAGGGCCTGTCAGTGTTTTCATTAAAGTCCATTTTCTGCAGTCATTTGTCTTTGGCTGTGAAGTTGGGCTGACAGCTGGGGCTTAGCACCCACAGGCCAGCCCAGGGGAATGGTGTGGAGTTTAATTTAGTTGGAGTTGTGTGGCCAGCTCCATGCTGAGGACTTGCAAACTATGAATTAAGTCCAAGTTTGGGTCTTCTGGCACTTTTGTGGCAGTTCTTGTTTGGAGAACCCTCACTACCCCACCTGCAAATTGTGTTTTCCTGACGGGCTGAACCCCAAGGCCACAATCAAAAGCAGGAGAGTCATTTTTTTTTTAAGATTTTATTTATTTATTTGACAGAGAGATCACAAGTAGGCGGAGAGGCAGGCAGAGAGAGAGGAGGAAGCAGGCTCCCCAGCAGAGAGCCCGAAGCTCTCTTCCAGGACCCTGGAATCATGACCTGAGCAGAAGGCAGAGGCTTTAACCCACTGAGCCACCCAGGTGCCCCCATGAAGAGTCATTTTTTATACTCTTCTAACAGCTATTTTGGGGAGGGGGTATAGAGTTGAAATCCATGAATATAGTTTATGTGTCTTTTCATGTTAAAAAAAAAAAAAGTGTCACTTAAAATCAGATAACCATTTCAAAGTTTCCTATCTTCTCTCTTTATACAGTCCTCACACGACCTCTGTTTCCAGGGAAGGTAGGCCATGATCTGCAATGCCCCAACCTCAACACATTCCCCAGTCTCTCTTAGGACACACAGGCCCAGAACCTGGGCCCTGGAACAGTAAAGCCGAGTCCTAGAAACTAAGGCCAGAATGAACTCCAGGAATAGCTTCCAGACTAACGAATGCCCAGCCTGGAACCTGGTTCTCATTGTGTATTCGGATCCTAGCACAGCATCTAGAATCCAACCCAGAACTCTAGAGTCAGACAAAGTATGGGCAGATATGGAAAATCAGCCTGTAAACGTCTTTTCTCCTTACTTTTCCCCCTGACCTTCCCGAGCACTAATAGCTAAACAACCCATGAAATTCCCATACAGATTGTCTTCTATGAGCCATAGACCTGTCCACAAGTCACTGTCTTGACCCTCAACATCATTTCCACCACCGCCAACAACTACCAGTGTCCATTCCACCATCATCAATCTCATCAAGAATAGTGTGAAGAGAACTTACCTCAAGCTAGGTTCTGTACCACATGGTACACATGTGGGGTTTCAGTTAATCCCCACTATAAGTCTGTGTAGGACTTTTTACCTTCATTTTACAGTCAAGGGGACTGACTCTAGAAGGGGCAAGGCAACATACCCATGGTTACCAAACTGGGAAGCAAGACAGACCCAGCGCTCAGGTTCTAGATCAGTATGGAACACTATCAGCACAGCATAAGCTCCCCAGGAAACTGACTTGCTGACAGGGCTTAGAGGTCAGCATGTCTATGAGGGAGTGTCCTTGGGATCAACACCTGTGAAAGGGAGAAGCAGAAAGCAGGACTGAGCAGAAGGGAAGCCAGTCATAGCCCTGGCTGTCCCTACAAGGCACATTGGAGATAGAACATTCTGCCTGTGACAGTGCCCTGTCTTGGGTCAGGAAGGCTGCTTCCTTATGCCCTGAATGAGTTTCCTGTAGGTCTTATGGGGCTAAAATGAACGTGTTGGCACAGCTGCCTTCCTTCTGGGGGAAAATCTGTGTCCTTACCTCTTCCAGCTTCTAGAGATACCTGCATTCCTTAGCTTGTAGCCCTTCCTCCATCTTCAAAAGGCGACCCTCCAGCCTCTGCTCCCAGTATCACACCTCCTCTCTCTCTCTCTGTCCCCATCACCATCACTTTCTCTGACTCTGACACCCCTGCCTCCCTCTTACAAGACCCTGATGGTTACATTTAGGATCCATCCAGACCGTCCAGGGTAATCTCTCCATCTAAATTCCTTAATCAATTAATTATCTGCAAAGTCACTTTTGTCATGTCAGGCAACAGATTTGCAGACTCTGAACATGGATGTCTTTGGGGGCCATTACTCAGCCTGCCCCAGATCCCCTCAATTACCCACTGTTTGTGGGTATTCCAGCCGAATCGACCCCTGAAAGGGGATAACAGCTGAAGGCCATCTGCTGACCATATAGCCCAGGCCACAAGTCCTTCCTGAAAGGGGATTTGGGGGGAATCTTCATGTCCCATCATACATCCCAGAGATTTCAAGTTCAACCCAGCCCAGCCCAGCCCAGCTCCCCCTTTTCTCCTTTAAAGATTACATTTCCCCAGCTTTGAATCCCTGCTATAAACACTATCTCAGACTCTGTTACCAGGATCTGCTTTCATCTTCCTCTCCTGTGAATCATAATACTCTGCTTTTATATTTATGACCAACTGTTTAAAGTACCTCTTGAGCGTCTGACCACAGCTCAATTGTCCATTATTGCAATAATCGTCTGTCTCTTTGTATTCAGAGAGCAACACAGATTAGGAAATGCGAGGACTGCTTTTGGCATTGAGCAGTTGTGTTTTGGGGGGGGCGTTTCTCCCCCTGCTGTAAATGTGTTACACAGAAGCATATTTCTATCCATCTGCAGCCCTGCCATATTGCAGGTAACTGTGAACAAAACAAGCAATAAAACTGCAAAGGGGCTGCTGCTTTTTCCTACACATTGACTCAGTTACCTGTGGCATAGGCTCCTCTTTCGAAGTCCATTCCTTACTCCCCCTAGAAGCACCTGTGACCTGGAGACCCATGGGAAAGCCAAGAAGGGACTTAAGAAACAGCTGGGAAGTGCTTTTTAAAAAGTCATAAACTCAGACCATCTCCTTTGATCCTGTCTTCTGAATGATCTACTTTCTAGGATGTGCTTCTTGCAGAATAGATGCTAATCACCAATCTGCTCATTATAGTGGATGCTGAGGCGCTAACCCATCACTCTGTGGGACTCTGGAGGGGCTGTCAGTAGACAGACCGTCACCTCCCTACCTCACTAGGGGATATTGACTGCCAGAGGCCTGAGAGTCTGGGAGTTGTTGAAAGAGCCAGCAAAGCATTCTTTCTCTCTCTCTCCCTCTCTCTCTCCTCTTCCTCTTCCTTCTCTCACCCTCAATTTGCTAAGCTGCCAGGATAAAAGTCTGGGGCATATGGTGGCCATGATACCTGTCTGCTTAGGAGATGGAAAGGAGTGGAGCCCTGACGCCTTCATTGAGTCCCTGGATCCATTCATGCCTGAAGGCGGCACCTAATCCTTTCCAGTTACATAAGCCAATATATGCTTCATTAAACCTGAGTTATTTTAATGGATTTTGACCTATTTGTTATTAAACATCACTTATTACCCTTTTTGCATGTTCCTTTAGATGTTCCTTAGTAGCCTCAAACTCATCATACTCTAAAATAAATTCAGCATTTCTTGCTGTTCCTAAACCCACATCTCCTACCTTGGCTATTTCTCGCCCAAATACCTTCATTTTCTGCATTCCCTAGCCCCCAGGTCCATGCATATCCTTGAAACTTCTCTTTCCTTCGAGCCACTCACCCTTCTCATTGCCTTCCCTTTGTTCTGGTCTAGATGACTCTCCCCATAATATGCGCTAACCTCCTGCATCTACCCCTATTCCCTGATGCCTCTTCCCAAATGTTGATCTCATTAGGCTCATCTCTTATGCAGAAGCTCTCTATGGCCCCATGAAGTACAAAATAGGCCTCAAATGTCCTTGTTTGGTATCCAAAGTGAGGATGTAGCACATGTAAGCTTAGATTTTAGCACCAAGTCAAAGCTTGTCAGCTTTGTCATTCCATAGCTGTGTGAATTTGTTCAAGTTACTAAACCTCTCTGACCCAACATCCCCAGCTATAAAATGGAAAGAACTGCACCCACCTCTTGTGGTCATGGTGATATTTAAATTAGTTACTATATGTTAAATGCTAAGTACAGACACTAAGGCAGCCACAAAATCCAACCACTAATTCAGTAAGTATTTACTGAATACCTACTATGTGCCAGTTACTGTAATTGTGACTCGGCACCCATAGACACATACACACACAGAAACAAAGTTTTAGCTTCAACACCCATCTAATCAATGCCTTCATCCCTTCACTCAACAAACCTAGTCTGGGGCCTCCTGCACACAGCATAATGCTGGACACTGAGACAGAGTAGTGAACAAAATGTGTTCCCCAACTTCAAGGAACTCTTGTCCAATAGGGGAGACAAATGACAGATACATAAGCAGACAATTTCAAAGACCATCAGACTTCTGGCACAGCCTATAACTGGAGCTTCTAAGAACCTATTTTTAGAATTATAATATTCTAAAAAGTAAGTTTCTTGTCTAGAAATAGAAACAAGAAACCCTATAAATTAGAGTCAGAAGGGTAACTAAATTCCCCTTCCATGATGCAAGTCCCATTTCAGACAATATCCTTGCAACATCTTTCCCAATGAGTTTCTCATAAACTCAGTGCCCTGGGGTTGATGCATAGGGTCACAGTGGCAATGACTTCCATTGGGAGAGAAGGAGGACCTGCAAGACAACTTTCAGGAGAGCAGCTTGTCCTTACAGTCCCCTCACTGTTCCCTTCACCAGAACCTGTTCCTTCAAGCCTCCAGGGCATTAGTGAAACTCACCAGGAAAGTATGGTCAAGACCCTGGAAAGGCATCCCAGCTACTTTCAGCACAGATTTGCCCTTTAGGCCGACATGGGCTGGGAAGTTCTATGGAAAGGTGACTAGAGAGAAGGATTTAGGAAGTGGGGCTCTGGGAGAAGAAGAAAGAAAAAATAAGGCAACTCATAGGAAGCTTCCAGAAGCATGAGGGGCAAGGAGTAGAACTCTAAAGCAGAGTTTCTTGACTTGGGCATAAGACATGTGAAGGGGCATCACTGCATCATTCTTTGCTGTGAGGGCTGCCCCGTGCACTGTAGGATGCTGAACAGCACCCATGACCTTGACCCATCGGATGCCACTAGTCTCTCCTGCAGTTGTGATCAAGAAAAAATGTGTCCAGTCATTGCCCTGGGGCAAAGGTACCCTAGGTGTCAAGTTACCCCTGATTGAGAACCACTGGTCTAGAACCAATGTCTCCTGGAGGGGAAGTAGACTGAACTACAGAAAAGTCTCAATACAGAGAGGCTTGGGAGCAAAGTGTGTTCTAATACAACCAGCAATGTGAGAAGAATAGAGACAGATGCAAAGGTCAGCTCTACATCAAAAGATCTTCGAAACATGGACTTCCCTGAATGGATGGTATGTTCTCTTCCATGACTCGGTGGGAATCCACAGACAGAGAAGGAATCTCGTGCATATGGGAAACAGACCTGAAACACCACCTATCCTTTCTGATCCCAGAGACGGTGTGTGGCTTTGAGCCACTCCTTTCCTCTCTCTAGGCTGTTGGACAGGTTCTTTACCAAATGAAGGAGTTGTACTGCTTCAGGGATGGAACACAGTTGGTACATATTACTCCCCTCCCCACGACTATGCCTGTGACAGACATCACTAACCAATTACTACTCTTTCCCCTTGAGGCTAAGCAAAGCCTCTGAATCCTCCCCCACACAGGCCTTCCTAAAGCTGCTTCTCCTCCACTAATTGTGGCTGCCAAGATGTGTCAGCATTGTTTACTATTCTTAGAAGAGCCAGTGATTTGCAAACTATATTCTGGGGGCTTGTAGAGAACCCCTCCAGAACTACCCTAGGGAAAAGAGAACACAGCAAATAAGTCTACAGTTTTCCAAACCCCACTTCAACCAGAGATTTTGTCTGCTTTACATAAAGGACTTCTCATCAAATTTTATTTGAACAAAATAATCCTTCAGCTAACACAGCAAAATTTGCTAAAGCTGCCATAACAAAGTACCACAGACTGAGTGGCTTAAACAACGCAAATGTGTTGTTTCAGGCTGGAAGTCCAAGATCAAGGTGTTGCCGGGGTGGGTTCCTTCTGAAGCTGTGGGGAGAAACTCGTCCCAGCCCTCCCTCAGCATCTGATGATTGGTTGGCGATCTCTGGCATTTCTTGGCTGGTGGAAGCATCACACCAATCTTTACCTTTTCTTTACCTGGCGCTCTCCTTGTCTACAGTTTTTCTGCATTCACATTTCCCCCCTTTTAAAAAAAAAAAAAAAAAGATTTTATTTACAGAGATTTTATTTAGAGAGAAAGATAGGGAGAGCAGGGGGGAGGAACAGAGGGAGACGGGGAGAGGGAGAATCCCAAATAGGCTCACACCCAATATGGGGCCCAACACAGGGCTTCAGCTCACAAACCTGAGATCAGGACCTGAGCCAAAATCAAATGTGAGACACTCAACTGACTGAGGCATCTAGATGCCGACCAATTTTCTTCTTTTTAAAGAACACCAGTCATACTAGATTAGGGCCCATAGGGTTATAAGGCCCACACTGTGACCTCACTTTAATTTGATTATGTCCAAAAAGACCCTGTCTCCAAACAAGGTCCTACTGTGAGGTATAAGGGTTAGGCCTGCAAGATGTAAATTTAGAGGTAAATACAAACTAACCCATAATACTCTATCCTCTGATTCCCTGAATTCTCTGAATTCTGGTATGAAAAACACATTCACCCCATCCCAGTATCCCCCAAATTCTAGATTCATTCCAAGATGAACTCTTTGTCCAGAATCTCATCTAAATCAGGTATGGGTAAGACTCTGGGTAGGATTCATCCTAGAGCAAAATTCCTCTCCCTCCATGAACCTGTGAAATCAGATAATGAGTTATTTTAAGCTTCTAAAACATAGACAGTGTCCTGGGCAGGGTAGAGTTTTCTCCCTGGAGGTTGGATATCCTGACATCTGCCTTTATCAAAGTCTTCTTGTGAGTGGTTTCCTAGGGACCACACCCTCATTTGGTGCTCTTTCAAACACCACTCTTCCAGGAAATTCAGGTTTGTAGTCTGTTTCCCACAAGCAAGATTAAAGGTCAGGAATTCCCAATGCTCTGATAATGTAAGAAATTTTGAAAAGCAAGCACATGGCCCGTGATGAAGCTCAGAGCATCATTCTTGATATGCTAGTAACTGGCTCCTCACTCCCTCCTTGCTTTGAAGTTTCTGTCTAGGAAAAAGTAGCAGAAGAAACAAATTCTAAATGTTGTTTCTTTCTTCCTTACTTGCTCTATGAAGATCAACTATATGACGCATTCCCGTTCCATATGAAGTGACATGGAGATGTCCCCATAAGTTCTTGTGTTCATGCTGGCTTCCCCATGGAAGCCATGAATGTCCCATGATTCATTGTCTTGGAGCACAGTATGAGGGCAAAAGTCCTTGAAGATCAATGACTTTCAACGATCAGAGACTCAAGAGCCTTTTGCTCCAGTTGGATAATGCACTTAGGATTTTAATCAACCTTAACGTGTGGATTTTATACATTATTCAAGACCTCCGCGAGCCCCACATAGATCCTCCTGTTGACAAACACCCCATTAGAAGCCGGGGTTGTCTCGGCGCAGTGCCGGGACCCTGTTGGTATGCGCAGCAGCGGCTCCCAGAAGGACTGAAGTCAACGCTTATTTGTGCGCCAGCCAGATCTTTGGAAATTGGACATTTTCTGTTCTAAAGAAAATTCCCCTAGTTGCTCCCTGTGCTTTGGCATTAATATCAGTCTCCATGTAAATGTTGACTTTTATGGTGATCAGGAAGGGCGCGCAGGAGGAGAAACAGCCGTGGGCAGGTGCGAGAAAATGCCCCAGGGGTCCCACTGCTCCCACGGCTCTGTGGGACAGGAGCCCGGTGAGACGGGGACTGAGTCACAAGTACTGATGTCTGCCTGAGACAGCGGCATCATAATGAGCACTAATTGACAGCTGGCTCTCAGCCTCCCTGGGCTCTTTCAGGCCTCCAAGCTGCAGGGTGCGTTTACCGTCAGAGATGAGAGAGGCCAGTGCAGCCTGTGATGCCCACCAGGGACCAAATCAGCAAGGCAGAGGGCATAGGATTAGGAGGCCAGGCTCTGGAAGACCCAGGGGGTTCTGATTTTAACCATCAGCATGGGTATTATGAAGGACAAACCATGTCAATTCCCCCAGCCTCATTTTCTTTGTATGTAAAGCGAGGGCAGTACTTGAACATACCTCTTGGCTTTGGTTTGGGGATCAAGTGTAATAGTGCACCCAGGCACCCTGCCCTTTGCTGTGCTGTATAGGATATGCCCAACCAGTAAGACCTTCCAGGTTTCAGGGAATCACCTCTGTGCATGCTCCCAGTCTGTACCAATAAAAACAGCAACTCAGTAGTTTTATTATAATGACTTTCAGCAAGCACGGAAATGCATCTCTTGGTAACAGTGCTCGCCCTCGTGGTAACGATAATTATGCGGCAATAGCTAACGTGCCTTGATCCAGGCTCTACACTAAGCATTTACAAGCCCTTCCTCATCTAACACTCACACCTAGGTACTCGCAGATGCAGAACCCAAGGCTCAGAGGGGAAGTAGCATGCGCAAAGTAACAAAGTCCAACCTGGAGTCTAACCCGATCCTTCTGGCACCGGCATCCATGCACCATATTACACAAGACAGAGGCAGCACATTATCTAGCTTCTCTGCATCTTAGCTTTAACTGGAGGTGATACTCTTGTTTTAGAGGTGATTGTAACGATCAAATTGGTATTGCATTTAAGGAAGATGCTTTGGGCACAGAGATATCTGCCTAGAAATTTGGGTGTTTATTGCCAGACTCACCACCACAAGCCTTCTGTGTATCCCATGGAGACACTGTGATCCTGCAGCCAAGAAACTCATGGAAGCTATTAGGAGTAGTCCACATTGGAGAGAGGAAGAAAAGAAGCCAGAGGATCTATCTCCTAGACAAGCAAAGAAGTGTCAGCCCCAAGCAATCCGGGTTTTTGTACTAACCCAGAAAGACACTGTGGCAGGCGCCATGGCTAGCCAAAGGTATCCATGTCCTCACCTCCTGTGGTCATGTTATCTTACATGGCAAAGGTGACTGTAAAGATATGATTCAATTAAGGACCTCAAAATAGGGAGATTACCCTGGATTATTTGAGCAGATGCAATGTCATCACAAGATCCTTCTAAGAGGGAGGGTCCGAGTTAGAGGAGATGAGACAACAGAAGCTGAAGTCAGACAGAGAAGATGCTGGCTTTGAAGACGGAGAAAGGGGCTGTGAGCCAAAGAATGCAGGTCACTTTTAGAAGTTGGAAAGAGAAGGAAAAAGACTTTACTTTAGAATCTCCAGAAGGAACACAGACTTGCTGACCCCTTTTAGACTTCTGACTTCTGGAACAATAAGAGGATGAATTTGTGTTTTTTCTAAGCCACCAAGTCCATGGTAATTTGTTACAGCAGCCTTAGGAAATTAATGCACTGTGTATCTCCTAGAGAGCTGAACATACTTCAAACAAATCTCCAACCAGCACATGGAGAGAGTAGGACAAGTCCCCTTCTACATTGTGCCATTGTGAGAAATCGTTGTACAGCTGGGCTTTAAAACAGATTCTGTTTTGTTCATATCTTGTCGTTAAATATTCAGAAGGAAAAGAAACATGGCCCCATACAGAAAAGAATGTTAGCATTTTGCATTTGCAGAAAAGCCAGACTGTAAAACAGAATGATATGAAGTCTCTTTGTAAAATTTGAAGTGATAGACACATGTACTGAATTATTATTATCAATATGAATTTTAAAAATTCAGAAGCAAGTTCCCAAAGTGGCACTCCGCAGGCTGTCCCACCACCCACCCATCGTCGGGAGTGGGAAAGCAAGGGAAAGCTGGCAACCAGAGCAGGGAGGAGACCCAGGCTTTCCGAGAACCGGTAATAGTTGGGATTGTCTTGAAACCGGTCACATCGGACGATGAAGTGTGAATCACTGAACAAATGTGCAATAGAGAAAAACCACAAAATAAGCCTAGAGACAGAATGCTAATAGTCAGGCAAATAAGGGGAGACAAGAATTTGAATATTCATGAGCCTCTAATCAGGAGCTTTGGATGAATACGGAAGTGGTCCCATTGGTGATAACAGGCTCCACGGGAGGAGAATCCTGCCTGAGGACGCGCAAAGCAGGAGTGTGGACCAGGCCTGTCCCGCTGCCTGGGCTCCCAGGCATTGACCTGAGTATCCACATCCTGGTCCCACAATCAGTTGTGTTTCCTCAACTGTCACTCACACTGCATTGCACTTGGTCTTTTCTTGCTGTAGAAGATTTCTACTTTTCAGGCTGGAAAGCGGAAGCTGGGGAGAATACTAATATGTTGGAGCATCTTCCAAGTTCCAGGACTGAACTACAGATCTGCTCTGCGGATAGCCCATATCCCCCTCGCAACCACCCTTTCATGGGAACATAAATGTCTTACTTGACAGATGAGGAAACTGAGGCTCAGGGAAATGTCTTACTGCTGATGTCAGAGAGCTGGCCAAAGCAGGGCTCAGATTTGAAGAACATATCTGTATCACAGCAGAGCCTAATCTGTTCCTCTCCATCACTCAAGGACCCAGGATTCACTCTAGACTTGTATCCTCTTGAAATGTATATAAGTATCTGAATGTGTTTAGGTTACATCATAGTATCTGGAGAGAGGAGAGGTTGGAGTCTGGGGAACAGGACTCAGCTACACAGAGAAGGCTTGGACAGGAACTGACATGAAGAATGCCCCCCGCAGTGTGGATGACGAAGCCAGCTGCCTGGATACGGGCCAAACCCACAGGAAGTCTCTTCAGAACGAACTGGGGTGTCCAGAGCGGTGAGGACAGGGGCCTCCGGCAATCCGACGAGGGCTGGAGGTCAGTATGGGCTGGGTGTGGCGGTGCTCCTCACAGACACCCCTGTGCGCACACGCTTTGGACATATGTGTGGACTGAGCCCCCGCTCGTGCTGAACACCATGCGGGCTCGAGGACCAGCAGTGAACCAAACCAACCTCCATCTGGTCTCACGGACCCAAGAGGCCACCAGAGCAAAATGGACAAACAACCAGACAGAACTGAGGAAGTGCGGTGGAGGAAATGAGCAGGGACTCCAAGAACAGTGAGGGAGAAGAGAGAGCTCAGCTGAATGGTCAGGAAAGGCTCTTAAGGCGTGGTGGCATTTGAGCTGAGACCTGAAAGATGAGCCAGCTTATAAGAACAGATGGAAAGATACTTCCAGCAAAAATGCAGGGTGGGAGACACGGACGACGCAGACAGTGGTCCACACTGAGGCTGCCCAAGAGCAGGGGTGGGCATCAAGATCATGGCAAGACATGAGTCACACCCGAGAGGATAGCGGGAGCTCAGCAGGACCCCAGCTAACAGGCTGCGGTTTGAAGCAAGAATATGTTCCTGATGGGGGAGGGAGGGCTGGACTACACTGGGGAGATGATCGGAAACCCTCACGTACTGCCACCAAGTACTTCCTGTGCAGCTACCTTGAAGGCCCCATACAAATCATGGCATTAATTTCTCATCACCTTTGAGGCAGATGTTATCTCTGGGCTCATTTTCTATTATTTTTATTATTACAAATTCAGAGGCTTAACATGACACACATTTCTTACTTCACAGTGTCTGTGGGTCAGGAGCTGGGCATGTTCTGACTGGGTCCTCTGATCAGGGTCCTACAGAACTGAAATCAAGACGTCAGCTTGGCTGTGTTCTCATCTGATGGCAGGACAAGGGAAAGATTGCTTCTGAGCTTTCTCAGGTTATGATCAGAAATCATTTCCTCGTGGATGTACAACCGAGTCCCCAGGGTCTCACTGGCCATTGGCTGTGGACCACTCTTGGCGACTAGAGGTAGTTGTCATATCCTTGCCGTGTGGCCTCTTTCATTGACTCTTTCACATTTCTAGCCTCTCTAGTTTCAGGAAGGGTCAATTTCCATTTAAGAACTTGCCCAATTAATTCAGGCCTGCCTAGATAATTTCCTTCTGGATTAACTCAAAATCATAAGATACCATCATATTTACCTCTTCTGCCCTCACTCAAGAAGAGGTGATTAGAGTGGGTATGCACACCGGGGTGTAAGGGGGATGGGCAGTGCGGGCAGTCGTCACGGGGCATCATAGAATTCATCCTGGTAATATTAACAGCCATCATCCTTCTAGTACCTTCTATGTGCCAGGCACTGTTCAAGTGACTTGATATGCAACTGACGATCACCTTGGCTAGGGAAAGTCTCTGTTTTAAAGATGATGTTACAAAATTCAGGGAGGTTAGTAATAACTTGACAAAGGACATGTGATCATGGTGAGGAAAAGTCCAGTTTGAACACAAATCTGTGCTACTTCGAAGACCAGCCTGCCCCTAGAGGCCCCTGTGGCGTAAGAAGGTGGCCTCCCTGTCACCAGGGTCTTGTTTTCTCCAAATAGGTACATCCCAAAAGTCCCCAGAGGAATCCTCTCTCACTTTCTGTGAGCCTTGAAGGGAGAGCCCAGAACTGCACCAGAAAAGCTGCTTGGGGGCACCAGGAAGTATCTTTGTCCTGGGCCTCATGGACATCATAGGGATCCTGGCCGTGGCAGCACACCCGGTGGATCTCCAGTCAGGGGGAAGCAGGCACTGGGGTCTAGGCCATCTCTACTAGGACCGGAGCGCTCCACAGGTCCAGAGAGCACACAGCAGTGTTGGGAAGCGTCCTCCAGCCTCTGAGGGGTACTAGTGACACGGACACCTACCCACAGCCCCATGGAGCCGACGCTGCACTTCCCAGACTGGCTGCCGTGTGGCCTGGCCCCCCACCTCCCCCTGCAGCAGAGCCCGAGCAGATGGTTCAGAGTCACTCCAGTGGAAATTAATGGAGTCAGACTGTCCACACACTTCTTTTCAACCGTAGAGAAATATTTTCCAGGAGTCAAACACCAGATGTATTTTGTTTATGGGGTAATTTAGCACTTGCAAGGGGTAAGACACTAAAACTAGAGAAGAGTCGTGCTTGCATTTCAGGCAGAGCCCAAGCATACTCCAGCCACAGGCAGCAAAACTTTGGGGCATCATTTCTGAGACGGAGCCTGGATCTTGAACTCAACCCCTCAGGCCTTCCCAGAGAAAGCACCAGCACTTCTTTAGGCAACTCGTGTCTGTCCGCTGGGGCTCAGCTTGTGACCCTGCTGTCTGAGTCAGCATCCCCTGGAGGTGGGGAAGGGTGAAGGAGAAGGAGGGGCAGCACCCCTAAGGGACTGAAAACGTTCTTGGGGGGTTCGAGAAGAGCCAGAAATTAACTAAATTGGCCTTCCCTGGGAGCACCTTAAAAAAAAAAGTCACAAAATTCTCTTAACCAGCAGTTACCGAAGGAAACCAGTATCAGTATTCAAGGGGAACTTGTTAGAAATGCAGATTCTTGGGCCTTTCCCAGACCCATTGAGTCAAAACCTCTAGGAGTGAAGCCCAGCAGTCTGTGTTGTAACACACCCTCCGGGGGGTCTGACGCTGGCTGGAGTTTGAGAGCCGCTGCCTTGAACACTAGAGGCGCACGTTCACTTGACATCTAGCTGTAGAGTTTCACATAAATTGATCTTTCTGTGACTCGGTGTTCTCATCTGTAAAATGGAATAAAGGCAGTACTCACTGTGCACTCCCTGATGCACCATAAAAATCGAACGAGGGGATTCACGGAAAGTCCTCGGGACGGGAGCTTGCAGCGCATACGCCATCCGTACACAGCTGTCGCGCTCGTAGTTACTGCCAGGGCGTCTGAAGCCCACCGTGGTCACAGCTGACGGCATCAACAGCCACCACACCCGGTGCGGTTGTTACGGGAGAGGGGCTCTCCACGTGACTTGATATGTAAATGTGTAACTCTCCCCGGGATGGTAAAACGTCACTTTGCAATATCCATCAGCTCCATTCATTCATTCGTCCAACAAACATTAACCAGGCCCCCTTATGCCCAGGCACTGATGGCGGCACGGAGGTCCACAGGCAACAAAGCAGATGAATGAATCAAAGCTCTTATTCAAACCCTATGTGCCCATGACACATTAAACCCAAGTCCCCTTCTAACATCTTCTCAAGTCTCGTTTCTCCTGGCAACCCACCCGGCGCCACTCAGCTCCTCCTGCCCAGGCTGCCACTCTGCTTCCTGCCTCAGCCAGCCGCCCCCCCACTTGCCCTCCACACCCTCTGCGACCTTCACCCCAGAGCACCAGGACTGTTGATTTCTTGCTTGGCCAACAGCACTTACGTCCCTCGTTCCGCTGTGCAGGGCCTCCCTTAGCCCTGAATTCCCTTCCTGAGCGGTTTTGTTTGATATCCGGGAGGAGCAGGCTGTTCTTCCCATTCCTAAACGATAGTTTGAGCCCCGTGCATGCCATAAGGGTGGCCAGTGCAGGGCAGGTCCAATTAGTTAATGTGTATTCGGAGTAAGGAGACGATATATTAACAAGAGGGTGAGGTACAAATGTAATGGGGACGATTTTAGAGGTCCCGCTTCAGTCGCTCTCTGGGGAGACATGGTCCGAAAGCCTAGCATCTTTTTTTTTTTTTTTAAGATTTTATTTATTTATTTGACAGAGAGAAATCACAAATAGGTAGAGAGGCAGGCAGAGAGAGAGAGGAGGAAGCAGGCTCCCTGCTGAGCAGAGAGCCCGATGCGGGACTCGATCCCAGGACCCTGAGATCATGACCTGAGCCGAAGGCAGCGGCTTAACCCATGGAGCCACCCAGGCGCCCCTAAAGCCTAGCATCTTGAATGTCCAAGTGCCCTTATTCATTTCTTCAGGAATACCGCATATTAACACCCGTAACCGTGTTTCAGGTAGGTAAGACTTAGGCCATTGGAATCAGCAAATTGAGGTACTGATCTTGTCTCCAGACACCCATGCATGACCAGTGTAGAACGAGGTTTTGAAAACCACAACCCATGGCCAAATACAGCTCCCCGACTTTGTTTTTTTTTTTTTTTTTTTTACATAAAACTGTATTGGGACACAGCCATACCCATTTATTTAAATGTTTTGGTTGCTTCGGCGGTACAGTGGCAAAGCTGAGAAGTTCTGAGAGAGACAATCCGGCCCGCAACACATAAAATAATTACTACCTGGCCCTTTAAGAGATACGTTCGCCAACTCTTGCTCTAAGAGGCCAGGCTCACAGCCTGCCTCAGAAGAAATTCAGTTTAACCTCTCTAACCGACCGGGTGAATTAGGTTATGAGAAAATCATCAGTCGGGGCGCCTGGGGGGCTCAGTGGGTTAAAGCCTCTGCCTTCAGCTCAGGTCATGATCCAAGTGTCCTGGAATCAAGTCCCGCATCGGGCTCTCTGCTCAGTGGGGAGCCTGCTTCTCCCCTCTCTCTGCCTGCCTCTCTGCCTACTTGTGATCTCTGTCTGTCAAATAAATAAATAAAATCTTAAAAAAAAAAAAAAAAGAAAGAAAACCATCAATCATCCCATGTTCTACCCCCGAGGCTATCTGGGCTGCAACTCAGTACAAGTGTTTCAACAAATTATACAGATATAATTATAACCAATTAATCAAACAGTTTAATAATTAGCCAATAAGTAAGTCACTTAATAAAAGCACAACACCACCTCGTTCAATGTTAAAGGAATGCAAATCAAAATCAACGAGATTCCATTTTTCACTCATTTGATTAACGGATATCAACAAGTTTGTTAATACACAGAGGAAATGATGAGGGTCTTTCCACACTATGGGTGGAGAACATACCTGCACTTTGCGAGTATCTGTGAGAGCATGAAATACACGGGCCTTCCAAGGAGGAGGGAATTTCCACGGTGTCATCCTACAGCTGTGTCCTCACATATGTTCAATGCCACGTGTCTAGCTACGTTGACTGTAGTACAGTTTCTAATAGCAAAAAGTGAGGTGAGGGTAGATGTCACTCAATAATAGAGTAAATAAATGGTAAATAATTTAGTGTGTACATAGAATGTAACATGACAGAACCATGAAAAAAGAATTCATGTAATGAAATGAATAAGGAAGGAGCTAGATCGAACGGAGTTAATATAGAATATTCTCTAAGATAATAATCGAGAGACACAAAAGGGCATGGTGTGTGTGTGTGTGTGTGTGTGTGTGTTATATTAAGAACCCAGTGGTATGAATGAAGGGTAGGTACACACACACACGTACACATAAATGTACAAATATTTGCAAATGGGTAGAAAATCTGAAAATGTTTAAAGCAGGAACCTGCCACAACTTCCATGGTTGCCCCTGGTAGAGGAACCTGGAGTCTGAACTGAATGAGATCCTCCCTTTTGACTTTGTACCCTTTTATTCTGCTTGGCTTTTTTTTTTTTTTTTTAATCACGCTCAGACTTTGTTAGTCTAATTTGAAACATGATTTTATAAGACAAAAGTATCACTCTGTGTCTGACAACAGTGTTCCCCAGGACCGGGGTCCCGGCGGGGAGGGGCCCTGCTGTTAGTGTGAAAGACCGTCCCCAAAACCCAAGACGGTAATGACAGGGCCCCCGAGCGACACAGCCTGCCGCGGCCGACTCCCTAACTTGCAAACTCTCAGGCCACTCTGTACAACAAACCAGTGTTATTAAACGAGAAGAAAAATCAATAATCCATCACGGAGAGGGCTTTGGAGTCAGATGAGAAGGCTCTGGGTTCCGGCCCTCCCCAGCAGCTGAG
This sequence comes from Neogale vison, assembly GCF_020171115.1. Taxonomy (NCBI): domain Eukaryota; kingdom Metazoa; phylum Chordata; class Mammalia; order Carnivora; family Mustelidae; genus Neogale; species Neogale vison. The sequence goes on from NC_058097.1 coordinate 5,684,755, forward strand.
AGCGGCCCCCCCCCCACCCCACAGAAGCACAGTGACTATCAGAGCCCCCTGTGCCTCCGTCTCCTCACTAGCCAGAGTGGGGATCACCCTGCCCCCTCTTCGGGTGGGCCGACGCAGGCCTAGCCCGTACACGGCGCACACCCTGGGCCTGACTCTGTGCTCAGCGTGTCCAGGCCCTGCTGAATTGCGTTCACTGCCGAACCACTGTCCTCATCCTTCAGAGGAGGAAACTCGTTTTAGGGAACCATAAATCAATTCCCCCAAAGTCACAGAGTTACTAAGTGGTCGTCAGGGTACAAACCCAGGTCAGCCTGCCCAGGCTTGTGACAACTATTCGATTTTGCCTTTCGATTAAATGAGGTAAGCTGCGATCATCCGCCTGAAATTGCCTCTTAGACAGGAGTCACGTGGCACGTGTCCGTTATTCCAGTGCACAGCCCTTGCGGGTGCCAAAATAGAAGTGTGCAAGGGTCCGTGCTCAGCCCAGTTTCCACACGCCCCCATGCACTGCCCCCTGCAGGTGCAGCTGGCGACAGCGGCTCAGGCCCTCCCCGCAAAACTGAGCGTCCTCGGCTGAGGAACTCGGGCATTTCCTGAGCGAACAGTTGTTCCTAGCGTTTTTTCCAGCAAATGGAGGCCTCTGCTTTAGCAACCAAAAAGCTCAGGAAGTACTTCCGCTGGGACCTTTCCTCTCTGTGTCCAGCTCTGCACTCTGTCTCCCTCTGCATTTCTCTGTCCATCTCTGTCCCTTTGTGTCTCTTTGTCCCTCTTTTTCTGTCTTTCACTGTCTCTTTGGGTGTCTTTCTCTGTCTCTGTTTTTTTCTGTGTTTCTCTCTGCTTCCCTCTCTCTCTCTCCCACAAACACACACACACACACACACACACACACCAGAATCAGAAAAGAGAGCTCACCCACTTCATTGAACTATACCGTCCCCTCCCCTCTATCGGAGAAGTACAGGCTTGCTGCAGCCCACACGAGAGGCCACAGCACTGATTCTGTTCACGAGGGTCTTGGAGGCCTCTTTTCACCAGGGTCCTTTCTGTCTTATTCCCTCATATTTCCAAGTGTTCACACTGTGCTGAGTCACAGCTACCTTTCTGTAAGACAGGGATAATAACACCGATTTCATAGTACAGCTGGAAGGGAAAAGAGGGCATGGCCCAAGGCAGAAACGAGCAAGGGAAAGCTCCTGGTGTTGGCTAACTCATGAGGGTAGGGTTGACATCTGCCTTGTCCCTGCATCAACGGTACCTAATGCAGATCACAGCAGAGAGCACATGTTCAACAGAAATCATGGAGCCCAGAAAGGAAGGAACTCGGCTATATTTTAAGCACCTGTCATTGGTTAGGTACTGTACTAAGGGGGAAAAAAAAGTGATTTCCTGGACAGTCTTGGGCCCAGGTACAGACATCCAACGCAAAGAAAGCAGAGAGAGATTGGAAGAGCGGCAGTGCCTTGATCAAGCCCATCCTGTCTGCCAGGAGCCCCACACAACACTGACATGCTTTTCTCATCTAACAATTTTTAAAAACTTGCCATACATGACTTCTCACTCCCATTTTACCAACCAAGGAGAAAATGAGTTGAAGAGACACTGGGGGACATGCCCCCAGCTGCATAGTGAGTGGTTGGAGGCAGGACTGGGCTTCCATCAGGCCGCCAGCCGTCAAGGTTCGCGCTCCCTCCTGCTCTCCTCTGGAAGGGCAGTGGAGCCCATAGTCAGCTTTTGTCTCTCCCACTGCACTCCTCCAAGGAGACTCCGTCTTCCCTGGCATAGGAGTCCTTTCTGTCATTCACAAAAAAGCTTCAGTGACCTGTCAGGGGCCTCTCTCCATCTCACATCCCCCTGTAGGCCTCCCCATTGGATCCTTAGCAGAAAGGGCCCTCTCTCCAAGCTCTCAGACCCTTGGGCTTGGTGTCACCCCAAGGGAGGCCCTGTTTTCAGCGATGCATTGTAGGGACACTTTCTTCCTCTGAAAGCGAAATTCAGAAGGGGAAAATCAGGGCCTCAGTGGAGGGTTAGTACTGCTGGACTATCCATGCATAGAGCCCAGGTTAAGGGCTACACAACAGAAACTGTCAAATGCACCAAAATCTTGGAAACACTGAAAAGGAAATGGGGCTTGACAAAGAAAAGATGCCAGAGTCGTCTCCTATGAGGAAGACGTCCAACTTCTGTTTCACCTGCAGGAAGCTGGGAGTCACGTCAGCCATCCCCTCCCCCTTTCCCGCTTCCATACCCTGGAAGACTGCACGGTTCTTCTGGGATCTCCCCGAGAATTCAGCCCCAGACCCACAGACTCCCCACGTCTTCCTGCACCTCCGGCTCAGCCTCAACACGGTCTCATAAACCAATGATGTCAGTTAGACCAGAAACGTCTGTCGTTTCTTCTGCCCTTTATGCCCCTACACTTCCCGAAAGAAGATTCTCTCCCGTTCCTGCTAAGCATAGATGGAACAGGCCACATGACTCGGACCTTCAGATCACAGCTGCTGGGCCGGGGAGATAGATGCCTTAGAGAACACGGGCGTACGTCACGACCAACTCAGCTCCACGTCAACTCCTCCCTGGAAGGCATTTGCAGTTAGGAAGCTCCAGCTGAGGAAGTACTGTATGGAGACTAATGTAAAACAATCAAATAAATAAATAAAGCTTCTAGAAGACGACATAGGAGAATATTTTCATGACCTTTCAGTAGACAAAGGTATCTTAAATCAGATACAAAAAGCTACTTGGCCATAAAAATGTAAAAAGGTAAATAATTGAGCTACTTTAAATTAAGAACGGCTCCTCATTCAAAAGAAACCACCGAGAGAGTGAAGGGGCAGAATGCAATTGAAGAAGTAGGCAAAAGGTTTGAATAGGAACTTGATAAAGAGAAAATCTGAAGGGTTATTGAAGCTGAGATAATCAGAGTTTCTATCTCAGCAATTCTAATTGTCTAGGTAGACACCCAGGAGATGTATATACACATATTTGCCGAAAACATGCACAATAATTTCTATTAATAAAAGAGTTTACACATTTCTTTTAAAAAAGGATACTCTAAAAAAAATAAATAAAATAAAATAAAAAAGGATACTCTAACTGAAAGTAACAAACTCAACTCAAATTTATTTTTTAAATTTTTTCTGAGTGGGGCACTTGGGTGACTCAGTCATGTAAGCACCTGACTTTGGCTGGGGTCATGATCTCGGGGTCCTGGAACTGAGCCCCGTGTCGGGCTCTGCACTCAGCTGGGAGTCTGCTTGCCCCTCTCCTTTTGCACCTCCCCTGGCTCATGCTCTCTTTCTCAAGTTAAAAAATGAAATCTTTAAAAAATATATTCTTGGTAACATTATTTGAACAAAATAAAACCTACTCTACCAGTTCTCTCTAGTAGGAAGTTGTCAGAAATGTCCCCAGGGCTCTCAGAAACTAGCTGAGCCCCCGTTCCTCCCAAGGAATCTCTTTTCTCAGCTGCCTTTCTATCAGGAATTCAGGATGAAAAAGTTGGGGATTTAGAACAGGGGCATTACATCTGCTGGGCTTACTAAAAAGAAAAAACTGGGGGAAAGAGGGCTGAACGCTTTGGCTCATGCAATAGAGAAGTGCAGAGGCAACTGCTTCCAGTAAGACCGGACCCAGGGGCTCAAAAAATCTCACCAAGATCACCAGGACTTGCTTTCTCTCTGCTTTCTGCATATGCTTTCTTCTGTGTCAACTTCATCCTTGTAGAGCAAAACAGATGCCAGGAGTCCTGGAAACACAGGCTCCTAGCATAGTGACCCTTTTCCTAACCCTTCCAGCAAAAGTTAGAATTAAATCTCACTGGGTCACTGTGGATCCCAAGCACAACCCTAGGCTGGTTCTTGTGTCTAGAGGACAGAGTGTGTTGACTAGCCGGGCCTGGGGCCAAAGGAAAATGGGGGATAGGGTGGGGGGTTATTGCTAGAAAAACGTGCTAGGAGCGCTGGCTGGGTCAAAACGGAAGATGATCACAAGAGTCACGCACAGTGTGGGTCTGAGGCTGCTGTAGGTCTGTTCATTCATCGAACAGATACTAATTTAGCAGCTCCTGCGTACCAGGCACCGTCGGAGGCTCTGTGGCTGAGCAAAGCAGACAGACATACCACCTACCCTTACGAAGTGCAGGTCCAGCAAACACACAGCTAAATGAGGTGGGTATGGAGAGTGGAACTTCTGGGAAGGAAAAAACGGATGACAACAGGGAATATGGTGTCAGAGGAGGTCAAGCCAAATGGCCATTTGGGCACCCATGTGCACCAAGAAAGCGAAAAGATCCAGCTTAAAGTGAGAAATTGGAACAGTCGGATGGTTGGGGTAGATTGCAAAACCACAAGACCACCTTTTCCCAGAGAGAAGGGGAAAGTAGGAGGAATGGGGGAAAACAAGCAGACAGGGATGGACTTACAGCCGCTTTCCCCTTCAGTCTCACGCTCCCAGTTTCTAATCATGAGTCCCCTTTACTCAAGTTTGGTCAAAGGGTCCCTTTGTCTTGAGTAAATCACCCTTTTCCGTGGAACTAACTAAAAAATTCAAGACTCCTAACCTCATTAGTTGCCCATAGGACATCACTTTGTGGGCTTATCCATTCTTAAATGATGTAAGATACCCAAAATTTTTTTGGTTGTGGCTAAAATGTACCCACACTTCAAAAAAATACCATTTATGCGTACGCGCACACACACACACACACACATTTAAGTATATATAGTATATTTAAATGTATTTAAGGATATATGGAAACTGAGGGAGCCAGTTCAGTTGCTCATTTGAAAACCAAACCACCATTTCGTAAGCTCTCCTCAGTGGATCTGCTGCTGACAATGGTACAAGAATAATTCAGTATAATTCAGCTTCTAAAAGGTGCCTCATTCCTCGAAGGTGCCCAAACCAAAGTACACACACACACACACACACACACACACACGTATGCACACACACTACTACACAGACAGTGCACGCACACACACATATAAAGAACACAAGACAAGTGCAAACATAGATAGAAAACACACATACACAAAGCACAATATACACACACGCACACAAAGTACACAGATATGCACAAAGCACACACGGTAAACATACACACCGGCTCTTAGAAGTGCTCAGATTCATTCTGGACCGCCATTCAACTGGGCCCTTCTCAGCGCCAGGCACCGTGGCTGAAGGTGTTTTCGCCCCCATGACAGCAATAATGGCCGACTCTTATCAATCTTCCAGAACCCTGGGAAGGCACAGTTTTATCAACGTTTCCCCTTTTGAAAGGAAAGGACTTGCCCTGAGCCACACCTCTGGGGTGCAGTGGAGCCAGATGTGATCTGTTTGTCGGAGGGTGCCCCTCTTTGGTGAACCCAGTGCTGCCCTATAAATGCACATGTGTGGGCTTCCAGGTCCCGCCGCATCCACTGTGTGTCTACATAAACGTGCTCCCTGTGAGGCAGATCTCAGCATATTACACATCTCAGGGTATAAAACGGTGCTCTCTGTGTTGTAGACCACTAACACCACCCCAGATTTATTACATTTATTTAAAAACAACAAACATTCTCAATTATTTCCATACCATTCGGGACCATAATTTACTCCGAGGTATGAGCTATCAAGTTTCTCAGGGATTGCTTCAAAATGTCAGATCTAAAAGATGATTCCTGTGTTAGCGAATATGAAACACCCATTTGTATTTTTCATTTTTACTTTGATTTAATTTTCAGACAATTCAACTTTCTCCCCATGCCTGAGTGCCTAAATTCATTTCACTTGTCAAAAGAGACAAATTTTCATAATTACAAAATAAAACATGGTGGCCCTTCTTTGGTGACCGCATATTTCACATCTTTTTTTTTTTTTTTAAATTCTGTACGAAAATGCGTTTCCTAGTCTAGTTGGCTTACTTCTGACATATTTTCATTCAGTCTCTGCTTAGAACAGACAAGAGGACAGGCTAAACATTCACTAATGTTTTGTTATGTTAATGAACATCTGTAAAAGGAGAGATGAAATTTCCCAACTGAGCCTGTGATGCTCACATCTTTTTTATCTGTAATCTGTGCTGAAAAAAGTCAGTGCTCCGAAATCACAAGCCTGACGGTGAAACATGTCCTGTCCTCTACTGGTTCCTTCTGCCTTGACCGAAAAGCCCTCCAGTCCTACTGCCAGGACCCTGATGTTCACTTCGGAGAGGTCAGAAGCATGTAGGGCTTTCCTACTGTTCCCACCAGTGGCATACACAGGATATAATAAGGGGTTTTTCTTAAAAATATATAGAGAAGTGCCTGGGTGGCTCAGTTAAGCGGCTGACTCTCGATTTCTGTTCAGGTCATGATCTCTCAGTCTGGGATCAAGCCCTGTCTGTGCCAGTCTCTGCACTCCGCAGGAAATCTGCTTGAGAGTCTATCCCTCCTTTTCCCGCTGCCCCTTCCCTTGCTCCCTTTCTCCTTCCCTCTCTTTCTCTTTCACTCTATCTCTAAAATAAATAAATAAATCTTTAAATACATATACTTTTTTTTTTCATTTATGAAAGTAATACAAGTTTTTTGTTTGAAATTGGGCGGAGGGGGACAGAAACAGTAACGATCAGAAAAAGATGAACTACCACTCCATCATCCAAAGCAAAACACTGCCAACATGCTGGTATAACTTCAGACTGTTCTTTTAAAAATAAAACTCACAAAAAAAAAAAAATTAAAATTCGCTTTGACTTGGTTGGGCGTTTGGATATTTGAAAACAGTTTATCATGAGAAACCTGCTCTATTTAGTTGCAAAGGGGTTAGAGATGGAAATGGGAAGAGAACATTTAATTCTTTGAAACTATCTATCTGAATTCCTAAATTCTGACTCAAAGACTGGAAATGCCTAGTGTAGTCATCAGCCCCACTCCCCTACCTTCACTCCTGCCCCAGGACACACAGATCGCACCTGAAAGAAGGTGATACAACTTAAAATTCAGTGGCCCGTAAATCCAGACAAGGATAAGAATAACGAGAAGCCAATGAGAAGCTGTGGAAGGAAGAGAAGGTATGGGGCAAGGCGAAGATGTCAGAGGGGATGGTCGTTTTCAGGAGCAGACCTAAAAGAGCAAGGAAAACATGCTTTTTTTTTTTTTTAAAGATTTCATTTATTTATTTGACACAGAGCGATCACAAGTAGGCAGAGAGGCAGGCAGAGAGAGGGGGGGAAGCAGACTCCCTGCCGATCAGAAGTCCAATGCAGGGCTCGATCCCAGGACCCTGAGATCATGACCCAAGCCAAAGGCAGACAGATGCTGACCCAACTGAGCCCCCCAGGTGCCACAAGGAAAACATTCTTGATGCACATCCATATACACACTCTTCCGTATAAATATCATGAGTGTCATGGACTGAGGTCTCTGGGAAACAGAATCTGAGGAGGACGCGCACATGTGGGAGGCTTCTTAGGCAGTGTTCATGGAATTGTCACCTATGCCAGGGACAGGATGGAAGCAGGACTGGGTATGGGAGGGAACTGAGCTGAAATGTTCAACAAAGACCTCAGTTGGCCCCGTGGGGGGCTGTGAAGCCAGGATGGCTCTTCACATGTTCCAAGACGGCATGAGAGGCGAGGCCTGTAGACCTCCTACATCAGCCAGTCACTGGACATGGGCTGTGCCGGGCGAGGTGATGCTTCAGAGGAGAGAGCCCCTGTAGCCAGCTGATGGCAGGGCTGTGTGGGAGGAGAGCCCCAGGAGTCCTCCAGGGGATCTGGGTGTCAGGTGCCCCCTACACTAGGGTCTCAGCATTGCAGTGCCCCCTTCCCTGAATGAAAAGACATACAGATACCCAGATCGCTCAAGACCTTGCTGTGGGGATGTATCCCAATCAGAGGCAGAAATAGGAGGCAGAAGTCCACAATGCTGGAGAACCCCTGAAAAGAGAAATTCACAGGCAGTTTTGAACACTGCCTAATGTGCTCATCATCAGGGCAGTGTGGATAGGGGAACAGCTTCACCTTGAAGTACCACAGGATTAATCTATCAGAAATTCCCATTTTGGTTGCCACCGGAGCTACATGCCCAGGCTATGGCTGATAACATCCAGTGTTTCTAAAAAAGAATGACTAAAAAAGCAGACCTCTCAACCCCTTCATCTCAGCAGAGGTATGAATGCCCTGGGCAGGTTCAGAGCTCCATGTGGCGGTCACAGCAGTGTCGACCGAGCTTGGAGGGGCCAGGCCAAGGAAGCACTCTCAGTGGCAGGCCCCACAGGGTCCCATGGGATGTCCTACAGAATGCCTCGCTCTGACTCTGCCTCTCAGTGCCTTCCCTCCTGACAAGGTATGCAATATCATTCCCATTTTACAAATGAGGTAACAGAGGCCCAACACCTTGTCCAAGATCACCTAGAGAACAAGCAGCACCAGAATTTGCACACTTCTTGGGGGGCCCTGGCTTTGGGTTCATTCTATTATGCATGGTGGCCCATGTCTGTTGGTCTGACCATTGTTGAGGTTATGTCAACACCTCCATTGCCACTAGTGATACTTCTCTGCTGTCTGAACTGCAGTCTTATCTCATTATAATCATTGCTGCCGATTGCAGAGGGGCGTGACTCTCCCTGCTAGTGGTGAATTGGAAGTCTGTGGCTCCCTACCAGGGAAGACCGTCAATCTCTACAGGATGACAATGCACAGCAAGACGCAACGTCTGATTCCAGCTTCGGCAAGACAAAGCTGAGCATCTTCTCTGAGAAAACGATTCCGCTCATTATTGGTCTAGTGCACTAATTATGGCGAGAGAAAAGTTGTTTTAAAACCCCATCTCTTTAAAAAAAAAAAAAAATCTCTTTTGTCTTTTTCAAGCCAAATGTGTCCCATCAAACCAAAGGAATTCATCATTTGACAAAATTTTGTGGCAAAGATATTCACAATAATAAATAATAAATCCATAATAAAATCCCAGAAGAATTCCATTGACCTAGATGCCACTCACCTTCCACGGCCAGAGAGAGACTACGGTAGGGCGTGATATAATTCAGACTTGAGTCAGGTCAGGAAACATAAATCAAATACGAGTTCTTCGTCAGGTTACTTCACTACCCTAAGCCTCAGTCTTCCTATCTGCAGAAAATAAAGGTAGGGCTAGGTGATCTCTGAGATTCCTTCCAGTTCTACCATTTCCTAATCAGGGTCCACAGATACCTATCTTATTCTGCTTGCCATGGAAAAAAAGTGGAAAAGATGTAAAACTACCAAGCCCACCACAAGATCACTCCCTAAAACAACAACAAGCTTCCCTGCAGGGCACCCCCCACCACAGGATACAGAAAATGCTTACATTGTAAGTTCTAAAAAACAAAAACAAAAACAAAAAAAATGTTCTTGTTCTACTATGGGTGCAGTGAGAGGAAGAGTAGCAGACAAAGACCCAAAGCAAGCCGCAATGCCCCTCCAAAGCTCATTGCAATGTTTAGGCCATACATTGAGATTAGAATTACAGAAATGACACTCTGGAAATTATTTTTAAAACAAAAACATCCTTAAAAACATGGAAATGGCATTCCAACTCAGTGGTTCCTCAGGCACCCCCCAAGTGAGAACGTCTCAATTATAGCAACATCACTGTTACCCTCTCAACTGAAATTGCATGTGAAAGCTGTATGATTTACATTTGCAGTTTATGAAATAAATTAGGCAGAAAAGAATCTCATAATCTCAAACACGTTTAGTTTACCAGATCCCAAGAAGGTACATGGACAAAGCACATAATCCTTGAAGCAGCGAACAAAGACACTAATGATTGCATTAATAAATTCATTAGGAGAAACTTGATAAATGTATAGAGAATCTCTTTGAGACAACTCAAGGAAATGGATCAGCAAAACTGCCCAGGACACACTTCCTCCCAAACTCTGAGTCCCCTCACCAACTCCATGGCCTTTGATAGGAGGGCTAAGGGAGACTGACAGTCACATTGCTAGGGTTGCTGGACTGCTGTTTCCAATGCTGTGCATGCTGGCTGCATGACTAAGCCCATGCAGTATGTTTAGGACCACAGAAAACAGGTCCGTGTGGACCACAGCTCCACCTTGACCTAGTGACCATCATCCCTTGCCTCAGTTACACTAGTGGCTTCTCGACTGGTCTCCCTGCTGCTACCCTTGACTGCCTTCATCTTCATCTTCTGCAGAGCAGCCAAAGAGATGCCTTCAAACTGTAAGTCACTTCCTGCAACTTCTCAGCTCTATTGCTCTTGGAGAGAGGAGCAAAGCCTTTGAGGTCCTACATGATGGGGACCCATCTTCTCTTTCTGACCGCATCTCCTATATTGTCCTTCCTCACTCATTCTGCTACAGCTAAAGGCCTCTTTGAGTCTCTTGGAACTTTTCAGGAAAATGCATACTTCAAAGCTTTTGTGGTTGTGATTCTTCCTGCTCTCCCTTCATATATCTGCTGGGTGACCTCCCTCTCCTCTTTGAAGGTTTGGCTCACAGTTACCTGCACTAACCCTTCCCCTGTTTTTACCTCCTCCTTGCCCCCAGGTGCTATCACACCCCATTACCCTGGTTGGCTTTTCCTTTATCCACTAAAATTAAAAGAAACTAACATAATATTTAATTTACTTATTTTTATATCTTTTATTAAATATCTGTAAGCTCCAGGAAGACAGAAATCTTTGTTTTGTGATGCTGTATCCCCAGGACTTAAAAGAGTACCTGGGAAGAGTAGACACAAAATAAATATGGGAAGGAAGAAAGGGAGGGAGGGAGACGGGCCAGGGAAAGGGAGAGGGGATGTGGGGGAGAGGGTCAGGGAGGGGGCAAGGGGCAGAAGGTCAGGGAGGTGGAGAGATGATGGGAGAGGGATGGAGAGAGGAAGGGAGGGTGGGAAAGTGTTCAAGGAGGGAGGTTAGGGTTCCTAACCCTGTTTTGCAGATCCACTGCTTAGTAAGTGTTTCTTAGGCCTTTTTGAGTATTTCTGGACTCTACAGTCTCATTTCCAGGGTCTACATCCTAGAGTCGATTCATGTAAACTGATATATATGAATTTGACCATGGGGGAATAGAGGGGGCAAAGTGTGGTGGGAGAGAGAGAGAGAGACCCAAGGGAAACACTGCGTACGGATGACTTGTGGAAAACATCAGGTGAGCCCCCAGTGTGTTCGAAGAAGGTGATATGTGTAGAACATTATGAGCAGTTCGAAGGTCATTGTTAGGGGTCATTTAAACTCCGCGTGAAGTTTGTTTTGTTTCATGCTCTGATTTTGGACTCTAAGCTTCGAGTTCGGTTTGGCCCCATTATCTGTTTTGTTTCCCGAAGCCATTCTTACCTTGAATTTGCATTTCAACTTTTACAGGAAACCCACCACCTCACGTCAGTGCCCTACACCCAGTCATTGGTACCGAGGACCCAGCCCACTCCACACACATATACCAGCTCGCCGCTGGTCTAAAATGGTGAGCTGTCATATATGTTACAGGTGGTGAGGAAGGAAGAAGTTTGTGGGGAGATGCCAGCTGCACAGCAGTTGGTCAAGGAACCCTGAGTGGACTTAAAATAGAAATACGTAAATAGAAATTATTCAGTGAATAATCCTGAAGAAGCACCAACTCAGGGCCAAAGCTGTTGAGTGAGTAGAACTAAAGAGTGACAAATAATAAGTGAGCAGTCAGTGAAGACTGAACGAAATGTGCTGAACTCTGCAGCACAGTTCACGATGAACTCTACAGCTTTCAAACCCATTCTAGTGCATTCAGATGAGTTCTGGAATCTCCAGGCTACCACAGTGACTTCGGAGACCCAACAGCCTCTACCAGGTTCCTTGGAAACGCTGCCAAGGAGAGCAGCTGCGGTCTCCTTGACATTCTGAAAAGATAATAGCTCGCATATTCCTTTACCTACTTATTCTTGTATGTATTATATTCAGAAAAAAAATTATAATTTAAACTCTGACCCATTCAAATCCATTTTGATAATCTGATTTACTCATCGAATATCAATAGAGCAGAACTTTGATGTCGAGAACTTGTGCCAGAACTTTTCTGTGCGCAAATCCAGCAGTTTCTTCTATAGAGCTCAACATTCCTGTGGTGGGCACATCAAAAGATGTGAAAATAACCCCAAATTCCACTGCCCATTTTTGCATTTCTGTATTATGTCCTTTTCCTCCTTAAAAGGGGGGAAACATCTTCTTTAGAACAGAAGCATCAAGAGGATACTACCTAAATACATAAATCCTATTGTCTCACTATTTATCTTTTTGTCCTCATGTATTTTTGGCTTCCATTTGTAAGAACACAAATTAAAATTTCAAGGTTAAAGTGATATCTGACAGAGACATGGAAATTCTTAGCTAGTTATGTGGAGATGGTACTTACGAAATACCCAAAGGACATGTTGTGTATTTTTAACTTGCTCTTAAGACCTCTGAATTCAAATGTGAGGGATTGCATACAGAGGATGAAGACAAATTATGTTATATGAAAGAAGAAAGGTTTTGGTTTTTTTTTTTTTCTTTTGCAATAGATGAAAGATGCTTCCCTCCTCTAATGAGTCATGAATGACTCATCTACTCTTGGGAAAATCTGAAGTGGCCAGTGATTTGATTGCTTTTTCTGCTGCAAACACATCTAAGAAGTGGAGCATAAGAAGTAAACAATAAAGGACCCTGTGAAATTCAAATGATTTTGTGTTTCTTTCCCAAATGACACCACCCTGAAAACAACTTTTAATGCAAAATATGAGTTCTCTTTCATATTGGTAGTATTTAAGTGTGGCCACTGAACCAACTGATTTTGGCTGAGTGCAATTTGGGTGTTGCGGGGGGGGTTCCTTTTTATCCTTTAATGGGATTCACAATAATATTGACCCAATTCAATCATTTTATAAATGAAAGCCACAGGATGACTTTCATCTTTTCTTATGTCTTGTCAATAAGATACCATCTATCTTCATTTCTGTTTCTTTCTCTCTCCAGACCCTTGAACTATTTTGATAACTTACAAAGCTAAGAAATGTTCAATGTTGAGGAAAAACACCAGAGAACTTTTTGAATTTCATTGTACCCCAAAGGCTGACAGCAAGAATATACTTCCTGGTACATAAGAAAGAAAAATGTATTTGGTATGACTGGCTGTTAATATGTCATCAGGATAAATCATAAGTCTTATTCTTGAGAATCTTAATAAAAGAAGTCACTTGAGACATAGAAAGTACAAAAATAATCACCAATAGGCTCTATCTATGACTAGAACCTGGGGAAATTTTGAAAGTGTTCATTCATAGAGACACTTAAAAAGACATTGCCCGAATTTATCATTGTCATAAATTCTTGCTGACTAAAAGTTTCCTTAAAGTAATTTACAATACCTATCATAAAATACTTCATCAAAAGGAAATACTTTCATTTAATACAAAACCGTAAACTCCCAAGGACTCAGGGACAATGGTCTCATCCTGTCCCCAGAGAGGATGGTGTGATCTATGACTTCTATATGCCTCAAGACTTAGTCTGGCTTCGTCTGATGTTCCTACCTTGGGGTTGTCACACAACTCTGATGAGTCTCTTTCCCTCTAGGACTTCAGGAAGAGAGGTGCTTTGAAATAACCACTCTGACTCTTCATCATCTTTCCTGGGCAGGAGGACAGAAAGGATGCTGCCATACACTAATTGGGTGATCAGAGGAAGTGGTATCTGATTGGTAAAGTAAACACCGTGTGTCCATGTTCTAGCCTCATGGTGGAGGGAGCTATTCCATGCTGGATGCTTCTGGATGCCTCAGTCACTCTATCTAGGCAATTGCTTTCACTTTGTCTTTAGGCCAGGAAAGCTGTTAGTTAGCTAAGGGGACCCTTGAAAGATAAAAGAAGTTTACACACCAAAGAACAGAACCATCAGCTTTCCATCTTTCTGATGTTCTTCCCTACAGACTGTTAAAGAAATTAATCCAAACTCTGGCACCAGCTCTGAAGGTGCCCCTGTGCTCTAGCCCAGTTTCCACTGTAGCTGGAACCCTCCATCTGAATGCTCTTGCTGACACTTCTAATTTTTTTCTCTAAAGTAAAACTCAAGGTCTTTCTCCAAAACTGGCTGCTCCGTCAGACTTACCACCTTCCTGTTTACTTGCCTTCAAAAGCTCCTTCAATCCCAGCATCTAAGTGGTATGCATCTGGCTTCGTGAACACCCTCATACCCATCTCTCCTACAGAGCTGAATGCCAGCAGTTTGGGCCAGCCAGACATCTCACTTTCTGCCTGAGAATCTTCAGTCTACTTCTGCTATCTCCCTAAAATATATTTTGCACAACATTGCCAAATAAATCTGCCTGAAGCACGGCTCCACTGATGTCACCCTGACATCAGAACCTTTCAACAGTTCCATGTCTCCTACCACAAGGAGTCTACACTTCGTAGGTAGCTTTCCCCTTCATTGTGATAACAAGCCATCTAGCCTCACTTCCCACTACTTCCTTCAAGCTGCACGTGGATGCTTGATTGTCCCCATGTTATTCTTGTGCCACTGCTCCTGCTCCTTGTTCATGACATCTTCACGGCTACCCATTGACAACCTATCCTTCCTTCTAGGTCAAGCTGAAGTACCATATTCTCTACCAAATATCCCTTTCCTCATGACTCCCAACAGGAAAGCTATTTTGTACTGATTGAATTTTGCTTCACTCTACAATTTTTGTACATATACTTATCTCCTATGTTCAGCTCTGAGTTCATTGAAGTCAGGGAGCCACCTTTGTCTTGACTCGGGTTTGTATCACTCAATTAACATTTTATTGTTGGATGGATGGATAGAATTTATATCCTATAAATATAAAGTTGATACACGAAACCATGGAATGCAGAGGTCTATTATCCAACCGTCAGGCACAGGGAAACAGTACCCTCTTTTCTCTTCAGACCCATGAGTCCTGGATAACCCCTGTCTAACTTGTAGTGTTGGCAGTTAAAAGAGATGCTTTAAAAAAGTAGCAGGACCAAGAATAAAGTGACTGAATGGAGCATGATGAGATAAGTCTATTTTCCATAGGAATCTGAAGACTTGGCAGTCTTGGAGAAGGGTGTTAAGCAAGGGAAGACCTGAACTGTGGGGTGGATGTAGAAACAAGCCAAGAGAAGACGGGGGGATGAAAAGAGGAGATTCACAGACAGTGGAAAACAGCCTGTGCATACGCATAGAGGTTTTGAGCATGGAATATTAGGGGAATGAGATAGTTGAAACATGGAGTTCAAGGAACTTGATGATGAGAAATAAGGCTGAAGAGGCATAGAGGGCCATTCATTAAATATTGGCAATCTTCTAGGAACTATTCCTTGATAATTTCACACCTTCGCTTGAGTCTGCATCGTTCCCCTCAAAGATCAGTTATTTGGGGGACTCAGAAGGCGCAGAGCTGATGGTTGGTAGCATCAGCAAGAAGTAAGAACAACCAAACCGAACCAAGGACTCGGAGACCTCACTGAAGCATTTCAGTTGCTGTTGGAATCAAAATGGTTGCAAGGTCGCACTACAGTGTCACGACTAGAGGTGGGGAGGAGGGGTGATGCTAACCCAGGCCTGGTGAAGGACTAGGTGGACAGAATCTCTTGTCAGCCAATCAGAATGACGGATTGCAATCTGAGCTTCACTTTTCTCAAACGAATGAACAGAACTCGCAATAATGGCAATTACACAACAGACACTGCTCAGATATCGGGCATGGTGCTAAATGAGGAGTGTGAGACTCTGTCTTCACCATAACTCCGTTGAGTAGGCATTGTTGATCCACAGTTTACAGATAAGGAAAGTGAGGTGTACAGGGACTAAGAAACCGGCCCAAGGGGCTCCTGGGTGTCTATGTCAGTTAAGCAGCTGCCTTCGGCTCCAGTCATGATCTCAGGTCCTGGGATCAAGTTCTGCATTGCACTGGGCTCCCTGCTCATTGGGGAGTCTGCTTCTCCCTCTCCCTCTCCCTTTGCTCCTCCCCTTGCATATCTGCTCTCTGTCTCTCTCTTTCATACAAATAAATAAAACTAAAAAGAAAAAAGGAAAAGCAGCTTTTCCAAGTTCATACATGCAGTACACATCTGAGCTGGGTTTCAAACCAAAGTAGAGGCATGCCCCAGGGCCCTATACCATGTGTTCCCTCCTTTCTCTCTTCATCAGGACTTTACTGCCAAGTTTACACAAGGCTGGTCTGGGCCATCACAAGTACTGAAAAATCAGGCTCACTGGGAAAAGAGAAATTAAAAGGCTACTGCTGCCCGGGCCCTAATGACATACAACCAGGGAAAAGAATCAGCGTGGAAAGCCAGCAAGTTATCTGCAGCCCCAGAGTACTGTCTGAACAAACAATCAGGAGAGACAGAACTATAAATAAGCCCTTGCAATGACTATAGTCATTGCCCTGTTTTTTTTTTCCAATTTATTTATTTTCAGAAACAGTATTCATTATTTTTTCACCACACCCAGTGCTCCATGCAAGCTGTGCCCTCTATAATACCCACCACCTGGTACCCCAACCTCCCACCCCCCCGCCACTTCAAACCCCTCAGATTGTTTTTCAGAGTCCATAGTCTCTCATGGTTCATCTCCCCTTCCAATTTACCCAAAAGCACATACCCTCCCCAATGTCCATAACCCTACCCCCCTTCTCCCAACCCCCCTCCCCCCAGCAACCCACAGTTTGTTTCGTGAGATTAAGAGTCACTTATGGTTTGTCTCCCTCCCTATCCCATCTTGTTTCATGGATTCTTCTCCTACCCACTTAAGCCCCCATGTTGCATCACCACTCCCTCATATCAGGGAGATCATATGATAGTTGTCTTTCTCCGCTTGACTTATTTCGCTAAGCATGATACGCTCTAGTTCCATCCATGTTGTCGCAAATGGCAAGATTTCGTTTCTTTTGATGGCTGCATAGTATTCCATTGTGTATATATACCACATCTTCTTGATCCATTCATCTGTTGATGGACATCTAGGTTCTTTCCATAGTTTGGCTATTGTGGACATTGCTGCTATAAACATTCAGGTGCACATGCCCCTTTGGATCACTACGTTTGTATCTTTAGGGTAAATTCCCAGTAGTGCAATTGCTGGGTCATAGGGCAGTTCTATTTTCAACATTTTGAGGAACCTCCATGCTGTTTTCCAGAGTGGTTGCACCAGCTTGCATTTCCACCAACAGTGTAGGAGGGTTCCCCTTTCTCCGCATCCTCGCCAGCATCTGTCATTTCCTGACTTGTTGATTTTAGCCATTCTGACTGGTGTGAGGTGATATCTCATTGTAGTTTTGATTTGTATTTCCCTGATGCCGAGTGATATGGAGCACTTTTTCATGTGTCTGTTGGCCATCTGGATGTCTTCTTTGCAGAAACGTCTGTTCATGTCCTCTGCCCATTTCTTGATTGGATTATTTGTTCTTTGGGTGTTGAGTTTGTTAAGTTCTTTATAGATTTTGGACACTAGTCCTTTATCTGATATGTCATTTGCAAATATCTTCTCCCATTCTGTTTTTTAATTGTAATAAGAAATCAATACATTACAGCAAGACAGAACAGTTCTCTATAACCCTACAACTCAGAGAGCCCAGGGAGAAACTTCTGGGGCTGCAGCTCCCATGTGGCAGGGCCAGAAGTCTTGGGTCAGGGAGATGTTGAGAGTTAGACATCAAGGACCCTTGGAAGAAGAGACTTTTGATAAGGTTCTTCAAGGAAGAGGCAAATGGAGCGTGGTATTAGGGCATCGGGGCGTTGCACAAAAGGTGTGAAGAACACGGATGGAGTGACAGCAGTCTCTCTACGTTAGTGGTGACAACAGAAACGGCAGAGAACTCAGAGTCGGAGCCGCAGCCCACCCCTCACGCATGCAGAGACCCTCTGCATAGTGATGGACGTGAGACCAGATGCCCAGGTCTTCCTGCAAGGAGGATTCATTGTTCCAGCTACGGAGAGAACTGTCACCAGGCAGCCTTCTGCTGTCAGCCCTCCCAGGAAACGCCTCACCCAAAGTCACACATCAATGTCAGATGGAGGCTGAGGGTGGTTAAAGGCTGAGCCAATTTGGTCAAAAAAGGACAAGCCTGATAAGCCCGTTAGGCTCCAGAGCCCCATGTCAGAGAGAGGCTTTCCCTCTACCCATCCTGCTTCCACCCACTCCCTTCCACAGGTGCTGATCCAAAGTTTGCTCCCTAATAAACACGTCACATGTCAGCTTTGTCTCAGAGAGAAAATCCCAGGGCAGCCAGCCCACCACAAGCGCACGGCCTGTGTTTTTACCGTATCCCTGGATTCCACCTATTTCCCTAACTTAATTTTACATAAGACCTACACATCCCTCTGTATTAGGCAACCGGATTTAGGGATCTTCTGTGATAAAAGGGAGACTACAGGGGAGCTGGGGAAGGCAAAGAAAGAAGCCAAACGTCCTATATTACAAAGAGCTGGGAGGGAAGGACAAATTCTGCACAGGCTGGGAGTTGGGGGAAGTTTCCGAGGGGTGATAGATGGGAGTATCTAGGCAAGGAAGGATTGTATTGGTGATCAAACAGATTTTGAGAAGAGTGACTAAAATTATGAATGGTATCCCCACTGGTGTTTTTCAGGAGACACAAGTAAATATTAGAATTGCTTTTTAATTACTCTGAGTGCTGTATCGTGGATTGAATATTTGTGACTCCACACAGAATTGGAGGCCCAGACTTTTATTAGGTGCATTGGTCAGGTTAATTAACAGTAGCTGCTTTAACAAACAAGCCCAAATCACAGTGGCTTAACATAATAAAGGTTTCTTCCTCACTCCCATCATAGTTAATTGAGGGTTGGATGTCTCCTTTTGGCAACTCCCCTCCAAGTTGTCTATCTTGTGATACTGCCATTTTATACACTGTCACTCAAGCCCTGGGTCCCTCTGCCACCCAGAGAGCTTCCCATTTACTCCTACCTCAAAAAAAAAAAAAAAAAAATCCTTCATCTAATTTTCTTAACCTTGCTTTTAGCCAGGGGAGGTTGTTCCTCTCTCCTCTGGAGAGCCTCTGGCTTCCAGCTGAGTTTGGTCAATGGGTTTTCAGGCAGGAGATTAAGAGAGGGGGGAAAGCAAAAGAGGTTTATTTTCTCCAGCTTCCTCCCCTGTTGGGTTACCTTGAGAATGCTGAGTTGCCTGACCAAAGGTCATAGATCTGACTAGGTAATTCTCTCTACACCCCTCACCGTCCCCAAGCTCTTTAACTGTGTTTGCCCTGGGCCCTTCAGGCCTCAGATGAGTAACAGCCCTATTGTCCTTTAAGGCAGGGCACTGCAATATCCCTTGTGGTTTTCCCAAACTCCACCCTCCCCTTACCAATAGCCCCTTAAATTAAATTCCTTTGGGTGATGCTAACTTGAATGTATCTTCTCTTTCATGCAACCAGGGCTAATTCCTCAGGAAAGAGAGCTGGGAGGCAGAGTGTCATGTGTGCCCAGGGAAGAGGGTCAAGACCCGGTATTTGGAGTACTGGCATTTTCTGTCCCCTTCTTCCAGTGATGTTTGCTACTGTTTTTGCTTGGTTTGGAGAAGCAAATGCTGTTTGCATATCCTGATGGATTTCTCAGTCTTTTCTTTATATTCTACACTGCAATTATACATGAAATTTTTATCATGCTTTACTTATTTTCGTTCAGTTCAAAATATAATTTTATTTTCCTTGAGACTTCCTCTTTGACCCATGGATTATTTAGAACTGCCGGGTTTCATTTCTATATTTGGAGGCTTTCCCATTACCGTTCTGTTACAGATTTCAATTTTGATTCCATGTGGCCGGAGGATACCCTCTGTATGACGTCAATCCTTTTAAATTTCCTGAGGTTTCTTTCGTGTTCCTGGATGGTCTGTCTCGGTGACTTGTCCCCTGGGTACTTGAAAGGCATGTGGATTCTGCTGTCATTGGGCAGTGCTCTAAGCTGACTAGACCCTGCTGACTGATGGTGCTGCATTCTTCTGTATCCTGGCTGATTTTCTAATTGTTCTATCAGTCGTTAAGGAGAGAAATGCTGAACTCTCCAGCTATAATTGTGGATTTGTCTGTTTCTCCTTTTAGCATTATCAAGTTTTGTTTTACGTGCTTGGCAGCTCTGTTGTTAGGTATATACACATTTAGGATCCCGACGTCTTCCTGGTGGACCAACTCTTCCATCATTATACAAAGTCTCTCTCTCTCCCTGGTAATGTTCTTTGCTCTGAAGCCTCCTTGATCTGATGTCAGTGTAGCCACTCCTCCTCTGCTTTCTTTTGATTTACTGATAAATTATCTTTTCATCCTTTACTTTCATCCTTTACTCTTCCTGCCTGTAGTGTTACACTCCAAGTAACTTCTTATGGATGGCATGTAGTTGTGTCATGTTTGGGTTTTTTCCCCTTCTATCAATCCGTATGTTTTAATTAATGCATTTAGACCATGAAATCCAATGTATTTATTAATATGTTAGGGCTTAAATCTGCCATTTTATTTTCTGTTTTCTATTTGTTCCTTCTGTTTTTCATTTGTTTTCTTTTTCTTGCCCTCATCTGGGTTATCTGAACATTTTTGTACACAATTCCTTCTTTCATCTTTTCTTCTCTGTTTAGGGAATTCCTTCTAACCATTCCTATAAGGAAGGTCTGCTGGTGAACAAGGTCTCTGAGTTTTCCTTCTTCTTAGACTGTCTTGATTACACACCTTTACCCCTGAGGGATATTTTCGCTAGTTATGTATTTCTGGGTTGACAGATCTTTTCTTTTGGCATTTAAAAAATATCATGTTATTTCTTTCTGGCCTCTCTGCTTTCTGATAAGAAATCTTCTGTCATCCAAACTGCTTTAACCCTCTGGACATAGTCTGATTTCTTTTCCTGGCTATGATCAATACTGTTTCTTCATCTTCAGAAGTTTTCAGAAGACGATGATGTGTCTTCACGTGAATTTCTTGGGATTATCTTACTTGGGATTTGCTCAGCCTCTTGAATCTGAGGTTTATGTCTTTTGCCAAATTTGGGGAATTTCTGGCCATTATTTTTTTCAAATACATTTTCAGCTCCACTCTTTCTCCTGGCCTTCTGTGACTAAAATGATCTTTTTCATAATCTCTGGGACTCTGTACATTTTTTTAAGGTCTACTTTCACTTTGTGGTTCAGACTGAGTAATTTCTGTTGTCTTGTCTTCAAGTTCACAGAATCTTTACTCTGTTCCTTCCATTCTATCTGGAGGGTTTTTGTTTTAAATTTAATTATTATATATTTCAGTTCCAATATTTCAAATTGATTCTCCTTTATAAATTCTTTTCTTTCTGAAACATTCTCTTTCTTTTCTGTTTTTTTTTTTCTTCATTTGCTTCAAGGATGTTCATAATTCCTCACTGAAGCATTTTCATGTTAACTGCTTTAAAACCCTTGTCAGATGTTTTCAACATCTATATGATTCATCATCTAGATGTAGGCATCTGTCAATTGTCTTTTCTCATTCACATTGAGATTTTCCTACTTCTTGGTATGATGCGTGATTTTCACTTGTATCTTGAACAGTCATCTACTATATTATGAGACTCTGGTTCTTCTTTAAGTCTTCTTTTTCAGCAGTCCTCCTCTGACTGTGCCACCTCATTACTGCCAGGTGATGATGAATGTCTAGTTCCCCACTCAACCTCCATTTGGCGGGGAGGGGTATCTCATTACTACTGAAGGGTAGGACCCCAGGCTCCCCATTAGGCCTCTACTGACACCATCTTGGCTGGTCAGAGAGGGGTACCTCATCTCATTACTGTTTCCCCTTTGGGGAATGTGGACATCTAGGCTGTCTGCTGGGCCTTTGCTGACGGTCTGGGGGTAGGGATCACAGATTTTTCTCATGGTGTTAGGGTGGTCTGTCTTGCTACACTGCCCTTTTCCTGGCCCTTGGAGAGAAAAGACTTTTCTTAGGGATTTGTTATTTGTCTGAACCTCTGCCCAGCAGGATACCCAAGAAGGGATAGATGAGCTGGCTGTGTTCAGGCTTAATATACCCCCTAGGAGTTAAGTCAAGTACATTGGTAAACAAGACCCTGAAAGGGATACAAATCAATCAGAGACGACTTTATGTAGTGACTCTTTCTACATGGTTAGGTGTAGTATAAAGCACTCAGGGAGGAAGGAAGGAAGGAAGGAAAGAAGGTAGGTCAGAAAATCCATTCCCAAGCTTGAATCTTGCTGATTCTCTGTGGCCTCCAGCAGCTCAGCTGGTTCTTCAAGGCTGGTGCTGACAAAAGCTGCAACATTTCACATCCTTAAATGGCCTTGGGCATGGGAGGCCATCACCCATCAGGCAAGTCAAACTGGAAGACTTCTTGCTCTCAGACTGCTTCCCTAGTTGTCTTCTGGGGCCTGAAAAACTTGTCCTTTCTTCCCTCCAATTCCCTCCACACTCACTGGCATAGAAGTATGTACCTGCATTTAGCAACTGTTTACTGAACTCCTACTCTATATTAGGTAACAAGCTAAGCATGGCATTGAGAGAGATCACCAAACCAGACCTGATCCTATCCTCCTCTAATGAGAGAGAGATTCTTCTGCTGCAACCTTACTGCTTTAAGTTAGAGAGGGTAAATTATAATACACATGCTACCAACTCCTCACCCACAGTGAACATAACTAATTAATCATGTCATGATACATCACCAAGCCTGGATTTAGCTTCAGTTTTCTTCTCAACCAATCAATAACAGCTGGCCCCAAAGATGAGCATATTTGCCACCTTCAGATGAAGTCTTTGTTCTCTACTCCAGTTCTGTTCTCATTTGGATCTTTTCCATGGTTCATGGAGAATAAAAGGCATCCATATTTCTGAGATTTGATGTTTATTATCTAGAAATGCTCTGATTAGTGGAAGACTTGGCATGCAGTTGATTATGCTTGGTGTGAATCCCTCTTATAAATGGATACAGAACATCTGTAATGCAGTGTTACTCCTTCTTCCTTCAAGATATTATCACGAAGTAAACTACAAACTTAAGAATGAAGTTAACATTCAATGAACTTTTTTATAAAAGTGTAACTGTAGTGTACCTGTGTGGCTCAGATGGTTAAGCATCTGCCTTCAGCTCAGCTCATGATACCTGGGTCCTAGGATCAAGTCCTGCATTAGGGCTCCCTGCTCTGTGGGGAACCTGTTTCTCCCTTTCTTTCTCTTTGCCACTCTTCCTGCTTGTGTTCTCTCTCTTTCTCTCAAATAAATAAATAAAATCTTTTAAAAAATAAAAATGAAAAAATAAAGTCTAACTACAGAGCTGCAGGCTTCCTTGGGAAAGCCTTACTTTTTTCCCATTTCTCAGATCTTATGGATAACTCAGTGAGTGAAAAACAGGCAATCACACCTCTCACACATAAGCTCTCCCTGTGTCCTGAGCTGGCTTGCTGTGTCTCACAGTTGGGCTATAGAATGTCACCAAAGAAAGTACATCTTTGTGGTCTGCTATATGGAATGAAACTGTAGGAAACACAAATTTGAAGCAAAAATATGAAATGCATTTCTTTAACTTTTTTTAGAAGTACAATCGATTCTCATCATCCATGGTACTTGTGTTCAATAGCATCACAACAAACACTGGACTGGCTAATATGGAGCCACTGCTCCTGGGAAAATACAAAGTTAGGTTCCTCTAAGCCCTGGCCGTGACATTTTCACCAACCAATTAACTCAGAACCTTATTTTATGTGCATTTCTATTTAAAGGCACCGTATTTAACATATATTATTGATTCATTAACATTGAATGCATGGCCAACAGCAGGAAGCTTATCGAACACACATATTTTCTGCATATGGCACATCGCAGCTTCCTTGCGCTTAGGAACACTAGATAATAATTTAGCACTTGTGGGCCATTTTAAATAACAAGATCACCCAAAAACAACACAAAAATGCACTAAAACATGGTACCAAATAGACTGCAAAAAGGACAGTTGTTTGCAGCATGAGAGCTGAAATAAGAACACACAGTCCCTCTGTTCCACCCAAGCTACAAACGTATGTATCAGACAACTTAAATTTTCTACTGCCTTGGCCATGTATGCAGATAAGCAAAAACGTCTCACAAGTATTGATTTGGGGATTACAAATAAATTTTAGCAAGTAGGCAGATTCGCAAATACAGAACCCACAAATAATGAGGATCGACTGTATTATGTTACTGCCATGACTCATTTTACACTGTGTACTGTCCGTCATGATAGGAGGTCAAAAGAATCTTGAAGGACTCTAGTGTATGAAACTGTTTTCAAATATTTGCTGCAAATCTAGAAGAAACGTAGAGTTCTACTAACTTATCCTGTTGTGGATTTTCGTGTCTCCATAAACCACTGTACTCCCTGGTCCCAGTGTATTTCTAAGTTTATAGTGTATTTATAGCAAATGCCTACTTAGGACTTTTTTTTCCTCCTATTTAGGAATTCTTCATGGATTCCTTAAACTTTTCCTTCTTTCTTTCTTTCACTGCCATTTTAAGCCTTTCTGTGGCACCCATCACCATTTTCATTTGTTTGCTTACTTGGAATAGTTTTGCTAATTCAAAGTAGGTAAGCAGAGGCCAACCTTCACCCATCAGAGCATCTAAGCCTGTGTGATCTAAGTTTTGCGGCCTCTGCGAGAAGCCTTGTTTCATGTTGCTCCTTTCTCTGTAGGAAGAACCTGGAGCTCACCCGCCAACACAGATGATGTAGCAGTCCCTAGGAGCAGTAGATAGGGACACCTCTGTCCTTGAGCTTCGCAGGCGTCTGTGCCTGGGGAAGGGACCATATGAAATTGCACCTGGCGACCACTTCTTAGGATGGGAGCAGATGAGAGACTGATAGGAAGAGAATCTGAAACTGGATTGGGTACTGCAGAAGTCCTGGCCAATACCCCCATCCCCTTCTTCTGTGGAGTATGTTCAGCCAAGAGGAATCAGCTCCTAGAAGATGGAGCAATATTATGCCAAGGTATCTTCTAGATTCACTCTTCAAGAAGGCATCTCAACTTGGAGGCTCTGTACTAGCTGCAAATCTTGCAGGTGATACCCAAGAATGACTTTCCTATTGAGATGTGGGAATGACCGTGCTGTCTCTCACTAGGAATGTGCCAGGTTTGGTTTGCTAGTACTTCAAGATCCACTCCTTGGAAACTAAGGACTGTGGGAATGGAGCAGATTTCATAAAACAGAAACTCAAAAGGGGAAATTAGATTGAAATACTGTGAGTCTGACAGAAAGCTAGGCACATTGTGAGCGCTGAATTAGTATCTGTTTAATCCATTGAAAATATCCCCTGGGGAAGGAAGGAAGGAATGAAGGAACGCACGAAGGAATGAAGGAAGAAAGGAAGGAAGGCAAGCGAGCCCCAGCAGCTAGCTAGAGATTGATTCCCATTGTAGGCAAACTGGTGGTGGGGTCAAGACAGTGGCCTCAGCACTTCAAACTACGCGGGTGTGCGTGGGCAGATGGTTGGGAAGAAACCCAAGCACGCAGATTCTCTTCCTTGTTTCTCCATCAGCCTCCCTTACCATCCTCTTCCTCCCTACACATCCTGGACTTCACACACAATATTGATACACAACTCCAACATGAAGTATTCGGGCAGGAGAGGGAGCAGGAGCTTTGTGCCAAGTGCCCACTGGAACCGCACCGTAGGGTTGTTTTCTGTGTGAGAAACATTTATACACGCTTTCCCCCCCCATTTCCCATATTGAGCTCATCTGGTTAGCGGCCTCTGCTTCCAGCTTTGCGTAATTCCCTCTGCCGGTGGCACAAAGCACTTTTTCCAAAGTCTAAGGAACAAATTCGCAGGGCTAGGCTAGTGAGTGTTTTGTTTTTACTTTCTCACTCTATCTTTCGGCAATGTGATGCCATATTTATGGTTTTGAAAATGAAAGGAATCTGAATACATCACAAAAGTCCCTTCACGCATAAGGGTTCTCCAGTAATGGGACTTAACGAGTGTCTGTGAATTAGAGGCTCCATTCCACATTCCACTTGCGCTGGTCATTTCCCTTTCATCCTATCACCAGGCACACAGAGTCGGGCGGTACAGGATCACTCTGAGCGCTGTGAGTAGAGATTTCCTGTGCCATTGACTTGCTGCCATTACAGCCCACACGTGACATGTCTAAAAGTTACTAGTTGGGAATTATGGCAGAAGGAACTTCAGAACATAAACCAAGGAAATGGCAACATGTGGGCAGCCCAGCAGCACCAGGTGGGAGTTGACCTGGACAGACCGTTACAAGGAGATGGATTTACCATCCTTGTATGTGGTCTACTCACATTTTCATCGCCTAACAACTGTCTTCAAAAACAGTGATTAATTTGTAAACACTGCCAGAATTACTTTCTAGCTGGTTTGTGGGTTTTGAGGGTATATTTTGTTTTCATGTTTTGTTGTGATTCTTGTTTTTGTGTCTGTGTTAAGAGTAGATCTGTACAGGGGCGCCCAGGTGGCTCAGTCGGTGAAGTGTCTGCCTTTGGCTCAGGTCACGATCCTAGGGTCCTGGGACGGAGCCCCGCATCTAGCTGATGAGGGAGCCTGCTTCTCCTTCTCCTCCCTGCCTGTGCCGTCTACCTCTTTTTCTCTCTCTCAAATAAATAAATAAAATCTTTTTCTAAAAAAAGAGGAGATCTGTACATAAAGTTGCAGTAGTTAAAGCTTTGCCTTTTTGGAAAAACAAAGTAAGAACTAAGCGTGTGCATGGTAACTGGTGTTTATGAGAGGAGAAATATGAGGGAAGATGCTTTAAGGGAGAAGTCAGGGGACAGTTGTCAGGCTGTGAGAATTTTTTTTTTTTCTTATCAGGTACAGGATTTTGAATTAGGAAATACTTCTCCCAAAATTGGGAGAAGACAAAGGAATAAGTTTACCTTTGTATTGTATGATCCTTTAAAAAGGAAAGTACATACTATAATATAAAAGAGAAAAAAGCTTTTATGAGTTTTATAAATGGGTTTCTTACAGGATGGCTTGTTCTGTAACTGTTATCTTATCACTTCAAATAGATATAATTTGAATAAATCTTATATGGGAAAGAATCAACAAAAATGATATTTTAAGGAAAAACAAAAGAAGCCTGAAATCAGGCAGTCTGGAGTTGGTACTGGGGCTCCCAGGTTTACCAGGGATCCAGCCTCATTCTATCTTGATGCTCCACCAAGCTACAGCTTCACCACATGGTCTAATAGTGGCTGCTCAAGTTCCAGCCATCACGTCCCCATCTCAAGCAATGGGAAGGCCAAACGGTCTTCTCCTATGGGATCATATTCCATCTGACAACCTTCCCACATGTTTCATTCAATATTTTAACACTATAACTTTCTCTCACCTGGCCCCATCTCAGTTAAGAGAGGTTGAGAAATGTGTCTTTCGACTGGGCACATTGTTGCTCTGAGAGAATTCAAGCCTCAGTTATTAGGGCAAGACAGATGGATGAATATTGGGAAATAGTTCAAAGTCTAAAATTCTCTTCTAGGAGGGAGGAAAAATAAGACAAAAGCTCCTGGCTCTTACTGCGCTCACAAGAGACACAGATATTAATGAAAGAACCACACTAATACAGGAGAAATCACAGCTGGGGTAAATTAGCTGAGAGCCTATAGCAAGGGGATTCAGGAACCAAACAAAGAGCCAGCTGCGGAGCAGGAAGAGAGGATGATGGGCTGAAGAAAGGTGAAAAAGGTGCTTCCCAGCAGCAGAGGGAGGTATAAATCAGACCAGACAGCAGCTGAAAGGTGCGGACCTCCTTTCACCTTCTAGGAGCCTTGGGAAGACTTACCAGAGTGGAGACAGGGATTCCATACCTAGATTCCCACTTTGGAAACATCTGGCTGCTAATGGGATATGGGGACAAGGCTTTTGGGTGGGGATTACTGCAAAAATCCATACAAGTGGGTGGTTTCCAGAAAGAGTCAGCCTGCCCTAAAACACTCAGGATACAAAGCAAGAGTTTTCTCTGAGAAAAACCACACTGTGGGATGTTTCCTTGGGAGAAGAGAAACAACCGTTTTCTGATCTGTATAGTTCCACCTACCTAATCCCGGGTGGCCAGGCACACTTCTGAGGAAATTGGGCAGCATTTAAAGACATAGGCTCCCTGTGGTCCAAAGCTTCATCTAATAATGGGTCTGAAGTGGGTCTTGGGAGGGAAATCGGCATGAGTCTACCTGCAGCTTTTGATTTCTTCCTTTGTGCATTTTCCTGGCCCCTAGCTGAGTTTCTGATGTGGAACAGGGGGTCCGGCCAGGTGAGCCCACAGAGACTGGCAGGGGAATGCTTGGGGCTCTGTGCCCGTGGCGTCTGCAGCTTGGGGGGGAGGGAAGGAGAGGGGGTAGTTAGGACTGAAATGAGAGGGTACTCACTTCTTTACCCCTAGCAACTGCCTGGCCCAAAGAAGACCCTCGATTGACTTAGTGTTTACTGAATGGAAGGATGAATACATTGACTGTTCTGTCATTGTACTGGAGAAGTAGTGGGAGAGAAAAGAAGGGACATCATGGGGGACCATCGGATTGGAGAGAATAAGCCAGGAAGAAAGGTGAAACTTCTCAGGGCAGATTTTATGTCAACGCTGCTCAGGGCATCCCCACCTGGGGATGTAGAGTAGCTCCTGCAGCCTCCTCTTCTGGCTCTTGCGTACTTCCACCCGGGTGGGCACCATCACAGATGCCTGCAATGTCCTCTCTGGCTTCTGCACTTGCTTGAAGTTCACTCCCAACACTTTCTATGAGAAGTCCGCCCACTTCCATCCCAGCTTCTCACATCCTTCCTCCAGCTCAGTCCCCCAAGTCCAAGAAACACCTTTACCTCCACTTGATGCCCTCTGGTTCAGGCCCCAGCTAAAACATCTCATCATGGGTTCTGAAGCCAAGCAGACTTGTGAGGGTTTAGATTCTGGTTCATATGTCTACAAAATTGGAGACAACCATAGTGCCTAGTTTATCTGGTTGTGAAAAGTTAATAGGAAGCCCCATGGCAAACACTTAGCACCACACCTGCTTCCTAGTGGTTCCCCAGTAAATTAAACCATTGCAGTCACTCTCCACAGCCCTGGTGCCTCTGCCTCTCTCCCCTACATTCCTTCTTAACTTTGGGGCTGGTGGCTCTTTTAGCACAACCCACAACCCGTAAGTGAGGCTATAAAACAGTACATTCCTTCATAGAAACAGCCTTGTGAGAAAAATTCCATTATTAATATCCTCATTTTACCTGTGAAGAAAATCAAGCACAGACAGGTGAGGTAGATTGCCCAAGGGCACAGAACTTGGAGGAGGCAGAGCTAAAATTTAAAGCCAGGCAGTTTGGGTCAAGTCCACACAATTAATCCCTACACCCGGACTAAAAGGAACAGTCATCCTCAGCTCCTGAGGAAAGCATGTGGTTTTGTCAATTCTCCACTGAAGAATTTGGAAAAGCTAAGCCTCAGCTCTGGCCCGCCTCACCTGAGAAATATAAAGAATAAAGCTCCATGCCCCCCCCCAACCCAAGATGAAGCTCCAAATGTCAATGTCCAAGCCTCCAAGTCCACAGAGCAATGGCGGGTGGGCCCCAGGCTGAGAGTCAAGAAGAAAAGCAAGAAGGAAGGAAAATGGAAATAGGAGCTCAGGCAGCATCCAAAGCAAATCTGAGCATACCCTGGAAGGTAGCCGGCCAAGGAAAGGAAAGAGTCATCTGCCCTGTTGGTTCGTGTGTCCAGTACCTGCTGCATTACTCACCACAAACTCGCGGGCAAGAGAACGCTTGAGTTCTCACCAAGCTTACACTATGGTGCAGAAAGACAGCAAGTGTTCAAATCCGGAAAGTAGAACACGTACATGTTAAGAGGGTAAGAGCCTTGCAGAGAATTCAAATAGGGTGGCGTGATAGGTCTGGGATTCCTGACCTTAATGGCACATTACAATCCCCAGGGGTGAGTCTGAAAATCCAGATGACCCGGGGGATCACCAGATCCTTTAAACCAGAATCCATGGTGGGTGGTATCTGGGTATTAGTATTCTTTTTTAAGATTTTGTTTTAATATTTTATTTATTTATTTGACACAGAGAGATCACAAGTAGGCAGAGAGGCAGGCAGAGAGAGAGGAGGAGGAAGCAGGCTCCCCGCTGAGCAGAGAGCCCGATGGAGGGCTCGATCCCAGGACCCTGAGATCATGACCTGAGCTGAAGGCAGTGGCTTAACCCACTAAGCCACTCAGGCGCCCTTCTTTTTTAAGATTTTATTTATTTATTTATTTGAGAGACAGAGAGCGAGAGGGGGTCAGGGGGAGGAGCAGAGGGAGAGGGACAAGCAGGCTCTGCACTCTAACACCTTGTGGTGCACACGATATGATTATGCCGGTGTTAGTTCAGTGAAAGCAAACGTATCCCCTTCGGTTTCTTTGTCTTATACTATTCTTGCCTCTTACTGATTGCATAATATTTCTCCTTGCAAACTGCACATCCCAAGTAAATAGTTGCTGAATGAATAAGATGGTTTCCATCTGTCATCTTGCAGATACGTTCATAGAAAAAAATGAAAAACAAAGCATAGATCGCTTTGTGATTCCATTCCTTCCTTTCGCTTCCCCTGTTCACATTCCCGGTTTATCTTTCTCACGGTTTAAGCCAATTACAGCCCTGACACCCCTTCTTGCAGCACCACCTGGTCAGCTTTCGCTCACAGGCTTGGAGTGAAGGTCACAGGATGAAAAGACTCTCCCTCCCCGTTTTCTTCCCAGTTCCAAGATGCAACTGTGCCACCCAGCAATGCATCCTCCTTGTGCACAAGGCCTGAATAACTTGCCTTTTGAATGGTTCTGATTATAGGATGGAAAAATTGCATTCTAAAATTTGCAAATTCATAATATTCTCCAAAAAAAAAAAAATGAGCCTTGTAGAGTTAACGTTCCATTTAAAAATGTACTCTGAAAGACCTGCAAGTTACAAGGCCGACTTTGACAGACAGCTTCTACTGCCTTTGGCATTTCAGTAATGACCCCAGAACTGCTATTGACCTGCCAGCATGCTTGGTAAAGTGACAGTCTGCTCGATTTCTTCCCCTATTAAAATGTGGTGGGAGCAAGTGGGAGGGACGGGGGAGAGAGAGCAAGAAGGCAGGAAGGGAAAAGGAAGGGGAAGGGAGAAAAATAAGACATACCAGCTGGGACGGTGGCTCCCCGTGATGTCCACATTGGAACCCTCAGAACCTTGCATCCATGTTGTGTTACATTCCAAAGGAGAAGTAAGGTTGTGGATAGAATTAAGATTGTTAATCAACTGACCTTAAAATAAGAGATTATCCCGGATTGTCCAGATGGTCCCAATGTAATCAAAAGGAGAGTCAGAGATGTGACAACAGAAGGAGATTCTGAGAAATGGAATGTTGCTGGCTTTGAATACGGAGGTAGGGGCTGAGAATCAAGGCACGGGAGTAACTTCCAGAAGGTGGAAAAAGAAAAAGAAAAAAAAAAAAAAAAAGGATTCTCTCCTCTAGTTGCTAGTTTGCTTAGCAACTGAGCTTTGGGGAAGAGAAAGAATGAGAAATTGGGGTATATGTTTGTTTGCTGGTGCGAAATCAGCAAAGGGCAAGGTGCTCATACCTTGATTTTAGCCCACTGAGAACTTTCCTGGACTTCCAAACTATATACTCAAAGGAAAAATTTGCGTTATTTTGTTTTGGTTTTCAAAGACTTTATTTATTTATTTATTCACTCATTTTATTTATCTATCTATTTATTTATTTATTTATTTGACAGACAGAGATCACAAGTAGGCAGAGAGGCAGGCAGAGAGAGAGGGGGAAGCAGGCTCCCTGCCAAGCAGAGAGCCTGATGCAGAGTTTGATCCCAGGACCCTGAGATCATGACCTGAGCCGAAGGCAGAAGCCCCAACCCACTGAGCCAGCCAGGCACCTCCGTTTGTGTTGTTTTAAGCCACCAGGTTTGTGGTGATGTTTGACAGCAGCAATAGAGAACTACTACGTAAGGCAAGGAGCAGGGAAGAGGCATGTCTTAGAAGGAAGATCCTCTGTGCCACCTACTGGACTGGGGGAACTAATGTCAGCAAACTTATGGGCATTTCTGGTACATTCTGGACACTGGAAGTAGATTCTCTCTTAAACAACTGAGCTTGTGCGAACTTCAAGAAAAAAAATGGCCATCCCTAGGCAGACATGCAAAGCCAGAGGGGAGGGTGGGCATTCCGATGGTAAAAGGAGATCATGGAAAAGAATGTGGAATGTCTTGTTTGTGAAGCAGGAGATGAAAGGGAGTTTCATTATGAAGAGCAAATACGGAAAACACACATGGTGCCTGAGAACTTACCATGAGCTAGACACATGGCAAGACGCAGGGAGATGGTGCCAGAGGAGACATGGACACTGCCCACATGGAAAATCAAACTTCAGCAGATGCTCGGCTCCAAATAGGCGCAATGACATACCATTCTCCACCCACCAAGATGACTATAACTGAAAAGACAGACAACACAGAGTGCTGACAAGGATGTGGATGAACTTGAACCCTCCTACATTGCTGAGGGGATGGCAAAAACGATTCAGCCACTTTGGGAAATGGTTTTTCAGTTCCCCCAGAAATGGGAACATAAGAGTTACCATACGACCCAGCACTTCCACTCCCAGAGAAAGGGAAACGACATCCACACAAAAACGCAGGCATAAATACTCACAGCGGTATTATCCATAACAACTTAAAGGTAAAAACAACCCAAGTAGCCATCAACCAATAAACGGATCGATCGAATCTGGTATATCCACAAAATGGAATATTATGGAGCCATAAAAAGGAGTGACGTTCCGATAATACGTATTACAGCCTGGTGGCTGTAATACGGATGAATCTTAAGAACATGAGGCCAAGAGAAAGAAGTCTATAGGAAAGGCCATATATTGTAGGATTCCATGTATAGGAAACATTGAAATGGGCAAGTCTATAGAGACAGGAAGTAGATTAGTTGTTCTCTAGTGCTGGAGGGAGGAGGAAGCGTATTAACGGAGTGGTAGCTAAGGGCAGGGGGTTCCTTTTGAGCAAGATGAAAATGTTCTAAAATTAATTGTGGGGATGGTTGTACCATTTTGAGGGTAGGTTGTGAGAAAAAGATTATTGAATTGTACACTTTAAATTGGCAAATTGTATCGCATATGAGCTATATCTCAGTACAGCAATTACAAAAAAGAAAAAATGCAAGAAGGATCAGCATAAAACACCCGAGCCAGGAACAAGCCAGAGCAAAGGCAACCAGAGGCTGGTAGCGGATGCCACAAAGGTTTGTCTGGGGCAACTCAGGCTACCAGGGCTTGGCGACTTGGAGATCGTCATCAAGGCTATTAGCGAAACCCAGCAGGTCAACTTGCTTCTTCCCTGATCTGAGGCACCTGACAAAACTGAGTGGCTCAAAGATGCTCATCTGTATGGTCTCCTTAGGGCTCTGGGAGTCTGTCGGTTCTGGGACCACAGGAGATCAGTTCCTGTCGTGACTCCGAACGGAACTGCCCACGTGCGTTCTGTGGCACAGTCGCCTCATACCTCCCTCGCCTGCAGGAAGCATCTCAGTCTCTGTTCTTCAGGAGTCGGAGCTGTGGGGCCTCGTTCAGATGGGTTTGGGCTGACGGTGCCAGTAGAAAAAGACATTCTAGGGCCCCGTTCTGAAAATTCCAGTGCTTTTGGACTACAAAAGAAAAGGGAAAAGGAAGAAGGGGAAAGGAGGGGAAGAGGGATGGAGAGCGGTCACTTGTGGTCACAATCCATCTGAGGGGTCATTTTGTCACTGTCGGAGGTCACGTGGGACTGGAAGCCCCTGGAGGGCAAGCTGTGCCCATGCTCTCTATGCTGTGCCAGCTGTTCCAGCACCAAGGACACAGTATGTGCTCAAAATGACTGACTGATTAATGCAAAGGAGTAAAGAGGGGGCAGTAATGTAAAATACCAGTTTTTCTTCTCCTGCTGCTTCTAGTCTTTGTGTAGAAATTTATTTGTCAACCATACGAATTATGACCCTCCTACAAAGGCAGAAGAGGCAATAGATAGGGGAGTTTAAGATGACATGTGTTATTTTTACTTAGGTGTCCTTGTGAGCACTTTGTCCCAGGAAGGGCAGCTGGGAATGAGATGCACTGAGGGTCCCTAGGTTGGGGTATAACCCACTACACCCAGAGAGAGAGAGCAGAAAGCCCAGTGCAAGACTTCAGTTTGCTTAACAACTGAGCTTTGGGGAAGAGAAAGAATGAGAAATTGGGGTATATGTTTGCTTGCTGGTGCCAAGATGTCTTAGTTGGAGTTGCTGTAATTACTGGTTGTAAAATATGTCTACAGAACTCCCTTCCAAAAAAAGGGCCCTAATTCCCCTCTGTTGAGTGTGTGCTGGACCTAGTGCTCATTTCTAACTAAAGTGGAGATGACAGGAGACGCCTGAGGGAAGTTGTGGGTCAGCTGAATGGGGACCACATCCTAATCCCTAACACCTTTGGGTGACAAAAGGGACTTTACAGATGTGATTAAGGATCTTAAGATGGGGAGATTATCCTGAATTATTCTGGCAGGTCCTAAGTAATCACCAGGTCCTTACAAGAGGAGGGCAGAGAGGACTTAACCCCCAAAGAGGAAGAAGCTGATATGATGAGGAATGAGGTTGATCTCAAGAAGCTGGAAAAGTCAGAGCTAAAAAATTTCCCCTGGAGCTTCTAGAGGGAACATGGCCAAACTGACACCTTCCTTATAGCCCAGTGAAACTGATTTTGGACTGCTGACCTAGAGAACTGTAAGAGAATAAGCTTGCGTTGTTTAAGCACCAAGTTTTTGGCCATTTGCTACAGTGGCCGTGGGAAATACATAGGTCGTAGAAGACCTTGCTGCTTCTATCTTGCTCTCTTCAATCATCGGAAAGCTAGCTGCCATGTCAGAAAGACACTCGAGAAGCAATAAAGGGAATGTTTTCAAGCCAGCTATCCGTGCAGGCAGCTGAAGCTATTCCCATCAGGGAACTCTGGCATTCATTGCAGAACATGTGCCTCACCCCACTGAGAGCTAAAGAAGCTGAAGTGTGTACACCAACTCCCATCCACCATCGGGGGGAGGACTGTCCCTGGCATGGGAGATGGGGAGGACGTTAATTTCTCGAGATTGCTAGTCTGGTGGACTAGGGCCTGGTGGCCAGGGAAATCCAAGGAAAAAAAATGCAGTTTTTCAGGGTTGGAAGTCCAAAGGGCAAGGGGATGTGGGCAGAATTCTGGGAGCTTCTGCTACACCAGGCAATCAAAAGTAGGGGGTGTGGCAGGAGAGATCACCCAAATCAGAGTTTCTACAGAAGGATGAGCAGATGTCAAAAAACCCAAATAGGGACTTTTTCTACAATCCTGGAACTCCAACTGTGTGCCGGCAGTTAATATGCAGAATTCCTAATTCTTCAACAGGGGCAGTGGGGTGTCACATCGCTCCCATCTTGCAGATGGAAATGTTGAGGCTCAGAGAGTTTGGGGGGCTCGTCCAAGATTACGCCAGGCCAGTGGGCACAAACGGGAGAGCGACTCTTCTCAGAGGGCTCTCTCCGGCCACTTCGGCAGCTGCAAGGGAACTGTCTTTAAAGCAGGAACAGCACAAATCTGTCTCCAGACAGCCAGTGCCCTTTGGATTTCATGCCCCGCACATGGCAGTGTCATGCTACGTTACTTCCAAATGTCATGCGCCACTCCACTTGCCTCTAGCCGTGTGTGTGCACGTGGGCGCCCACGCCAGTGTGCGAAAACACACACAGTTTGTTGTGTCGCTGACATCCCAGAGAGGCCATTCCACACCGTGGGCCACACATGGTGCTCCCCTTCCGACGTTTAACCGGCTTATACAGAAGCAAATATTTGAAGTTTACCAAACATAAACTAAGTAAAACCTAAGTCAATCAAAAGTGACTAAACACTGCTTTCGCCCAAATACATGTTTCTAAAAGGTCACAGCTGGTGTAATTATCCATGCTAGACTTCGCACACATTCAGCTGTGTGCTTAAGACTGCCAAGAACTGGGATACATTCGGAATCCTTAAATAAGAGTCACCTTGTTTTCAGAAAACGCTTGGTTAAGTCAGGCTCGGGAGGGGGGGAGGTACTGAAGGAAGCCTATTAGAGTTTAATGACACTTTGAGAAAATGTATAAGGAAACTTCTCTGGAAAAAGGAATGGAAATACATGTCAGAGCCAATTTCTCATAATATGTGGGTTGAGCCCTTTTTCTTCAAAGTAAATAAGTCCTGACAAGTATAACAACAACAACAAAAGAACACAATGACAAAACGCGCGGTCCGGGATGTCGGTCAGCAGGAGGAAAAATCAATTAAAGGCGGGCTGAGACAGTGGCCTTGGGAAAAGGGACCAGGGTCGCGGGGGTGGGGGTGGGGCTGGATGCCTAAAGTGCCAACTTCTATGGGCATGTGGCTTGTGCAGGGGTGGCTGTTACCCTGTGTCCCGCGACACCCTGCGGTACCATGCCAGAGCCTTGGGAATCGCCACAACAGATGACGAACCTGGCGGGGTGGGGAGCTCCCGGCTTCCACCCGAGCAGCTCCTCTCTTGTATACCCACCAACTCGGCCTTCCACGTGTGACTTTGCTTCAAGACAAGGTTGTCCTACCAAGTAGATACCAAATTGAAAACCTCGGGTTTCTATAATGTCTGAAGCCCGTGCCTACCCTCACGCTCAGAGAGGAATTTACACCCTGAGCATCTTCCTGGAGCAGTGAAGGCAGGATGAGACAACGAGGGCTGGGTGTGGGAGGACAACAGGCTGGTGTTTAGACCGCAGAGCACAGAGCTTGGACAAATCTGGTAAACAGCAGGGGAGAGAGAACCAAGGGGGAGTAGGAGTCGAGGCACTCAAGAGAGGCAGGGATTTGCTCGGCCTGTCACTCACTGCTGCATCCCAGGGGCCTCGCAGAAGAGCCGGCCCAGAGCAGGTGCTCACTAGGTGTTTTGTTGGTAAAGGAGTGAGCGAGGCGCCCGGTGCGGGAGACCAGGGAAGAGGCGGAATCCAAGCTTGAACCGACGGGGCCTGCACGCTACAACCAGGACTGTGAAACGGAGCCAGCTAGTGGGGAGGAGAAGATGGCAGCAGCTGGGGCTTGGAGAGACCACCCAAGGCACGGCACAGAGGGTTGGGGAGGGAGACTACCACACTCTCTAGGACGCCAGAAAGTGTCTCTGTGGCTGAGAAAAGTACTGTCAAAGGCTTAGAACCCAAGTCTACCCAATTTCTCTATGGCCAGAGGAAAAAAATGACCAAACTGGCAGACACTGGCAAGGCAATTCCACAATTAAAGGACCCAAATAAGACTCTGAAAGCATTCTCCCTAGAATTCAGCCAACTCCAGGAAAGTCAATACCTGCCTAACTAGAAATGAGGTCAGGGACAGGGTACAGACAGGACCTTGACTGAATCTGTAATGTTTCATCCTTTAAAAAAAAATCAGAAAGAAAACTCTAAAACCTCGGGGGCAGCCTATTGTGTGGCGAAGGGCTCAGATTCCCTCAAAACAGGCAATCTGAGCTCAAATCTAGGATCCTGCTCACTAGCTGTGGGTCCTTGGACAAGAGATTTTACGTCTCTGTGGGCCTTAATCTCCTCCTCTGTCACAGGGACAATCAGAGCACCTCTCTCCTGCCGTTGTGTTCTAAGTAAGTCATGCCATGGAAACCCCATGCATAAGCGGCAGCTACTGTCATCGGTATGGAAACCTGCTAACATTTGTTAAAAGGAGAGTTGGCTCACTAGTGTTCATGACAGTTTTCTTAGGTTTTAAATAATTACAGTTAGTAAAAATAAAACTTCCCCCAACCAAAGGCATACCCTTCTGGTTATAACCCCAACTCACAAGGAAATTAACCTTTATGAAGCCACCAAAGAAATAAGTAAGAGGATAGCAGAGTCAATTCCAGCAACTCTCAACATGTGGTCTTAGGGCCAGCAGCACCAGCAAGACCTTGGAATTTATTAGGAATGCAAACTCTCAAGCCATGGCCCAGACCCAACAAATTAGAAACTGTGGGGCTGAGGCCAGGCAGTCGGTGTTCTGACATGCCCTACAGGGGCTTCTGATGCGTGCCGGAGGCCATCACTCAGAACCAAATGAAGGACCATGTGGCTTGAGAGGTCCCAAGTAACCCATGCAGCAGAATGTCTGCGATAATGATGTTGCCACTGGTGGGGACACCTTCATCAGCATCATTGGGGAAGCCACCCTCCGTATTAACCCTATTAACTATTCACAGGGGAAACTGGGAGGACTAGTTTAGCAGGAGAAACTACAATCTCACTTTTCCCAACCCTACCTGGTGGGGTGGACTGGACTCAACTAAGGCGAAGGGGTATCTCTTGTGAATTTCTCTTTGCAGGACAGTATGTGACCATAACTCCAAAATATATCATTGTTCATTCACAGAGATCTTAATCCCTCCAAGTCTTTCAGTGTCTCTGCACCCCCAAATCCACCACCACCGCCGCCGCCAGGGTAGGCTACACAGATGCCAGCAATACCCCTTGAGCCCTAAATGTCTCGTAGGGCAGGAATATTTGTCCTACCTGCCTCTATCCTGGCATTCTCAGGCAGGGAATTTCCAACAGTGGTTGCTGGAAACATGAGAGAACTATCAGAATGCAATAAAGGCATCTTTGTAAATTGTAAAGTAGATAAAATAAAAATGATAGGGTTTGTTCTACAATAGCACATACACTGCAAATTTATCATGAAGACGGAAGTTAAAAACAAAGACAGACTGTGAGCTTATTCTCCTGGGAAAGGTTGTACAGGGTTAGGAGTAGCCAGAAATGATAATTTGGGATGATTTAGTGCCTTTATCAACAAATACTGAGAAGATATCCAATAAATATTTGTTGAATGAATCAATAAAATGAACTATTCACAGAACACACCTGTGTCTCATCTTTCTCTCTTTCTCCCTCCTCCTCTTCTTCTCCCTCTCTCTCTCTTTCTCTCTCTCACATAGAAACACACACACACACACACTTTTAAGTCTCTGCCAATGTATCTATACCTAGGCACGAAGTCACACCCTTGCCTATGAAAGTGGACATTCTTAGATGCCAGTCTTAGCCTTTCCAACTGTTACAAAAGTTGTAGAAAGAAGAGTCCCACCCACTACCCCCCAAAAAAATTATGCCAAGAGAGAAGAGTCAACCTCCAAAAACAGTAGAGGGGGAAAAGGAGCATAAAAATAAAGCCGTGCTCATTGACTAATGATGAAATTGACTTCCCTGTGATAAAATTCATGATAATAAACTTCTGATCTAGAAAACCCGGCGGCTTGTGCCCAGTGAAAAGACTCAAGCGGCGGAATCTCAAAGGTCGGCAAAGTTAGCTACAAAGAAGGACCTTAAGTGGACCCATTGTGGTTGAACTACTGGATAGAAGGATTAAGTGGCTAATAAAAGGGATGTTCTCCCGACCTCTAACACAGGAGGGAGGAGATAATGAGATAAGTGAAGCTGGTGAGGATAATAAGACTATAATTACGGCCAAGCTCGCACTACTGAATGTACATTGGAGACCCCTCCAGCCAGTGTGGAGAGAGGGAAACTGGGCGTCCGGACAGGAACACCGTCTCCGGCGCTTGCGGCGCTCCCAGCGGTATCTCCCCCAGACCCCCATGAAGGCGAGCCCGTCGCCATGCACGTTTCAAACACATTACAGCGGTGTTTGTGGTTCAACATGCGGAAGGGGAAAGGCATAAAGAAGTGACGTCTCATCACCAGGAGAAACCAACCGTGCTCAGAAGCTGCGCGTCCACTGAGTGAGCTTCTGCTGCGCATATGGTGGTGAGGCCGCGATCGTGCTTTCCGGGATATTTACAAAACACACAGACACACACAGACACACAGACACACACACACACACACTGAGTTCCCTGGCCAGAAGAGAAAATGCAGCAAATTTATAAGTCGATTCTTTTTTTTTTTTTTTTTTTAAGATTTATTTGTTTGTTTTAGAGAGAGACAGTGGGCATGTGCACATGCAGGCATAAGCAGTGGGGAGGGGCCGAGGGAGAGAGAGAATCTGAAGCAGACTCCCCCCTGAGCATGACCCCCCCCCCCACAGCTCGATGATGGGCTTGAACTCAGGACTCTGAGCTCACCACCCAAGCAGAAACCAAGAGTCGGGCTCTCAACCAACTGAGCCACCCAGGTGCCCCTTGGTTGATTCCTCCTGAGTATGAGAATATAATAAAGCAGCAAAATAGAAATGTATTAAAGGGAGAGCATCTGGGACAAGCACACAGTCTCTCTCTGCATCTGGGGTGTTTGGTTTTTTTCCTGCAGGACGCTTTACATAATTGTTCCCTTCATCTCTTGGGTGAAGTAAATGTATGGCAGCTTTACTACACTATTGATTCAAATTATTGCTGTAATGACAGAGCTACCCAGGGAGCTGTCACTGAGTTTCTTGAAATGTCCCGATGGCTGTCATGTGTATTATTAAGGAGCACTACAAAAGAAAGCCCCTCCCTGCATGTACTGAGCCAGAAGCACTGGTGCTACTGCAGGCCCAAGGCTCAGGACCCAGGGCTCGGGCCTGGTTGTCATGAATCAAAAGAGAAGTCTCTTATGGGTTTGCAACTGTGGGATCAGTGTGCCCAGCGGGGTGACCCTAAGGTACTCGGCTTCCATGGTTTAGATCTGTAGTCCTGAAGATATGACTGGACACTCACAAAGACAGAAACGAACACAGTCTATAGGCCAAGGTTCCTCAGGAAACAGAAAACACATTCAGGTCCTGAAAAGAATTTAAGAAAGGACCTGTTCACAGGTGAGGATGAGGTTAAGGGGACTGGCAAGGGACATCAGGTACTTGAGAACACCACCACCAGCAGGAACCCTTTACCAGCTCTAGGACTGAAGGGGCATGGAAAGGAAATCATGCTACAAGAGCCCACTGGATGGGTGCAGATGAAGAAACACCCTGCTCTCTCTCCTTCCCTCTGACCCCTGCCCCTGCCCCGTGTGGCTGAACCCCAGTGGAAGCCAGAGAAAGCACACAGAGTCAGACTCCTGGGACTAGGAGTCTGTGAAAGAGGGCAGAGTATGACTCTAGGGGTGGAGTAAAGATTCATGATCTCTAGCGCCCACTGCTCGGAGAGCTTCGAGTGTAGGAAGAGTGGGGGGAGGGAAGGCGTGAAGGGCTGACAGAGGAACATGCATGCTACAAGGTCAATCATTACATCACGTTGATGTCCCACTGATGTCCTGAAGCTAAGCTGAAAGACAGTGGCGACTCTTCTCATTGTGGGGGAGAGAAGCAGTCAGGAGTCTGGGATTTACAGCTATACAGACCTGGGAAAGAGTCCCAGTGCAACCTTGTTCCTGCCGTGTCACCTTGGCAAGCTACTCAACCTTCCCAGGGGCCAGTTTGCACTGCTGACAAAGAAGCGTCAGACGGAATTGTTTGAGATCAGAAAACACTTATGAAGAACTTAGCGCATTTCCTAGCTCAGAGTAAATGCTCCAAGATGGTAGTTATTTATATAAATTAGGAAATCAGAATCCCACGGAAGCTGCTTAGGCCAAAGGGGGCAGTTATGATAAGGATGAGGGATATCTGGTAGAACTCAAAGGCGGGGGAGAACACTATCTTCGGAAAGAAGCCACGGCAGGACCCCAGGTGGATCTGCTCTCCATCTCTGGGTTGTGTTTCTTTCTGAACTTCTCCATCTTCCTTTCGTCTCTGAGCCTTGGCTGTCTCCATTTTATTGTCCGGGCAGTCAACCATGGACCACTCAATACAGTTCCTGAAGACACTACGATCATGGTAACTTGTAGTTACCCAACCTCACTCTCTGGCTGATGCTCCACCCCGGCCTTTAAATTCCTGGCAGAGAGACGTGATCGGGCTGATTCGGGTGAGAAGTCCACACCAGCCCAGTCACCTACAGCGTGCTGGCTCTTTTCCTTGGCCCCTGCAGATCCTTTCTGTAAACCTCTGGCTGCCTGCCCTCTGCCCTGTGAGGATTGCATTCCTGTCCTTCATTGACTTTGCCTTTTGCTTGGGAATGATGGGGCTAGGTGGGAACCACAGCAGGACACTAGGGGAAAAGAGTGGATGAGGCCAAGACTCCGTCCTGGCACAGTCAGCTCTGGATGGCTTTATGCCTCCGCCCAAAGCCACAGCATCATTCCAAGAGACCCTCTCTGCAGGATGCTCAGGTTTCAGTAACATTCCCTCTCCTGAAGGGGCAGACCAAGGGTTTTAATAGTCTGACTGTTGCCAACCCTTGAGTACTGGCACAATCCCTCTGGTCTCCCCATATCCCACCCACATATTTGTAAATTCTCCCCTTGCTAAATACTCCTCTAATTAATTTGAATATGCTATCTGTATCCTGGTGGGATCCTGACCAACACACATGGCCAGGGAATGGATTCTCTTAATAAATAAGGCTCCTAGTTCCCATACCCTCTGGGGGCCTCTGTGGAGGTAAAGGGACTTCTGAAAGATGGGAAGCTCAAGGTATTTTCTAGGTTATTATTTCCACTACTGTTTTCATTAGTACTAGTATTAGGAACACCATTAACTGATTAGAACATCTAGCCATTCTCAAAGGTTGGATATTGGTTTGGGGTCAGCCTCCATTTCCCACACAATTTAAATGCGAAAGACCTCCAAGAATGTGACCACAGCTCTCCTTTGGGTCTTTCACATTGTGCTTCCCTGGCTTCCTACAGGAACCTCCACAGGCCTTAACCTAGATTCTTTGTCTTTGAAAGGAAACGATACTTTGAAAAACCTTGGTGATCCCCAGTTTCTTAGGCCAGGTGGTAACACTGGCAGAACTCCAGGGGACCCAGAACTGATGCAGCTTCCCCAAAAACATCTATTTGTTTACGGGCAAGAGAATGCCTCTGATCACTGGCAAAGAAGGGCATATGGCTCTCTCCTTGAAAGCATGACTTTCAGGATCATTGTCAAACCGTGTAAAAGCCCAGGGCCTCAATCCTCTGCCATTCTAACTGATCACACACCCCTCTCTGTTCTCCTTTCCACCTAGATAATATACTCTTTTGTCAGTGATTAAATAAACCCATTAACCTGCTTCCAAGATTAGGAAGAGGTTACTTCTGTTTAACTGTTTACAATGCACCAGAAATTGCTGAGGGCACCGAGTACAAAATGCAATCCCAGCTCCCCGTTCTCTCTTTCCACTCTGAGATAACATGCCTGCTGTAAGAAGTAGCATGACCCCCTGGTACTGGGGTTAAACATGCACATTCTTGATGACAGAATACATCCTTCCACATAGCAGAGGTCATTTTTGTAAAA
The DNA here is from genome assembly GCF_020171115.1 of Neogale vison. Taxonomy (NCBI): domain Eukaryota; kingdom Metazoa; phylum Chordata; class Mammalia; order Carnivora; family Mustelidae; genus Neogale; species Neogale vison. The sequence goes on from NC_058097.1 coordinate 5,728,019, forward strand.
TTAAAAGCAAACATCAAGTAGAATCATTTTTCCCGACCAGGAGGAGGCTTATAGGATGAAAATGAAAAGTAGAGAAAATAAGGATTAATTGACTAAGCCAGTTGTCTGATTTTTTTTCTAGCTTGTTTAAATATTTGTGATTCCAGCATGGGGTCCCACTCTCTAAGCTCAGTGTTTCCACCCAGTTGATCTTCAGCAGTTATCTGCATGATCCGTTTCCATGGAAACAATGGTGAGGTCACATACCCAACAGAGTGACTTTTTGGTGACTTTAGGAGACATAAATCTAGTTGAAAAATTGAAATCTGTCATTTAATAGCTGTGTGACCTTGGGCACATTAGTATATCTCCCTGAGCCTCAGTTTCCTCTTCTGAAAATGGGGAATAATAATAATAGCTCTCTCTAAGGGTTTTCATAAGAATCAAATGAGATTATTTGGGTAAACTATGTGGTATGTTTTCTGGCACTACATGTGCTCAATAAATGTTAGGTGCTTCTGTTTCTATCATATATTAGAAAGTTAGACCACGCATCCATTTATTCTCTCATTCATTTATTTCTCAATTAGCAAGCTTCACTATGTTACAAATACCATTCTAGAGGCTGAAGATAAAACAGTGAATAAAACTGACCAAGTTCTGTCCACATGGAGCTCACATCCTAATTCTAGTGATGGAGACAGACAGACTGATGATGTACAGTACACCAGACATGTATTTCAGTTCTCTCTGGAGTGAGAAATGCTAGGAAGAAGTTGGGTAAGAGAAGAAAGGGGTCAATTTGCAGAGGCAAGGGGGGATATTTCAAATAGCACCCTCCCCAGGGAGGAGACATTTGAGGAGAAACCATAAAGGCACACGACAGGATGTGCCTTGCGGATGTGCGGGGAAGAGCGAGGGCGGGGGTGGGGCAGAACAGCAAGTATGCTAGCGAGGCGGGGGTGGGCAGAGAGAAAGGGAGAACATACATGGGTCTTCCCGTGCATCCCAGACTTGCAAAAGAGATAAAGGAGGTTGTCGGAACTGTAGCAGGAAACAACAGAGCATGGTGACAGATAGGACAAGCCCCAGAGTCCTGCTGCCCGCAAGACAATCTCAGCTCCACCATTTAGCAGCTTTCAGGGCTGCCCTCGGACCAGCCCCCTCAGCATCAACTGGGAGCTTATTAGAAATGCAGAATCTCACCAACAGTGTAAGAGGGTTCCCCTTTCTCCACATCCTCTCCAACACATGTTGTTTCCTGTTTTGTTAATTTTGGCCATTCTGGCTGGTGTAAGGTGATGTCTCAATGTGGTTTTAATTTGAATCTCCCTGAAGGCTAATGATGACGAACATTTTTTCATGTGTCTGATAGCCATTTGTATGTCTTGATTGGAGAAGTGTCTGTTCATATCTTCTGCCCATTTTTTGATATGTTTGCCTGTTTCGTGTGTGTTGAGTTTGAGGAGTTCATTGGTGCAGCCTCTTTGGAGAACAGTGTGGAGATTCCTCAAGAAATTAAAAATAGAGCTTCCCTATGACCCTGCAATTGCACTCCTGGGTATTTACCCCAAGGATACAGATGTCGTGAAAAGAAGGGCCATCTGTACCCCAATGTTTATAGCAGCAATGGCCACGGTCGCCAAACTGTGGAAAGAACCAAGATGCCCTTCAACGGACGAATGGATAAGGAAGATGTGGTCCATATACACTATGGAGTATTATGCCTCCATCAGAAAGGGTGAATACCCAACTTTTGTAGCAACATGGACGGGACTGGAAGAGATTATGCTGAGTGAAATAAGTCAAGCAGAAAGAGTCAATTATCATATGGTTTCACTTATTTGTGGAACATAACAAATAGCATAGAGGACAAGGGGTGTTAGAGAGGAGAAGGGAGTTGGGGTAAATTGGAAGGGGAGGTGAATCACGACAGACTGTGGACTCTGAAAAACAATCTGAGGGGTTTGAAGTGGTGGGGGTGTGGGAGGTTGGGGTACCAGGTGGTGGGTATTATAGAGGGCACGACTTGCATGGAGCACTGGGTGTGGTGAAAATATAATGAATACTGTTCTTCTGAAAATAAATAAATTGAAAAAATTAAAAAAAAAAAAAGAAGAAATGCAGAATCTCTGGCCCAGTCCCAGCCCTACAAGATCAGAATCTGCATTTCAACCGGATCCCCAGGTGATTCAAAAACCTACTATATTCTGAGAAGCACCACTTAGGACTTGTTACTTAACCCCTCCCTGGGTCTCAGAAACCCCATCTGCAAAACTGGTAACATAAAAGTGACTCCTTCATAAGTTTATTATGAATTTTAAACAAGCTTGTGGTGAGAAAGTGCTCAGCCCAGTGCTTGAGACATTGTAATTTTTTGATAAACCTTATTATTATTATTATTATTATTTGCATTCAATCCCTGGTGGGTTAACATGCCAGAGGGCTAGGTCTTGAAGGATTGAGTTTAAGAGGGTAAAATCACTGCATCCTTCATGAAGTCCCATAAGAAACCAGGATGCTAAGGGAATATTCCCCTGGGACTTCCAAGAACTGTCACTGTTGCTTTTTGACTGCTTTGAGCCCCACTTGGAAACTATACAGGAGGAATGGTACCCAATTCTGCTGTTTCTGTTCTTGAGACTGCTGATTCCAGAAAGACCATTCTCTTGGTTATGCAGTGAAGGTCGCCTTCCCATGTGAGACAGTGCTGGAGGCATCCCAGGGTGGCTCAGTCAGTTGAATGTCTGATTCTTGGTTTCAGCTCAAGTCATGATCTCGTGGGTCATGGGATCAAGCCATGTTTTGGGCTCTGTGTTCAGTGAGGAGTCTGCTTGAGATTCTCTCCCTCTGTCCCTAACCTCTCTCTCTCAAATATATAAATAAATCTTTAGAAAAAAGAGAGAGAGCACTGTGGCCCTATTATCAACAGTGCCTATGGTAGGACTCCGGTCTCTGATGGTGGAGATAGTTTTCAGGGACCAAACCACACTCTTTGACCTGGTTCCCCTGTGATTCATTACTCTCATCGACGGTTTTCCTCCATTGGAAACTACTGCACCCTGGAGAGGCTCAAGCCTGAATATTGGCCTGGATACCATTGTATTTTCAAGTGCAAGAGAGTTTCTCTACCCAAGATGGCAGCTTTTAAAACTATCTCATTCGCAGCTGTGTTACGGTAAATCTCCAAACCATCACTGTGTAGAAAAGCAAAATCTGTGTATTGAATATGAGTTTGTAACCATCTATTAAATGCCACTGGCAACTCTAATAGCGTGGCTAAGCAGTCAGCTCTGCAGACAGACTCTTGTCTGGTTGCCAACTGCAGCCCAACCCCACCGTGCTCACACTCCAACTACCTAACCTCCTTAGAGTTCAGTTTCCCCATCTGAAACTTGAGGGGAGGTACAAAAGGACCCACTTCACAGGGGCATTGTATGAAGTACATCAGAAAGACACTAGCCATTCTAAAAATGTTAGCAGTCACCATCACTGGCGTTATTGTCTGTGATTCCAGGTATCACTGCACACTAAGTCGAAGAGGAAACTCTCCCAGACAGACAGGCCCCATTCTTCAGCTAAGACAAAACGAAGAGCAATTTTCTGCTAGTAGGGCCAAAAAAAAAATTGATACTGGGCCGAGATGATCACAATGAGAATGATGAGGAGCAAACAATTCAGGAGATATTTTTGAAATAGGATTTTATGACCTCTTGTGGACAGGGGGTGAGCAGAAATAGAATCAAGGTTTCCGGTCTATATTCTTACATGGATGGTGATGGCATCACATTCCGGGGGGGACACAGAGAAAGGTTCGTGAGAAAGAACAAAGAGTATAGAGGCAGTTTGTAAGCTCTGGGGGAAGACATTTCTGGACAAGAGATACGTAGTTGTTCAGAATGCAGGGTTAAGAAAGCATAATCAAATACGCCAAAATCATTCCTCATGAAGGAAATGTCAGGTGCACCCAGAGTGAGACCAGAATGATTAAATTCCAAAGGACTGACAATACCAAGTGGTGGTGAAGACGTGCAGGAAGCAGAATTCTGAATCACTGTGGACGCCGAGGTAAATGGATGCGACCACTTCAGGGAAAATGTTTGGTGGTATTTATTAAAGCTGAAATATGTTAGCAGTTCCACTCCTGGGCATATACACAGTCTAAGTGAATGCTGAGTCCATGAAAATATGTGTATGAAAATGTTCTGAGTGGTATTATTCATAATTGACAAAAACTGAAAGCAAGCTAAACGTCCTAAATGTAGAACGGGTAAATAAACTGCAATGTGTTCGCACCACGTAGTAGTGAACGGCAATGAAGGAAAATAAACCGCTGAATGCCGTAGTCAAAATATTGACTGGAAATATCCAACTATTTTTAAAATAGCACTGAATAGTGATAGTTACATAAAATGGAAGAAAAGGCAACACTAATCTATGAAATTACGAGAGTGGAAATGGTGACATGGGAGGGGGGTATTGTCTGTGAGAGAGTACGGTCAAGCCAGCCCCCAGGGGTGCTGGGACCGAACATATCTTGATCACAGTGGTGACTCCCTGCACGGACATCTATGCCAAAAAATTAAAAACTAAAAATCACTGAGCTATACAGTTTAAACGTATGCAGTCTATTTTGAGAAGGTTATATCTCAATAAAAGAGTAAATTTAAAAAGGAATGCAGAGCTAAGGTATTTGAGCAGCTCTTGGAAGAACACGCATAAGACAGTCGGAATACGCCGGAAATACAGGCTGAGGTGATTTAGTATTCAAAATTGGGTTTTGGCTCTAAAAGGACTATTAAATACTGTTTGGGGTCATTTTTGGAACTAAGAGTGGTTTTGGTGTTTGTCAACCATGCAATCTGTCCTAAGACCTCAGAGGGAGCCAAGTGGGTAAGCCTGAAGGAGAAGAAGGTGTCTCCCAGACTCTGTCCTCACCAACCTCCAAGGAGCTCGCAGCAGCCGAGTGCACCTCACGGAGCTGCCACTAGAGGACCCCGCTGGGAGCCTCTGCCAGGGCCAGCCCCTGAGCTGTGGCTCCTAAAGGCTTCCTACAGACAACCCTTGCCAGCAGCCTTCTCAGTAGGGACCCACAAGCTTGTAGCTTAGGCTGAGTGTGTCAGCCTGATGTGGCTGTGGGGGAAGTTTCAGTCAAGCTGCTTCCTTTCCTGGGCCTCACCTTTGTCGGGAGGAAAAACGAAAACAAAAACAAAAACACCAAATGTGTATTGGTTCCTTCTAGTCCTATAAATTCCAAGATGTCATGCTGCTTAGTCCAAGGGCCCCTCTGTTAGTTATCTGTCCATGCAGTATTATTTAGCACCTACCATGTGTACGGGGGACGTAATTGCACACGGGACAGAAGTGGCTCCTGTCCATACAGAACTTCGCTCTCCAGGGAGGAATTCAGACAGGAAACAGGAGACAGGAGGTGCCCAAACTGTAGTTAGTGAGACGAAGAAAATACTAGGATGATAGGGAAGATGACAGTTTTAGATACGGTGGTCAGAACTGCCTTTCCGAGGAGGTGGCATTTAAATTGAAGCTTGTTTGTTAGTGGGGGACAGGGTAGACCCAATAAAATCACCAAGTGAGGAGGCCAGGTGGCTGCTGTGGAGTGAGTAGGGGTGAGAGAGTAGAAAGTGAGAAAGCCAGAGAGTTAAAAGGGGAACCCAGGGTGGAAGACCAAGTATAAGCCCTGTTAGGACTTGGCCTTGACTTTGAGAAAGATAAAAGGCCATCAGATGGCTACACACAAAGAATGATATGATCCAACTTATATATTTAAAGTATCAGGAAAAACTCAACTTGGCATTAGGGCTGAGGGTTGCAGTGTCCATCCTGTCCAGTTTTTTAAACACCAAAAGAATGCCCCTTTACCCGGGGCAAGAATAAAAGAAACAGATGTCTGAGGCTCTCCCTGGGAGTCACATAGAGAAAAAGCAGTGTGAACGGTACTCTAAAATAACTGGCTTCTGAGTTGAGCTACCACAGCACCAGTGATATCTTCTGACTCCTTGCTCATTTCTCCCCCAGTTTTATTGGGACACACTTGACCTACAACTCTGTATTAGTTTAAAGTAGACAACATAATGATTTGATATGTGTACATATTGCAAAATGATTACCACGATAAAGCTTAGTTAACATCCATCACCTCACCACCCAGTGTAGCTAGGATTTTTTTTCTCTTGTAATGGGAACTACTCTTTTAACAACTATTAAATATGCAATACATGGGGTGCCTGGTTGGCTCAGTGGGTTAAGCCTCTGCCTTTGGCTCAGGTCATGATCTCCATGTCCCAGGATCAAGTCCCACATCGGGCTCTCTGTTCAGTGGGGAGCCTGTTTACCCCCCTCTCTCTCTCTGCCTGCCTCTCTGGCTACTTGTGATCTCTCTCTCTCTCTGTCAAATAAACAAACAAAATCTTTTAAAAAAATAAAAAATTAAAATAAGTAAATGTACAATACAGTATTTTTTTTAAGGTTTTATTTATTTATTTGACAGAGAGAGACAAGGCGAGAGAGGGAACATAAGCAGGGGGAGTGGGAGAGGGAGAAGCAGGCTCTCCACTGAGCAGGGAGCCCAATGTGGGGCTCGATCCCAGGACCCTGAGATCGTGACCTGAACCAAAGGCAGACACTTAAGGACTGAGCCACCCATGGAGCCCCTACAATACAGGAGCCCAGGAGCCCAGGAGCCCCTACAATACAGATTGTTAACTGTAGTCACTGTCATTTGCAAAGATAAATGCCAAGGGTGAGGAGTGGCAGCCTTGAAGGTGAGCCATTGCCTAATTTAGCCCCAATCTGAGGGTCATTTTAGAGGCCAGAGCTCTCTGTCAGGGTTTCCAGGAGTGTATAAAGACTTAACAGTGCAAATGGAGCTTGTCTGAGGTGTGAAGATTGCTCTGAAAAATCCCTTTTCAGCAGGCAGGACCCCGCCATACAGGGGATAGGGACAAGTAGGTGCCATAAGGTAGGATGTATCCAAAGGGGTCACTCCCGTGACCATCTTTCTCCTGTCCAACAGCAAGTGGTCCTCTGTCTTTGGGACCACATACTGAATTAGAAATCCTATGACCCTTTATACCCCTTGGTTAGAGATCTCTCGACCTCCTCATCTTGTCATACCTCCCTATCATCAGCCTCATTTAAGTCCCTGGAGTCACCCCATGACTGCCACCTATAATTGACTTCCTCTAGGAAATCTGTGGTTTTGAATGGTCTGTGCTGGTCAGAGAGAAACCTCCATTTCTGTCTCTCTGGGTTTTCCTTAAAACCAACAAGAGTCCATGTCCCAATGCATGTGTCTCACATCCTGTCCTAGACACTTACAGTTTTTACCTGCCTTCCTGAACTTCACTTTGGGAAGTGTCTTCCTCCTGGCGAGTCCCTGGGGTAGATTCCCCTGCTCCTTGAGGGAGGGTCGGTGACCCAGGCCAGTCAGAATCAGGGTGCTGGATTCAGATGCAAGCCAGGTCATGCATGTCACCCTTCGTACCTCTGCTGATATTATTTGGAAAAGGGTGTTCTTTGCCCTACCAGGATTGCTAAAGTGACCAAATGGAAGTCTCTGGCCATTGATCAGCAACAACTCAGGGAAAGTCAGCCTATGAACAAGGCCTTCACAGAAGTAAACAGAGTTAAAGTACGAAGAGGGACAGCTTCACGGCCACCCCATTAGAGCATCTGGACTCAGCCATGCCTGAAGCCAGTGCTTCCCTAGAATTTTTAGGTCCAGGAGTTGTGCTAGTTTCCTATGGCTGCTGTCACAGATTACCACAAACTTGGCGACTGAAAACAACACATACTTATTTATTCGTTTACACTTCTGAAAGTCACAAGTCTAAAATCAAGGTGTCGGCGCTTCTATGCTCTTTCTGGAGGCTTCGGGGGAAAATCTATTTTCTTGCCGTTTCTAGCTTCTGGAGGCCACCTGAATTCCTTGACTCTGGCTGCCTCCTCCTATCTCCTTTTGCATCCACCCTCATATCTCCTACTTCTGCAGATAAACCTCCATCCTTCCCTTAAAAAGACCCTTGGGATGACATTGCTCCCCCAGCTCCAGATGATCCAAAATAATCTCCTCATCTCAAAATCCTTTATTTAATCAGGACTACAAAGTTCTTTTTGCCTTTTAAGGTGACACGTTCACGGGTTCTGGAGATTCACATGTGGGCACTTTGGGGTGCCACAATGCAGCTTACCACGGGAGTCGATATATTCCTTTTTTTGTTTGATCCAGTCTAGGCTGGAATCTGTCCCTTCTAATGGAAAGAGTCCATATACATATTCCTAAATCCACAACATCATTTTATTCTGGGGCGCACACAAACCCTTGTACTCAGTTAATTCAATCAGAGTTCTGATTCCTTTGTATCACTTCAGTATTTTTTATTTCAGCTGACAGTACAGAGTAGAGGTTAGGCATGCAGATTTTGGATTCAGACAGTTTGTATCTACATCCTGACCTTTCCACTCACCAGTCAAGCCTTTTTAAACTACAGTTCCTTTGACCTGTCAAATGGAGATAATAAAAGCACCTGCTTCGGATGGTGATTGCAAAAATTAAATGAGATAATGAATGTACTATGCTCGCAGTACAATATCAATGCTCTCTGTACAATATTCTTTCCACTAGGATTGTAGACGTGACTCCTTCCATCTGGCATTACACTAATTTTACATACAATGTGTCTCAATTAATTGCTACATTTTATTTAGCTCCTTCAGAAATGGCTCCAGCCTGAGAGAATGAACCTCAGCAGATCTCCACACCATCACCTTCATTTTAAACGTGTTGTTGTCAAGCACTCTCACAGAACAGACAACTGAACCAAATCTTTGCAAGTTGGCCATGCCTCCGTCCTTGATTCTCTCCCTTTATTGTTAACATCACTCTGCCTCCAGAGTAACCCTATCCCACCTATTAGATCTGTATTTTTCAGTCACTCTAGGGAAATTCTCTTCTTCAGACCTATGCAATTTTGTTCTTTTTCCCTGCTTATCTGATGACTTTTCCATGATTTTTCATGTTCTTCCAGAAAACGTGATTGCTGCTCCCTTCTGTCAGACTCCGCTCAGCACCCAATGTCCTAGTTTAACTCGACAGGAGTGATTTCAGCCTGGAGTTCCCTGGGTATCACATTTGTCTGCAGGACACCTCCCTGAATGGAGTCAGGGGTTTCTGGAAGTTGATGGCCCATGCTTCAATAACATAGCAGGGAACGACAGGTGATAGCTTTACTGAGTGGTTTAGCTTTGGTGGACGGCAAGTCAGCAAGGAGCAGTCATCTGTGACAAGTGAACGTTACACTGTGTGACTCATGGAGGCTGAAGTTTCCAAGTGTCTTATACCATAGATGCAGGATAACTGGAGGAAAGGCAGGAATTTCCTAGAGACAGGGCAGTCGATGCGGAACTTTTACCTGCTTACCTACCTATCCCAGCATTCCACGCACCCACTCTCTCCTTTTCTCCCCTCCCCTGGGAAAAATCTTTGACATTTATCCCTGCACATTTGAGAATAATTGTTTTAATTTGTTCATATAATTAATCAAAATATACTTACAGAGGAAATTTTCATCTCCACCCACTCAGCTAGTAAACCCTATATTATTAAAGAGAGCAGAAATTTCATCTCATGAAAGGCATTAGGTCACTTCTGAGCTTTGGGTTGGTCTAAACTACCATGGTAATTCCTTCCTCTTTGCCAGCAGTTAGCCTGCCTGTGGGCACATAACCACATTCTGTATAATGAGACATCAGGAGACATCTGCTAGAAAGCTTTTCTTTGCTGATCAGGCAATAGAGCCTCAATAGTAAAAAGTCTTCTTGTTTCCCTTCCTTTCTGCTCAGAATGTAGAGACTGAAGCTTGGAGCAATGGCAACCATTTCCCCCCAATGAAGTAAAAGCCAAAAAATAGTCTTAGAGGGCACCTGGGTGGCTCAGTTGGTTAAGCAACTGCCTTCGGCTCAGGTCATGATTCCCTGAGTCCAGGATCAAGTCTCGCATCGGGCTCCCAGCTCCGGGGGCAGTCCACTTCTCCCTCTGACCTTCTCCCCTCTCATGCTCTCTCTCTCTGTCTCTCTCAAATAAATAAATAAAATCTTTAAAAAAAATAGTCTTAGAAACACGGACTCCCACTCTAAACTCACTGAGCTGCTAAACCCACTTACTATGTGATACATGTAGATCCCTTGATTATTTAAGCCACAATTCATTGGGCATTTTGTCACTTGCAGCTGGATACACTTTAAATGACGCACCAGCTACCAGCTAACCCTCTGTCTTGTAGGTGTACTGTTAAATAAAACTTAACCCTCCCTATGCCTGCCTTAAAAATTGCGTGTATAGAAATGGCAGCAGCACCTTTTTTACTGAAAAACTTTTTTAAAGTGAAGTCAAGTGTTAAAAAGTCTCCAAATGGTAGGTATGTATCTTGGGATGCTCAGTTCCCCCACTGACTGTATTGAGGTCTTTACCTCCCCTAAGCAGTCAAATGAGTGCGTATCTGGGTTCTTAACACCCAAATACTGCAGTGCCTTATGGTTCTGGACATGCAAATCCAAATACTGTACCTTTTTCTCTGTCTGGGCCATTCAGGAAGGTGTCAAGACCAGTACTTATTATGCTGAAATACAAAGAGGGCAAGAGAAAGAATCCTAGAATTCCCAGCTGTGAAGTAAGAGGAAAGCCCCAATCTAGAGCTGATTTCAAGAAAAAGTGAGAGGAATAGAATCAGAAGCCATATTTCCCATGGGCATTGCTAATTAAAAATGGCAGCTTAATCACATAGTTTCTTGTCTAGACTATAACTAAGATGACTTTTTTTTTTTACTCTAGCTTTGCATCTTATAAGGAAATTAGAAATCTAAACACAAAGTTGTCAAGGGACAAATTAAAAATATTACATAGAGGTCACAAGTCAGAGGAAGTAGTTTACCTAAGGCCTATACATTTGGGAGCTCCTCTGGGCACCTGAATGGCTCAGTTGGGTGCCCAGCTCTTGATTTCAGCTCAGGTCATGATCTCAGGGTCCTGGGATTGAACCCCATTGTGATTTCCATGCTGACTGTAGAGTCTGCTTAGGATTCTCTCTCTTGCTTTCCATCTGCCCCTCCCCATTCTTGCTCATGCTCTTTCTCTCTTTGCCTAAAATGAATGACTCTTACACACACAAAAAGGTTTTAATTCAAAAATAAACATCTTAGGGCTTTCCAAATATACAACTACAAAAAGTGTCAATTGTCTGATGATACATAAGACTAAGACCTTAAACACTTAAATGAGCATTAACTCACAAGTAAGGGAGTCCAGTAGGACTGCAGATGGAAATCAGACATTCCACACAGAAGAAACTTCTAGAAACATTACCACAGGCTCCCAAATGCAGATGAAGTTCAACCACTAAAACACAGGCCAGTAGTTTATGTCTCAAAAGGCCTCACATAGTAGAATTCACTCCCTTGGCAAATTTACTAGCCTCCAAGGGCTGACCCCTCAGTCGTAGGGACTCAGAAAGCTGACTTTTCCAGCACAAAAAGATCGGTTCCTTCCTCAGATATGGAATCATATTACTAAAGCTCATGAGACTTGTTATAAAACTGAAATGTCAACTTATTAATGCAAAATGATAAATGACTGGCATAGGAACTTTTAAAAGCTCTCCCAATTAATCCAGTCTCTTCCTGGAGCCCAGTGTATGAGGAGAAAGCACTTCTATTGTATCTTAAAGTTTAATGGAATCAAAGGCTCTGGGTTTGTAGGAGCATCACATGAGATAACCTGATACGGCCTATGCACTCTGAAGATGGCCTTGTCAAAGGACCACCATAGGCTACTTCCTCCAACCATCTTTATAGGGATGCACTTGCCGATGGGCCTAGGATGATCCAAACTGGTTGGCAACTCCCTTTTCCCCTGGGAAGAGTCTGGATGTCCATTATCAAATATTGCCTCCAAGATTATCCTTTCTCTCTGCTTTTGTGAACACATTAAAATCCCTTTTGACCAACATGGGTTGTTTTTGTTGTTGTTGTTGTTCTTGTTCTGTTTTGTTTTGTTTTAAAGATTTTATTTATTTATTTGACAGACAGAGATCACAAATAGGCAGAGAGGCAGGCGGGGGCGGGGAGGGAAGCAGGCTCCCGGCTGAGCAGAGAGCCTGATGTGGGGCTCGATCCCAGGACTCTGAGATCATGACCTGAGCTGAAGGCCACCCAAGCAAACCTCACACACACAGTTTTTATTAAATGTATTCATTCATTCAATCAGATTGCTGAAATGTCTTGTAGCTTAGAAGACATCTCCTCTTTCACAGTTGTGCGGAAGCATTATGTATTGATATTATGGCTTAAATCTCAGAATATAATCAAGAGCTTCCAAGTGGTGTCTGTAAACCCCACTTTGGAACTTGAATTCCACATTAGGTCAGTAACACATGACCAGCGTGGTTCCATTCTTATCTATTCATTCACTCCTTCCTTCTTTCTTTTAATCAATAGCTATTCACTAGGTAGTCGGTATATAGCAGGCAACAAAATAAACAGAAACTCCTGTCTTCATGGAGTTCATGTCCTACCAGGAGGAGACAGACAGTCCACAAATACATATATTATGTCAGATGGTAAAAGGGGGAATGACAAAGAAGGGAAGATGGGTAGAGGTTTTGGGGGGTGGAGTATGCAGTTTCTAAAATATGGCATTGGGAGTCCTCATTGAAAAGATAACATTTAAGGAAAGACCAGGGAGCTGTGCATGCCACGATGACATCTAAGGATGGATAATTCCTAGAAAACGAGGCAGTGTGTGCAGCTAGAGCCTGGGATGGATCAGGGGAAAGAAACAGGAGATGAGGTCAGGGAGTCAACGGAGACCTGGATCAAGGAGGACCTGTGCTTGTGTCTACCCGATACCAGATTCATAGACAAAGCTGAAACCACTGACGAAAATGTTCTCGTTCCTCTGGCCCATGTAAACAAGTGGGCATTTGGGTTCTTCAAATATTGTATTAAACAAACTTAAAGCACTGTCTTCACATTCATTCAACCAATATTACTGAGCTCCTGCCTTGGACTAGGCCTGGATGATACCATAATGGAGGAGAGATTATAGTCTAACAGGGGCAGACAGACCTCAAGCAAATAGCCACTTGATCTTTCCTGAGATAAGGACTCGGCTAAGAAGAAGACAACTGGGTGCCTCCAGGGAAGTTGTCTAGTCTGGGAAGTCAAGAGAAGATTTTTGAGAACAGGTATTTAAGCAAAGACTCAAAGATGAGAAGATTAGGGAAAGGAAGAAAAGCAGCAAGGAAAGGGAACTATTCCAAAAAGATGCAAGTAAGGAAGGCAAGACTTGATGCAGTCAATGAGGCAGAAAGAACAGGATGGACGGAGAGAGGTGAGCCAACAGGAAGGGACAGTGGGCTGGGGTACAGGAGTCAGTGGGAGGCAGATACGCAGGTAAGGGCAGAACACGGAGTACGGATTTCACGTCAGCATAATGGAAAGGCAAGAAAAGTCTGGAATCATCTGTCCATTCCTTCAACAGATTTTCTTTAAGGTCCACTGGGTGCCAGATGTTGTCCTCAGCTTCCGAATATTGCACTGTGTTGCTCACAGACCAGCAAGGAAGCAGAAGTAGCATAAACCAAGCAACTATGAAGATCCACAGCCTTGCAGCTCCAGAGACTCTCAAACGCCCATAGGTCAGGGACGCTGTACTACTTATACTACCTACCATATTTACCATAAAGTCCTTTAAGAAGTGTTTCCCACCCCCCCATATTATTTATAGTTCATAAAAGTAAGATACAGAGAGGCTTAAAGAATTTCCAAAAACACATAGACAATATGTGATGGATTTAGGATTTGTAGCAGATTGTTTTCCAAACCTGACCATGAAAATTCATCCTATCCTATAAACTCCTTTTGCTAAATGACCTTGACATCCCTCCCACTGAGTGGCAGAGACTAAATCCCCTTCCCTTGAACATGGGTGGGTCTGTGACTGGGTGGTAGGGATGGTATGTGATCACAGCTTTGTCAAAAAAAAACCACACCTGTGTGTTTCTCCTTTACTACTCACACAATACTTCACTTTTGATACTTCTGGTCACCAAATGTGTGTTGTTTTCCCCACCAAACAATTCTCTGGTAAATCAGCTGGGTGTCCTATAATTCAATTCAATTCTGACATTATCTATCTGGACTTGGCATCAGACTCCACAGGTTAAGGGCTCAGCCCCACAAGACTTCACCTCCCCCCCAATAAACACACACTTCAGATGGCAATCTCAAGTGCCAGTTGGTCACCTACACTTTTGACTTGATATAAATCAAGGTTCCCACAACTCTCTCTTTAGGTTCCATAATTGACTAGAATAGCTCACAGAATTCAGGGAAATATGTTTACCAGTTTATTATAAAAGAATATGATAAAGGCTACAGATGAACATCCAGATGGAAGAGGTACATAGGGCAAAGTATGTGGGAAGGGGTGCCAAGCTTACAGCTCTCTCCAAGAGCACCACTCTCCAAGCATCTCCACCTGTTCAATGATCCAGAAGCTTCCCAAATCCCCAGGCTTTTGGAACTTAAAGGAGACCTTATCACATAAGCATGATTGATCATTAGTTCAATTTCTAGCCCTTCTCCCCTTCCTCAAGAGTAGAGGCTGAAATTTTCAAGTTTCTAATTATGGTTTGGTCTTTCTACTGACAGCCCCAATCTAGGACCCCATCAAACAATGCCTCATACAAAAGACACTTGTATCACCCAGGAAATTCCAAGAAATTTAGGAGTTCTATGTTAGGAACCTGTATGAAAGACCAAACATTAGAAGAAAAAATATTCCTAGTGTTCTTATCACCTAGGAAATCACTTGGGCTTTGGAAGCTCTGTGCTAGGAAACAGAGACCTACATGTGTACTCTATTATTTTCTCAAGGAGTGGTCACAAGGGTGAAATAGCTTCCATCGGCCTCTAAGAAGTTTGGTTCTGGAACCAGCCATTATGCCGCAAGCAAGCCTCCCCGGATCATGCAGATTGACCACATGGAAAGGTCATGCAAAGTGCCCCAACTGAGAGCTGCAGGCCTAGCCAGAAGCCAGCATCAATCCCTAGACATGTGTGTGACCAAGCCATCAGAGAATCCTAGCTCTGCAGTCTCCTCCAGTTTTTAAGCCTTCCCTGATGAGGCCCCATCAGTGGAAGCAGATACAGTGGGGCAGAGAACAACTAGCTGTGCCAAGGCTATTCCAGATTCCTGCTCCACAGCATGTGTGAGCATAATAAACCAGGGGTGCTTTTACACCCCTTAGTTTGGGGAGGTCTCCTGTACAGCCATGGTAACCAGAACAGGATACAAGTTCCTGTTTCCTCACTCCTGAAACAGGACACTGACCGCCTCCATTTTGACCTTAAACTTGCTAGCTGGGTTCTTCCTCCCAGCTTATCTCTTGGCCCAGGGGGAAGGCCCTGTGGGCAAAGTCTCCTCCAGTGGGAACTGAAATTACTTCCTTGAACAAAAAGGACCTCCCTCAGCCAGCAAGACCCTGGTGGTGATTGACTCTAAGATGATAATCCGTTTGACTTCCACTGCCTACCTGCACATACCCACCCACCCTTGCCCCGTGTTTTCCTTATATAAACCTGGAAGTATTTCTGGCACTTTGGAGACAGTCTTTGAGACACTAATTGGCTCCCTACCCAGTAATAGCCTCATTGAAAGATATCCTTTTCTTGTTTCACCACCACGAGTCTCCCTGCCTTTGGTTTTGTCAGTGGCGAGTGGCTAGACAAGGTTTGGGACCCCTGAAGCCAGGTGCTTTTATACCCTGACTCTAATACTTGTTTTCTGATATACTCCACAATCCTCATGGTGTGTCTTCCCCCCTGTTGCAACAAATCAATGAATGTAATTTTGTTTGACTACACATGTGTTCCTGGTCATCTCTCATCGCAGGGCATCGACAATATGAATTGGTACAAATGCTTTGAAAACTATTTGGCAGTATCTGCCAAAGCTGAAAATATGTGTGCTCGGTGACCTCAAAACCCCTGGGTTTAATCGTAGGTATAAACCCAGCATAAATGAGTACCCATGTGCACAAAAAGTAAATGTACAAAAATATTCACAGTGGCATTATTCATAATGGGAAAAAAAACTAGAAACCATCCAAAGTCTATCAATTATAGAATAAATAAGTGAATGATGGTATATTCCTACAATAGAATTTTATATAATAAAAGGGAATGAATTATTGCTACACTGAACTATATAGATACATTTCCCAAAATATGATATGGAGTAAAAAAATGCCAGACATGAAAAAATATATCATATGATTTCAATCATATTAGGCTCAAGAACAGGCGATATTGATTTATGAAGTAAGAAGTCAAAATAGTGGTCATTTGGAGGAGATAAGGAGGGGCCAATATGAAACTAGTAATGAGTTTTTTTTTTTTTTAATTTTTTTTTAATTTATTTTTTTTTTATTGTTGTTGTTTTATCTCAGTGGTGGTTATAAAAGTGTGTTTAATTTGTGATAATCCATCAAGCTGTCTATTTATAAATAATAAAATTGCCTGGATATACATTAGCTTCAATTAATAAAGGCAGTTTAAAACTTATTCATACCTGAGGCACCTGGGTGGCTCAGTGGGTTAAAGCCTCTGCCTTCGGCTCAGGTCATGATCCCAGGGTCCCGAGTTCGAGCCCCGCATCGGGCTCTCTGCTCAGCAGGGAGCCTGCTTCCCCCTCTCTCTCTGCCTGCCTCTCTGCCTGCTTGTGATCTCTGTCTGTCAAATAAATAAATAAAATATTTAAAAAAAAAACTTATTCATACCCTGTTTGGTACTCCTTATAACTTGAAATAAACTGAATTATTACATAACATGCTCACTTAACTGACTTAATTGAGCTCCTTCTATGTGCCAGGCACCACAGAGATACAAGAGCTGATGTGCAGTGCATGGCCACCCTTCAAGGGCCTTTCCTTTACAGTCAAAGGGGGGAGAGTCTGTAAAAATAAGTGCATAGTAAATGAAGCACGAAATATAGGGGAGAATAAAGGAAAACAAAAGGAAAAGAGGGAAATAATAGAAATTCTTAGAGACAGCTCCACATCCTGTGGGTTCATGTATATTGCATGTGAAAAGAAATATTAAAATGATATATTTGACTATCACAAACAGATATGCTGAAACACATTGCACTGATAACAAATAAATTGCAATGTGCTTCATAAAATGTTGATGTGGTTATATGTAATATATTCTCATTTCAAAATTTATTGCTAAATTATTTAACAATTCAAAACTGTGTGTATAGATCACCATTTTGTCAAAGTTGCAAAGTATGGTTTCTATTTTTAAAAAATTAATTTCTTTGGATAATTTTTTCCTTCTTGGTTTTTGCAATAAAATAGAACAACCTGAGTGAGAGGGGTTAGAGCATGGGGGAGGATGTTATCTTCCACGCTTTTATTTTAACCCTATCACTCATCCACGTAGAGACCCCCTCCATCCATTCTTCTCCTGCAGCTCAATTGTTCCTGCACCGGAGTCCAGCCAACCTAGAGTCATGTTACACCTCCACTACGGTTTCGGGCTAAGCTAGGCAAAGATTTAGGAAAGAAAAATTGCCCAGGAAATTTTTGTTCAACAGTCAAGCGCTCAAGCTGTAGAGACCAAGAGCCTGGTTTTAAACTTCAACGCTGCCACCTGTTGTATGACTTCAGGCAAGTCCTTACCTGGTCCTCCAGTTTCCTCTTCTGCAAAATGGGGATAATAAAAAAGCACCATCCTCATAATGTTATGAGAGCAAATGAAAAAATGAAAAGCATAACATAGCATAGTGCTTGGCACATTGTGAGTTCTTTCCTTCTTCCACACAGCCCTCTGCTGTCTGAAATCACACCTCCTCTTCTCACTCCCAAGCCTCAGCCCGTGCCATTTGGAGGCAAGCAAATCCTTCCATCCAAAATCATGATGGAAACATAGAACATGTTAGTCAAGTATCATATGGTTGCAATTAACAGAATCCTAACTCAAGACAGTTAATTAAGTAAAAAGAGTATCTTGTAACTATAAAGTCAAGGGATAAAGGATCAAGGGAGTCCACATACCCAGAGGGTACTCTCTCTCTATTTCTGTGTGTTTCTGTCCTTCTGTCTCTGCATTTGTTTTCTACCTCTGGTCAGCATTATTTTCTTACAAGCTACCTCCGTGTTATATCTCCATGTTACATCAAAGATGGCATTACCAACTCCAGGCTTATCTGGTTTTTTTTGGTGCCAGAGAAAAGGGAGTATCTCTTTTCTAATTATCCCATCAAATTTTCCAGGAGTATCTCTCATTGGATCATGGTAGGTTACATGCTTATGCCTCAACCAAGCGCTATATTAAGAGGTATGGAATAAACCTTGCAACTGCCACCCAGTAATGTGAATAAAAATCAGAGCAGGAATGCTCCCCAGGGGAAACTGAAATGACCCCACTGCCCACAAGCAAGTGAGTTTTCCCAAGAAACAGTTAACATTCTCTGGTCCATTCCCCAAAGTGATTCCCGTAATACGAAGGTTCTGAGGAATAGTTAACACTAATTAAACAGTCACAGAATATAGAATGCTAGAGCTGGGAATTCATCATGTGCAACCCCCTCTTCTTACAGATGACAAAACTGTATCTCAGAAAGAAAAAAGGGCTCCCCAAAGACAACATGGTAGATTAGCGACTAAGGCAGGTGAAACCCCCAAATCTCTGGGTACCTGACCCAATGGATTGTTTTCCAAGTTTTATTTTTCCCCCATTCAAGTGTATGTGACTAATATTTGCTGGCATCACCCCATTTAAAAGAGTCTATCCTGATATGAGCAGAAGCAGCATAGGTGATACTCAACTGTGACATATAGCTGAATAACCCTTGTACACCCTCTACCGAGGATGAAGAACATCCCATAGAGAAGCCTAATACATGCTCCTCAATGCCTAGTGTAGACCACTCACAGATTTCACTGAAGACTGTGACAAGGGAACAAGGAGGTTCCAATGAAGGTCCCAATGGAGGAGCAAAAAATCTGCTTTTGTGAGCATTGTGAGGGTAGCAAAGGGTGGTTCTTTGAACTTTTTACTCTCTGCCCTGTCTGGCCAATGGTGTGGAAGCCCCTGAAATAGGAAGGGACTTCAGGGGCCCCTGGGTGGCTCACTCAGTTAAGCATCTACCTTTGGCTTGGGTCGTGATCTTAGGGTCCCAGGATTGAGTCCTGCCTGGGGATCCCTGCTCAGTGGGGAGTTGGCTTCTCCCTCTCCAGCTGCCCCTTCTCCCCCAACCTCCAGTCCTGCTTGTGCCTGTTCTCTCTCTCAAAAATGAACAAATAAAAAGCTTAAAAAAAAAAAAGGGGGACTTCAGTTCTGTTTTGTTTTTTTCTGGCTATGGTTAGGATAGGAGGGACTTCAGGCAACCTTGGAATTAGAGCTTATTTGTGTTTAACTTATATGATTCAACCGTATGCACTCAATATGGAGAGAGAGCGCAAAAATGAACCAGTATGGATTCTCCTGCAGTTTCACACTAAATGAATGCCTGCTCAGACTGACTGCGGGAGAGAAAGGGAAAGTACAAGTCTGTAAGAGACATCTTTATCCAGAGGTCAACCCAAAACAACACGATTGGATTTAGTGCCGGCAGGAAAACCAGCTGGGTTGACTTATCAAGAAATATGATGGCCAGTCTCCGGAGGAACTCAGAGGTAATTTGGGCTGTACAAGGTATTCACCTTAAGTGCTGACTTTGAAACTTCCAAATAAAATATGATGGGCCTGTATAAAGTGGACAGCACAGAAAATGTCACAAGCAGCATAATTAGCTGATAGTAACAACAGCTAACACTAACAGCTAACATTTTATTCTTTTTTAAGATTTTATTTATTTAACAGAGACAGAGACAGAAAGAGAGGGGAACACAAGCAGGGGGAGTGGGAGAGGGAGAAGCAGGCTTCCGCCAAGCAGAGAGTCCAACGTGGGGCTCCATCCCAGGACCCTGGGACCATGACCCGAGCCGAAGGTAGACACTTAAACAGCTAACACTTCATAGCACTCTTCCGAGCATTTTTACAGCTATTAATTCATTTAATTCTCAAAACAACCCTAAGAAGTAAGAAGGCAGATTTTTCATAATCCCTAGTTTACAGATGAAGATAATAAGACCTGCCCAAAGTCACACAGCTAATGAGTGACAGAAACCAGAATATAAAGATATAAATGTGTGTTTTGTCCTCCCCGCTGCAGATTAGTTTTCTTTGCAAGCTCAGAAAGGTAGCCCTTTCTTGGCATAATACTGCCTTGGGTGTGCTTTTGTAGGCCAGAGCCAAAAAAAAATTTAAAAATCAGGCCTACCAGGCAGAGAAGATTATGTTCTTCCTAGCTAATTTTTTCAAAAGCCTTGCCTCTCTGAGAAATGTTGTGATGGGTTATACTACACAGACAGAAGAAGAAAAGGTTGCTTGGACTTTTTCAGGCAACTTGATTTGAAGAGAGGTAAATATTTATTCAAAAAGACAACAACAAAAAGTCCTTTGCAGTTCCCACACAGGCTGGTCCCTGAGTGTTGACTGTCAGTGACTGTCCGTGGCTGGGGTGGCGACTAAACTTTGAAAAGAGCCTTCATCCCAAGAACGGCAGTGCCATGCCCAGCCTTGGCACAGAAGCCTCAGGA
Source organism: Neogale vison (assembly GCF_020171115.1). Classification (NCBI taxonomy): domain Eukaryota; kingdom Metazoa; phylum Chordata; class Mammalia; order Carnivora; family Mustelidae; genus Neogale; species Neogale vison. The sequence goes on from NC_058097.1 coordinate 5,748,724, forward strand.
GTTTCCCTTCAAGTAAACATCAAGGTTGGAAAAATGACCCTGTAAGTGGTAACCCATGTAGGGTCAAGGCAGGTGACCCTTCCCCAGACATGCTGCCCTGCAAGGACTTCCTGAGCCTTTGTTGGACTACGTGAGGTCAGGCTGGAAACAGAAGAATCTCGGGTTAGGACAAACACTGAAATTTTGCTACTGCAGATTAAACTGGATTTTGAGAACTACAAGAATGTGACCTGTCTTGCCCCCCGGTGTTGTGGAATAAAACGCATCCCTGCTACACAGATAAGGAGCAAATTCCTGAGAGGCGGAACTGGAGTTGACCTTGGTAAGAAAGCGATAGATTGAAGGTCTTGGGGAGGTGAAGGAGGTGATGAAACAAATTAGGCCTCCACACAGATAACATTCCTGAACAAGGCGAGATAAGGGAACAAAGGCCTATCCTTGGCTGACTGGAGATAGGGAAACAAAGAAGAGACCACTGTGGGTGGCCTCGGGAGAGAGTGACGGACGGGAAGGGAGGAGGGAGGCTGCATGCTGGGCCTGAGGGGGGTGGGGAGGGGGCAGAACTTGGAGGAAAAGTGCTTGTATGATGAATGTGCCACTTTCAATCGGCCTGCCTGGTGTGGCTTTCCCTCCAGCTGGTGGCCTGAGAGAAGAGACTGCTCTAAACGCAAACAGAGTTCAGTTGCATGAGTCCGTTCCACACTTCGGTGGTCTTACCTCTCTGTGCACGACTCTAGGTGGCAAGACAGTGAGATATAATTGGTGTCATAAGAGGTATGATGCATCCTGGGACAGGGGGACAACAGAGAGAACAGCAGAGAAGGTGAGTGAGGCCGAGCTGGCTGGCCAGGGAACCAGCGGGCTCAAGGGAACAAGCATCCCAAAGACAGACCCAAAACCCAATGAGCACAGCATGTCTTGTTGTGGTTTAATGAAGATTCAACAGGGAATGACAATTCTGAGGTCAGAGAAGAGGGGCATGGAGACTTGAGGTTGAGTCCCAGTCAATCCTCAGGTGAACTGGCAGGAGAAATGGGATATAAGAGGTACAGGGGGAACAGAGCTCAGAATTTCCATGAAATCCATAAAGGAAATAGAAAAGGAGCCTCCTAGTACCCACAGATGATGCGGGGTCTACTGGAAACTGGGTCTGGTCTAAGCCTCGCAAGGTGTATATTGACAATAGTGATAGTGACAAGTGCCAGTAGGCCTGGGCTCAGGAGCAGTGCTCCTGAGTTCAAACCCCTCCTCCACCACTTACAGCTTGCCTGTGAAATCTTAGCTAACTTCCACCTCCCCCATGTATCTCATGTGTGAGTGAAGCTAACATCACCTACCCAAAGAGTTACTCTTTAAACTAATTGAACTAATTTAGGCTAGGCCCTTAATACAGACTAACCATACATCCCAGTTTGTCTGAGATAGCCCAGTTTGGGTTTACCACCAGATATAACTGTTAGTAGAGCTTCCTTTTACTGAAAAGTGTCCTGGTTTGGCTTCTGCTTCTGACCAAGATGGAGTAACATGGAGTTACCCTCCTGCCGGAAACAACATTAAAAAATGAACAATACACTTATGGTGAGTGTAGCATAACCTAGTGACTTGTCAAATTATTATGTTATACATATGAAACTAACGTAACACTGTATGTCAACTATACTTCAATTTTTTAAAATAAACAATATACGTAACAATGATTCTTAAGCGATGAGACATCAGAGAACAAAATAATGGTCCCTAACAGATGAGTCCACTGATTTCCCTAGCTCACTGCCTGGAGAAAGTTTTCAGGTCACAGAGGAAGGAAGGGAGATGGGGCTGAGAGTCCAAGAAGGTCAACAAAGTTAAAGTTCTCAGAGCCAAGAGTCAGAGAAAAGGATGCACACAGAGCTCAGGGGGCCTACAGAGAATCCACTTCAAGTACTGATGAACAAATGTGTGAGAAAACTTCCCCAAGTGCAGGGGGGGGAAAAAATCACTGCCCCAAAGTAGAACAATATCCTCTATTAGTGTTTTTTCCCAACAGCCAGAATGAAAATCCCGTAATTCATAGGGCACTTGTTAGATTGCTAAAAAGGATCTGACTTCGGTTGTAGAGAAAAATTAATCCTAGATTAAACGCTTCTCTGGCCCCACCTAACGAAGATTAAAAGCAAGATCTACATGAATTAAACTGTTTCCTAGTAATTTACCACACTCCAAAAAAACTCTCAAGAATGTTTATTGGAATACAAAATATTGTCAATCTAGACCCCAGCAAAAATATCTTTCAAAAACAAAAGCTACTTAGGCTGTTGCTTCCATATCTTGAATAATAACATAAATGATGCTGCAATAAACACGGGAGTCCGTATACTGTTTCAAATTAGTGCTTTCATTTCTTTAGGAGAAACACCCAGTAGTGGAATTACTATATCATATGGTATTTCTCTTTTGAAATTATTTTTATTGACATAGAATGTATTATTGGCCCCAGGGGTACAGTCTGAAAATCATCAGGCCCACACATTTCACAGCACTCACCATAGCCCATACCTTCCCCAATGTCCATTACCCAGCTACCCTCTCCCTACCCCTCCACCCCCCAGCAACCCTTATTTCATTTTGTGAGATTAAGAGTCTCTTATGGTTTGTCTCCCTCCTGATCCCATCTTGTTTCATTGTTTCCTTCCTCACCCCTACAACCCCCTTCCCTGTCTCTCAAATTCTGATATCAGAGAGATCATATGATAATTGTCTTTCTCTGATTGACTTATTTCACTCAGGATAATACCCTATGGTTCCATCCACGTCATTTTAAGATTTTGTTTCTTTTGATGGCTGCATAGTATTCCTGTGTGTGTGTGTGTGTGTGTGTGTGTGTGTGTGTATAGCACATCTTCTTGATCCATTTATCTGTTAATGGACATCTAGCCTCTTACCCTAGTTTGGCTATTGTGGCCATTGTTGCTTTATTTGGGTTCACATGCCCCTTTGGATCACTACATTTGTATCTTCAGGGTAAATACCCAGTAGTGTGATTGCTAGGTCATAGGGTAGCTCTATTCTCAACTTTTTGAGGAACCTCCATACTGTTTTCCAGAGTGGCTGCACCAGCTTGCATTCCCACCAACAGTGTAGGAGGGTTCCCCTTTCTCCACATCCTCACCAACATCTATCGTTTCCTGACTTGTTAATTTTGGCCATTCTGGCTGGTGTGAGGTGGTATCTCATTGTGGTTTTGATTTGTATTTCCCTGATGCTGAGTGATGTGGAGCATTTTTTCATGTGTCTGTTGGCCATCTGATGTCTTCTTTGCAGAAATGTCTGTTCATGTTTTCTGCCCATTTCTTGATTGGGTCATTTGTTCTTCAGGTGTTGAGTTTGAGAAGTTCTTTAGAGATTTTGGATACTAGTCCTTTATCTGATAGGTCATTTGTGAATATCTTCTCTCATTCTGTCAGTTGTCTTTTGGTTTTGTTGACTATTTACTTTGTTGTGCAAAAGCTTTTGATCTTGATGAAGTCCCAATTGTTCATTTTTGCCCTTGCTTCCCTTGCCTTTGGTGATGTTTCTAGGGAGAAGTTACTATGGCTGAGGTCGAAAAGGTTGCTGCCTGTGTTCTCCTCAGGGACTTTGGTGGATTCCTATCTCACATTGAGGTCTTTCATCCATTTTGAGTCTACTTCTGTGTGTGGTATGAGGAAATGGTCCAGTTTCATTCTTCTGCATGTGGCTGTCCCATTTTCCCAACATCATTTGTTGAAGATACTGTCTTTTTTCCACTAGACATTCTTTCCTGCCTTGTCTAAGATAAGTTGACCATAGAGTTAAAGGTCTGTTTCTGGGCTCTCTATTCATTCCTTTGATCTATGTGTCTGTTTTTGTGCCACTACTATACTGTCTTGATGATTATAGCTTTGTAATAGATCTTGAAGTCTGGAATTGTGATGCCACCAACGCTGGCTTTCTTTTTCAACATTCCTTGGCTATTCGGGGTCTTTTCTGGTTCCATATAAATTTTAGGATTATTCGTTCCATTTCTTTGAAAAAATTGATGATATTTTGATAGGGATTGCATTAAATGTGTAGATTGCTTTAGGTAGCATAGACATTTTCAAAATATTTGTTCTTCCAGTCCATGAGCATGGAACATTTTTCCATTTTTTTGTGTCTTCCTCAATTTCTTTCATGAGTATTTTATAGTTTCCTCAGTACAGATTCTTTGCCTCTTTGGTTAGGTTTATTCCTAGGTATCTTATGGTTTTGGGTGCAATTGTAATGGAATCGACTCCTTAATTTCTCTTTCTTCATTCTTGCTATTGGTGTACAGAAATGCAACTGTTTCTGTGCATTGATTTTATATTCCAACACTTTACCAAATTCCTGTATGAGTTCTAGGAGTTTTAGAGGAGAGTCTTTTGGGTTTTCCACATAAAGTATCATATCATCTGCAAAGAGTGAGAGTTTGACTTTTTCTTTGCCAATTCAGATGCCTTTAATTTGTTTTTGTTGTCTGATTGCTGAAGCTAAAACTTCCAGTACTATGTTGAATAGTAGTGGTAATTGTGGACATCCCTGCAGTGTTCCTGATCTTAGGGAACAAGCTCTCAGTTTTCCCCCATTGAGAATGATATTCGCTGTGGGTTTTTCATAGATGGTTTTGATGATATTGAGGTACGTACTCTCTATCCCTATACTCTCTTTTGAAATTTTTGAGGAATGCTCATAGTGTTTCTACAGTGGCTGTGGCAATTTACATTCCCACCAACAGAATACAAGTCTTCCTTTTTCTCTATATCCTCACTAACACTTGCTATTTCTTGTCTTTTTTACTGTAGCCATTCTGACAGGTATAAGGTGACATTTTATTATGGTTTTGATTTGCATTTCCTTGATGATTAATGATGTTAAGGATCTTTTCATGTGTCTGTTAGCCATCTGTATGTCTTCTTTGGAAAAATGTGTATTCACTTCCTCTTCCCATTTTTTAACTGGATTGTTTGGTTTTTAGGTGTTGAATTGCATACATTCTTTATATATTTTGTATATTAACCTCTTATCAGATATATCATTTGCAAGTATCTTCTTCCATTCACTAGGTTGTCTTTTGGCTTTGTTGATTGTTTCCTTTACTATGAAAAAACTCTAATTTTGATGTAGTCCCATTAGTTTATTTTTTATTTTTTTCCCTTACCTTAGGAGACATAGCTAAAAAATTGTTGCTACAGCCAATGTCAGAGAAGTTACTGCCTGTGTTCTCTTTGAGGATTATTATGGATGCAGTCTAAGTGTCCACCATTAAAGAAATGGTAAGGAAGATGTGGTACAAACATATGATAGAATATTATGCAGCCATAAAAAATAGGATTATACCACTTGAAACAACATAGACAGGTCTAGAGGGTATTATGCTAAGTGAAATGAGTCAGAGTAGGAAAGACAAATACCATATTATTTCACTTATATGATGATTCTAAAAAATGGATAAACAAATAAAAAGCAGAATCAGATCTATAAATACAGAAAACAAACTAATGGTTGCCAGAGGGAAGGGAGAATAGAAAGATGGACAAAACAGGTGAAGAGGAGCAGGAAATACAGGCTTTCAGTTATGGAATGAATAAGTCACAGAAATAAAAGGCACACCATAAGGAATATAGTGATGGTAATATTGTGATGGCACTCTATGGTGACATAGGTGGTGAGCATAACATAATGTATAAATCTGTTAAATCCCACTATGCTGTACACCTGAAACTAATGTAACATTGTGTCAACTACAATCAAATAAAAAAATTAAGTTGAATACTTTTCCAGACACACACAATCTCAAAGAAGTCATTACCAGCAGACTTATAAGTCAAGAAATATTAAAGAAAGTCCTTTAAGCAGAAGAAAAATTATTCCACATATAAACTCGAATTCAGAAATTTTAACTGCCTGGGTGAACACAATAATTTCTTCTTCTTTTTTTAAATATTTTATCCATTTATTTGAGAGGGAAATGGAGCATGTGAGAGAGTACAAGTAGAGAGGAGGGTCAAAGGAAGAGGGAGATGCAGACTCCCAACTGAGCAGGGAGCCCAACAGAGGGCTTGATCCCAGGACCCTGGGATCATGAACTGAGCTGAAAGCAGACACTTAACCAATTGAGCCATCCAGGTGTCCCTCTTCTTCTTCTTTTTATTTGTAAAGGTTTATTTATTTATTTTAGAAAGTAAGCATACAAGGCGGGAGGGACAGAGGAAGAGGAGAAAGAAAATCTCAGGCAGACTCCACGCTGAGCTTGGAGCCTCACAGGGCTTGATCTCAAAACCCTGAGACCAGGACCTGAGCCCAAATCAAGAGTCAGTCACTCAACCATCTTAGCCACCCAAGCTCCCCAATAATCCTTTTTTCTTTATCACTTAATTTTATGACTTAAATCTTTATTAAAAAAATCAACTGTGGGGGCCTGGGTGGCTCAGTCATTTAAGGGTCTGACTCTTGATTTTTGGCTCAGGTCATGATCTCAGGGTCCTGGGATTAAGTCCCATGTCAGGCTTGTACTTGGCAGGGAGTCTGCTTGAGATTCTCTCTCTCTCCCTCTCCCTGTGCCCCTTCCTGGCTTAAACTCTCCTCTCTCTCTCTCTAAAATAAAAAATAAATCTTAAAAAAAAGGAAAAAGAAAACCTCAACTGCTTAAAGCATATACACAGGCACATATATAACCATATATATGTAAAATTATAAACTGATAAAATTATAAAACCTAAAGCAACCATTAAAATAACACAATGAAGAGTTATAGATAACAGACCAACAAAGGAGAAAAACAGAATCAGAAAAATTACTCAGTCCAAAAACAAAGTAGAAAAAATAGTAAAAGGAATTTAAAAGGAGATGAAAAAAATGAATAAAAGGATATAGTCCACACATATGTATAAAAGCCCAAGAATAATACTCAAATTAAATGTAAATAGCTTAAATACCTCTTAATTTAAAAATCAAATTGTCAAACTGGATTTTTAAAAAAGTTATACCTAATTACATGCTAACTATAAGAAACTCATATATATAAAAATTAAAGGTATATAACAGACAAACACTAATCAAAATTAAAATGAAGAGGGATATTAATATCAAAGTTAGATTTCACTGGAAAAAAAACTTTAACAAAAGTTAAAGATAGCCACCTCATAATGATAGAGTTCAACTCACTGGGAATAAATACCAATTCTAAATATTTATATACCTAAACAAAGTAAATCTCAAAGTGATGGAACTGCAATGAGAAATAGAAAAGATTTCATTTTTGTCAAAGCTTTCAATGCTCTTCTCTCAATAATGGATACAGCATGTAGTTAGAAAATCAGTAAAAAGAAAGAAAATTTGAACAACATTCTCAATGAACTTAACCTAAGTGACATTATTATAACATTTATCAACAATAAACTTTCTTTTCAAGTGTATATAAAATATATATCAAATTAGATCATATTATAGACCATAAAACAAGTTTCAAAAAATTGATAAGGATTCAAGTCATACCAAGTATGTTCTCTGACCATAGTGGGATTAAATTACAAATCAATAACAGAAAAATATCTCAAAAATAGTCTAAATATTTGGAAACTAAATAACACATTTCTAAGTAACCCATGAGTTAAAGAAGAAATTAAGAGTATTTTCAATTCAATGAAACACAATTTCTTCAAAATGTGCCAAATGCAACTAGAGCAGTTCTTACAGGGAAATTTATAGTACTAACACGCTTATATGAGAAAAATTGAAATGTCTCAAATCAGTGACCTCAACTTCCATATAAGAAACGAGAAAAAGAAGAGCAAATAAAACCCAAAGTAAGCAAGAGGAAGAAAATAAACATCAGCATAGAAATCAGTGAATTAGAAAACAGAAAACACACAGTAAAACAATAAAACCAAAACGTGGTTCCTTTATAGAAGCTCAATAACATTGAAAACATCCAGCCATCAGGGGGGGAAAAAAAGACATAAATTTCTAATATTAGAAACAAAACAGATGACATCACTAAAGAGTCTACATATAGTCAAAAGATAACAATGAAATAGTGTGAACAATTTTATGCCAATAAATTTGGCAACTTAGATGACATGGACCAATGACTCAAAAGGCAAAAACTTTTCTAAAGTTACTCAAGAAGATTTAGATTACCTGAATAGCAATACAACAAAATAATTAGTTGTTTAAAACTCCCACAAAGAAAATCCCAGACTTAGTTGGCTTCAAGGGAACTCTATCAAACATTTAGGAGTATAATAATACCAATTCTATTCAAACTTTCCCAGAGAATTAAAGAGAAGGGAATACTTCTGAACTCATTCTATGAGGCCCTTTACTTTGCTTTTAAAAAGAAGAAGAAGCATTACCAAAAAGAAAAGAGAAAACCACAGACCAATGTTTCTCACGAACATAGATGAAAAAAAATTAACAAAATGTGAGTGCACTGACTCCAACCATCTACCAAAGAATAATACACCATAACCAAGTGAGGATTATCCAAAGAACAAAAGTTTGATTTAACATTTGAAAATCAAAGTAATTAATGATAGAAAATTTTAAAAGAAAACCATGTGAGATATCACCTTACACCAGTTAGAATGGCCAAAATTAGCAAGACAGGAAACAACGTGTGTTGGAGAGGATGTGGAGAAAGGGGAACCCTCTTACACTGTTGGTGGGAATGCAAGTTGGTGCAGCCTCTTTGGAGAACAGTGTGGAGATTCCTCAAGAAATTAAAAATAGAACTTCCCTATGACCCTGCCATTGCACTCCTGGGTATTTAACCCAAAGATACAGATGTCGTGAAAAGAAGGGCCATCTGTACCCCAATGTTTATAGCAGCAATGGCCACGGTCGCCAAACTGTGGAAAGAACCAAGATGCCCTTCAACGGATGAATGGATAAGGAAGATGTGGTCCATATACACGATAGAGTATTATGCCTCCATTAGAAAGGACGAATTCCCAACTTTTGTAGCAACATGGACGGGACTGGAAGAGATTATGCTGAGTGAAATAAGTCAAGCAGAGAGAGTCAATTATCATATGGTTTCACTTATTTGTGGAGCATAACAAAAAGCATGGAGGACATGGGGAGTTAGAGAGAAGGGGGTTGGGGTAAATTGGAAGGGGAGGTGAATCATGAGAGACTATGGACTCTGAAAAACAATCTGAGGGGTTTGAAGTGGCGGGGGGGTGGGAGGTCGGGGTACCAGGTGGTGGGTATTGTAGAGGGCACAGATTGCATGGAGCACTGGGTGTGGTGAAAAAATAATGATGCTCTTGTGCTGAAAATAAATAAATTAAAAAAAAAAAAAAGAAAACCATGTAATCATTTCAATTGATGCAAAAAAAGAGTTCAACAAAATCCACCATTTATATCTGATTTTTTAAAAATCTCTGCAAACTAATAGGACTTCTCAACCAGATAATCATATCTATAAAAATAATATAGCTAACATAATTATTAATGGTGAAAGTCTAAGTACTTCACCCCCAAAATCAGGAAGAAGCAAAAATGTGCAGTCTCACCATTTCTTTTTTTTTTTCTTTTTCTTTTTTTTTTTTAGCCTCACCATTTCTATTAAACATTATGCTGGAGTTCCAGTCAGTGAAAAAAGTCTAAATAAATAAATAAATTCAAAATGAAGTAATGTTATCTTTATTCACCATTGACATGATCATCTATGTAAGAAGAAAAATTCCCATACTACAAAAAAAAAGTTTCTGAAACTAATGCAAGAGTTCAGGAACGATGCACAATATAAGATCAATATATTTAAAAATTATATTTTTAAATAGCAACAAATAATAAGAACTTAAAATTAAACACTAATACCATTTACAAAACCATCAAAAATTATGAAATACACAGAGACAAACTTAACAAAATGTGTAGGACTTGTATGCTGAAAACTACAAAACATTCCTGAGAAATACTAGTGTCTAGGTACACAGAGAGATAGATCATGTTCATGAATCAGAAGACCCAAAATACTATTAATATATAAAATCTTCTCAAATTGACATGCAGATTCAACCCATTCCTAATAAAAATCCCAGAAGACATTTTTTTTTTAGAAATTGACTATATGGGTCTAAAATTCATTTAGAAATGCAAAAGGCTCAGAATAACCAAAATGGCTTTGACTGGGAAGAAAAATTGGAGGATTTACACTACCTAACTGTAAAACAACTTGTAGAAAAAAATTAAGACAGTATGGTATCAGTGAACAGGTAGACAAAAAGATTGATGGAAGAGAATAGAGGGCCGAGAAATGCACACATATGGACAGCTGACTTTTTACAAAGATTCAAAGGTGATTTAATTGAGAAAAAATAGTCTCTTTTTTTGAGAAAGAATAGTCTTTTCAATAAATAAATGCTGGAGTAATCATACACATATACATATATTCATATATACATGTAAATATGCATACATATACACCCATGCACACACACACACATGTATATGTGTGTGTGTGTATGTATGTATGTATGTGGATATATATACATATACCTCAACCCACACCTAGCTCCAAACACAAAAATTAAAGCAAAATGAAAAGAAAGCATCAAGCCCAAATGGGCTTACTGGTGAATTCTACCAAACATTTAAAGAAAAATTATACAAAATGCCTACAATCTCTTTCAGAAGACAGAAGCAGAAGGAATATCTCCTAACACATTCTATGAGGTCAGCATTATCCTAATACCAAAACAAGACAAAGGAATAAATTATAGGAAAAGATAAAGAGACCAATATCTCTCATAAACATAGATGCAAAAATCCTTAACAAAATATTAGCTAATCAAATTCAATGATGTATAAAAATGATAATACACATGATCAAGTGGAATTTATCCCAGGTATGCAAGGCTGGTTCAACACTTGAATGTAATCCATCACATCAAGAGACTAAAAATGAAAAATCACATCATCATATCAATACATGCAAAAAGCATTTAACAAAATCTAACACCCCTCCATGATAAACACTCAGCAAACTAGAAGGGAGCTTTTCAACTTAAGAGAGAAGAGCTACAAAAATCCTACAACTAATGTCATATCGAATGGTGAGAAACTCAAAGCTTTCCCACTAAGATCAGGTACAAGGTAAGGATGTCCTCTCTTGGAACTCCTTTTCAAAAGTATTCTGGAAGTTCTACCTAATGCAGTAAGTCAAGAAAAAGAAATTAAAAGTATATGGATTAAGAAGGAAGAAGTAAAACCATCTTTGTTCTCAGATGACATGATAGCCTTTACAGAAAATCCAAAATTTAAAAAAAATCCAAACTAATTCACAAAGAATCTTGGAACTAATTAGTGATTACAGAGAGGTTGTGGGGACAAGGTTAATAAACACAGGTCAATTCCTTTCCTATATACCAACAATGAGCAAATAGAATCTAAAACTAAAAACAGTATCATCTATATTAGCACCCAAAAAATGAAATATATAGGCATAAATTGAACAAAATATGCATAAGGTCTGTATGAGGAAATGACAAAACTATGATGAAAGAAATTAAATAAAAACTAAATAAATGGAAAGATAGCCTATGTTCATAAATAGGAAGCATCAAAATTGTCAAGATACCAGTTCTTCCCAATCTTATCCACAGCTTCAATGCAATTTTTGCATTGTAGCTCTTCTCTATCAAGTTGAAAAGTTCCCCTCTAGTTTGCTGAGTGTTTTTTCTAGTTTGCTGAGATTTTCCCAATCAAAATCCTAGAAAGAATTTTGTAGATGTTGACAAACTGATTCGAAAGTTTACGTGAAGGCAAAAGACTGAGAATGGCCAAGACAATATTGAGGAAGAAGAACAAAGTGGCAAGACTGACATTATCAGACTTCAAGACTTACTCTAAAGCTAGAGTCATCAAGACAGCATGGCATTGGATAGAGGAGCAGAGGAGCAGAAGCAATTCAATGGAGCAAGAATAGTCTCTTCAGGGGCGCCTGGGTGGCTCAGTGGGTTGAGCCGCGGCCTTCGGCTCGGGTCATGATCTCAGGGTCCTGGGATCGAGTCCCGCATCGGGCTCTCTGCTTAGCGGGGAGCCTGCTTCCTCCTCTCTCTCTCTGCCGGCCTCTCTGCCTTCTTGTGACCTCTCTCTGTCAAATAAATAAATAAAATCTTAAAAAAAAAAAAAAAGAATAGTCTCTTCAGCACTGACACAACTGGACATCCACCTGTGGAAGAAAGAATCTAGACACAGACCTTATGCCCTTCACAAACATTAACCTAAAATTGATCACAGATAACATAGAGAAAATCTACAGGACCTTGGGGAGAGTGTTGACTTTTTATACACAACACCAAGTGCTCAACCCATGAAATAATCCGTAAGCTGCACTTCACAAATATTAAAAACTTCTGCTCCATAAGACAGTGTCAAGAGAATAAGAAAACAAGATACAGACTGAGGGAAAATATTTGATAAACACACATCCGGTAAATGACTCCTCCAAAATATACAAAGAGCTCTTAAAACTCTATGGTAAAAAAAAAAAAAAAAATTAAAGTGGGCCAAGGACCACAACAGATATCACTCCAAAGAAAATATGTAGATGCCAATAAGCATATGAAAAGATGTTTCACATTATACATCATCAGGGAGATGTAAATTAAAACAACAATCAGATATCACCATATACCCATTAGAATGGCCCAAGTCCAGAACACTGACAACATGAAATGCTGGCAAGAATGTGATGTAACGGGACTTCTCATTCATTGCTGGTGAGAACACATGATGGTATAGCCACTTCAAAAGACAGTTTGGTGGTTTCTTACAAAACTAAACATACTCTCACCGTGCAATCCAGCAATTCTTATTGAGTGAAAGAAGCCAGTCCATATGAGGCTACGTACCTATGATTCCAACTATATTACATTCTGGAAAAGACAAAACTGTGGAGACAATAAAAAGATCAGTGGTTGCCAGAGATTAGGGGAGAGGGAGGGATGATTAGGGCAGTAAAACTACTCTGTATGCTATCATAATGATAGATACATGTCATTATAAAATCTGTCCAGACCCATAGAAGGTACAACACCAAGAGTGAACTATAATGTAAACTGTACACTTTGGGGGATTATGATGGGTCAATGTAGGGTCATCAGTTTTAACCAGCCCAATCTGCTGGGAGGTATTGATGATGGGAAATGCTATGCATGTTTGGGGGCAGGGAGTATATATTTTAAAAAAATCTCTGTACTTTCCCTTCTATTTTGTTGTGAATATAAAACACTGAAAAAAAAAACCTGAAGTACTGATGAAAAAGAAGAAGAAAAAAAAATTAGTATTAGTACAATCTTACCTTCCATAGTCATAAAGGCCCAAGAATGAAGCTAGGTCTGATCTGAAAACAGGCCCAGAAAGTAGATCTAGGAGTAGGGAACTGGAGGAGAACAAACTAAGAGCTTGAATTCTGGGGGTGGGGGGTGGAGAGAACCAGGTTAAAACCTTAACTCTGCCATTTACTGGCCGCGTGACCTTGAGCAAGAGCCTAGCCTTCTCTGAGTTCTCTGCTGTCTCCTTGACAAACGGTGGTAGAAAGCAGCAGATGCAAGACAGTGGTTGCATGAACAGGGGTAGCCTCGAAGGGTGGCTGGGGTAGGTACCAAGTAAGAGGAGGCGGAGAAAGAGAGAAGAATCACATCCTATATATAGTAACCACAAAACAGCTTCTTAAAAAGAAAAAAAAAAAATACAGCAAAGCTCTGAGCAAGAAGGGGATGCTGAGCAGAGATGCTTGGTCACTGGAGGTGAACGTGAACCCCTAAGACAGCGTGTGCTGCAAGGTGACCCTGGAGTACCAGGCTCTCTGCCAAGGCCTGAGAGTATTAACAGGCTTGGTTTTGTTTTCAGGATGAAATCATAACAGGAAAAAGTGTAAAGACTTTTTTTTTTTTTTTTTTAATAATCTAGCTGAATGTGTTACTCTTCCTAAGTGAGTTGCTAATGGAACTATTCTACTGGCCACAGCATGTACTTAGCGGAACTGTCACAAATGTTCAGAAGCAAGACTATCTATCGAGGAGGATGCCCTGTCCTCAAAAAGTGGAGCTTCTTAGGGACAAAAGGTGAGGCTTACAGGGACGGTCAGTTACCTGGTCACACGGCAAGGGAGAGACAAACAGAAAGCCTGATAGATCTGTTGCAGAAAGCAGCAGACGCGAAGCCTGAGCTGACCTTTGAAGGTCATGCTCACTGCAAATCTTTTTTCTTAAGGGTTGTCGGGCTGTCAAAGTATAATTTTCAAAAATCATGTTAAAAACATGATTCTCAAGCAAACAATGAGCATATGCCAAAGTTTTATTTAACTTAACAGTGAGAGAACCAGCAGGGTGAAAAAGCTGGGTACAGAAACTGATACATACAGGAGGGGGATGGCTGCATGAAGTTTGCTCAATCAGATTCTAAACTAAGTTGTGTCCTACAAGGCAGTAAAAGCATAACCACTGGGGTTATCTTTCTATTGCACATAAATCATTTGCATCTCTATCAGACAAAAACAATGTGTTCCTTGTCATTATTAGGAAATAGTAAGTCAAACAAAATTACATTCCCCTAGAGCAGGGGGTCAGCAAACGAAGGCTTAAGGGCCATTGTGGTCTGCCTCATGTTTTTGTAAATAAAGTTTTATTAGGATATAGTCACACACATTTGTTTACCTACTGTCTCTGGCTGCTTCCAATACAACAGCAAAGTTGATTAATTGTGACAGAGCACATATGGCTTAAAGAGCCTAAAATATTTATTTGGCTTTCTGTAGAAAATGTTTGCCAATCCTTGCCCTCAATTGTCAAATAACCCTTCGGTGGGCTTATTACTCAGTACTCTAGCATGACACAGAAAGGATATGCAAGTATTGAATCATCACAATGTACACTTCAAGTATCTTACAATTTTTTGTCAATTAAATCTCAATAAAGCTGAAAAATGTAAAATAAAATTCTGCCATGGGGGGTGGGGCAGAAAGGACACGCTAGGATCTTTTGGCTTTATTTCCAAATTTCAGCTAGGCAGATATATAAACCAGTTGATAGATAAATAGATGATAGATAGATAGGAAGGGAGGTAGGTAGATAGATAGATAGATGAATAATTTTGTTTTGTTTTGTTTTGTTTAAACAGGGCTAACTGCTCTTCTGGGTAAATGCAATTTCCACTCCAATAACTATGGCTGAGAAAGTCTACCACTTTCCTAGGGATAGGATTATATAGATGGCCACCATTATTTTTTTTAAGATTTCATTTATTTATTTGAGAAAGAGAGAGTGAACAAGAGAGAAAGAACACGAGCTGGGGGAGAGGCAGAGGGAGAAGCAATCTCCTTGCTGATCAGGGAGACCAATATAAGGCTGTATCCCAGGACCCTGGGATTATGACCTAAGCCGAAGGCAGACACTTAATGGACTGAGTCACCCAGGAGCCCCTGGCCACCATTATAAATATGGAATTAACAGAAGGCAAAAATACTCAGCAGAAAGAGTAAAATTTCCTGAAGACTCTCCTTGGCCAGAGCTCATCTTTTTGGTTCACTTTTTCCTTTGGTCAGACCCTGCCCACACAGCACGAAGAATTAGATTTGACCCCATCTCTGTCTGGAATGGCAGGCTTTCCCTGAAATACCTGGAGGACACTTGGAGGCCCTGTTTGAGAGCATCTTAAATGAAGGCAAAGAGGGGTGTGGTTAGAACTATAAGGATGTCCACTGCAGAATTCTTTAATGGCAACAAAGTAGAAATTACCTGAATTTTCAATGATAACGGCATGCTTAAATAAAAGCAGCTTAAATTAAGCCACACAATAAATTCTCTGAAATCATTAGAAACAGATATTAAGCTGCATATTAGGGAAGACATCCATCATATGTTGTTGAAAGAACAAACCTGGTCCCAAAGAGTATGTACAATGTGACCTACTGTTTTAAAAAATATATAAATGCATGAAAAAATCTGGAAAGACAACACATCAACTTGATAATAGTTATCACCACTGGATAGTGAACTTTTTTTTTCTTCTTGGTGATCATCTCGTTTTTCTTATTCTGACTATTCTGTGGTGGGTATGAAATGACCTGTATCATAACTAAACATTAAGGAGTATTTTAAAAGACCTTCCCCATAGGGAGCTGGGTTCTATCAGTTATCGAGAGAGGGTAACATGACTTTATCTCGCAATATATGCCTCTAAGTCAATTTAAGATTTTTTATTTTAAGAATGCAGAATAATTACTTACCCCCAAATAATCTAATGCATTCATGTCATTATAAACCATTATATGAAAAGTAACTGTCCCAAAGAGGACAGGTTATCACAGAGGAGCCAGGGAGAGAGAGAAAGAACAGGAGTGGATGTGTATTCTATGGTAAATACTGACAAGTCAAATTAGCTCTCTTTTTCAGAACAACATTAATCTAATTAAGGTTCTAACCATTTGATATAAATACAACTAATATGACAGTATGTAAAACTAACCAATATGACCCCCTACCTAAAGAATCTGCTATATAAAATGGTAACTTTTTAGGACAAACAAATATTAAGAATATAATAACATTCTCCCTCCCTTTCTTATTCTCCAAGTGACATCCCTGGCCAGCTCCTGGCATTCTGTATATTGCAAAATGGTAGGCACTCTCTGGGTAAAAAGATCATGGACATCAATCCAACACCCGCATTCCAATCTGTTTGGATCTGTTGGCCACATGCAGTCTGTTCCTGAGGTCAAACTGTTACACTAAAATATGAACAACTATTTTGCTCAGAGTTTCCTGTTTTTACAAAACAACAAAATATAAAATGACATGACTACCACAAGATATGTGTCTAACACATTTGTTCAACAGCATGAACTGTAAATTTTACATATGGTACATTAGTGTCTAGGTTCTAAGTGGTGGTACTTCAAATCCCCTTCTTCGTCTAGAATAATAAAGAAATATAGAGTGACAGTGTCCACTTTGTCTTTTTTCTTCTCAGTGCAAAACTATGTACGATAAAGAAGGATTACAGAAAGAAGAGATATGGAAGAAGCCTTAAATAAATTTCATTAAGAAATGAATACAGACACCTTTCTCATTTTTCATATGAGAAGTGGCACTGGATTGAGCACACAGAACAAAAAACAAATAGGGTTAGGTTGGACAAAAGTTCATAGGGAAGAATTTTACTCGGTTCTGATACCTTAGATAAATTTGTAGGGAGATATACCTAAATCAAGAGGTTGTACAGTATTTAGATAGACTAAGAAGAAAGAGCTAAATGCATGCACAATTAAAGGAAGTTTAGATAATTTATATTTTTAAATGCTAGTTGATTTATTCATGTTGCTATGTTAATGCATTTAAAACGAGCCTTGACAAGGCAATTGGGAATGTGCCCTAAGGAATCATTCCACAGAAGAAATCTGTGACCAAAGAGGCCTTTTTTTCCAAACTGACATTAGTTTTTCAATGAATTAATTGCAAATTTTAAGAATTATGAGATTTCCTAAGTTATTTGTATTAGGAAATGAACAGGAAAATGTAATTATTTTTCCCCTCAAATAATATTTGAGGTCTGAAAAGAAGCTGTGAACTATGTCATATTTCTTGTATCTTTCTGACAGTTTGTAATTACTTTTAATGCTGCTGTTCTCTAAATTATTAATGCTAATCTGTCATGACAGGGACTGAAGAGAACCAGTGATTATATGCCTTTTTACTAGCAAGGCTGGTTTTAAATAAATGTCTTAATCACAAGAAAATAGAAGAGTAGTTACTTTAAAGGAAATAGAATTGTACCTTCTTTAGGGTTCCTCCCATTCCTTAATGTAAAGTAAATGCACACTGACAACAGTTTGAGCAGAATGACAATCTATGCAGTAATTTCTGAAAGTGACATCGTGTGATGACACCCAGTGATTCACAGACTCACAAAGTTGTAAGGTGTCTTAAAAGCTCATTGACTGCACAACCTGCCTTCCGATACCCGAACCATCTCTATTAATCATGGCCAATGGCCACCTGTTCTCCACCTGTATCTCCAGAATGACAGGGAACGCCCTCCCTCCAAAGGCACCCATTTTGCCCTTGAGTCAAGATCTTGCGTCCCATAAATTCTACCTACTGGTCTTAGATCTGTGGTTTAACGACATGTAGGACAGGCAGGTCTTCTCAATACTTGCTTGGTAATTCTTCAAGTAGTTGGACATATCTCTGGTATTCTTTCTGGATCTTTTCAGCTCCCTTTAACAACCTCCATGAGATCAGGCGCCCTCTCTTTTTGGTTTTTTTCGAAGATTTTATTTATTTATTTGTCAGAGAGAAAGCAAGAGCGAGCACAGGCAGACAGAGTGGCAGGCAGAGTCAGAGGGAGAAGCAGGCTCCCTGTGGAGCAAGGAGCCTGATGTGGGATTCGATCCCAGGACGCTGGGATCATGACCCAAGCCGAAGGCAGCTGCTTAACCAACTGAGCCACCCAGGCATCCCAGGGGCCCTCTGTTTTATTCACGCCTGTATCTCTGGTTCCCAGCATAACATAAATAATAAATAATAGTTGGAAGAACAAATGTAAGACTCTATCAATCATCTCTAGTTTCCCACATTTTTTTTTATTTCCGATGACTAACAAACTTGACTGCTCTTTTCCAATCCTTGGCTAATCACATCCAAACTCTCACCTCAATTCACCAAAGGATGGGAGATCCATTCCCCAATTTCCTCTTTCTATACATTTACACCATCCTGACTTTCTTTACCTTTGTTTCGAAGAAAAGAAGCCTCTTACTTCTCTCCAAGGCTAACACCACCATCTGACTTGTTCTCCCTTCCTTGCCTCCTTCAACTGTATTTCTTACATTCTGTCAAATATCCATATGCTTGAGCGGGTGCCGTCCTACAACCTGAGCTTTCCCTCTGTCTTGCCTTCTCAAAAACTGCCACCTTTTACATCACTGCCAACATCTGTAATCACTTTTTACAGACACGTTTTAGTCTCTGTTATAAAATTATCAATATTTCATTGTTACTATAAAAACACACGCAGGTGAGAAATGGGAAATGTCACCAAAAGGCTTTTTTTTTTTTTTAAGATTCTGCATGTGGTGAAAATGATTAGTGAGAGTGGATTGCTAATAATGAGGTGTCAATCAACTGAATTCAGAGACAAAATGAAGGACAGGACCAAGTTCGATTTTCTAATAAACAAATATTAGCCCTTTGTGGAAACCTTTTATTGTTCAACCACAACTCATATTTATGCAGACATTGGAATAAAGCTTATCTGTCCATAAATATACTTTTCACAAAAGCACCCACAGGCAGAATTTTGATGGTCTAAACTCTGTTGCAAAAATAATTTGAAAGTATGCTTTTTAAGTGTCTCCCCATTTTAAAATTCACTGTCAAAATTAAATAATGTCATATCCATATCTAACTTTAACTCTCAACGTGGGTTAATAAGATCAGAAGTGAAACCTCTAAAATACATTCTTATGTTTGCTTATTATTAACTGATTTTAACATCTCTATCCTTCACATTTCTCCATGGCTCACCATTTCTTCATGGTCAATAAATCAAGATCACAATTTTTTTTTAAGCAAGTAGTTGTATTAGGGAATCAGAACCACATAAAACATTTGACAAAAATTAAAACTGTAAGGGTTTTAGTAACCATTAGCTAATTACTTGATGTGCATTGTTTCTCTTAGTGCTGAAAGGTATAATACTGCCTCCATTTTATAAATGAGGAAACTAAGTTTCAGTAGGTTATGTAACATGTCTGAGGTGACACAATCGGTAAGGGGCAAAGGTGTGATTGAAACACCACAAAACCAATGCTCTCAACCAGAACAACATTCCATGCCATTATATTATTTAAACTCTCTCCCTTGAGTTAAGAATTAGGATATGCAGTGACACCTGGGTGGCTCAGTCGGTTGAGCATCTGACCCTTGATTTCAGCTCAGGTCATGATCTCAGTATCCTGGGATCAAGCCCCAAGCTGGGCTCCACAGTCAGTGTGGAGTCTGCCTCAGATTCTCTCTCCCTCTGCCTCCCCTTCTGCTCCTCCCCTCACTTGTGCTCTCCCACACTCTTTCAAATAAATAAATAAATATAAATATAAATAAAAAGAATTAGGACATGGAGGTGCAGAGAGGTGAGTGGCTTATGCAAATTCACACACTGTTAATTCCAAAAACCTGTATCACCCATCAGGTCAGAGAGCATCTGGGGGAAAAGATGATTTCCAATTATCCTTGCTCCTTTCTCAGAATCCACTCTCCCTTGGACACCAGTGGAGCTCTGACTGGGGAGCTGTGGTCAGGTGGGAAATGATCAGTTAATGAGCATTTAATGGACAGGAGAGAGAAGGGGTGAGAGCTCAAGTCAAGCTCTTTGTTTGCTAACACTTTAGCTCTGCCCCCGACAGTGCAACCTCATATTGGGGAGCAGATAAGAACTAAACAAAAACCTCTGTTGCCTCAGCATTTTTTTCTACAAGCAGAGCTTTAACAACAGCCTCTATACTTGGGGAATACAGCAACGACAGAGCCCAAACCCTCTTGGTAATGGAGGGGAATCATCCAGGCAGCCCTAGTCTGACAAACACTGAATCCATGCCCTACTTAAAGCAAAAAATCAAATTAAATTAAAAATAAAATCTACAAAGCCCACACGACCACCAAAGTCACAGAGAACTTTTGCTGAGTTGTATAAGCAGAGGACATTTTTTCAGAACACATTTGCATTTGAAAGTACCAACACATCCTAAATGTGCAGTGTATGCACAGATCTGTGCAGTAGCAATTAGGAACAGAAATAACCAGCGCAACTGAATTAGAGTTGATGAGATTCTGGTGTTCAAGGCAGCCGCTTCCTTTATATGACTAATCCCTACACATTCTTGGAGTTTCAGATTAGATGTTGCTTTTTCTACAGTTTCCCAGATTCCCAAAGTCTAGGCTATGTGCCCATCTGATGAGTTTCACCTTGTATTTCTCCTTCTCACAGCACTTGTTGCCTGAGATCAGTATTGCCAGTTTACTTCTTGATTTCTTCCACTAGATGTAAACTTTGGGAGAGCTGCCTTATACAGTGTATCACCACTAGTATGTCTCACAATGCCTGGCCCAAAATAGTTGCTCAAGAAATGTTTTGAAGTGGCTTAAGAATAAATAACCAGAGGTGGGAAATGAGACAATTACTTACAAAAAGTAAAAAATCTCTCCAGTTCAGATATCAGGTCCAGTTATAAAGTGTCACAAGACCAGCATATGATGTGGTAAGCGGCAGCCATACAACTGAGTCAGAAATACAGAACCATGGAAAAGGCAACCAACAGGTCCGGACTTGATGGCATCATGATGCTCACTCACTCCTGAGTAAGAACCCAAACTCTATTCATGGCAATTATATGACACCCGTGAGCTTGTATATTCTTAAGTTACCAACTTATCCGAGGTTCTCTCTTCCGTCTGCTCCTCCCCCTGCTCCTCTCTCTCTCTCTCTCTCCCTCTCTAAAAAGAAACCCATGTCGTTTTAAGCCACGAAGTTTGTGGTAACCTGTTACAGCAACAACAGAACACTAATACACCATCCTTTTCTCGATTAAGACTGTTTAGCTACTCTCTATTACCACCTATCACCCATCTATCCCTCTACCACAGGCTGTCTCTTACCTGTCACTTATCTCTTATCACTTATTGTATTATCTTTTACTTACCCATTGTCTGTCTCAATACTCTATATTTGGTATCTATATATGGAACTATTCCTCTATCATTGTTGTCTGAACTGACTCTGTTCCCTTAGCAGCAGCCTTCTCTCTCTGACTTCCCGCATCTACCCCCAAACACACATTCTTTCCTCCTAGGAAAGTCTGGCAACAATCACCAGAAGGTGACAACTTGGGCAGTGATCCCATAGGCCATGGGAAGCCTCTGATGGGCACCTTTCCTTGTATCCTTTCTCTCCCCTCAGCCTCACATTGTCCTCTGCTTGACCTTCACTCAAACAGCTTGCTCAGCTCTGATTCCTGACTCCATCCTTGGATGCTTAGCTCCTTCCAAGAGGTAAGTACCAACTACCCCCTCCTTAACCAGCCCAGGTTCAGTCACTCCAACCAGTGATCAATATGGCCATGACAACCCAAGACGGACCCCAGAAAGTCATCAAGACATAGTTCATTTTCTTCTGTGAGTAGCATCTGTTTTGTTCTAAATGAATTTTTCTTTTCTCTTTATAAAAACCTGTCTTCAGACAACTTCGAACTATTATTAAGATACCCAAATCAGGAAACTGTCACTTACATTTGCCATTCTGGTACCAAGAAGCATTATGCCTTAGAGAATGGTGCCAGCACAGGGCCAAGGAGCCTGTTGGGAGGTGTTACCTCTCACAGCAACACTTAGGCAATATTTCCTTATAAAAGACACAGACAGTGCTGTCCTTCTAAGATCACATGCCAGAATTGAAATGGCCATATAAATCCAACCTCATAAAAAAACAGTCAATTTTAACTATTGAAGCCCTTAGAAATATAGGTCCTATGACATATTACTTGCCATAATATTAGATATGAGGGGTTTATACAAAAATATAAATGTATATACATGTGTATGTTAAAATGTATATAAATTTTGAGTCCTTGCTTTATGCCAGGCATCAGACATATGTACTTCTACCTGCATTTCTTCCTATAATCCTTATAACTCTATAAAATATGTCCTGCTATTCTTGGCACCTTATAGATGAAAGGTTAAGAAACCTGCCCAAGGTCACATAGCTATAACACAACAGAGTCAAGATATAAAGCCAAAGCTAACTCTCTCAACTACTGCCCTACATTTTGTTCTTGGTCAAAGTAGCCAGGATGTGAAGGAGCATCCTTGCTTCTCAGATGAATCACATCATACCCCTAACCCTCACTTCTGAAATGAAGGAGGTGGTCCATGTGCTCCCTTAGGCTCCTTCAAGACCCAGTGGTCTGCAGTTTCCTGCAGTGGCCCCTCTGGTTGGGTTCCTCCCTAGCCAGGACACAGGAGACGGATGGATCATCACCACCTTTCTCTTTTCTACATTAACCTTCTGATGTCATGTACATCATTGTCCTTCCCTTTTTCTAAAGATCATTTAACACCCCATTTATTCACCTTTGGTAATGCTCTTCTTTCAAGGTACAGTGAGAGGAATAGCTTTCAAGGTGATTTTTCTGCACTGAGGGTCCATTGGGCTCAGAAGGGCCCCTTCCAGTATCTTGGATCTGGAGCAGACAGATGCAATGGGGCCAACATCAGCAGTAGAAATAGTAATCTAGGCTAGTGAGAGATAGAGAGGTTGACCAGTTCTTTACTGGAGAACCAGAGTATAGCTGGTATTATTTGCTCTAGCAACACCATTTAGGAACTGTCCATCCTACCCCTGAACCACAGGAGGGGTAGTTCGTGATGTCAGAAGAGTAAATGCATTTTGTCTAAGTCACCAACTCCAATCATTTATGAGTGGGCTTCTGGAGCACTGGGGTGAAACACACTTGGAGATGCATCTCAGCCCCACAGGAAATAGCACTGATGGATTAATGATGTCTGCCACAGCAAAGGACTAGAAAAGAGGACCAGGCTCATTGCCTTCTCACAGACTGTGCACCATCAGTGGAAGGCACAGGCTATGCCGTCAAATCAGCCAAGGTTCAAATCAGCTCCCACACTTACTAGCTGTATAATATTGGGAAAAATTCTTAAACTTTCTGAGTGTCAGCTAAAATGGGATAGTTGTGGTAATAAAGACTGAAGTGTTTGGGAAGTGCTTAGTTAGGACCCACTAACTCCTTAGCAATTACCCGTAAAGTTCCTCAGATAAAAGGCAGTTTCAAGAATGCTACTAAGTACAGCCAGGTAAAAATGCTCTCCTGCTCTCCATCCCCTGAATTGGGGCAGAAGTTACAAACTGGCAGTCATAGGCTCAGTTTTGCTTTTAGACCTATTTCATCTGGCCCATGCTTTGGACTTGCATGGTGTCTAAATAATCTTAGAATTAGTTACAAGTTTATTTCACATTTTTTTAAAAATCCATATATCATACTTCTTTGAAAAGTTTGATCTGACATGATTGGCCCCATTCTCATATGACAAGAGTCCACTGGAGCTAACTAGTGGCTGCTGCCTTTGGAGGGGTCATAGACTTTTTTTTCTTTTCTTTTTCCATTGTGGTATATGTCATATATTCAGGAAAGTACATAAAATACATCACAGTTTAAAGAGTAATTATAAAGCAAACATCTATGTGACCAAGTCCCAGGTCAAGGAATGTAACATGGCTCCCCCAATCTGTCCTTCCAATCACAACCTCAACACCCCTTCAGGGTCACCACCAAGCTGACCTTTGTGATAACAATCTTCTTGTTTTTCATTTTATTTTTACAGTGTTTGTATATATCCCTACATAGTTCCCTACAGAGTTCATATAGACATGAACTCTTACCAAATGCCTTCTTTTGGGTTGACTTCACTTTACTCAACATGGAGGCTGGGAGATTTACTGAGATGGACAAATTACATTTATTTTCATTGCTGTGTGGGATGACCCAGCATTCTTTCTGTCTTCACCTGGCCCTATTAAAGACCTTTGGATTTGTGCTTTTATAGCTGGCTCCCCTGATGCAGAGAAATAATCATCATTATAATCATGGTCCACTCTCTGACCACTCCAACCAAGTTTCCCAGCTTCTTCTCCACCTCACGGTGAGCTCACCTGGCTGGTATCCCCCCTGAGGTTTCAACCTAAGTAGGCATAGCCTGTGCAATTCCCGCTCCACGTCACTCCTCAGTTCCTAGTGACCTGCCCGGCTCATCTGGTAAGTGACCCAGCCGGCTGTGTATGTGGGTCTCTTCCTCTCAGTAAGGAAGTAAGGGACTCAGTGAAGCCAGAAGCCGATCACCCTCCAGGAGCACGTCAGGCAGCTCACAGCTCTTCCGTGGCTGCTTGTCATTACCGTGGCTTTCCGAGTCCTTGTCTGGCTCTCAATCTGTGCAGACAGCTCCTCCGCCAGCCCAATTTGAATTAATTTGTCAAGCAAAATTTTGTGGAATAATGTATCAGCTGCATTACTGAAGTAAGATCTATGACTTCTACCGCGATCCTTTCATCTTCTCATTTAGCCATTCTATCAATAAAACCAATCAAGTTTTCTTGGCAAATTTTTCTTTATAAATCAGCTTTATGGGTCATGGATCCATATTCTTCTTGATGTTTATGGATTTTCATTCCTAATACCAGTCCCATTGTTTTACTACAGTGGAAGTGAGACATCTAAGACAATGTGAATAGGGGTGCTTTCCAATACCCTTCTGGCTAGAAAAGTCAAACTCAGCGTTTCAGGGATGCTGGGTGGCTTTACTCTACCAACCCATGGTGGACAGAGAACAAAGTTCCAATCTGCCAGGCTGGCATATCAGGCCCTTTGACCACCTGACCCCAGCCAGCCTCCCAGTCTCCTTTCTCCCAAGCATGAATGGCGTGACAAGACTCTGGTGTGTCTGAATCATTAATCCTTTGTACTCTGCAATGCCCCTTGCGTCAATTAGAACTCTGAAGGGGGTGAGTGACAGAAAGCCAGTAATGGCATAAGTTAGCTTAAGATAAAAAGAAATACATTGGCTCCTGTAATTTAAAAGCTAGGAATAGCCCTGACTACTGATGTCCAGTATTCAGGTGCCACTTTCAGGACTTCAGCAAACAGAACTCTATCTCTCTCTACCTCCCTCTCTGGCTCTGGATCTTTCTCTCTCACACATTCTACCTTAGAGTCACATAAATGCTTATGGATTTTTCCAATATTTACATTTCTCACTCCCAGTCCTAAAAGATAGAAAGTCTCCATGGGATCCTAGAGGGATTTTCTAAATTCTTTATTCCTTCTATGTTATGATATTTATATGTCTATGGCCATTCTCAACTGAGAGTTATCTTGTCCCTGATGGGATATTTGACCATGTCTGGAAGCATTTTTGCTTGTCACAACTTAGGGGGGAATGGTACTGAGGCCAAAGGTGTTGCTAACATCCTACGATGCACAGAAGAGCCCCTACCACAAAGAATTTTCTGACTCCCAGTGTCAGTGGTGCTGAGGTAAGAAACCCTTCTCTATGCCCTTTGCCCTTTGCTGTGTGAACTGACAGTGAATGGATTTCTCTGTCCTACTAGAAGCAACAAAACACTGTGTCTACTGCCCAGACACAAACTGGCCCAGTCCCTCTTGCACTGGAATGTAGTCTACAGAGGCACACTGCACACGACTGTGCACAAGGTGCCCTGCTGAGGGCTGAGTGGGGCCGAGCTGGGTCTGATGGAAAACTGACCAGCCAGTGCCCACAAAACTGTATCCAACTAGATGACATCTCTTCCCAGTTTTCATGGATTCCCTGCAGTGGCAAAATAGGAAGTCGGGCTCTTCCCTGCATCTTTAGCTAAATTTATATGTTCACTTCTTAAGATTTCTAGATAGTTCATTTTGTTCTTTGAGTTCTTAAGAAGGACATGATGAACTACTTGCTGTGTTAGTAAGGAGACCTGGCAGATGGCACATGTGGTTTCTAGGTAATCTCCCTTGAAGCATCATTCCTGTGTCCCTCTCCTTCCAACAAACCCACCAGAAGCTCTGTCTTCTAAAAGGCAATGCCTGTTGTTGTAAAGTGAGGATCCTGATCCAAGCACCATGGTGGCAGGCAGAGCCTAAGATGCCCCTCAAGCTTCCCGTCCCCTGGCATACGTGGCCTATAGAACCCCTGGGACTGTGAACATGAGGAGCTATCGCCGCTATGATTATTTATGTTTTACAGAGATTTTACAGATGTAATTACATCCCAAACCAGTTAACTTTAGGTCAGGAGAGTCTCTGGGGTGGGCCTGACCTTCTCCCAGGAGCCACTTAAATCCAGGTCTAAAGACCAGCAACAGAAGAGGTCAAAGCTTCAAAGCACAAGAAGAATTTGACTTGTTGACAAGCCACTGCTGACTTGAAGACAGAGGAGCCCAGGTGGCCAGGAGTGTGACAGCCTGAGAGCAGCCGGATGACAATCAGCAACGAAATGGGAACCTCCGTCCTGCAGCCGCAAGGAACTGAATTCTGCCACCAGCAACAAGAATGAGAGACTGGAAGTAGATTCTTCCCTAAAGCCTCCAGGTGAGAACTCAGTCCAGCCAACACCTTGGTTTCAGGCTGGGGTGGTCCTAAGCAGAGAGCTTAGGCATGCTGCACTGGACATCTAACCTAGAGAACTGTGGGCTAATCAATGAGAATTGTTTAAGCTGATAGATTCATGGTCACTTGTTACATAGCCATAGAAGAGTAAGACAACCAAGAACAGACCTCTCGTCACACAGATACCTCAAGTCCTTGGCCAGCCTCAAAAATTCACTTTCTACCAATTCCCACTTTCTTTCCACACCACTGTAAAATGTGGGTGATTTATCTGAGGTCTTGCAAGCTCAGTCACACCTAGGTAAATTTCTTTCAGCCTAAGACCAATGGAATTTACTTTTCACAGAGTTAAACCATAGTTTCTTTTAACACTCCATTCATACTCGAGGTTGCTCCTGACCTTGATCACCCAGTAATCCTCATTTTAAGAGCCTAAAGCACATTATTTCTGAAACAAAATGCAAACATACTCTTTTTCTTTTTAAAGCAGTCCCCCTAAAGCTGAGTTTCACCCAAGAGCCGCAGGATTTCATGGCAGGCCCTTTGGATTATTTAATATTCCCTTCGTCTCCACCGGAGGCTGTGAGGCTGAATAGAGATGATGTCTCGGGATTGTTAAACATAACTCCAGAGTGCGTGCCTGAAACACATTCTGGTTGCTAGAAGATGGAAGATACAAGACGCAGAGCTGGTCTGCGCTGAAGTAACTCTTCCTACCGAATCCCCAAGCTTAGCCACAGTAAGAATTTTAAAGTACTTGGGCCAAATGTTCATCTACTTGCAATTTAAGGGATATTTAAAAAGTTATCCACCAGGTCCCACTGTAATTTGAAAGATATATTGGAAAGAAGTACTGGGACTTGGGGGAAAATTTCTTGATCATGAATTAAAATTTCATAACACCACTACAGCATTTTTGATGGTACTTTTGTCTTCCTGTGAAGCATTTCCCTTGAGTTCAGCTGTTCCATTTGCATTTTTAATATTCAGTTGTTTCTAACTCATGCCCAGAGTTTTTGACCATGTTTATATTAGAATCTAAGGAAGAGTACCAGCAATTCCCAATTGTTTGGACAGAATGCTCCCGTAGGTTGTTTTTAAGCAAGATCATTGCACAAAAAACCCTTTTTCTCTTGGAAACACTTTTGGAAAGGGTAAGGTTTCCCGACCAATGATGAGCATGAAAAAAGTTACAGCTATAACAAATACGTTGTAAAAGAAAAAGGTCAACCATAAACTCTTCTGGATAATTAAAAACTTAGACAAATTACACTTAGTCTATAAAATGAACATAAATATATCGAATATAAAGATTATTGTTGCATCCGGGATGAATCAATACACCGGCCTTAGTTAACAATGGGGCTTGTTTCTTTAGATTTAGAAAGACTTTTAAAGAACGTTGAGAATAGTCTTATTTTGTTTTTTTGTTTTGTTTTGTTTTTTTTTGTTTGTTTGTTTTTTTTAAAGTCACTCGGGAATTGCTGACCAAATGATAGTGTATCCCCCTTATAAGTTTCCTGGAGCAAGGGATGGTGTTCAGAATCATATCAATTGCCATAAAACTACCCTCCTCTTCAGAATTGTTTTTTTTTTTTTTTTAACACATGTGCATGTGTTTGTGTGTGCAGGTGCCTGCCTGCACACCGGAGAACCAGAGTCGGCCTTCTCTGCTTCTGATCTCTCTGCCCACTCTTTCGCACACAACCCCATCCCACCCGCCCACCTCCTCCCTCCTTTCTGTCTTGGTCCCACTCGTTCAAGTCCTACACATTGAAATGTGAAGAGGTGAGCAGGAGAGGGACGCAAGGTGATACTTACTTTGCCTTGGGGATGGCCTGTGGAGCTAACGATAAAGAAAGGGGACTGGTATGGGCTGATTATATGGATATAACTATTTTTCCATCAGTTAACCATAGTATTTTCTCTACCTCCTGCTTCCTTTCTATTAGAAAGAGACTCAATAAATAAACCGGTCTGGTAAGAAATGAAGTAGTCACACTAAATAAAATGAAATGAGCTAAACAATAAAGCTCAAAACTTAAAAAGTGAGAATAATCCCCATCCATATTGCCTTTTCATCAATCTTGGAGGCTTTAGCTTGGAGTTCTACACACGTCACTGGGTGGTGGGGTGAAGTGGGGAATAGAGTGTGATAGATAATCTAGTTTGTTTGTTTTTCCTGCCCTACATATTCCTCTTTTTTCCCTTCTCCTCTGGTCACAGGGAAGATGTCTGACATGAACTTACCCACCTAAAACAGGATACCTATAAGTATCCTGTTTTATGCCAGTGACTGAGGGCATGGGATTCAGGAAAGGCCAGTTGCATTTCCTCACTGGAATAGACATGCAGATGATGGACAAGAGAAAGTTCCTTTATGTTGGTTTGAATAATCTAGGGCTACCAACAGCCATTGTCCCCGGCCACATGGAAAGAACTTGTCTGCTGAACAAGAAGAAGCACACACGTAGAGAACAGAAAAGTAGCTGGGTGGGTAAAGGCATCGAAGGATAAATACATGAGCTCTCCCTTATCTTCCTTCAACAGAAACAGAGATGCCAATATAATCGGACACCCTACGCATAGACCATGGACTTTAATCAAATTCATCAGCTACTTTGCCTTGGTTTCCCCGTGCTAGCAACTTGAATTCTCAAAGTCCCAGGGAGATTTTAGGGAACCCCTGACCCTGAGTAAGGAAAGGACCTAACAGGCACTGTCCTTCACCATCCTTTAAACCCAAAGCCATCATACTGCATGCTTCCAGAATTTGAACTGGGTCACACTGTATGCTTCCAGGAGGTAAGTGGGATCTATTGGTATTGGGCCAGATGGTAGCCAACCCCACCCTGTGACCTATTCTTTGGAGCAACCCTTTCACCCTTCCTATCAAGCAGACTCCATGGTAGCCTTTCCGCACCAGTGCCAAAAGCACACCCAGATTTTAGGATGAGCACAGCTTAGGCTCAGGCTAGGATCCTGGCAACCTGCGCTCATCCCATGTTCTACCACCTGCCCCTCTGGCTTCTGCTGCCAGAATGTGGCAGATGATGTGCTTGCTGGGCCAGTCACTGGGCTATGGAGGGATGACATGATGGCCTTGGCCCCACAGCATTTATTTAGGACTTCTGAGCCTAAATAGAAGACAAAGCATGCTAAATATGAGAAATGATTTCGAGTCACCTTCGTAGAACATATCAACCAAGTGTAACACATAGAATAGTTTGGATCCTGATTCAAACAAACCCAGGAATAAAAACACCACTTACGATGCAATCAGGGAAGTGAACACTGACTAGATATTTGATGCTAATAAGCAGATACTATCATTTTTTTACATGTGACAATGGTATTGTGGTTGTGCTTTTTTTTTAAGAGTTCTTGTCTTTTAGAAACACATACGGACATATATGTGGACAAAATGACATGATACCTGAGATTTGCTTCAAAATAAACCAGTTAGGGTGAGAGAGGTGGAGAGAAGTAGGTGGGGTAGAAATAAAATATTTCCCTTGAGGACTACTGAAGCTGCGTGATGGTTACATGAGGATTCATGGTACTATCTTGTCATTTGCTGTCTGTATTTGAACACTTTCATA
Source organism: Neogale vison (assembly GCF_020171115.1). Classification (NCBI taxonomy): domain Eukaryota; kingdom Metazoa; phylum Chordata; class Mammalia; order Carnivora; family Mustelidae; genus Neogale; species Neogale vison. Next base: position 5,779,528 of record NC_058097.1, read on the forward strand.
ATAGAAAGTGAAAAAATAACTCCAGACATCTCTGCAGGCCGGGGTTCTAGAATCTCCTCACTGCAAGCGAGTGGCTATATCTACATCAGCATTTCCTAGCTGCAGAAAACTCAGTTGCACAGTGGAAACTATTTTGACATTTCTAGCTCCCACCCAAAACATACAAGAAAATCGGGCTCTATATGCAATACCACAGTGAGTTAAAGAAAGTAAGGTTCTATCAAGCCACAAAGATCTAGAAAATATCTGTTTACACTCAATGCAATATTCGGGCTCAAGTCAAAACACCATATCTCCACCTTCTGGAGAAAAAGATGAGAGTGTGTTTTATAATCAGAGACAGCTCCCTTGAATATATCCCAAAGCCACAAGGAACTTAGGAATTACCCATTTCCTTCTCAAGTGGTCAGTTCGGACTAGATCTCCATAATGTAGGCTTTCAGGGCCAGTAACTACTTCTCAGGCATTACTACTTCAAATATATCCATCATTGTATTGGGGATGAGAAATAAAGAAATAGAACCACTAAGATATACAAAGACATAAATATAAGAGATTAATTACAAGAATTGGCTCACGTGGTCATGGAGGCTGAGAAGTCCTATGGTATGCCATCTGCAAGCTGGAGAACCAGGAAAATCAGTGGTGTACTTAAGTCTGAGTCCAAAGGCCTAATCATTGGAGCACCATGATATAAGTTCCAATCCGAGTCCAAACGTCCAAGAATGAAGAGCACCAATGTCCTAAGGCAGAAAAAGACGAATGTCTCAGCTCAAAGAAAGAGAGTTAATTCGCCCTTTCTCCATCCTTTTGTTCTAGTCAAGCCCTCAACTAACTGGTTGATTCCCATCCACATTTGAGAGGGTGATCTTCATTATTCAGTCTACTGATTCTTTCGGAAACACCCTCACAGACACACCCAGAAATAATGTTTTACCAGCTCTCTGGGCATCCCTTAGCCCAGTCAAGTTGACACATAAAATTAGCCATCACAATCATATTAGAAACAAATATTCAAGATTTCTTCCATGTGGTGCTCAGAGACATGAGACTGTGCCTGTTTTAAGCCTGTTCAGTTGTGGGTCTTTCTGAGCAGCAAAATAATCCACATGAATGGAGGACCCACCATGCCTGACATGATGTATCCCTCATTTATTTCTACGAAATTACTGCGAGTGTATGATTGCTGCCCTCTCAGAAAAATAATCTGTTTGGTTTTACACAGAGGCAATAAAAAAGATCTTTGAAAACTGTGTGTTGAACAGCTCCACAGTCTGAAGTTCATCATTTTTATTGACCATGAGGAAGATGTCATCTGTGTGGCAGGAGTATCGTGTGATTATGGCTGGACACAGAATCCTTTGAAAGTATTTGACTTTATTCTCACTTGGACCCCACAGGACTCAGTGAGGAAGGCAGATTGTATGGTGGGCACAGTGTGGAGTCTGAAGGAGGAGGTACCACTTGAATATCTCCAGATGCATTTGCAGACATTGGCACCTCCTCCCCTGCCTCTTATAGTCTCTGATATGTCCAGATCTGGTGAGGTGTGGGTCCAGAGCAATAGAGGCCCATATGCAACCAGGGGATACATATGTACTCCTGTGCATCTGAGTCAATGACTAGGTATGACAGACCCACTGTACCCTATGTTCCCCAAAGGCCTTCCCCAGCCTCACTAGCTCTGCCTTTCCTCTTTATTACAACTCTACACCAGTGGGTCACAGCCTTCAGCACATCAGAATCACATAGAGGGCTCTTTGCATCACACATTGTAGGCTCCACCCCAGAGCCTGTGATTTAGAATTTACATTTATAATAATTGGCCAGATGATGCTGATGCTTCTGCTCTGAAGCCCTCCCTTTAAGAAGCATGGCTCTAGAACTCCCTTTGAGTCTGAAGCCTTTTCCTGAATCCCAATTTCCTTGGATGAGGCCCTCCTCTTCCTTGGCCTAGACCTTGGCCTTAACCCCAGCTGACAAAACCAGGAAGATCGTGATGTAGGGATTATCCTGATTCAGCTTCAAGACACCTGCTTGTTCACTGTGAGACCTCTACTTAGAAAGCACTTAGGATGGTCACCAACCTTGAAGAAGACTGAATTCTACTTACTTCCTAGGACACTTTGATTTGAGGTATTGCTACTACCTCACGGCCTGTCCTAGAATTGAGTTAAAATCCCTTACTTCCTATTCCACACATACATTACTTTCTTCATGCCCTCTAGCCCCGATGATGAGGTCCCAATCCTATGTAACCAAACCAACAGGACAGTGTTCCAACCCCATGTACCTCTTTCTACTGGAAGCCCAGGTCTCAGGCTCCCAACTTGATTTTGGCACCTGTACTGCTGATTTATTAATATTATTATTTCAATGATGATGATGATGATGATGATGAGCTCTTCTGGAACGGAGAGGCCTCAGTTCAAGCCCAACTGTATAAACAACCATTTAGGAAGAATTTGGCCAAATGCCTTTACTCCTTTAGGACTCAAGGCTGGAATCAACAATCTATAAATGCCCAGTTTCCACCTGCAGATAAATGTTCCAATTCATGCAGCTGGGAGGAGACCCAGACTTTTCCATTTTTTCAAAGCTTCCTTAGTGATCACAGTGTGCAACCAGGGTTGAGAGCCACTGGTCCATCCCCTGACTTCACAAGTAGGTAGACCAAGACCTGGAAGAGTGGCATGTCCAAGTGCCACAGACAAATATTGGAATCTCACACTAGGATTCCAGCCTCCCGATTCCTAGCTCAGAAATTCACACAGACACAGCGAGATAACACCTTCCCTCCTAGACAGGCTCAAACCCAAGCACTGGCTATCCCGCTTGGGCGTGCCACGGAATCACCCAAGGAGTTCGTTAAGGGAGATCTGGAATCTCACCCAACCTTCTGCGGCTTGGAGATTCCCAGAGATCCCCAAGGGAAACAAGGAAGGGAAGGTGACTAGAGCGCCCGCTAGTAGCTGGAGTGTGCCACCAGCGTCCGCCAAGCCTCCTTCGCCTGGGTTAGAATCCTGGCCCTGGGCTTGCCCTCCATTCTTTAGCTGCAAAGCTCCCAATAAACCTGACACCTGCTTCTGACTTGAGCTCCAGATCTGAGGCCCTGGATTGGCATCTTGGCTTATGACCCTCACCCTGTCTCCCTCTCTCCCCAGCTTCCCAAGCTGAGGAGGCTGTGTGCCTCCTTATTAAGACCAAATTTCACCACTGCTGGACAAAACTTGAGAGGCCTTCCCTGCCCATTCTAAAGCAACCCAGCCTCTCTCCTCTCAGGGGCTGGAAACTGGACTCATTATACACACTATTAGCTATAAAGGCTTCAGAGGCTATTACAGAGAAATAAAAGTCCCCCCAGTGACTTCCATGGATGGTCTGAAATGTTTGTCATTGTCCTCAAACAACAGTTTGTCACAGGGACATATAATTTGGCAGAGTCTGAGCAGGCCCCTGGCTCCTCACTGGTTTATTTATGTCATTTATTGGGAGCTCTTAAAGAATTGTTTTTCCCAGTCTGCCAAATGCACTGATGGAAGCACATTGTCAGCCTTCAAAAACCAGAATCACATCGTTGTCTCGCAAATATGTTCCTGCTCTTTAACGGAGATTTAAAATTGTGCTGCACTGAGGAGAGAAAAATGGTATATGTGTGAGTGTGGCTCAAAATCCCCCCATGCTTGGAGGAGGGTCGGCTGGGTTCTAGTATCTTTCAGCAAAATGCAGCAATTTATTTGTGGAAATCCCATTATAGCTAATAGGAGTTAAAAACCATTAAAAAAGATAAGGATGTCTAGCCATTTCAAGATTATCTTGTGAAATGTGCCCTGCTAAAAAAGGAATGAATTTTGCAAAGAACATCACAAATCTAGTCATACCAATTCAACTCACATAAAACAATTAAAACTAAATAAATCTGATACCAGTGCTAAATGCTTTTTTAAATCTATCTTTAAATACATCAGGCTTAGAAATTCTCACTACTACGAAAACATACGCTGCACAAGTAGACATCAAAGGCTATTCTCAGGCAACTCCCTTTAAGCAAGTTAATTGGACAAAATTTTAAATTAACATGAAGGAAGATAGTATTACAATTTATAGAATTGGAAATTTCAAACATAAAGAACTTTTGAGCTGGGGTAAATCGTATCCTTGAACCTGTTCTGCTCAATGTGTTTAGTAGCATCTAGGAGAAAGATGGAAAGAAAGCTTTTCCTATTTACAGGGGAAACAAAACTGAGAGAAGTAAGTGATCCAATAGAGAATAAAATAAAGATGATTCACATTGATTATGACAGCCTTAAGGAAACTGTAATTTCCTTTCTTAAAGTAATTCTATTCCACCTCTAGAAATTGATTCCAGAAAAATCATCCTAAAAATGTTGGAAGAGGAAAGAAAAAAGAAAAAGAAAAATACATATACCTAGGTGTTCAATATTGTCTTATTTATAATATGAGGAAACACACTGGCATGCTAATACCGGACAGACGCTTCAGTAAATTATGATATAGTCATTCAGTGAAACGTAGCACTACAATAGTTATTCAAAGTTTATAATAAAAAGAAGTACTTCTTCTTTCTTAAGATTAAAAAATCAGGATACCAAATACAGGATAAAAATCTTTTTAAAAATATAGCAGATCAGGAAAAATAGCTAGGAAAACCGTGGTGGCAGTTTATTCTTTATTTCGCTGTTGCCGCTCCCCTCAACAGTCACTCTTCCCACCAACTAACGTTTATTAAACGCCTACTTGGGCCAGGACCTGGGGGTGACTGTTAGTCTCTTTTACTTCATATTTCTCTGTGATTTATAGTTTGTACATGATGCTGCAATTTCCTCAAGAGGACCCAATTATAATAGCATTCTCTCACTGAGCTTACAAATTTATACAGACTCCCCTCTTTCTTTTAAAATGCAAACTCCCCTGAGGCACCTGGGTGGTACAGCTGGTTAAGCATGGGACTCTTGGTTTGGCTCAGGTGGTGGTCCCAGTGTCCTAACTCAGCGTGGTGAGATCAAGCCTCCTGGGTCCAGCTCATACTCAGCAGGGAGTCTGCTTGAAATTCTCTCCCTCTCCCTCTGCCCTGCTCAGCACACACACTCATAAGTGTGTGTGTGTGTGTATGCTTGTACATACCTGACTGTAGAAGTTGCATGCCTCACAGAGGAGGCCCCTTGACTGCTAAGGTCTGTCTGAGCTGGTTCCACTCCTCCTTTGAGTGCCCTTCCCAACAAACAAGAAGATAGTCTCCCTGAACTTATTCTCCAATCACAGGTACCTTCCTTGATGATGACCTTCCTTGATGATGACCATGTCAGTTAACACGTATGATCAAGAAAGGTGTTGACCACACAGCTACCATAATGCCTAACATCCTCTAGGGGCACCTGGGTGGCTCAGCCAGTTAAGTGTCTACCTTTGGCTCAGGTTGTTATCCCAGACTCCTGGGATCAAGCCCCAGATCAAGTCTGCTTCTCCCTCTCCCTCTGCCCCTCCCCACTGCTTGTGTGCTCTCTCCTTCTGCTCAATCTCTCTCTCTCCCTCTCTCTCTCTCTTTCAAATAAATAAATAAAATCTTTTTTAAAAATGCCCAGCACCTTCCAGACCATCTAAGTCAGGGCTCTATGGGTTACAATTATCGGAAACTTCCTCAACCCAGGCCCCAGGGCCTTGGCACATGCTAATCTCCCTTTGCAGAACACTCCTCCCACATGTCTACCTGGCTTGCTCCCTTGTTTACCTCCAAATTTCCCCTTCTCGGGAGGTCTCTACAACCATACCCTTTTAACATTCCTGACCACTCACATTCTAGCACTCCCTGTCCCTTTTCCTGCTTTTATTTTCTCCACTGCCCCCAACCTTTTCTTTTACACCATACGTTGTGCTTACATTGTTCACTGTTTCTCACTCTCCCACCTCTGCTATCCAATAACCACTGGAATGCAAAGCTTCAGGAGGCCAGACATATTTTTGTCTTTATTTTCTGAAGCTGTAACCCCAGCCACAAGAACAGTGTCTGGCACATGATAGGCACTCAATAATATTTGAGGAATAAATAATGAGTAATAGGTGCAATTGCAAGGAAAACTGTAAATCAGAGCAATCATTTGTTCAACACCTGTCATTTACAGAGAATATTTGCATATGCTATTTCATTAGGCCCTCTCCAGAACTCTGTGAGTGCATGATATTTATTTTACTCATTTTATTCATTGTACAGGTGGAGAAATTGAGGACCAGCAAGGTGAAATAACTTGTCCAAGGTCATTCAAGTAGTTTATTTTTTTAAAAGATTTTACTTATTTATTTGACAGACAAAGATCACAAGTAGACAGAGAGGCAGGCAGAGAGAGAGAGGGGGAAGTAGGCTCCCTGCTGAGCAGACAGCCCAATGTGGGGCTCGATCCCAGGACACTGATATCATGACCTGAGCCGAAGGCAGAGGCTTAACCCACTGAGCCATCCAGGGGCCCCTCAAGTAGTGTATTTATTCATTATGGTCACCATGACAAAGTACCACCAGGCATAAACAACAGAAATTCATTTTATCGCAATTCTGGAACCTAGAAGTTCAAGATCAAGATGTTGGTGGGGCTGGTTCTTCCTGAGGGCTGTGAGGGAAGGATCTCTTCCAAGCTTTTCCCCTTAGATCACAGATCCCATGCCTTCACATTATCTTCCCTCCATGGGTGTCTGTGTGCCAGTCTCCTCTTGTTATGAGGACACCACTCATTGGATGAGGGCCCCCTCTGTGGCCTCACTTTACCTTAATTTCCTCTTTAAAGTCCCATCTCCAAATACAGCCACATGTTGAGGGACTAGGGGTCTTCAATCTATGTATGTTCCCTTAACAGGTAGCAAGCAGGTGGCAGTGGTACAATTGGAACACGAGTCTCTTGACTACAGCCCACGCCTTTCCGACATCACTGTGCTCCCACCCATCCTGGGACGGTCCCTGACCTGCACACGTGACAACCACCTCCCTATGTGGACCATCCGCAGGCACACCGTGTACAAGCCGGACAGCCTGATGTCCCACTTCCTGGGACGGCATGTGACCCAATTTCTCTCCAGCCTTGAATCTTGTTAATCCAATTCCTCCAGCGCTTCCGATTCCATTGTGTGTCACATGGGGACCATCCTCTGTGCTGTGTCATGTACACAGAGCATCCTTCTTCCAAATGACTCCCGAGGCAGTGCACAGAAGCTGCAGAAATCCACAGCCCAAACGATCCCCGCAGGAGTCCAAGATGCAAGGGCCAGTAAGAACTGGCCAGAGTTACAGCCTGAGGTGACCAAAGCTCCACCTGCCACCACAGTGTTCTATCACTGCACCTCCCCAAGGTCATTGTGTTTCCTCTCCCAAATCTATGCTAAGTAAATGCCCTTTTTTGCGCTTCCTCTTTAGGGACATCTCTTCAGCTCTCCCGTGGTGTTTATTTCGTTCTGAGCATTAGACAGTCTCTCCATCGATCAGATACTATCATCTAAGGCTCAGACAGGCCCAAGCAATGACCCTTTGCTGTTTCATTGCCACTTAGCTCAGATCCAGTGTCACTATTAGGAAAGCCCAATTACCGGACCACAAAGCAGTCTCTTTCCACCATCTAAATTTATAATCAACTCCGACTGACCAGGCAAATTGATAAGACTGACTTAGTGACTGATCATTAAGAAAGCTTTACAGAAAAATCTATTTGGTGGAAACAGTAAGGCTCGGGGGCACAGTAGATATGCTTCTGATGGGAATATTCATACAAAAGAAGAAAGATCCCCCTTAGTCTTATTAATATTGAACTCTACCAAGTCTCGGGCACTGGCTGAGACCTGGACTTACCACAATGAGCAAAACATGGTTGAAACCCTCACGAAGTCTACCACGTCATGGAGGTAACAGGAACACCTCATCAACATTCAAGATGGTCAAACAGGAAGCTCACCATGAGACACAGTGCCAAGATCGACCCCGAGAGAATGACCCATACCCCTCACTCTGTGGAATCAGAGAGCTAAGCCTGAAGCAGAAGCAGGGTGGAGAAGGATGCTAGGACAGCCACCAGGAACTAGTGCTCACGATTTCTTGTCCTGTAGTCCCTCCCCTGGCGGCCACTATCAGCTTAGAGCACTTTGCCAGAGTGAGCTGCCATGCGATCTGGTCCTGGGCAGTGAGTCCACAATCCCCTCTTTCTCCAAACACCCACTCACATGCACGCGCACACTCTCAAGCATGTCCTCACATTCACCCACTTGCACACGGATACACGCACACTCTCACACATGCATTCACAAGTGTGCACACACAGGCACACACCCGTGCCTTCACATTCAGTTTCAGACTGAGGTGGACCCCAAAGAGAAAAGGGATCCTGAAACAAAAGGGGTCCAGTATATGCAGCCATCTGTCACCAAGACGTTTTCAAGGCAAATCTGGTTTTTGCCAGGACTCTTTCGGTACCAACTTCAGCCTGTTCTCTACACAGAATCAGAAAGACCCTGTGAGATGTGAGGCAAGTTGGGCCTCCTTCCAGTTCCAAGCCAGGCAATGGCTCCGTATCTCACTCAGGACCTAATGGCCCATGGGGTCTTCCAGACCTACCTGTTACCTCACTTGCCTTCCTCCCACTCTCCCCACCCACTGGGATTCAGGCCCCTGGGCTCCTTCCTCAACCCTGCAGATGTGCTTTCCCACTGAGTGTTGCTTTTCATTCTACTCTATTCCACAGGCTCTTCCCATGGCTGGGGTCTATCTTTCCCCAGATGGCCTGCCCCTTTGCTCAAATGTCATCTTTCCAGTGCGGCCTTTACCATCCTGCTGAAAATGGTTCCACTGCCTCTCCCGCAGGTCTCATCCCCCAGTCCTGTTTTGCTTTAAATCCATCATGCTTGGGTGCCTGGGTGGCTCAGTGGGTTGAGCCACTGCCTTCAGCTCAGGTCATGGTCTCAGAGTCCTAGGATCGAGTCCCGCATCGGGCTCTCTGCTCAGCGGGGAGCCTGCTTCCCTCTCTCTCTCTCTCTCTGCCTGCCTCTCTGCCTACTTGTGATCTCTCTGTCAAATAAAAAAAAAAAAATCCATCGGGCTTATGCCATCTTAATGGAGAGCCCATTTTTTCCACCCCGATTGTTTGTTTTTTTCTCTGTTTGCTCAGGGAGAAGGCAAGCTCCCAGAAGGCAGGGACGACTATTAATTTGAACCACAGTATTTTCACCCTGAACCTAAGAGAGTGCTGGGACAGAATGGGCTCCAGAAACAAGGAGCCAGCAGGAGACGTGTGCATTTGTCTCAGGCCCCTCCAGGAGCGAATGATGTCCAGGACAGTCATCTTTACACTGAGAGGTTCGGACAAGCACCCTGGGAAAAACCAGAGCAAATGATGGGAAGGGGCACTGTGTGCAGGGCTCTGGGGGCCCCTATCCTTCCTCTGGGGCAGCTCCCTCTGCATTCATTTTATCTCTGAACTGTTCACATAAGATTGTACACCTAACACTAATATTATACTGTATGTTAACTAAATGAAATTTAAATAAAAACTTAAAAAAACAGATTACCTCTAAAGAAAGATTTCTGGTGCCTTAGACAGAAGTTTTAAAAACACAGAGGAAAGATCACAGAGAAGAAAGAAATGGACTGGAAGCCAGCTCTCCTGCTTTTAACAGTGAGATATTGGCCAAATAACATGCGTTTTCTGAGCTTCAGTTTCTGCATGTGAACATACATAAACAATTCACATAAACATTCACATGAATAATATGAAAAATGAAGATGATACATACCTCCAGGCCTGCTATTAACAATATTTAATATTTAATTAAATTATCTTAATTAATTTAATTAAAATGACAGTATTTAATAAATAATAACCATATTTAACAAATGGTGAGGCACAGGCAGCAGCCAATCAGAGAGCGCCGGTGTCAGCATTGCAGGAGATGGGACGGCTGTGCCTGGCACAAGAAGAGGGTCACTGCAGCATGGCCTCCAAGTTCATCTCAGGGCCTTCCCAGGAAATCTGAGGGCTCTTTGTGGCCCCTTCGAGACTCATAGGAGTGCGGGAGAAGGACAAGGTTAACTCAGGGTGAGCAATAAAAACCCAGACCCTTTTGCAGCCCCTTTTGGAGCGCAGACCCAGAACGCCCCAGGAATGAAAATCCAAACGAAAGGTGCGACACACCTTCTTCCTACAAGCCCTTGCCAGCAATCAAATAGCATACCCCGAAGCCACAGACAAGTCATAATACGCCCATATTTTATCTGGGTCATATTATGTGCAGCATAATTAATGTTTAAAAAGCATTTCTGCAATAAAATGTCTCTAGAATAACCAGCATGAATCACAAGGAAGCTGTGGCTGTGTTTAATTTGATTGCAGAAGAGATTTCTAGTTAGTGGAGCATCGCCGCCAATGGCCCCTTACTGGACACAGCTAAACACAGCCAAGTGATTACATTTCCAATCAGAGGCAGAGTCTGGGACCGACAAGTCCCCCGTGAGAGCATTTCCTGGCCGAGAAAGCCCTTTGTTCCCTGTCTTGTTCTGCGAGTGTGCTTTCTCCAATGTCTCCCGATTACTGAGCCATTTACCAGCATCTCCAAGGAGGATCTTGGCGTGACTCTTATGAAAGAATTCTCGGCTGAGACTGTCTGATGGCAGACCTCTGTCAAGTCATTCTCTCAATTTGGTGAGCTGATGAAATGCATCAATTATCTCAAAGCACTAAAGTTTGACAATTTCTTCATGAAATGAATATTTTAGTCCCTGCATAACAATGGAGGCAAAATGAGCTGGGAGGAGTGGAAAATTGACGGGCCAGGGTTTTTGCAAAGAGAACCAATTTGTCCTTGGTACAACAGACTTTGTTCATCCATTCCTTCCCACTTCCTGCCTTCTTTACTCCTTGGCTGCTACTTCCCTAAGAGTCTCAAATGAGTGGGGGTCAGGAGGAAATGTTTGTTTCACGTATGAACTGGCAGGTGCATTACTGGTTCTGACAGAAATAGGATGATTTCTGCACCTGGAAGACATGACCTACTGGGTCTAAAAAAATACTCCCCTGTCCTTGGCTTGGCTATGGACAGACTCATTATCTAGTCCAGTCTTCCAGATTTAACAACCTCCTCATTGCTTTCAGCCTGATTCATAATTAACCAAAACACAATAATCTGCTACCAAAAAAATGAGCTATCGGAAGTTGTATATCATCTACTCTTCCATAAAAGTATAAGTTGGGGGACGCCTGGGTGGCTCAGTTGGTTTAAGCAGCTGCCTTCGGCTCAGGTCATGATCCCGGCGTCCTGGGATCGAGTCCCACGTCGGGTTCTTTGCTCGGCAGGGAGCCTGCTTCTCCCTCTGCCTCTGCCTGCCTCTCTGTCTGCCTGTGCTTGCTCTCTCTCCCTCTCTCTCTGACAAAAAAAAAAAAAAGTATAAGTTGGATCACGTTAATGTTTATCACTATAATAATGTGTTTTATACTTGCATTTGAACGTGTTTTCTAAGATTTTATTTATTTATTTATTTGACGGAGAGAAATCACAAGTAGATGGAGAGGCAGGCAGAGAGAGAGAGGAGGAAGCAGGCTCCCTGCCGAGCAGAGAGCCCGATGCGGGACTCGATCCCAGGACCCTGAGATCATGACCTGAGCCGAAGGCAGCGGCTTAACCCACTGAGCCACCCAGGCACCCCGAACGTGTTTTCTAAACAGGCAATGTTACTTTGCTGCTAAGAACTTGGGTTCATGAGTCTGATTGCCTGGTCTCAACTCCTGACAGCCATTTCTTCTGCACCCGTAAAGCTGATTCTGTCTGGTGGTAGCCATTATACTGAAATTTCTGCACAAAGCACTAAATAGTAAGCCTTCCACGACTGTAGAGTACTTAGCAGCTTACAAAATGCTCTAATTATGTATTAACTCATGAAAGTTTCTCAGCACCCTGGGAGAATATTTTCCCACTTTTCAGGCCTTCACAATCGCCATCGCCCTGCTCAGAAGTTTCTGCTTTCCAGCTAACATTCAGTCGTCCTTCGGATCTCAGCTAAGATAATTCTCCAGAAGAAGCTGTGCTTGACTCAGATCTGGTACTTGGAGAAATTAACCACTACTGGGCCCTCAGCTTCCCCTGCTGGCGCACTCACAGCACTTCTCTGTCATCGACGGCCTGCACGTCTGACTTCCCTGCAGAAAAGGAGTACTGTGAAGGCAGACTAGGGGCACCTTGCCCACCACTACATGGCCAGAGCTTGGCACAAGGACTAAACCTAAAAGACATGTACTATTTCTTTAAAGGATGCATTAGTTAATTAAGATTAATTAGGTTAAAGATATAAAAAATGAGACCTGATTATGGCACAGATGTTTACTGTCTCCCCACCCCCCAAATTCCCCAGCCTCCTTTCAGCAGGCAAGGCCATGTGATTAGTTCTGGCCAATGAGTTGTAGGCAGGAAAAAGCATGTAACCCTTCATCGTCAAAGCATACAGGAACGGATGGAGGAGATCCCTGCTTTCTTTTCCCCTGGTGCAATGATTAGAGCATCCACTTGTCAGGAAGAAAGAGCCCCAGGATGCAACCACCTGGACCTCTGGGTCATAAATGAAAAGAGAAGCAACATGAAGAGGCCTTGGATAAGCAGAGAACTTTCTGTGAGTGACTGTAAACCCATGGAACTATGAGGGGTTTACTTGTTACCACATCATAGCCTAGTCTAATGTGATCAATTGAAAAGATCTTCCAGAATGACATAGCACACTGGTACCCAAACACAGATCCCTTGAATTTATACATTTAATACTGAGTAGATAATAATGTATTGCCTTTAATTCCTTATTGGCCTAATATATTTTTTGTCCTTACTCCAACATAACAAACAAAATATCTCAGAAACCCCTTACTAAACCAAAAATCTCTGAAGAAAATGACGAACCATTTGCTATCAATGTGCAAACATTCCAGGCACCTGGGTGGCTCAGTAGGTTGAGCATCAGACTCTTGGTAACAGCTCAGGTCATGATCTCAGGGTCATGAGATGGAGACCCTTCTGGGTCTCCATGCTCCGTACAGAGTCTGCTTATCCTCCCTCCCCTTCTACTCTACCCCCTGTCTGATCTCTTTCTCTCTCTCAAATAAATAAAGAAATAAAATCATGGGTGTCACGGCCAGTGCAACGAATCGACCAGGGTAACCATGGGGGCTAAGAGGATGATGAAAAAAAGTTAAGAGACAAAGAGATGGGGGCAGGAGGGACACTGAAGAGGATGTCCAACAGTGCCAAATTTATTCCACGTCTTACAAGCATTTATAAGGCAAACCAGAATAGGAGGGGCATTACATCAGTACCTAGTCAGATGATCGCAAGTTCCTATAACAAGTTTACATGAACTACAAGCAAACCTTGTGATGCCAGGTAGTTTCAGCTAAAGCCATTAGCAAGACAATCAACCAGGGAGTGGATCATGGGAGGTACAGAACAACAAGGATTAACTAAGAACTCAGGACTCTGGCCACATCGTTCCCTACTGCAGGGAGAGTGTGTGGGAAGTCAGGTGGGCGAGCGCACGACACATAGCACAGACCCTTTCTCAGTGCACTCAGCTTCCCGTCCTTAACCTTGTCAAGGTGTCCGGACTTTGAAGGAGACACAAGTCAGGGCCTGGTTTGGTCCTCGACTCCAACCATGCCGTGGCCTCCAACACATGGGGCACCTGGGTGGCTCAGTCCGGTTAAGCATCTGCCTTCAGCTCAGGTCATGATCTCAGGGTCTGGTGACAGAACCCTGCATGGGCTCCCTGCTCAGCAGGAAGTCTGCTTCTCCCTTTCCCCCTGGCCCTCCCTTCACACCCCACCCCCGGCTTGTGTGTGTGCTCTCTCTATCAAATAAATAAATAAATAATCTTAAAATAAATATATAAAATATTCTTTTAAAAATTTGCAAATACTCTGTGTATTAGGTGGATGCCCGAGACCCTACAGCCTCTCTATTCACCCACAGAAAGACCTGTGTGGTAGGAGGAGCATCCCTCTTTCTGAATGAGGCTACCTCTTCCTACGTTCTGATTTGACAGGTTTGGCTCTCTTCCCCATAAGTAGGTGAATAGTCAGAGTTGATTTGCTAAGTAGTTTCCTCAGATGTGATTACAGTACAATTATATTGATAATCAACTCAGTGTGTGGTCAAATTGTTTTCTAACAACAACAGCAAAAAGTACTCTAGTACATGGAAATAGGAGTCTTTAGGGAGAAGTTAATTTATAGGCTAATGTCTCCTTATACCAAATATGATTTCACAGAAATGTTCTTTCTGTGAAGTTAGGCTATTGAAAGGGAGATAGACCAGCTGGGCAGGGATAGAGGCTCGATCTTGGAGTTGGGGTAAGGTGGAAACTGGTCATCACCCAGGAGTACAAGTCATGCTTCTCTGTAAACTGCCTTCCTTTCTCCTCCAGTTCTGCAGGGCTAGTCCTAATCCTTTAGAAAAAGAACATCAGCAATTAATGAGAGTCTATCCTTCAAGGTTACTTTTATACACTCTCATTTAAGCCATCAGCTCTTTGAAATAGGTGTTTTCTCAGTTCGGCACATACCATCTGGGTGGCCTTGGGCGAGTCACTGAGGTGCACTGAAGCACGGTTTTATCATCTATCAAATGGAGGAATGACCTACTGACCCTGAAAGGCTGAAAAAGAATCCAGCATTGGAGGATTTGCTGGGAAACAGATTCTGAGATGAAGAAATGCTTGCAGGAAGCTTATTAGGAAGCACTGTCAGGACTAACCCCTGCGAGGGGTTGGAAGAGGCTAGATTAGACAGAGGGTTTGAACCAGCAGCTCCAGAATGACCTTAGTAAATCACATGGGAGCTTTAGGACTGATAGGTCCTCAGAGTCGGCCTAGATTGAGGCAAGGTAGGCAGGCCTTTGTATATCCCCTCACTCCCACCCCATCCATACACCTACAACACAATCTACAACTCATGAACATTGGCTGGTCATAGAGAAGGGACACAATCTTGGACAAACCAATTCCCTATAGCAGGGCAATGCCCAGGGAGGAAATCTGCTGTGTGCCATTGGCAGACAACAAACACATCTATAGCCGCCAGAAAATGAACACAAAATCCTTGAAGGGGAAATAGATGGTGGACGACAGCCTTCACTGTGCGGGGAAATAAAACAGACGAGGTTTGCCCTCACCGAGGTTATAATCGAGTGGTGAAAGACAGAGAGAAGAGTAAAGAAAGAATCAATTATCTGCAACGGTGTCACCAGAGGTGCACACTCGTGTTCATTTCACGAGCAGGAACATATTCCTGACATAAGACTGGCGACTACACTGGCACCATCCTGAAGACTTACACCATAGCTTATTTGGATTTGTGGCCTGTGCCTGGCAACTGGTCCTCAAATCCTCTACATGATGACCTGCCACCCTCCATAATTTCTTCTAGTGGCTGGTCTCCAGCTATTGTTGGGCAACCTCCCGCGCTGCACGTTTTTACCACGATATCATAATGTCAAAGGCCTCCAGCCTTCCCACATCTGCTGGATCTCTGCCCTCTGTCTGCCTTACCATAGATTCCAGCTGTTGTCGAAAGTGTCACTAGCCTTCGCAGTGATACTCTTCCTTGGGTTACCTGGGCCAGGTGCGGCATGATGACTGCCGCCCTTGTCCTCCCTCCCTGGAGTCAGAACCATTCTCCAGAACACAAAGGATATACACGGAAGAGAGAAAGTCTCCTGTAGAGGAAACAGCATACATTGCCAAACACACTCACTTGGGGATTATGCTGTAGGTGTGCACTGGAGAACATTCCAAAAGTGTACCTCGACATTCACTGGTCAGAATACAGAAGTGTCTGCTGGGCCCCTAGCTCTCACGGACTAAAGCAAAGACATCAAGATGCAAGACATGGTGAAGAGACACACATACGCACAATGTAATGGATTTTCATACTGAATTATTTTATAATTTAGGGGCACCTGGGTGGCTCAGTCTGTGAAGCATCTGCCTTCAAAGCTCAGGTCATGATCCTAGGGTCCTGGGATCGAGCCCCAAATTGGTCTCCCTGCTCAGCTGCTTCTCCCTCTCCCTCTGCCATCCATTCCCCTTGCTTGTGCTTTCTCTCTCCCACTCTGTCAAATAAATAAATAAAATCCTTAAAAAAGAAATATTTTATAATGTATATATGGCTTTGAAATATATTTCAGAGACAACATTTAACACTACTGCACAGGGTGGCATTAAACAGAAAGCATTTGCACAGGATGTACAAGAATTCATAAAACAATGACTGACTTCGATGTGGGGAACAGGCAAGATTTGCTGATGGAGCTGAAATCTGAAAGGTGAGGGGGATTTCACGGTGTTCAGGGTTGGTACGGGGAGTATATTTCAGGCAGAAGTAGCAGCATATGCCCAGCCAGAGAGATGAGACAGAGCATTTGGTACATTTGAGGAAAGGAGCTCATGTGGCTGAAGCATGCAGGGTGAGAAGGTGATGTGAGGATAGAATGAGGAGAAGTGGAAATCACGGACAGCGTTAAGTAAGGGGTGGGAAAATAAAAGGCTGTGATTTTGTAAAAAAGAGTATTGAAAGGTATGAGGCTCCTCCATTAAAGCCTCAGGACCTCAGAGCTCTGCTGTTATCAGAGATGAGAATATCAACCCTATAACCTGTTAATGTCAGAATAGCAATTCCCTAGAGTTGATAGCCTCTCATAGTTATACCTCTTTATGATTTCATATATGTCACCATTTCATACATATCATGCAGATGCATTCAGGTGTCTCACACACATCATCACAAAAGTCCTATTAGGAGGACAGAGCAAACTATGGGTAAAGAATTTTACATTTTACAGACAAAACTACACAAACTGATTGATGTTCCATAGCTAATAAACAGAACCAGAACACAAACCCAGGTGTCCTTATTTTCACTCTGGGCTCTTTTGAGGCATTTTTCCAATGGGAACAGCCTATCCTCATACACAAAGGTGTTTTTTTTTTTCTTATCCTTTTTACTGTCATTGAAAAGTAGTTTTCTGGAGCCAAGTGAGCGGATGTATACACGCAGATGAAAAGTAACGTTCATGTTGGACCAAGAATCTCCTGACTAGCAGTAGAAAACAAGCTAACTTGTGAACAACTAACAAGGTCCAGTCATTCGTTCAACAAAAATGTATTAAGCGCTTATGATGAAGTAGGCGTTTTATGCTATTCACATGGATACAGAAAGAAGCAACCAAACACCTCCAAGCCCTCAAAGTGCTCCCAGCCTGCCTACCACATGCAGTTTGACTGCTTCCACGTTTAAGAGATATGATGAAGGCTTACTCCAACTGACTGATTTTACTTAACATCATACCCTCCGGTTCCATCCACATTGATATAAATGGTAATTATTCGTCCTTTCTGATGACAGGGTAATATTCCACTGTGCATGTCTTATGGTTTCACTCATATATGGACTATAAGAAACAGTGCAGAGGACCACAGGGAAAGGTACGGGAAACTAGATGGAAAGAAATCAGAGAATGAGAAAAACCATGAGAGATTCTGAACTCTGGGAAACAAAGTAAGGGTTGCTGAACAGGAGATTGATGGGGGATGCGTGAACTGGGTAATGGTATTAAGGAGGGCACATGATGTGATGAGCCCTGGGTGTTATATGCAACTGATGAGCTGTTGAACACTAAATCTGAAACTAGTGTCATACTATGTGTTGGCTAACTAAATTTAAATTTAAAAAGAGAGCGAGAGATGATGATGGAATCTTGACCCAAGCTCTTTGCTACCCTGGAGCAATATTATTCATCCATTTCCCTACCATAGCCTCATGGTGAGATAAGTTATATGTCCCTCCACTTGACCTTAGGCTTGATCATGTGACTTCTTTGGCCAATGGGATGTCAATAGAAATAATATCAGACATCATAACAGACATAATACCATAATGCCATTATGGTATTATGGCTCAGCTGGGCTTGCTTTTTTGTGCTCCTGCCTTACACAAAAAAAAAAACTCTGCCCTTGGTAGTCATAGTCCAAGGAGGATGACAAACATGTGGAATAAACTTAACCCAGCACACAGCCTGGAGCCTAGCCCAGCCTAAAGCCCCTAAGCATCCACTAATCCACAGATGCGGAGCAAAAACTAAATGTCTACTGATGTGTATGCCACTGAGATATTGTGGTTATTAGTTATATAGCATTATTGTGATGAAAGCTAACCAAAACAGGAGCTATAAATGCACAGTATCATCCTTTGAAACATGTAAGAACTAATCACATGAGCCTGAATGCTGCTACACAAAATTAAAATCAGACGATATCAGCTCCTTGCTTAAAACACTTCAGTTTCCTTCTAAATTAGAAACAAGGCAAAGATGTCCACTCTTATGATTCCATTCAATATTATATTGGAAGTCCTAGACATTCCAATATGGAAAAATAATAAATAAAAGGCATACAGCTTGTAAAGAAGGAAAACTATAATTATTTATGGACGTCATGACTGAGTAGAAAATCACAAAGAATCTACAAAAAAAGCCACTAGAATATATTTGTGAGTATAACAAGGTCACAGGAAATAAGATCAATGTGAAAAACTCAATTGTATTTTTTATGCACTAGCAATTAATACTTGGAAATTGAATTTTTTTTAATGCACCATTTATGATAACATCCAAAAACATGAAATACTTAGGGATAAAGCTAACATAGTTAGTATTAGATTTGTATGCTAAATATTACAAAACACTAATGAGAAAAATAAAAAGTAATAATAATAAATGGAAAAATGTACTGCTTAGTACAGAAATTTTTTTTAATTCTTCCCAAATTGATCTAAAGATTCAATGCAATCTTAATGAAAATCCCACCAGGTTTTTGTTAAAAACTGGAAAATGGTTCTTAAAGTTGTATGGAATGAAAAAAACAAAACAAAAAAAAACTAGAAAAGCCAAAATAATTTGGAAAAAAGACAAAGTTTGATGACTCATCTATATGATTTTCAGAATTACTATAAAATTGGAGTAGGTAAAACATTAGAGCAGGGGTCAAGAAACATTTTATATAAAAATATTGTAGGCTTTGGAGGCCATACAGGCTCTGTCACATCTGCTATAGAGCAAAAACAGCCACATAAGATACTTAAAAAAATGAGTATGACTGTGTTCTAATAAAACTTTATTTACAAAAATAGGAGAGACAGTGGTGGGGAAGAAAGGCAACATGGCAGAAGAATAGCAGACTAAAATGACATAGGTTGCAGGAGTTCATCTAGATAGTCATCAAACCACTTTGAACACCTACAAACCCAACAGGAGATCGAAGAGAAGAAGAGTAGGAATCCTAGGAACAGAAAATCGACCACTTTGTGAAAGGTAGGAGGTGCAAAGAAGTGAATCCAAAGCAACAAGAAGATAGACCATAGGGAGGGGCTGGCTCCTGGCAAGCAGTGGAGCAGCACAGCACAAAATCGGAACTTTTAGAAGTCTGCTCCACTGAGGGACATCATTCCAGAGGCTAAGTGGGGTGGAGCCCTCACAAAGACAGTGTGGTCTCAGGACCTACAGGGTAACAGAGGGACCGGGGGTGCCTGAGTGTGGCAGAGCTCCCAGGTTTCGGAGCAGAGAAGCTGGCTACAGAGACAGAGCTGAAGAGTGGGCTCTCAGCTTGGTGTGGCCTTAAACTGTGATCCACGGCAGAGTCGGACCACTGCGATCCGCGGCAGAGTCGGACCACTGTTCTTTGAGCAGGGACCCCACAAGTGGCAGATCCAGGGAGATTCACCTTCCTCCTCTGGAGGCAGGAATGTGCTGAGTTTGGAGACTCCAAATGGGGCCATGTGCCAGAGACAGAAATGCTTGGTCACAGGCCAGGTGAGCCCAGAGCACATCCAGAGACCAGGGAGACAGGAGTGACTGGCCCGTTTTTTCTGAGGCACACTAAGGAGTGAGCCCTCAAGCTTTCCGCTCCTCTGGGCTGGAGACTGGGAGAACGCCATCTTCATTCCTGTCCTCAAGAGCTCTATGGAAAGCATTCAGGGAACAAAAACTCCCAAGAGTGAACTCGAACAGATTTCTTAACCTGGTCCCTGGCAAGAGCAGTGTAATTCCACCTTGGGCAAAGATATTTGAGAATCATGGCAACAGGCCCCTCCCCCAGTAAGAACACCCAGCCAAGACTAAGCTCACCAAACAAGGAGAACAGTGGAAATCCAGAGCTAGGGGAAAGCAATGCATGGAATTCATGGTTTTCTCCCCATGATCATTTAGTCTTGCAAAGATAAATTTTTTTAATTTTATTTTTTCTTATTCTATTTTTTTTAACTTTTCCTCTTTCCTCTTTTAATTTTTTAAAGATTTTATTCACCTATTTATTTATTTGTCAGAAAGAAAGAGATACAGCACACACAAGCAGGCAGAGTGGCAGGCAGAGGCAGCAAGAGAAGCAGGCTCCCTCCTGAGCAAGAAGTCCTATGTGGGATTCGATCCCAGGACCCTAGGATCATGACCTGAGATGAAGGCAGCAGCTTAACCAACTGAGCCACCCAGGCATCCTCTTTTAACATTTTTTAACTAGCTTATCTTAACAATACCTTTCTTTAAAAAACCTTTTTAAACCTTCATTATTATAGTCATATTTTATCCTTCATTGTATTTAACCTCACTTTTTGTATACAGCTTTTTATTTTCTAAAAAATTTTGGGATACAATTTCTTCTAATATGTCAAAATATACCCTAAATCTAGTACAGGGATTTGTTCTAATCACCAGTATGAGCACATTCTTTCCTCCCCTTTTTTTTTTCTTTCTTTTTCCAACCAACTTGTCTTACCAATTTCTTTTTTTTAGAATTTTTTTAAATTTTCATCTTTTACGGTCATATTCCATCCCTTCATCATGTTTACCCTTATTTTTGTGTTTATATATATAAGTTTTTCTTTCTTTAAAATTTTGAGAGGTAGTTTCTTCTAAGAGACAAAAATACACCCAAAATCAAGTGGGTGGCTCTGTTCTATTTATATATTTCTATATATATTATATATATATATTATTATATATATATATTAGACTGGTGAATACACACACACACACACACACACAATTTTTTTTTAATCTCTTTTACCCTCTTTCTTCGCTCCCCAGTTTGGAGTTTCTTCTGATTTGGTTAGCAAACATTTTTCTGGGGTCTTTGCCACCCTTTTAGTATTTTATTCTCTCATTCATATATTCTTACCTGGATAAAATGACAAGGTGGAAAAACTCACCATAAATTAAAAAAAAAAAAAAAGAACAAGAGGCAGTACTGACAGCTAGGGACCTAATCAATACAGATATTGATAATATTTCAGATCTAGAGTTCAGAATGACAATTCTCCAGGTGCTAGCTGGGCTCGAGAAAGGCATGGAAGATATTAGAGAAACCCTGTCTGGAGAAATAAAATCCATTTCTGGAGAAATAAAATAACCAAAATGTAACCAAGCTGAAAGCAAAAAAAGGTATTAATGAGGTCCAATCAAGAATGGAGGCTCTTACTGCTAGGATAAATGAGACAGAAGTGAGAGTTAGAGATATAGAAGAACAAATGACAGGGAATAAAGAAGCTGGACAAAGAGAAACAGACACCTACAGGACCACAAGGGGCGAATTCAAGAGATAAGTGATACCATAAGACAAAACAATATTAGAATAATTGGGTATCCAGAGGAAGAAGAAAGAGAGGGGCAGAAGGTATATTGGAGGAAATTATAAAAGAGAATTTCCCTAATATGGCAAACGGAACAAGCATCAAAATCCAGGAGGCACTGAGAAGCCCCCTCAAAATCAATAAAAATAGGTCCACACCCTGTAATCTAATAGTAAAACAAGTCTTAGTTGCAAAGAGAAAATCTTGAAAGCAGCTAGGGACAAGAAGTCAGTAACATACAATCATAGAAATATTAGGTTGGCAGCAGACTTAACCACAGAGACCCAGCAGGCCAGAAAGAACTGGCATGATATATTCAGAGAACTAAATGAGAAAAATATGCAGCCAAGAAGACTATATCCAGCTAGGCTATCATTGAAAATAGAAGGATAAATAAAAAGCTTCCAAGACAAACAAAAACTAAAAGAATTTGCAAACACAAAACCTGCCCTACAGGAAATGTTGAAAGGGGTCCCCTAAGCAAAGATAGAGCCTAAAAGTAGTAGACCAGAAAGGAACAAAGGCAACAGACACTAACAGTCACCTTACAGGCAATACAATGGCACTAAATTCATATCTTTCGATAGTTACCCTAAATGTAAATGGGCTAAATGCCCCCAATCAAAAGACACAGGGTATCAGAATGGATTAAAAAAAAAAAAAACAAGACCTATTGATATGATGTCTAAAATAAACTCATCTTAGAACCAAAAGACACCTCCAGATTTAAAGTGAGGGGGTGGAAAACCACTTACCATGCTAATGGACATCAAAAGAAAGCTATCAGATAAATTAGATTTTAAGCCAAAGACTATAATAAGAGATGAGGAAGGACACTATATCATACTCAAAGGGTCTGTCCAACAAGAAGATCTAAAAATTTTAAGTATCTATGCCCCTAACGTGGGAGGAGACAACTATATAAAAAAAATCAATAACAAAAATCAAAGAAATATATTGACAATAATACAATAATAGTAAGGGACTTTAACACCACCCTCACTGAAATGGACACATCATCCAAGCAAAAGATCAACAAGGAAATAAAGGCCTTAAATGACACACTGGACCAGATGGACATCACAGATATATTTAGAACATTCCATCCCAAAGCAACAGAATACATATTCTCCTCTAGTGCACATGGAGAATTCTCCAGAATAGATCACGTCCTAGGTCACAAATCAGGTCTCAACTGGTAACAAGAGTGGGATCATTCCCTGCCTACTTTCAGACCACAATTCTCTGAAGCTAGAACTCAATCACAAGAGGAAATTTGGAAAGGACTCAAATACATGGAGGCTAAAGAGCATTCTACTAAAGAATGAATGGATCAACCAGGAAATGAAAGAAGAATGGAAAAAATCATGGAAACAATTGATAATGAAAACACAACTGTTCAAAATATGTGGCACACAGCAAAGGCAGTCCTGAAAGGAAAGTGTGTAGCCATACAAGCCTTTCTCAAGAATCAAGAAAGGTCTCAAGTACACAACCTAACCCTACACCTAAAGGTGCTGGAGAAATAACAGCAAAGAAAGCCTAAACCCAGCAGGAGATCAAAGGCAAAGAAAAGCAAAGAAAGCCTAAACCCAAACCTAAAGCCTAAACCCAAAGGAGAAGAGACATCATAAAGATCAGAGCAGAAGCCAACGAGATAGAAACCAAAAGAACAGTAGAACAAATCATTGAAACTAGGAGCTAGTTCTTTGAAAGAATTAATAAGATTAATAAACCCCTGGCTGGACTTACCAAAAAGAAAAGAGAAAAGACCCAAATCAATAAAATCACAAATGAAAGAGGAGAGATCACAACCAACACCAAAGAAATACAATTATAAGAACATATTATGAGCAACTCTATGCCAGCAAATTTGACAATCTGGAAGAAATGGCTGCATTCCTAGAGATATATAACCTACCAAAACTGAACCACAAAGAAATAGAAAACCTGAACAAACCCATAACCAGTAAGGAGATTGAAACAGTCATCAAAAATCTCCCAAAAAACAAGAGCCCAGGGCCAGTCGGCTTCCCAGGAGAATTTTACCAAACATTTAAAGAAGAATTAACACCTATCCTCCTGAAACTGTTCCAAAAAATAGAAATGGAAGGAAAACTTCCAAATTCATTTTATGAGGCCAGCATTACCTTGATCCCAAAACCAGGCAAAGATCCCTGTATTTATCAAGGATAAATACAGATGCAAAAACTCTCACCAAATTCTAGCCAATAGGATCCAACAGTACATTAAAAGGATTATTCACCACAACTGAGTGGGATTTATTCCTGGGCTGCAAGGTTGATTGAACATCCACAAATTAATCAATGTGATACAATCCATTAATAAAAGAAAGAACAAGAGCCATGTGATACTCTCAATAGATGCTGAGAAAGCATTTGACAAAGCACAGCATTCTTTCTTGATCAAAATTCTTCAAAGTGTAGAGATAGAGGGCATATACTTCAATATCATCAAAGCCATCTATGAAAAACCCACAGCGAATATCATTCTCAATGGGGAAAAACTGAGAGATTTTCTCCTATGGTCAGGGACACGGCAGGGATGTCCACTATCACCAGTGCTATTCAACATAGTACTAGAAGTCCTAGCCTCAGCAATCAGACAACAAAAAGAAATTAAAGGCATCCAAATCCACAAAGAAGAAGTCAAACTCTCACTCCTTGCATATGATATGATACTTTATGTGGAAAACCCAAAAGACTCCATTTCAAAACTCCTAGAACTCGTACAGGAATTCAATAAAGTGTCAGGATACAAAATCAATGCTCAGAAATAAGTTGCATTTCTATACACCAACAACAAGACAGAAGAAAGATAAAGGAGTCAATCTCATTAAAATAGCACCCAAAACCATAAGATACCTAGGAATAAACCTAACCAAAGAGGCAAAGAATCTGTACTCAGAAAACTCTAAAGTACTCATGAAAGAAATTGAGGAAGACACAAAGAAATGAAAAAACATGGACTGGAAGAACAAAAATTGTGAAAATGTCTATGTTACCTAAAGTAATCTACACACTTAATGCAATCCCTATCAATATACCATCAACTTTTTTCAAAGAAATGGGACAAATAATTCTAAAATTTATATGGAACCAGAAAAGATCCCAAATAGCCAACGAATGTTCAAAAAGAAAGCCGAAGTTGGTGGCATCACAAAGCCAAATTTGGTGGCATCACTTCAAGCTCTATTACAAAGCTGTAATCATTAAGACAGTATGGTACCAGCACAAAAACAGACACATAGATCAATGGAACAGAATAGAGAGCCCAGATATAGACCCTCAACGCTATGGTTAACTAATCTTTGACAAAGCAGGAAAGAATGTCCAATGGAAAAAAGATAGTATCTTCAACAAATGGTGTTGGGAAAATTGGACAGCCACACGCAGAAGAACGAAACTGGAGCATTTCCTTATACCACACACAAAAATAGACTCAAATGGATGAAAGCTTTCAATTTGAGAAAGGAATCCATCAAAATCCTTGAGGAGAACACAAATAGCAACCACTTCAACCTCAGCTGCCCCAACTTCTTCCTAGAAACATCGCCAAAGGCAAAGGAAGAAGCAAGGGCAAAAATGAACTATCGGGACTTCATCGAGATCAAAAGATTCTGCACAGCAAAGGAAACTGTTAATAAAACCAAAAGACAACTGACAGAATGAGAGAAGATATTTGCAAACAACCTATCAGATAAAGGGCTAGTATCCAAATTCTATAAAGAACTTCTCAAACTCGACACCCAAAGAACAAATAATCCAATCAAAAAGTGGGTAGCTACATGAACAGGCATTTCTGCAAAGAAGACATCCAGATGGCCAACAGACACATGAAAACGTGCTCCACATCACTCGGCATCAGGGAAATACAAATCAAAACCACAATGAGATGCCACCTCACACCAGTCAGAATGGCTAAAATTAACAAGTCAGGAAACAACAAATGTTGGAGAGGATGCAGAGAAAGGGAAACCCCCCTACACTGTGGGTGGGAATGCAAGCTGGTGCAGCCACTCTGGAAAATGGCATGGAGGGTCCTCAAAAAGTTGAAAATAGAGCTACCCTATGACCCAGCAATCGCACTACTGGGTATTTACCCTAAGGATACAAATGTAGGGATCCAAGGGGCATGTGCTCCCCAATGTTTA
The DNA here is from genome assembly GCF_020171115.1 of Neogale vison. Lineage (NCBI taxonomy): Eukaryota > Metazoa > Chordata > Mammalia > Carnivora > Mustelidae > Neogale > Neogale vison. The sequence goes on from NC_058097.1 coordinate 5,805,394, forward strand.
TAGCAGCAACGTCCACAATAGCCAAACTATGGAAAGAACCTAGATGTCCATCAACAGATGAATGGATAAAGAAGATGTGGCATATATACATACATATATATATATTATACAGCCATCAAAAGAAATGAAATCTTGCCATTTGAAGCAATGTGGATGGAACTAGAGGGTATAATGCTGAGCGAAATAAGTCAATCAGAGAAAGACAATTATCATATCATCTCCCTGATATGAAGAATTTGAGAGGCAGAATGGGGGGTTTAGGGGGTAGGGAAGGAAAAAGTGAAACAAGATGGGATCGGGAGGGAGACCAAACCATAAGAGCCTCTTAATCTCACAAAACAAACTGAGGGTTGCCCTGGGAGTGGGGGGTAGGGAGAGGGGGGTGGGGTTATGGACATTGGAGAGGGTATGTGCTATGGTGAGTGCTGTGAAGTGTGTAAACCTGATGATGTGCAGACCTGTACCCCTGAGGCAAATAATACATTATATGCTAATAAAAATAATTAATTAAAAAATAGGTAGACAGATGAATTTGGCAATAGGCCATAGTTTGCAAACCCCTATATTATGGTATTGTTGAAAATATGGACATATGGATTAATGAAATAGAATAGAATTCCCAAAATAGACCCAAATATATGTAGTCAATTTTTTTTAAAAATAAAAGTACATTGTTAAGAATCATGACCCACACCACACTTCAAGGCTAGATCATAAATGTAAATGTAAATGGATCTCTGCCTTAATTTAGAACCTAAAACCACAAAACTTCTAAAAGAAAAATCTGTACAATCTTGGGTTAGGCAAAGATTTCTTAGATAAAACACAAAAACCATGAACTATAAAAGAAGAAAATGAAAATATGGACTTTATAAAATTTAAAACTTATGCTTTTTGAAAGACAGTATTAATAAAATGAAAAGACAAGTCATAGACTAGAAGAAAGTATTTGCAAAACATACCACTGACTAAGGACTTATAGCTATAATACTTAAAGAACTCTCAAAATTCAGTAAGAATAAAACAATACAATCTTTTTGAAATGGTCAAAATGTATCAACAAACACTTCACCAAAGAAGAACTCTAAAAGCATGATAAATAAACACATGAAAAGATGCTCAATGTCATTAGCAACTGAGCAAACGCAAACTCAAACCAAAATAAATAGCTAAAAAAATTTTCTTGACTGATCATACCATGTGCTGGTAAAGATAGAGACTAACATCTCTCACTCATTACTTATGGGAATACAAAGCTGATCTGGAAGACAGTTCGGCAGTTTGTTAAAAATTAAACAGGTATGTCCTACATGACAGAACAATTCTACTACTGGGTGTTTATGCATGAGAAATAGAAACAGGTCTATGCAAATAACTGCATAAGAATGTTTACTCAGATTTATTCACAATCTCTAAAAACTGGAAAGAGCTTAAATGTCCATCAATTGTTGAATGGATAAACAAACTGATAACACATTCAATTTAGTATTATTCATTAATAAAAAGAAATAAACTACTGACACATGAAATAACATGGATTGATGGCAAAAGCATCAAGCTGAGTGAACGAGGTCAGACACAAAAGACGACACGCTGTATGATTCCATTCATGTGACGCTCAGGAAAGGGCAAAGTCTGTGGAGGAAAACTGATGAGGGACTGTCATGGGCTGGGAGAGAAAGAAGGCCCTGAGTTTTTAGTCAAGGGCATGAGAGCATTTCTGGGCCTGGATGGAAATACTCTAGATCTTGATTGTGACAGGTTGGTGGTTACATAACTATTACCTAACTATTATCTAACTATTGCTAAAACCCATAGAACCTAAAAATGTGAATGTGCCCTGTATGGAAACTGTACCACAATTATGCCAAAGAATTTCTTGAGTGGTTCTCCAGTTCTCTCAAGATTAAGATAAAAACCTCTAAAAGGGCCTCACTGTGCTATCGGCACTATCTTCTATAAATCAGTCAACCGCCCAAAATTCTTGTTAAAATGAAGACTTCCACCCCAGATCGCCTGAATCAGAACCTCCAGAGGTTCTGCATTTTGAAGCAGCTTCTCCAGGCAATTCCAAAGTTCATTAAAAGTTGAGAATTCCTAAGGAAGAATTTCTTTTTTTTTTCCAAAGATTTTATTTATTTATTTGACAGAGAAAGATCACAAGTAAGCAGAAAGGCAGGCAGAGAAAGAGAGAGAGAAAGGAGGAAGCAGACTCCCCGCTGAGCAGAGAGCCCGATGTGGGACTTGATCCCAGGACCCTGAGACCATGACCTGAGCCGAAGGCAGAGGCTTAACCCACTGAGCCACCCAGGTGCCCCAGGAATTTCTATCTGATGACCAACCTGTCTTCTCGGCTGTGGACCTTCGCCACATCCCACTGTCTGCCCTCCAGCCACACTGGCTAACTTCCACCCTCTTAGGCTATCCCCTAGCCTCCTGGAGCCCAGCACAAAGGTCACCTGCTAGGGACAACTTCAGGACAAGCCCCAAGCGGGCCAGACACACCTGAATTCACCCTCACTGGACCCTGCATATCTCTTAACCTGCACTTCTTATAAATATCACACTGGTATGACGTGGTGCACTGCTCATCTCCCCAGGGGATATGCACTCCGTCAGGAAAGGGCCTTACTCTACGTTGCTCCCTAGCAATGTGCCCAACCTACAGTATTAACGCCACAGCAACAACTGAAGCAGTGCCCACTAGGCACCAAGAATGATTCCGTTAACATTGGAAATATTAATTCACAGAATCCTCAGAAAAGAAAAACAAAACTATGAAATGGATCCTTTTAATTTTTTTGAAATGAATGTTTTTATTAACTCCATTTTCCAAAAATGAGGAAACTGAGTTTCGGGGAGGTTGAATAACTTGTCAGCGGCCTCACGGCTGCTAACTGAGAAGCCAGGACGCAAACCCAGGAAGGACGGCCCCCGAGGAACACTGCTGGGAATTCAGTGTCTCTGTCCTGGATGAGGGAGGCTGAATGAATCAAAATATCAAGCTGACAAACTAAAACCCTCTTAGTAATAAACTGACCCCAAAAGGTAGCTCTGCCGTCCCCCAGTCCCAGTCATTACTAACCCCTTTTCAGACAATCCAAGTTCCACCTTGGATTTCTCAGGGTTTCTCAGGCATAAACTTGGAGGTTCTGTGCCTCGGAAACTTGGTGTCCTCAGGATGGAGAAGAGAACCTCACAGAGCAGGACCTGACGGCAGACGGCAAACTCTCCGACAACCCACAACTCCCGCCGCCCGGCCACGTGTTTGCTTGACGAGAATAATCAAGTCCATTTATCAGACATTTGAAAGAGCAGAGATTCTTTCTCTAGACAGATAAGCAAGGTAAAAACAAACTCATCTGTGCTTCCTTTCTTGATATTTGGATTTCTCTAACTGAATCAGTCAGCACGTGCTCGTAAGGAGGCTCTGGGGCATCAGAGGAGATAACAACATTGCCGTGATGGTGGTCGGTATCCAGAGGGACCACAGACCCACAGAGATGGGGAACATGAGGTCAGGCCAAAGGCGTCTGGCACCAGGCAAAGAAGTGAAGTTTCCGCAGATATAAAGGTCTTATCTGACCTCAGTGGGTGGACTTCTAAAGAGCTGTGCCATTTCTCCACTTCATGTCACCCCAGAGCCCAGAGGGCCCAACGCCTTAAAAGGCTGAAGCTGGGCCGAAGCTCTGTTGGATCCCGCCAGGACCACAGAACTACAAAATAGCTCTTCTCCATCTTTCTAGTGGGCCACAGTCATGGGATTGGGGTGGTGATGAAGATTCTGATTTCTAATTCAGGAGGCCTGGGCTAAGACCTGAGATTATGCATTACTAAAAAGCTTCCAGCGGCTGGAGACCCTGCCAGTCCAGACCACAGTCTGACCACGAGGTTGCAGAGCTGCCCTGACTAGAAGAGAGGAGAGTCAATTCCAGGATACTTACAGGGGTTAAAAAAATCCACTTCTCTAGAGAACTAAAGATACAAAATCAAAACCAAAAACACAGTATACCCTTATCCTGTGGCTTTCCAGACACATTAACTTTTCTAAGTCAGAAGTCAGTCAGCCGGTGCTTACTGGATGTTTTCTGAGCAATGGGGACACCCATTCAGCTGCTATGATTACGATGGCTTCATGTGCTGTGTGTGGAAAAGCGACAGCTTCAGGGAGGGAGAATGGCACCAAACAACAAGAGAATATATACGCAGAGCAGCTCAAGGCTCGGTGAAGAATCTTTGCACAGAATTGCCCATCCTATGGGGCCTCCTCCATGGTCCTCAAGACAAAAGCTGATAAGAAGGCCAGTGGGCAAGTCAGAAAATTTTCTAAAGAAATTTCTCTACAGTTAGTTTAAAAAAAAAAGGAGGGTATTTGGTGAACGTTTGGGTAAGAGAGAGGCGATATAATTAAATAGATGTATAGATTACATTATAGCGATATAATTAAATCACAAATGAGATGGAGTAGAAGGGGAGTTGTGGGGAGAGGACAACTGAATTTCTGCCGTATTTCCTGCAAGTGATTTCATATGTACAACCTTCAAGGACACACAAAATCACCCTGTAGGTGGGCCGTGTAATTATCCCTAATCCCCAAATGGGGAAACTGAGCCTTTGAAAAGTAAAATGATGGCTTGTTGCCACTCCAACCAACACCCAAAGAAGTCCTGTTCTATCACACTGTCTCTAAAGGAGCTAATGCACTAACAGACAAACAGAAGTCTCTGAGCGCACAAGTGTATTTCTGAACCCCTTTATGGTTTTCCAATATGCTGTTTTGTTTAAGATAAAAGAAAATAAATCAGAACTTTATTTCTTGAAATATCATACTTCATGTGAAGACAGATGCATGGTGAGGACCCAGTGGTGAGATCCGAAGGTACAAAGTAGAAAGAGATGTGGCATTATAATATCATGAGAGGGACACAGAGATCAATAATAACATTGTGGGAACTAACAGTGACTGGAAGCTTAAGAACTTCAAACATTCTTAACAGCAACTGGGGTGTCAAACGCTGTGCCAATGGCTTGAGGCACAACACACCATTTAATCCTCAGAACAAACCCAGAAGGCATGTATGATAACCTGCTCTATTATCTGAAGGAGGAACTGAGGCTTAGCTAGCTAAGTACATTGTCTAGGGTCACATCATTAGAACAAGGTAGAGAGAAGACAAAAACCCAGGTTTCTGGACCTCAAAGCTGGTGTACTTACCCACTACACTCACTGTGGATGAAGGAGAGTCTTGGGGGAATGACTCATTGGCCCATCTTTTCTTGGCCTAGACATTTTGTTATTTGGCAACTGACTTGGCATGCCACGGATGCTCTAAGCTCAGTCCTTGGTGATAAGGTTCACATACGAGACCAGCGTGATAAGACGCAACTAGAAGAAAGGAACCAGGCTCTGAGTCACAAAGCCAAGATTGCAGGTCAGATATTTCCAAGAGAAAAGAGGAGATATTGTGGGAGCTGAGGGCTGTCTCAGACCCTTATACCTTAAAGTGCCAGATGAAATAAATGACCTGCTACCAGTTTCTATGTTACACCATCTAGTTGCTTAAGGCACCCAACCAGTTACTCATGCCTTCATTCAACAATGAGTGGTTTCCTTCTACATGCCAGCCATGGGACTGAGCACTGGGTACAGAGCAGAAAAGTAGACTGAGTCCCCTAGCATTGTGTAATTTACATGTGGCATGGGATGACAGACAATGCAAACAATAATAGAAGACAATGGGGTGTCTGGGTAGCTCAGTCATTTAAGTACATTTGGCTCAAGTCATGATCCCAGAGCCCCAGGATTAAGCCCTACATCAGGCTCCCTACTCAGTGGGGAGTCAGCTTCTCCCTCTCACCCTCCCCCAGTCTTGTGCTCTCTTTCTCCCTCAGTCTCCCTCAAATAAGTAAATAAAATCTTTTTAAAAACCAAAAGAATATAAGACAATGTCAGGTAGCAATAAGTGCCGTGATGAAAAATAAAGTGAAGTAAGAAGAGTGAGATGGGCCTGAGGGTATTTATTTTCAAGTTTCTGTTAAAGCACAACATACACACAGAGAAATGTACTAGTCAGTTTATGGCTGACTGAATATTAATATGGTGAACACAAAAATCTTACAAGCCTCAGATCAAGAAACAAGAGAGCCATACTTCAGAAACCCCTCCAAATCCCCTTCCAGTCACAGTCCTGGAAGATGAAGGAGAGTCCTCTCGGAGAAAGTGACATTAGAAGAGAGACCCAGAGCAAGGAAAGGAACAAGTGAGCTGTGTGAGTGTAAGGGAAAGGGTACTCCCACAGAAGGAACAGCAATGTGGAGAAGAAATGAACTAGAGGCACTTAAGGAATACCAAGAAAACAACCGTGTCTGAGTCAAAGCAATTGGAAGCATGGATGGATGGATGGATGGATGGATGGATGGATGGATGGATGGATGTTTAGATGGATGGATGGATGGATGGATGGATGGATGGATGGGATGGATGGATGGATGGATGGATGGATGGATGGGATGGATGGATGGATGGATGGATGTTTTAGATGGATGGATGGATGAATGGATGGATGTGTGGATGGGATGGATGGATGGATGGATGGATGGATGGATGAAATGGATGCATGGGTGGATGGATGGATGGATGAGTGGAAGAAAGAACAGATGCATGGACAAATGAAGGAAGGAAGAGGAGATGATATCAAAAGAGAAACAAAGACCAGATCAGACACCATTTTGAAAGAAGGAGCTAGGATTTGATTCTAACAGCACTGGGAAGCCTTCAGATGGTTCTTATCCAGGTATGGTGTGATCTCATTCATATTTTCAGAGCTCAAGCAGAAGACAGATTTAAGGGATAGAGTGGAACAGTGTTGTAGTGAGAGTCGCTTTTTACCTCTGAAGTGAAGGAATCATGCCATCTCCCTCCACCCACTCCATAACCAAACATTTTCACTATCCATGTCAGATGGAAGGGGCCAGAACTCTGACTTGCAACTTTCCAGAAAGACACTGTAGTCCTGGGGAGCCTAATGGCAGCCCAGGGACTTGGTCTCAGCTATAATTCCTCAGTGGTGAAACTAGACAAGGCAGACACAGCACACTGGCATCCTCTTGGGATAAATTCTGCGGATTTCAGCCTTCCATCTACACTATCTTCAGGACTCTTCCCTCTGAGTCACCCTCCATTCAGCATCCTAAACCCCTACCCCTTAAGACACTCAGCATTTCTCTGTTCTCTTGCCCCTACCTTGACTCAAAAGCACAGGATCTAATGTGGCAATCAGCCTGGAGCCTGAAACTCTTCACATCAGCATGTGGACAATTTCAATTTCATTTTGTTTTGTTTTATTTGTTGTCATTGTGGCTTTAAGATTTTATTTAATTATTTGACAGAGAGAGATCACAAGCAGGCAGAGAAGCAGGTGGGGGGGGGGGTTGGAGCAAGCTTCCCCCTGAGCAGAGAGCCCCATGCAGGGTTCAATCCCACGACCCTGAGATCATGACCTGAGCCAAAGTCAGAGGCTTAACCCACTGAGCCATCCAGATGCCTGACAACCTCAGTTTTTATAGCACAAGTTTGAGTTCCTTTAGTGTTCAATGAAATGTCTGCCTCCAGCTAGGAACTCCAGGCCGTCAGAAATAAGAAGTGAAGAGGGAGATAGGGCTGTTCTTTTTGCCTCTTAGCTGATTCTGTATCCCTAATTGGCCTAGACTTCAGATGACGAGGTAAAGATCCTTTGCTCCTGATACTTTCTGCAATAAGCCCCCAGCTGATGGCTGCCACTCTTCCTCCCCTAATCTGGCCTCCCCTCTCCCAGACTTGACCTCAGGACACCTGTCACCCCTCACCAACACCAGGACCACTAGCTGTCTCCGCCTGGAAGCCTTCGGTGTTCCATCTGCCACCCAGAGAAGGCAAGCAGCAGAGAAGAGAAATTCAAGGATTCTAGAAGTAGGAAACCTGGGAGGGGTCAGGCCAGATGGGCAGCAAAAGTAGGATTCTGATGGTCAATCCAGAGCCACTGGTAGGGAGTGACAGGGCAAGGGAGCCTGGGCCCGGAATTAGGACTAGAATCTGCATTTCAGAGCTTGGGAGGAGGCAAAATTAGGCTATTTAGTGAGAAGGAAGAAGGAAGAAGGTGCAGCAGAAAAGCTTAGGTTGTCTGCATAATCAATGCTAATCACAATCTTTTATGGGAATTGTTTCCCATTTTACTCCTAATTACCACTCACTACAACAATGATAAAGCATATCACTAAATATAATCTCAAATTAACTTTGTAGCAAGTTCCATTTGATTATCAAAGTAAATTCTGGATGTGTCCAAGGAGTGATTACTAAGTCCTGAGTGGTCCCAAAATTAACTCCCAAAAAATATTCTCTTGACCAGTAGTCCGGACTTCATATAGACAGGCTCTGAGCTCTCACTTCTACATGTTGGGATCATGGGTCCCCGTATCTCTCAAGAGGCCCACATTTTAAAATACCCCATCCCTGTTGTCCTCATGAGTATTCAAATATTGGGCAAACTATGATTATTACTTTTAGTTCCTAAGTACAATCACCAGCCTCTGGAGATCAGGGTTGATACCCAAATTTTAGAAGGTCTGAGAACTCACAAGTCAGGGTAGCCCAGTTACTTTGGAACACTTGACTTCTCCAACCACTATCAGGACAGCTTCCTGTCATTGCTTAGGAAGAAGGAGGTGCTTTTGTGATCTCCTGGGTCTGTGATAAGACATGGACTCCTCCCTGGAGTTAGTACTTGGAGATCTCAATGTTCCGTCTCAGCAAAATCCACGAATGGAAGTCCCTTCTGCTCAGTAAGGCACGGACATTCACCAATGGCAGAGTATGGGGTTACTAGCCCAGGCAAGGAGAAGGCTGTTTTATAACAAGGTCATTGACTGAAATCTAGCTGGATGCCCCTGCGGGAGCTGCCCTGCTGCCAAGGCAACAGCGGAAAGACTCTCAGTCTGACCCCACCCAGCCTGCACCATTTTGTAGCCAGCAAGGACTTCCTCACCCCAAATTATCCCATCCTCTAGAGTACGAACTGAATCTGGTCTGTGGGTCAACCTGTAACACTGAGCACAGAGAAACTCCACAGCCACACATGTGGGTCCCACTTGGGGCACAGCGGCACTCAGCAACTGCCAAAAGCTGAGAAGCTGGAGGCTGCCCATCCCAGCTTCCCCCAGCACAGCTCACTGGTCCATCACAAACCGTTGCAACGCTGAGAAAGACTCGGCTAATTTATAAGCAGATGGAGGTGAAAACATTGTTTATAATCTCAAGGGATAGATGTAATATCAGTATATCAAGCTATAATGAGTATCATCTATTAAGGGCTTACTTAGGCCCGTAATGGGCACGGGGGATGGGGCATTTGGCACACACCCCACCTCTCTAAAAGTGTGCGCTTACACTTTTGAGGTCACCCTGAATGAGGCTACGTACACAGTCCTTCTATTCTTGTATGCTTATTAAAAGCATTCATCTGGGGCACTGGGTGGCTCAGTGGGTTAAAGCCTCTGCCTTCGGCTCGGGTCATGGTCCCAGCGTCTTGGGATCGAGCCCCGGGTGGGGCTCTCTGCTCAGCAGGGGGCCTGCTTGCCTTCCTCTCTCTGCCTGCCTCTCTGCCTACTTGTGGTCTCTTGTCTGTCAAATAAATAAGTAAAATCTTAAAAAAAAAAAAAGCATTCATCTGTTCAAAGTAAACATTTAAAATGTAGCATTTTTGTAACCACTTCAAAATTTCTTCATTTTTTAAACATACCTGCAGGCTCAGCCATGGGAAGCTTCTGGCCTCCACAAAGCTAAGCGTTCCTGTGCCGATCATACATTAAGTCCACTGCCTGGCATTTCAGGTGTATTATTTCTAACTCTTACAACAAAATTAGGTATTTGCGGTATAATTATTTCTATTATACAGCCGATATTGAGAGGTGGGTATGTGGTTTCTATTCAACAAATGAGATTGCGAGGCGGGTAATACGATTTCTATTATATAGATGAGGTTGGGAGATGGATTCTATTATTTCTTTACAGAGATGAAGAGAGAGAAACCCGGAGAGTGTCTGCAGCTTGCCTGAGAACACAGAGTGTGGCCTGGTGAGGCATCGGATGGAAGGAAGCGGGCCCTAAAGGGAGTGTGCAGCGCACCCACCAGGGAGCTGCTTCTGCAGGCAGGGGCCGTGCAGCCCGTACAAGCGTGCTGCCTGCTCCTCTGAGGGAACCACCTGCGAAGCTCCATGGGGGCTTTACCCCAGCCAGGCTGCGTCTTTCTCCAAGCATCTCCTGTGAATCGGCAGTGCACGTGGAGTTCTCTGCCACCTCCATCACGCCTAGCACCTGTCACAAAGGAGTTCCACTAATGGATGGGACGGGCCCTGGGCTTTCAAAGCAATTTTGAAAAATGAATCTGAAACGGTGCGTGTCAAGGTTGCAGACAGTGATGCCTCAGTGACAAGCATCTGTAATAATGTGGCAGCGCAGCTGCTAGGTTAAGCTGAGGAAGCTCCGAAACCTCCCGCTCATCGCCGGGAATACTCTGGGCAGTTCCTGCAGGGTGCGCTTAGTGCTCCAGCCCCAGCGGTCTGTGTCCCCACAACTCCCCAGGTAAGGGAGAGCGGCGCCCTCTCAACGCTACACGGGGACAGGACGGCTCTTCCCTGCTGCGTGCCCCAGGAAGTGGCTCACTCCTGAGTAGGACACAGCTCCAGACTTCTCCGAGTCACAATGTCACAAAACAGAGACCTTGCACACTTGTAGGAGTGACTCTGATTAATGATTGCCAGCTGCTACTGAGCCAATTGGAAATCCCTGCTGGTGGCGGTCGGGGGACAGGGGACAAGAGAGTAGACACCTAGATCTGCCTTTTGTATGTTATACAATTTCAGACTGGCCCCAAATTACAAACTGAGGAACCAACAGCACTTTTGTCTTGTTTTTTGTTTTTGGTTTGTTTTTGTTTTTTTAGCTCTACCCCGTTTCTCCAACAGGGAGAACCTTCTCCCTTAGCACTCTAGGGAGAGGTTCTCAACTGTATTCTGAGGAACCCTGGGTTGCCCTACAGATGCCCCAGAGCCACCTTGGAGAGAACCAGAGAATGCCAAGCAGCCAGTGTTCCAGGATGGACACACCAAATTCAGTCTGAGCAAAGCCACTTTGATCACTGGGATTTCACATAACACGTTCTTTGCCAAAAGGGTTTCACTGCTATTTTTTATATGGAAAGGAGAAAGGGAACTATAAAGGAAACCCACCTAAAGGCCATCCAGGTGTGCCCCATTGGAAGAGAATTCTTGCATGGAGAGATGGATATCTTTCCTGAAGAAGGAAGGTTAAAAAGAAGTCTTCCTAATTGGGGGTCAGGACTTTAATTTGAAACAATCTCCTCCACAGAACCAAGGTGGTCTGTTCTCTCCCATTTGACCATATTCAGTAGAGCCAAGATCAGGGGTCTCAAACTCCAGTGCCTGCCGGGGCCAGGAAGGAAGCATACAGAGAGAAGGGGACTGTGGGGGTCTCTGTATTTGGCACTCAAAAGCTGCTACACAGTTCCTCTTGGGGGTTGTCATGAAGAGATGAAGGCCAGAACTTTTGATTTTGCAAGAGAAATTGGAACTCCAAAATTGTATGTGACTTACCTAAAGATTAAATGGTGGCAACTCTTCCAAAAAAAAAAGCCACTTTGTGGACCAACATACACAAGTCTGTGGCCCCAGACTGCCAGTCTGAGAAGTAGAGCAGACCGACGTGTTACCCTTATGGGGGCTGGAGAGAAGGCAACCCCTCCCGCCATGGACGTGTAGCAACAGCAGGTTGCGCTCAAAGACGCCAACACACACTTCATATCAACCCATGCGCTCCCGCCCATCTCCCTCCATCCATCCCATCCTACATCTGGCCAATTCCTTCTCCTCTTTCAGCATGCAATCCAAAGGCCCCTTCTTCAGGGCAACCTTTCCTTGGCCTCCCCCTTCTTCCAGCTAGCTCAGTGGCCCCATTACAGTTGGGCCCTCATAGCTGCTCCCTATGCTGCTCTTTCTCAGCAATTAATGCAATTTGTTTTTGTATCTTCAGTGGGTTTTTTGAAGAACATCTCTAAAATATCTCCTCCTCTGAACTGTAAGCTCCAGGAGAATACAGACTCTACTTTCAGGGCTCCACTATGAACTCCCCACAATTAGCTCAGTACCTGGCCCATGGTGGGGCAGGGGGGGCGGGGCGGGGGTGGGGGGATTTGTATGGACTTGCATGAATTAGCCCAGAGCACCTTGACCACTGGTCAACATTCCATGCATCGCTGGAAACACACAAGTTCCCCTGCCCACCTTCACCTTGGACTCCCTATAAGCTCTGCCCATGTCTTTGCCCTTGGACATGTGAGTTTATCACTGAGGAAACTGAGGCTCAGGGTGGTTGGGTGACTTGCATGAGTTGTAGGAGTGACTCTGATTAATGATTGCCAGCTGCTACTGAGCCAATTGGAAATCCCTGCTGGTGGCGGTCGGGGGACAGGGGACAGGAGAGGCAGCTTTGAAGCTGAGTGGTCACTCTCAACCTCCTAGAGCCACTGGTGGGCCCTGACAAGCCTTCCTGGCCTCCCCCTGACCAGAGCAGAGTCCCACAGAACACTCTAGCTGCCCGTCTCTGGGATGTGATTAACACCACTTACAAGGGGGGATTTCTTTTCAGAAAAATCTTATCTTTGGGCTTCTCTCCCTCCTGAGTGTTTCAGCTCATGTCACGGAGATTTACCACTGAGCTAAGAGCTGGCTTGACATTACTCCTTTGCACCCCAAGTAGAATATTTCAATAACTCAGTCACAGCGCACCTACCCTCAGCTGAAATTTAAAGCACATATGTTGCTCAAAATCGAGCCTCCTCCTTGTCCTGCTACCTTTCCTCCTCTGACCACCGAAAATCCTTTGCGGGTGGGGGAGAGGGGCAGAAAACAGCAGGACCTCAAAGAAATGGAAAACCACATATAGCACATGCCCCTTTAGGTTCCAGCTCAGAATTTCAGCCGCCTGAAACGGGCCTTCTTCCAGCTTCCAACCCAGAGGTCAGGAGGGGCAAAGTGAACATGGTAATTTTTCTAAGTGTCTTATTAAATCTCTGTCAAGTGGTTGAACATCTGTTCTCTTTTCTGCTTGTGTTTTGAGGAATAGATCTAGCCTGAAATCACAGGCCTTCGAGGGACCCCGGTTCATGTATAATCATACCAAAGCTTTCTCTCAGGCTCTTGCCAAAGCAATTAGCAAAGCTGCTTTTAACCAATTAGGCCCATCTTTTCAGCTCCCTGAGGCAGAGGCTGCCGTTTCCCTACCCACCACTTGGCCTCCATGGAGGCCATTTCAAAAGGCACAATTTGAACCAATTACGCCTGTCTTGTTATTATAATCATTAATCATGATCACTCTAATGACAACTAATAGGCTACTTCAAATCCCTCTCTGGAACTTGATGGGGGCCGACATAAATAAAAAAAAATATTTTGAAGAGTGCTTCCAAGTTTTGCAGAATCTTGTTGGGTCTTCAATGCTGTGAAATGGATTATAAACAGGAAAATAAAAAGCACCTCACTGGCTCTCAAGTTACTGAGGGCACAGCCTTGCGGGTAACAGCACTGAGAAAAACAAAAGAGGGAGCCTGCACTGTGGTGTGGTGGAGAAGAGAGAAGAGAAAACTCAGGAACCAGAAAACTCAGAAACTCAGAAAACTCAAAACCCAGAAGAGAAACTCCGCAGATCTACATCGGCATCCTGATTCCCTTAGACCGGTTTTCCCATCTGTGAAGTGGGCATCATGGTGCCCGTTCCGCGGAACCATCGCGAAGGCTCAACAACTTGGCACCCAGAAAGTGCCCAGAACAACACTTACCAAGTATTAGCCACAATGACGAAAAAGAAGTGTTACTGAGCTCAGGCAGTGTGTCCAGCCCTGGGCTCCACCTGTTTCCTGCCATGTCGTCCTCACGGCAACCCCACAGGCAGATGCTTCCGTTCCACGAGCAAGGCCAGGAGAGTGAAGTGGATGCCTAACACCAAGTAGCTACCGAGGACAAGGTGAGCCCAGGCAATCTAGTTCCCAAATGATATCCTAAAACTCCTGAAATGGTGTCTTTAAAAGACTAGAGGAAAAAAAAAGTTTTCTCTTACATATAATCTAAAGAAAACCGGGATGGTAGAAACGGGCTCAAACAGAATCAGCTCACCTGGCACCACGTGGGGGAGGGAGAGAAGAAGGAGTTGAGTACTCGGTGTGATTTGCTACACGTTGTCCCCCTTGACTCTCCTGTCAGTCCTCCAAAGTTGCATGACCGTCTGCATTTTAGGCATGAGGAGTCTGGGGCGGGAAGCAATGCGGAGCCCACGGGGCAGAGCTAGGACTCAAGCCCTTTTCTGCTGCTGCTTCTGCCGTACCCCACAGTCTTCCATGGATGTTTCCCAGCTGGAAGGTGCTGTCCCAACCCCTTCTCGGCACTATGCCTGGAGTCTCCCAGCCCATCGCCTGGCCTCCAAACTTCTGACTACCTGAAAATCAGGGTGTTGGTTATGTCAGGTTTCCACAGAGTGATACTCCTTCCCGAAGAGCAGCCGGCCACGTGTGGGACCGGCGTCAGTTAGTATCTCCCTGTGGGGCACAGGCACTGTGGCAGCAGCAAGAACAAACACAGCTGCCTGCTCCCCTCCTACTTCATGCCAGGTCCCTTCTAGTGTCCCCATTTCTGCTCTATGCCTTGCGCCCGTTTTCTTTTATTCTTACAATGCTTTCCAGCTGCCAGCCGGCCGACTGAGCTTCTCGTTTCACTTAAGGGGAGAAGTGGCAGCGAATCAGTTAAGAACTGGGGGCTTCGGAGAAGAGCAACACTGAGGCAAACTGGCTCAGCCACTCACCCCATTAGGCCTCAGTTTTCTCATCTGTAAGATGGAGATAGTAATAATACTTAACCGATGGGGTTATTGAGGAGGCTAAATGAGATAATACCCGAAAAGAACCTAGCACAACTTCTGCAGAAGATGAGCACTGAGTAACAGCAGCACCCGGGGACACTCAGCAGCAGCTAGCTTCAGATCTGTGCTACTTTTGACAAGTCCAACCCCTCAAAATTTCCTTGTCTTAGCCAGCAGCTTGGGGAGGCGGGGAGAGGGGATTTTCCTATCTCACTAGAACATTTGACTTACAGGACCCTCCCTCTTTCGTGAGGTCGGCCTGTCTGAAATGAACCTCTCCAGTCTGAGTTTGTACGTGGGACTATGATCCTTCTTTTGCTGGTTATGCGTGGTCAGTGCACACCCAAAAAATGAAGCCCCACAGGTATGATAGCTTTCTCCAGTTTAGTTTGGACTGATTGGGGACCAGATATTCAGATCCTATAGCTCTTGGGAAAACAAGTGATGTTGTGTACAGAGTGGACCATCAGTTTCTAAGCCTACCCACATGGCAATTCTCACAGATGCAGAGCTTTAGGCCTGGGTCCACAAAATTGAATTCATCTGACCCAGTTCACTGGCTAAATGTATGCCCATGACCATGTCAACGGTGGGGATTTTCAGAGGTGTTTTTCGTGATTAAAAAAAGGGCACAGAATTTTGTTTCTCCAAGAGATATAACAAATATTATTCTCCAGCTCAAGAACCTCCCATGGCTCCCAGCTGCCCATGGCAGTACCTCTCAAATATTTCGTTCTCCAGATCCCTCTGCGGTTTTAAGGAATATTAGGGACCCAAAAACAAGCATTTGTTTATGAGGACTGTATCTATCAGTATTTGGCATTTTAGAAACTTAGACTAAGAAATTTTATAAATATTAATTCCAATAAAAACATGAAAATAGGGGCACCTGGGTGGCTCAGTGGGTTAAAACCTCTGCCTTCGGTTCGGGTTATGATCTCAGAGTCCTGGGATCGAGCTCCGCATCGGGCTCTCTGCTCAGCAGGGAGCCTGCTTCCCCCTCTCTCTCTGCCTGCCTCTCTGCCTACTTGTGAACTCTGTCCATCAAATAAACAAATTTAAAAAATATTTTTAAAAAGATTTTATTTTTATTTATTTGACAGAGAGAGATCACAAGTAGGCAGAGAGGCAGGCAGAGAGAGAGAGAGGAGGAAGCAGGCTCCCTGCTGAGCAGAGAGCCCGATGCAGGACTTGATCCCAGGACCCTGGGATCATGACCTGAGCCGAAGGCAGCGGCTTAACCCACTGAGCCACCCAGGTACCCAAATTTAAAAAATATTAAAAAAAAAACCCACGAAAATAAACTTTAAGCAGATCTCTATCCGTGCATGATTTTGTTATACCATGAGTTGGTTATTTGGAAAGTACCAGATCAAGGAGTTAATGAAGCTCGTTCTCATGGTGAAATATGCCATTATATAATATAAAACATTAAATAATGAATTTCTTAACTGTATATGGCAGAGAAGAATTCAATGATTTGTAGTGCAGTTTGGTAACATTGCTTTGATTCATGTTCAGCTGCCTACATTTTTAGTCACCACTGCTTTTATCCGACAGTGCAAATATCAAGACAAATTATGAATTGATATTATTATGAAAAAAATGTTGACTTCCTTGACTGTTTCTGAAAGGGCCTGAGGGAATCCTCTCCCAAACCCCAGATCCGCGGATCACAGTTTGAGAACTGCTGGAATCAAGTCATCACTTAAGGGGGTCAGATTTGGAGTCAGCCCCAAGCAGCCCCTGTCAGTTCAGCCATGTGCTACGTGCATGCCCGTGGACAAGGCGCATCCTTCTCTCTGTGCCTCAGCTGCCTCCTCTGTGAAACAGGAGGAAAAAAAAAAATATGAGGAAAGATAGTTCCTACTTCACAGGAGTGTAGTTAGGGTCACATGTAACATCTTTTTTTAAAAAAATATTTATTTATTTATTTATTTATTTATTTATGAGACAAAAAGAGAGGGGGAGGGAGCAGGGGTTGCAAAGAGAGTCCTAAGCAGACTCTGCACTGAGCCTGATGCGGGGCTCGATCTCATGATTCAGAGATCACGACCTGAGACGAGACCAAGAGTCAGAGGATTAACCCACTGAGCCACCCAGGTGCCCCCACATGCAATATCTTATATGAAGGTTTAACACAGTGCCTGGCACAGAGTAAGGTACCCAGGAAATAGCTTATGCGGTCTAAGAAAAGAGATGTATACAGTGTGCTCTAAGTACTAATAGAGGAGGACACACAATATGGGCCATAAAAGGGGAAATGGCCTTTATTCTACTTGGTATAATACACAGATACATGCCATTCTTCCTCATCCTATTTCAGGATCATGAGGGAGAGAAAAGCGCTAAGCACTATGCTGGACTCAGAGGCATTATCAGATAGACATATGCCTTATTTAACCCAGAGACCCTCTCGTGCCCATATTTAGTTAATGCTCATTATCAAATAAAAAATAAGCAGAAAAAGGCAGTAGTTTAGCTCAAACATGCATTTTCATTTGGATATGGCTCTTTTTCAGATTTTTTTGTCTCTTGTTCCATCAACTATTCATCTGTTACACCTAACTGACACTAACATTGCTTTCGCATGCTGAGGGGAGAGTTCAGATTTAAATACTCAAAGTTCTTAGAAGTCTCCTTTGCTGTAAAAAATAATATGCCTTATTCTTTCAGAAGTCAGATCAAAGTAAAGAGCAAACCTTTCCTCTAAAAACCAGCAGCAACTTCTTCCAGAAAAGACAACCGCGTACATCTCGGCACGGTTGAAAAGCAAGCTAGCAGTGTCGGGCTCCATACAAGACAAGAGAGAGTTGCGAGCCTGCCTGTGCGTTGAAATATGGAAGCTCTGCCTTTCAATGCCTCTACAGGGGTACCTGTTAGCTCCCTCCTGCTAAGGCAGACGCTGGTCCTCGCCCGCCCAACCCTGCTTACCCTCCCCAAGGCTCTATGGCTCCCTATGGTCACATCTAAAGCTCTGGGCTTCCCTCATTATTTGCCTCTTCAATTGTCCAGCATCCTCCATAACAAAGGAAAACCTGTACCTCACAGATGAGTTGTGAGAAAGCTGGCACACAGAGCAAAAGAAGAGAACTGGAATTAATTTCAGAAGGTGCTTCAGCCTCAACCTGACGCAGCAGAGATGTCCCCCATGGCACCATCAGTGGGGAAGGAAGGTAATTCCATTTTTCTCATAAACAAAGTGGAAAAAGTGAAATGTTTGGGCAGGAAAAAGTGAAGGACTCTCCCTCATTTCATCACCCATGTCCAGACTTGTCCAAGAGGCAGAAGGCTTGGGGCTTCTCCAACGTCGGGGAGAATTACCTGGAAGGTTATTGAAATGAAGGTTCCCTGGCCCCACCCCTCGAGTGATGAAGAGGAACAGCCTCCAGGATACACTTGAGAAGTATTCTCTACCAATGTGGACTTCCAAACCACCAAATGCCAAACACAGTTAGTCATATGTATGTGTGTGTATGTTCATATATGTGATACATTGTATGTATATATGATACATACAGAATATGTGTACTCATTGTATATATATATACTAATTGTCTATATAGACAATTGATATATCGTTATATATGATACAGAACAAACTTGGCCTTCGCCAAGCTTAAATTCTAATGACACACACAAGTCAACAGCAATAATCAACAAATGAATAACCTGTATGATACATGCAACTGTGCGTAGCAGCATCAGTCACAATAACCAAAAAATTAGAAGAATCCAAATGTGCGTCCATGGGAGGTGGATGCGTAAAATGTGGTATATCCACACCATGGAGTATTACTCTGTAGTAAAAAGGAATGGGGTACTGAGAGCTTGTCACACCACAAATGCAAGTTGAAAACAGGAGAGTGAAAGAAGACAGACACGCAAGGCCACATACTGTATAACTCCATTTATACGAAACGTCTGGAACGGGAAAATCGACAGATACTGAAAGCTACTCAGTGTTTGCCAGGGGCTGGGGAGCTGGGGAGAAGGAGGGAGTAACTTCAGACAGGCCTGCGGGATATCTCTGCGTGATAGAAATGTTCCAAGCCTACAAAGTGGGAATGGTTGTCCAGCCACACCTTTCAGTCTTGTGTGACTGAAGGAACATCAGTACAAACGGGTTATGCTCCCTACCTCTGTGTTTGGGCCTCGGGACTAGGTTGAGTCATGACATAGGGCTCACGAGAACCATATAAGGAGGACATAGTCAAGCCTGGTGTGAGGAGGAGACTGCTTAGCTCAGGAGTAGAACACGGACACCCACGCATCAACCCGGACGTCAGAGGAGGAAGAAGATGTAACTTGCAGAAACAGGATAGAAGAGCCAAATGGCCATGAAATCAGGCACCTCAATCATCTGAAGATCTTCTGTTACTCCAAGAGAGCGTAATAATACAAGGAGAAATAAGACTTATCCAGTGACGAACGTTTAACAAGCCCGTCCTATGTTTTGGGGACTACTTTCAACTTTATATGCGTGAACTCATTTTGTCAGCATGGCCGCCCTCTGACAGTGCCATTGGAAGAGGCTCCGGTAGGTCCTGGCAGGACACAGATGGCACATTCAAGTGAGGTAACTGAGGAGAGCTTAATAAAAGACTATTTGCAGAGGTGCAGGCAGTATCCTGGGGACCAGAGAGCACTAGTAGGGCAACCGCAGATAACCATCGCTTCCCCTGGTCTGAAAGAACTGGCAAGGGGAGGAGTAGGTACCAGCACCCAGAGGAAGTAACCCTAACTAGAAAAGGGGATGAAACCAACTCATAGTGACCCAGGAAGAAGGGAGCTGGTAGAATAAATCTTCCAATCTCATTCTCTTCCCTTTCTCCAATTTCCTGCGGGCAACTCCCACTGGAGGAACAATTCAGACTCCATAGGACAAGGAAGCCCACTGATGCAGCCCATGTAGGTCAGCCTCCTCAGCTCAAAGGAGGATGGAGAAGGGTGGAGAATGAATCCGACAGGACAAATGCAAAATATCCAGTGTATGGCCATTGTCGCTCACTCTTGACAGAGAAGTAGACTGAGGTCTGTAACAGTTAAGCGACATATCCAAGGTTACACAGCTGGAAAGCTAGAGCTGGGCTAGGAATGCAGGGGTTCTAGTGGCTCTTCACCACTACCTCTAGTCTGCATGTGCATCTCCCAACCCCCATCAGAGTAAAAAATGATCAGTAAATAGCTGGGAAGGATGATCAGGGCTCCCCAGGGGTTTAGGATTAGGAGAAACAACCGTGCCCTCGCACACAATGCTAATCCAGAACCAAGAACAGACCCTGGGACTCGGTGTTCCCCATATGCATTTTAGTCATGTTGCTCCCAGGGCCTGAATCCCATGGGACAGAACAGCCCAGAGGTGGGTACCAGGTCTTTGGCTAGGTCACTGGATGTGGTTCAGACGCTAATCTCCAGGCACAAGATTTTCATTGCAAAATATTTTCGACTCTCCCAAGTGCGTGCTGTTTTGCCACCGTCCACTGTACCTCTGAACCGCTGGGGAACAAAGTTCCTGCAATTCCTGCTTGTCCTTCAGCCTCACAGAAAGTACTACCTGGGGAGACGTTTCAATTTATACAGTAAAAACCTCTCCAACTCTTAAAGAAAAAAATAAAATAAAAGGGCCTCTCCTTCATCTGATTTGCAGCAATTTGCAGAATTGGTATGTGATGAAATGGGCCATGGGGCGCCTGAGTCCCCAAATGGACCTGGCTATGAGGAGTCTCCTTCATTTGACCTCTCACACCCCACAGACTGGGCCTGCAGAATCCTAGAGCTGTCCTAAGGAGACCCTGATCCCAGGGACAGAAGCAAACCAGGAGTCATCCAGATGGCAAGTTCCACCCTTTGAGGTCCCAGTAGCCCCACAGAAGAAGCGGGCAAGGTGGCCTGTTGGGCCTGGCGGAGCCGACAGCTAGCTGAGCGGTGGGGCTGATGTGGAAAGAAAAACCTGTCTGCCATTCCAAGCTTTTGTTATCAAACAGCTCCTGCGGAGTGGCTGCAGCAGAGCACATCAATACAAATGCTGGCCGCCTTTCACAAGGTGGATGCCAGGCCTGCCGTTAGCGGAGGTCCTAGGGGCTCTGAGCCTGCCTATTTTATCCTTGACTTCCAGCTTTATTGTTCTGTGATGAGGAGGAAGGGACCACTCTCCCTGTGTCCACCTCATCTGCCTTCTCTACCACGCACTGTGATGGTCTCTGCCCCCGGCAGGTGCAAAACTGAGCCAGCTTTATGATCGCTCTCTCCCTGCTTCCCCAGCCTGTGGATCTTTCTGTCCCAAATAAATCAATGTTACTATTTCTCCTTTTCCTCCTCACTCTCCGCAGGCCACCACTCAGGCCATTTCTTTCAGATAATAAGCTGGGCAGGCTCTAGAGCTGGGCCTGGGCAGGGCTCGGGCTGGGATGGAAACAAGACTGCATGGTCCAAACTGGAAGTTTCCTGAGCTGCTGTTCACTTTTCCTGCTGGGCCCATCAAGGCCATTTCTCCTCTGTATGAGGTCTGAAGAGAAGGCATTTAGCTGGATAGTTTCCAAAGCAGAAACTTTAAAAAAAAAAACGAAAGAAAGAAAAGAAAAAAACCTAAACAAATTCCTATTGGGAATCCCATGTACACCAAAGAGGTAAATGTAGCCTTTCATTGCCTGATACTGAGAGGAGGACCCAGGACCCTGCCTACTTTCTCTTCCCAACAGTACCACAGGCTACCCAGTGTCTCCTAAAAGCTCAGAATTCTTCCGGATACAGTTTGGAAACTGTGAGTCAGCCCTTTCATAGAGCTGAAATCCCCTGTTCATAACTTCTAGTATGTTCCCGACTCTGGTCTTTGGCGGCCATCCCCACACACACACCTGTGAGTCTGTCCCTGCCTGGCATCCACTGTTCCTTGTAGTAGCTGGTACCAAACCGGCCCGGAGGTTCTGCTCTATCTCCAGCCCCCACTGCCTCACCACTCCAGTAAGGAGGGGCCTGACTAAGGTCGGGCCCCTAACTCTGCGCTTCCCGGCACCCTGCTTGGGCTTTAATGTCCCCAAAGTCTGCCTTGACCTGCACACTGACCAGCTCCTCCCCAAGGTCAGAAATTTCCTTGATCCCTCAGACCTAGCTGCCTTCTTGACAGTCTGGCTTAACGGTGAAGAGCGTGGGCTCCCAAATCAGACGGCCTGGGTCCAGAACCTGAGTGTGCTCCTTTCGAGTTACATGATCTTTGAGAAGTTAACTACTCCGTGAGTCAGTGTCCCCACCTACAAAATAAGGAAAGCAACACAACCAACTGCGTAGGGTTGTCAGGAGAATTAACAGGGTCAGTATAGCACAGTTCTTGGTGTAGCCCCAGCACATGGTAAATGCCCAGTAATTCTTACTCTACTGCATGGACCCAATACCCACCCCAGACACACGGCACCTGTGATCCAGCGGGAGCAGGGACCGCAGATACTTCACCTCCTGGCTCCTAAGTGCACACTTCAAGCCACACTGCCACCTGCTGGTAGCCTGAACACACTCCAGGGGCACCCAGCCAAAATAAAATTTAACTCATAAATTCATCTTATAAAATCCATTCAGTAAATATTTATTGAGCACCCATGCAATACCAGGAACTATGCTCTGTACCAGGAATGCAAGACAGAATGAAGGAGACAAGATTTTTGCTCCTGTGAAACTTACTTTGCAGTAACATTTCGCCCCCCCCCACCCCGAATTTCCCCCCAAGGAACAGAAAAGCAAAGGCTGACCTGAGGGCTGACAAAAGACTCAAGGAAATGCTCAGCTCCCCTGCGCCAGGTTACACACATGCTTAGTGGAAGCCCTAAGGCTAAGAACAGAAGGATAGAAGCATCACCATGATTGTGGCCAGGATTTCCTTTTTCTCTTGGGCACAGAGTCTTCTTTGCAGCTATGTGTGGCCACAGGACTAAGTCTTAGGCAGATGTGGTATGAGCTGCTTCCAAGCCTGGCCCACAAGAACTTCCAGCACGAGATGCTATCCGAGTTTTATCCCTTTTTGGTAGTTGTGATTGCAAAGGACCCCTGTGGCAACTTATGAGTAACCTAGTGAAGATAGGAGAATCCTGAGACAGAAGGTGCCTGAGCCCTGGCATCACCACTTAGGAAAAGGTTGCTCAACCAGAAAACTTGCACTGGAGTCTGACAGGAGTGAGAAATAAACTGGAATTCGGGGGTTGGGTTTTATCATAGCTGATACAGTATTAACCTGCAGAAACAGTAAGGGATTGTGGAGAGAAAAGAAAGCTAAATGAGAAGAGGAGATGGACGAGGAATAAGACGAGAATTCGATCATATTCTGTTGCTCTTGTAAATTCCTGTTCTTTAACATTGACAAGTAAATGTGGTTTATTTTTCCACTGAGTTTAGTAATAAAACGTGAGCCACAAAAGGTGAGTACATGCCCACTGTTTCGGAAAAAGAAAAATATAACTTTAGCTTGACATGATTTCTTTCACAGAGAAGAGGAGGAAAAAAAGAAAAACACAAAGGAAATCCTCAGGCTGGCTGGATAACTTAGAGGCAGAGTCTCAGGCACAGGGAGAGTTAAAGAAACCTGAAGGGCTTAAGACCACTTTCAAGAGCTGAGAAACATCTTATCATGGAGAGCTTCAGACCGAGGGAAATGTCTGATGAAATCACCTAAATCAGTGGAGTTAACAGAAGACAAAGCTCACATTGTCTCAATTTGGGGTCAGGGTTTAAGGATCCATGCTAGCCTAAACACGTTACACAAGAGTGATGAGGTAGACCAGAGGGACTCTCTTCCAAAATAACATTGTAACTCTTCTCGAGAGGGTATTTCATGCCATCAGCTTGAGAATCTTCTAAATGCTAGTAGAAATGTAATTAAATGTATCAATAGTAATCCAAAACTGGACACAATCCAGAAGTCCATTAACTGGCAAATGGATAAACTAAACTGGGATAGCTGCATAATGGAATATTATTCAGCAATGAAAACGATGAGCTGTTGATAATGTGGCATTAATGCATCTCAAAAGCATTATGGTAAAGGAAAGAAGCCAGACACAAAAGCACACACTCTGTTTCTTTCCATGATACTCTAGGAGTAATCTAGATTGACAGAAAGAACATCAGTAGTTACCTGGGGCAGGGAGAGGTGGGGTAGAGAGTGAACAGGAAATGGCACAAGAATATGGGAGTGTTTTCAACTTTTGCTGGAGCGGTGGCAATTCTACTTGTGGGAACATATGTGTTTAGAAAGGTGTCCAGATTCATTAAAATGTACACTTAATGTGCATGCATCTTACTGTGTAAAGTATACCTCAATAAAACTGATATAAACATTGAAATTTACAAAATACAGCCTTCTTAGAAGGAACAACACTCCAGGAGCAATGAGTAGCAATGAGGAAACCTAGTGCTCAGATGTTGGTTGGTTTCTAACATCATTCTCCAATATAAGAAAACGGGCCTCCTTGGGGAAATGGTTGATTCTAGAACATAGACAGGTGTACACAGATGAGCTGTGAGCTACTTGTGGAGCCAGAAGGCGAAGACGTACTCAAAAACAAAACAAAAAAACCAATGATGTAGATAGTCAAATAGTCAGAGTCAACCAAAGGCACTCCCAGTGACCAAAGTTGAAGCACTGAAGCAACAAAATAAATAAAATAGTTTTAGACATTACCCAAATGTATGATGTGAACAGCCATATGTCCCTTGATATGCATCAAGGAAAGGACAGCAGGCAGGCAGGCATAGACAACCCTCTCATAAAGAAGAATTACAAATAGAAAGACAACTATCATATGATCTCCCTGATATGAGGAAGTGAAGATGCAACGTGGGGGGTTTGGGGGGTAGGAAAAGAATAAATGAAACAAGATGGGATTGGGAGGGAGACAAACCATAAGAGACTCTTAATCTCACAAAACAAACTGAGGGTTGCCGGGGGGAATGGGGGGGAGAGGGTGGTTGGGTTATGGACATTGGGGAGGGTGTGTGGTATGGTGAGTGCTGTGAAGTGTGTAAACCTGACGATTCACAGACCTGTACCCCTGGGGCTAATAATACATTATATGTTTATTAAAAAATAAAAAAGTTAGTTAAAAAAAAAGAAAAATTCCAAATAATTTACATAGATATTCTACCCTCAAGGAGGTGGAGCCTAACCCTTCCTCTTTAAGTATGGGCTGTACACAGTGACTTCTAGCGAGTACAGTATAGAAAAGAGGGGTAAAAGAGTGACCTGGAGTGGAGAAACCCAACAAATACGATGTCAGCCACATGATCAAGGTCAACGTCCACAGTGATAAGTCATATCGATAGTATATATCCCCATACTATATGATGAGAACGGGACCATACACCTGTGGCTTTCCAAAAACAACAACAACAACAACAAACTTAACCATAGTCTCATCATGAGAAACATCAGACAAACTTCAGTTGTGGGATATTCTACAAAATATCTTAGTAGTACTCTTAAAAACTGAAGTTCATCAAAAACAAGAAAAGTCTAAGAAACTGCAGTAGCCAAGGAGACACGAAAACTAAATGTAATATAATATACTGGATGGAGTCCTAGGCCAGAAAAAAGGACTTTAGCTAAGAAATAAGGTAATCTGAATAAAGTACGGACTTCAGCTAATAAGAATAGATCACTTTTAATTCCTTAATTGTAACAAATGTAAAATATTACTAACAGGAAAAACTGGGCATGGGGTATATGGGAAATCTCTGTACCGTCTTTGCAATTTTTCTGTAAATCTAAAACTATTCTAAAATTAAGTTTAGTTTCTAAAATCACAGCCCTATTCCAAC
Organism: Neogale vison; assembly: GCF_020171115.1. Classification (NCBI taxonomy): domain Eukaryota; kingdom Metazoa; phylum Chordata; class Mammalia; order Carnivora; family Mustelidae; genus Neogale; species Neogale vison. Next base: position 5,831,159 of record NC_058097.1, read on the forward strand.
AGAATCTCTGGCCTTTGGTGTCCTGTAATCTGCAGTCAGCATACTCGAGTGCATCTAAGAAGCCCTAAAGTAGTGATTCTCAACCCTGAGCTGCTCATCAGAATCACTTAGGAAACCTGAAAACACAAAACAAAACAGACACTTAGACCCTATCCCCACAAGTTGCCAATCAAATGGTATGAAGAGGGGTCAGACATGGGTCTTCTTGAAAGGTCCCCTGGGGATTCTATTTGTAGCCTGAGTTGGGATTTAATGCTTTTTTTTTTTTCCTTCTTTATCCAATATTTCCTCCTTCTTTACCCTTAAAACATTTATTTAATCACTTGGCTGCTTAGGGGGGATAAAAAGAAGCCATCATGGTCTGCAGAACACAGGACCACTCCTAGGCAGCCAGCGCCCAGCCATCTCCAGGCTGTCCCTATGTCTACCCCACTGCGCCGCAGGCACCTAGCCCAGGGAGACTGCGTCTTGACAGCCACTCAGTCCACAGATAAGCCTCCACATTCCTAGGGGAACTCTCTTGCCTCTTCTGTCTGCCAAATTCTTCTTCATCTTTTACAACCTAGATCAGATGTCACCTCCTCTCTGAAGCCTTCCCACATACCATCCAAGAAATTAGTCACTTTCCTCTTCAGTCTTTCCATCATACTTTTCTAACACCTGTCTTCTCCCCCACTGCACGGAATTCAAGTACTTGTTTGGGTGGCTCTGTCTCATCACTGGCATGTGAGCTCCTTGAGAATCTGAATCTGGCGCTGCTTATCACTCACACCCCCCACGCTCTCAGCAAGGTGCTGAATGCAGAGTAATTCCTCAATATTCATACAAACGGAAAGAATGAATAAATACATTAATGAACAAACTGGTTCTGGAGGCCTTAGCCTTGTGTTAGGGGAAATAAAATCCACCAGCTAAGAGAAGATCTCTCTACATATCAGATGTCCCATCTATTTTTGTTCATTTGCTCTGCAAGAGACATTCTGAATGTTTCCTTAATGTGTTTGTTAAGAAGAACTATATAGAGTAACTTAATGAACAGGCTCTCATGTACACAAGCCAGCCAGGATATCAGTGATGCTGCTGAGAATACGGAAAGCAAGCAGACATCCCAGGCTAAGGGAGCAAACACCTTGTAAGGAAGAATGTAAGCAGAGGCAGGGCCAGGAAACCAGTGAATGCCCAAGAGCATTTTTACTGACTTGCCCTCAGCTTATCCCCTTGTAAAGCATGCACGGCAGCAGTTTTAAACCTCTCTTTTTGTGGGAGAAAATTGAGTCTCAAAGAAGTTGGGAATGGGGATTGGTATCAGGACAAAGCCCAAAGCCACCACCAAAAAAGAGAAATTGACTTAGGGCACCTTCTTTTACATTTGTAAAACTTCAAGAGAACCACACGTTCAGTTCTACATGTCCTTGTCCTGTGTTTTGAAAAGTAGCAAATCAATATCCCCAAACTCATTCAGTGAAGGAATAGGACTATAATCTAATCTTCCTATGACAAGAGGAAAGATTCTACGTGGTTTAGAGAAGAGGATCTAGGGCCACAAACCATATGAGGATTGCGTAAGAGTTATAAACCCCCTTTCCAGGGGAAAAAAATATAGTACTCAAGGTTCTGCATAAAAGCCAGAGTCTAAAAAGCTCTGAAATAAGAAGGGAATATCCACGAGTCCACAAATCCTGGGCAAGAACGCCCCAGTGAGATGGTTCTAGGGTTCCTCTAAATCAAGACATCCCTTAATTATCTTTTTTTAAACCAAAGTGCTTAGTACAGGCTGTAACATAGTAGCCACTCAATAAACGAAAGCTAATAATCCTAATGGTGTGAAAATAAATGTGAAATCAGTTTATTTCAATTGGAGAGAATAGAAATTCATCTGAAAGTAGCTTAAACAACATAGAGATTATTGGGGTCTCAGGTTTCCGCACAGCTAGAGCTCAGTGCTCAGATGATCTCGTCTAGAATCTCAAACTTGTCTCCTCTTTCTAGGATCTTGTTCTATTCTCAGCCAAGCTCTCTCTTTGTTGGGGAAAGATAGCTGTCGACTGCTCAAAATCCACATCCTATTCTTTCAGTAATTCCAGCAGAAGATTCCTAATAGTTTCAGCCCAAAAGATGGATGGTCTCATTTGGATCACTTCAAATCACTTGCCCGTTCTTGAGCCATTCTCTAGGCCTGAGGGACAGCATATCTCGATGGCCTGGCTTTCAAGCCCACAGTGAGATCTAGAGGTGGTGAGGTCAACCACTCAAACCACACACAAACTGGGATTGAGGAAAGGGTGCCTCCCCAAGAAAAACTGGTATGCTATTTCCAAAGGAAATGGGCAGTGATCTTGAATGGACAGAACCAATCTCTGTCCAACACAATAATAATAAACAGCATTCTCATCTCCTGGGCTGTTGCTCTTTGGACTGGAAGCTGATGCTTACTCCCCCATGCTGGTCTTTTTTTTTTTTTTCCAGTGTTCCAGAATTCATTCTGCACCACACCAAGTGCTCCGTGCAATACATGGCCTCCATAGTACCCACCACTAGGCTCACCCAACCGCCCACCCCCCTCCCTTCCAAAACCCTCAGTTTGTTTCTCAGAGTCCACAGTCTCTCATGGTTCATCTCCCCCTCCAATTTCCCCCAACTCACTTCTCCTCTTCATCTCCCCAGGTCCTCCATGTTATTCCTCATGCTCCACAAATAAGTGAAACCATATGATAATTGACTCTCTCTGCTTGACTTATTTCACTCAGCATAATCTCTTCCAGTCCCATCCATGTTGCTACAAAAGTTGGTGGATGGAGGCATCCTTTCTGATGGAGGCATAATACTCCATAGTATATATGGACCACATCTTCCTTATCCATTCGTCCGTTGAAGGGCATCTTGGTTCTTTCCACAGTTTGGTGACCGTGGCCATTGCTTCTATGAACATTGGGATACAGAGGGCCCTTCTTTTCACTACATCTGTATCTTTGGGGTAAGTACCCAGTAGTGCAATTGCAGAGTCATAGGGAAGCTCTATTTTTAATTTCTTAAAGAATCTCCATGCTGTTCTCCAAATTGGCTGCACCAACTTGCATTCCCACCAACAGTGTAAGAGGGTTCCCCTTACTCCACATCCTCTCCAATGTATATTGTTTACTGTCTTATTGATTTTGGCCATTCTAACTGGTGTAAGGTGGTATCTCAATGTGGTTTTGATTTGAATCTCCCTGATGGCTAGTGATGATGAACATTTTTTCATGTGTCTGATAGCCATTTGTATGTCTTCTTTGGAGAAGTGTCTGTTCATGTCTTCTGCCCATTTTTTGACATGATTATCTGTTTTGTATATGTTGAGTTTGAGGAGTTCTTTATGGATCTTGGATATCAGCCTTTTGTCTGTACTGTCACTTGCAAATATCTTCTCCCATTCCGTGGGTTGCCTCTTTGTTTTGTTGACTGTTTCCTTTGCTGTGCAAAATCTTTTGATCTTGATGAAGTCCCAAAAGTTCATTTTTGCTTTTGTTTCTTTTGCCTTTGGAGACATATCTTGAAAGAAGTTGCTGTGACCAATGTCAAAGAGGTTACTGCCTATGTTCTCCTGTAGGATTCTAATGGATTCCTGCCTCACGTTGAGGTCTTTTATCCATTTTGAGTTTATCTTTGTGTATGGTGTAAAAGAATGCTAGCGTTTCATTCTTCTACACATAGCTGTCCAATTTTCCCAGCACCATTTATTGAAGAGACTGTCTTTTTACCACTGTATATTTTTTCCTGCTTTGTCAAAGATTATTTGACCATAAACTTGAGGGTCCCTATCTGGGCTCTCTACTCTGTTCCAGGGTCTTTGTGTCTGTTTTTGTGCCAGTACCATGCTGTCTTGGTGATCACAGCTTTGTAGTAGAGCTTGAAATCAGGCAACGTGATGTCCCAGTTTTGCTTTTCTTTTTCAACATTTCCTTAGCAATTTGGGGTCTCTTCTGGTTCCATACAAATTTTAGGACTGTTTGTTCCAGCTCTTTGAAAAATGCCAGTGGAATTTTGATCGGAATGGTATTGAGAGTATAGATTACTCTAGGCAGTATAGACATTTTAACAATGTTTATTCTTCTGATCCATAAGCATGGAGTGGTCTTCCATATTTTGGTGTCTTCTTCAATTCTTTTCATGAGTGTTCTCGAGTTCTTTGAATATGGATCCTTTACCTCTTTGGTTAGGTTTATTCCCAGGTAAGTTATGGTTCTTGGTGCTATAGTAAATGGAATCAATTCTCTAATTTTCCTTTCCATACTTTCATTGTTAGTGTATAAGAAAACCATTGATTTCTGTACATTGATTTTGTATCCTGCCACATTACTGAATTTCTGTAGGAGTTTTAGTAGTTTGGGGGTGGGGTCTTTTGGGTGTTCCATATAAAGTATCATGTCATCTGCAAAGGGAGAGAGTTTGACTTCTTCATTGCCAGCTTGGATACCTTTTATTTCTCTTTGTTGTCTGATTGCTGTTGCTGGGACTTCTAGTACTATGCTGAACAAGAGTGTTGAGAGTGGGCATCCTTGTGTTCCTGATCTCAAAGGGAAGGCTGTCAGCTTTTCCCCATTGAGGATAATATTCGCTGTGCGTCATGGTGATCATGGCAAAATAAGATGGAGTTGCTGGAAGGCATGGGGAGACCACTGACCTCTTCATCCCAATAATAGCCGTAAACAGGGCTATTTTTCATTTATTTTTTTATTCATTTTCATTTCACCTCCTCTCCTTTGGAGAGAACAGCCCTAATAGAAACTCTCCCATCTCCTGCAGTCTTATCTCTACCAGTCAGAAGCCACTGTTAAAAGGAGACTCAGGTGTAGTTTTGTTCCTCTACCTAACCCTGAAGGCAATCTTTATTTTCTCCCCTACTGAGTGGTTTGGTGACTGTCTGCTTTAATCATTAGAGAGATTTAGAAATTTGCTAGAGGGAAAAACTGCAATCCTTACAGAACCAGGATACCTGAAGTGTTTTTTTTTTTCTATTAATGACCTCAGCCCTGAAAAGGAATCTGAGCACCAATGATAGATTGCCACCCTTCAGGCCTTGGGAACAGAGACTGGCCTCTCTACCCCTTTGTCCTCCATCAGCAGCTGGCCCCAAGACACCGCTGGTTTCGATTTCACAAAGTAAAATGCTTTCAACTCTGTCTCCTCCTTCCAGCCTGCTCTGGGCCATAGCCCAGCTCAGGTGAGCTCCCTTTTCTTGCAGTAACTCAGAGCCCCCTCAGAAGCCCAAGAAGAAATGATCTGCTTATAGCCTAGAAGATACAGCGTATAGGTTTGTCTGAGAAGAGAGTTCAGCTCTTTACAGGATAGTTTTAGATGGGAGGGAAGAACGTTTATGGAAATAAAAAGGTAAGAAGACTAAGAGTTGTTTTCTAGGCAACCAAATTCTGTTTCTTTTCTAAGAGCAAGGAAACGAGTCCAGTGGTAATCTTCTCAACACTAAAATCTGCTTTTAAATGCTCAAAGGCCCTCTCCAGTTCTCTCTTTCCCTCAGTATAAAAAATCAACCTCCTGAAAGTGCCTTCCTGATCCTGTATGATCTGTCTTCTACTTACATGTCCTGTGTAAATTCTCTTTTCTTCATACCTCCACTTTTCCCCAACATGCTTTAAAGAGCAGATCTTGAGCTTTTGCCAGAAAGCTTACAAGCGGTTCTCTCTTTCTAATGTGTTTCTCAATTTGGTTACTGTATTACTTTCCTTTTGCCACAGCCGACGTACCACAAACTTTGTGGTTTAAAACAACACAGTGTATTTTCTAACATTTCTGGAGGCCAGAAGCTCCAGTTGGTTTCCCTGGGCTGAAACCAACAAGTCAGCAGGGCCATGCTCCCTCCAGAGTCTCTAAGGGAGAATCCACTTGGTTGCCTTTTCCAGCTTCTAGAGCTATATTCCTTGCATTCCTTGCCCCCTGGTCCCTTCTTCCTCTTCAAAGCAGCCAAATATTTTGCTTCATTGCTCACATAGCCTTCTTCTGGTGTCTGAAATCTCCCTATGCCTCGTTCTTGCAAGGACACTTGTGCTTGCATTTAGGGCCTGCCAGGATAATCCAGGATGATCTCCTCATCTCAAAATCCTTAGCTTAATCACATCTGCAAGCCCCTTTTGCTATATAAAATAATATCCTCTCATTGTCCAGGAGGTTAGGACCTGGATATCTTACGGAGGTTCATTACCAGCCTTCCACATCCACTTCCTGCACATCTATTAGTGGTCCCCTTGGACATCAGCTGCTCCAGGACATCTGTTGCTCCAGGACACCTTCACTGTTCACATCTCTTCTCAACTCAAGGTTATATGTAGTTCTCTGTACTTCGAGCACACTACAGGAGGTGACACTACGCAGGCCAGTTCCCTAACTAAACTCATCTCTTTGAAGGCAGGGAGAAGATCTAATGCATAGAAAGATATGTCATTCATGGAAGGGCATGTAAAAAAAGAAGTAGGGGAAATGAAGGTACAGGACAATGGGTACAACGTGGGCACTGGCTAAAGAGCACCTCTTGCGTGTCTAGAAAGATATAAGACAACTTTGATCTGTGGTTACCTCTGGAGAGAGGGGCAGGAGAGAAGAGGAGGGCTTCTACTCCACTCCTGGGTTGCTCTGCTTTTATCCTGAGAATGTGCTCATGAACCACCTGAGAACTTGAACAGTCACATACTTGAGATTCTGTCCCATTTTCCAGATTTCTACTTGACCAAACAGTTGTGTGTCTGTGTGTGTGTGTGTTACAGTGCTCTACAGGCCCCAGTTTGAAAATAATCACAAAAAGACCTGTCTTCTACTTAGCCTTAAAGTCTCATTACTTGGTCTATCAACAAAGCCAAAAAGATATCCCAAGATTTCAAATCCTGCCAGCCCCTTCTTCTGGAAGGATCCATTTATGATAGGACATGATCAGAAAAAAACGATCTCTAGTCAGTGAGGGAGCCAAGTTGCCCACATCATGGAGCCAACATCGACTACTGGTGTTTAAGGATAAGTTAGATCTGAGTTGACTGCTCACCCCACCCTATGGCGCAGGGAAGGGAATCCACAGCCATCACATTCAACGGGAGATGTAACCAACCAGCCAGCATCCAGCAGATGTCATCAGGACTGAGTTAAGCCAATTGTTCCGATTAAAGTACTACTTACTACAGAAATGCTGACTCAAGTCAGCAAAAATTTTCCCCTAACACATGTCCAAAGAAGCAAGGGAATGCCCAGAGAAACCCACGTGTGGCACAAGAAATACCTGTAAGCAGTCATTGAAAGAGAAAGCTGCAAAGACTCAGAATGATAAAGATATCACAAACAAGAAATTTCTGATAAGCAAGTTCAGGGCAAGAGACAGGCAAGGAGAAAATATTTGCCACACATAGCAAAAGATTATTATCTAAACACACATATTTAAAAATTTCTCCAAAAGAGTAAGAAAAAGGCAAGCAGCCCAATTGAAAACCAAGCAAAAGATATAAGCAAGTATTTCATAGAGAACAGCATTCACTACATGGTCCATAAATACATGGGAAAATGCCCCAAATCACTATATGGTTGGGAAAATGCAAATATTATTCTCATATTCTATTTGTAGAGGGGAAAAATCGTTACTTAGTTTTATGAAAAATGTGGGTGTATCTAAGAAACTTTAGAATGCATATATCCGTTGACGTTCCTGAGTATGAACCCTAGGGAAAAATTCACATACCTGTGAAAAGTGAGAACTGGATTTTCATTGGAACATTGTTTGTTATTGTGAAAATTTGGAAATAATCAAAGGTATAGTAAGAGATTAACTGCTAAGTAGAGTATAAAACAACCATATTAGGACATATTATGTACAAGGTTAAAAGAATAACATACATCTTTTATACACTGATGTAAAAAGACCTCTAAGATACCCTAAAAAATTTTTAAAGGATATTGAGGAATTATATTTACAAATTATTTCTAGATATCTATATTTAAATACATAGACAATAGTCAGGAAAAGTATATTCCAAATTGCTAATAGTAATGACAGGATTGGTTCTCTCCAAACTCTCTTTCCCAGTATAAATTATGCAAATGTGGCTTTAGAGAACACATAGGAAAAGAAATTAAAACTATTAGCTGATGCTATAAGCTTAAAATCACTATGTAGCTACCACAATAGCTAAAAACAAATTTTATTCACATTAACAGAATAGGTCCTTGGAATTTTTTAGGGTTACTGGCTGATGACTTTTGAGAACATCCCAATTTGCAAATTCCATCGCTATGCATTCCACATCACTTCTACTACATTTATGAGGTTAATTCATGCTCTTTTTCTATTAATTACTGAAAGAACACTAATAAAATATCCCAGTACAATTCTGGATTTTTCCATTTTTCATGTCGGTTATGTCATTTTTTGTCTCATATATATTGAAGCTCTTTTAATAGAGGCATAAACCATATTAGACTACTGAGTAATTCCTGACAAAGTGACAATTTAATTAATATGAAATATTCTTCTTTATCGCTGTATTACTCCTTTATCTTGACGTCCACTTTGTCTAATATTTATATAGTCACATCTGCTTTCTTAAACTTAATGTTAACCTTTTTTGCCTTCAATGCGTGTCTTTATGTTTAAAATGTTCCACAAACGGCATATACTTAGGTCTTACGTTTTTATCTAACCTGACAATTCTGCCATGTACAGGAAGTGTTTTGTTCATTAACACTTGATGCGATTACTGGTGAGGTTATGCTTAAGCCCACCGTTTTGGTATGTGTTTTCCATTTACTCCATTTACTCCATCTGTTCCTTTTTTCTTCTTTTCCTCCATTAATTTGGGTAAATTATGTATTTTTCTGTATTGCAAATGCCTCTCCTTTATTTGACTTTTGAGCTTCATCACTGTTTTATTTTTAGTAATTTCTCTAGAGTAGCACTAATAGAAATGCAAAGTATACCACATGTGTAATATTGACAGAATATCTCATTTTTCCACTTGTTACATTAACAAAATTTTTAAAGGTGAAATCAATTTAACAATATATTTTACTTAATCCAACATACCCAAAATATCATCACTTCAACATGTAACAAGTACTGAGATATTTTACATCCCCAAAATTACATTCATACCAAGTCTTTGAAATCTGAAATCGCTTCGGCAGCACATATACTAAAATTGAAATCTGATCTCAATTTTATACCTACAGCATGTCCCAACACTTAAAGTGAAAGGTAGTTCTACAAGAACAATAAAGTGGTGTTTTATAGAAGAATGTGGATGCCACTTAGTTTCTCATTTAAATTTTAATAATTAAAATTGCAAATTTACTTCCTTAGCTTCACTAGCCATATTTCAAGGGCTTACTTAGTAGCCACATGTGTCTGGTGGGTAGTGTGTTGAACAGAACAGCTCTGCAGTTTATACCATATAAGTTTAACTTCTTAGAGTCTAGCCTAAAATAATACTCTAGGACTTCATTAACAACAGAGAACTCCTACGACAGCAGGATTCCACTCATCCCTGCCCGTCCTTTGTGCCAATATTCACGTATCTTTTTCTCCTATCTCTATTATAGACCTCACAACACATGGCTATAATGTTTGTTTCAAACAGTCAGGAGTCTTTTAAAGCTTAGCTATATATTTAGTGTGCATAAAAATTTTCTTCTAAAAATTAGATTTTCAGGCTGCCTGCATCTTTACCCTTTCTCGTGCTCTTCAGTCTTTACTGTAGACCTGAGTTCCTATCTTGTATCATTTCTCTCTGGCTTGAAGAACTTTCTGGAGCATTTCTTACAGTGCATTTCTGCAGGAACAAATTCATCCAGCTTTCCTTCACTTAAAAATGTCTTTATTTTGCCCTTGTCTTTAAAGTATATTTACTCAGGATACAGGATTCTGTAGAGAGAGTTTTGTTTTTACTTCAGCCCTTGAAAGATACCATTCCAGTGTCTTCTGGTCTCCGCTGTTTCTGATGAGGAATCAGCTTTAATTCTTGCATTATTCCCAGGTAGCTAATGTACATGTATTTTTCATGTCTGATCTTAATATTTCCTCTTTAACTTTCATTTTTGTCAGTTTGACTATAATATCTTAGAAAGATGTTTTGTTGTTTTAATTTATCCTACATGATGTTCTCTGAACAGTTCTGTTAATTTCCTTTTTGGGGTGGGGGGGATTTTCTTGTAGCTTCTGTTTACATGAAGTTTTTATTACTGACATTGCATTTTTTCAATTCTAGGATTTCCACTGGATTCTTTTTTATAGGTCCCAAATCTCTTTGGAAATTCCCCATCATTTTATTCATTTATTGAAATAACTCATTGCTATAGATTTTCTGTAGACTCATTTTCTATACATTTGTACTGAATTGTTATTTTAAAGTTGTTACCCGAAAATTTTAATATCTGAGTGGCCCCTGTTGACACATTTTCTCATCTTTGCAAGTCCTGTAAATTTTATTTTATGTTAAACACTGTTTCTAGGAATAGTTGCTCCCTCCAAAATTGATGTCTACTTTGTCTAATATTTATATAGCCACATGTGCTTTCTTAAACTTAATGTTAACCTAGTATATCTTCTCCCATCCTTGGCCTTTAATGTGTGTCTTCGTATTTAAAATGTTTCACAAATGACATATAGTTAGGTCTTACATTTTTATCTAATCTGACAATTCTTTCATGTACATGAAATGTTTTGTTCATTTATACTTGATGCGATTGCTGGTGAGGTTATGTTTAAGTCCAACAATTTGGTATGTGTTTTCCATTTACTCCATTTACTCCGCCTGTTCTTTTTTTTTTTCCTCCATTAATTTGGATAAATTGGATATTTTCCAGTTTTGCAAATGCCTCTCCTTTATTTGACTTTTGAGCTAGATCACTTTGCATCCACAGCTCTCTGGCGACTTTAAAGAAAAGCATGAATCTGTTGCTCTTGCTGGCTTAGTGACTCGTAGTTGTGTTGTTGAGGTGACGGTCTTTCACATTTTCCTATGTCCTGGCCAAAAATGGAACACCTCATTTAGGTTTTGCTGTATAATAAACTCTCCCCACAACCAGTAGATTAAAACAACACTCATGAGTTTAGTTCCCACGTCTGTAGACTGGCACTTAGGTCTGAGGTCCCCGGGATGGTTCTTCGGATCTCTGCTGGGGTCTCTTGCATCCGCAGCCAGCTACTGGTCAAGCTGGAGGATGCACTTCAGAGGGTTGGCTGCCCGCCAGCTGTACAACAATGTGGACAACTGGGTGACCTGTATCTCATCCTCCAGCAGGCAAGCTCCAGTTTGCTCTCAGAGCAGCCAAGACAGCAGAATCAGCCAGAGCATGAAGCTCTTGAGGACTATGCTCCAAACTGGTGCACTGTCACAGTGGCCACACTCTACCGGCCCAACAAATTATAAGACCAAAACAAATTCAAGAGATGGTAACATAAACTCTGTAGAAGGAGATGCAATATCACAGCCATGGCATGTGTCATGAAAGAGGTAAGAAATGCACATTTTTTTTTCCTTTTGCAATCTACAAAAGTATAACGTTTTGTTCTTTTTAACATTTTTTTACATTTTTAATTTTAAGCACTCAACTCACCTTTTCTGAAAGAACAACAAAATCTACTCTTTTAATGTTTCTCGGGAAAAAATTAATGAATCACAGACTGTAATCAGTCAAAATTGAGAGTGTTCAACCCATGAATACCAACAACGTAGGGTAATCGTATAATGACTTTAGGGAGACAGAGGCAGGTTTTATTCTACTCTAGCCCCGTGAGTCTGCATTTGGAACAGTGTTTTGATTTGGAGAGGGATATCATAAAAATAGCAATGTCAACCTGGGGCATTTGGGTAAGAAATCAGTTCAGGCCAGGAATCAAAATCACATCATAAGACAGATGGCTAAAGAAATCAGAGCTCTTTTTCTTTTGGACAAGAGAATCTTCAAAAGTCAAGCTGGTCAGCTTCAAATATCTATAGATTTGTTTGGTTTAATCATTAATTTTAAAATCAGAAATAAAAAGTCATTTTCTTTCCTCTATTATTTTTTGTGATGTAATTCATATGCCATAAAATTCATCATTTTATTTTTCAGGGTTTATTTATTTATTTATTTACTTATTTTTAATTACGTTATGTTAGTCACCATACAGTCTTTGCCATTTTATTTTTTTTTAAGATTTTATTTATTTATTTGACAGAGAGAGAGATATCACAGGTAGGCAGAGAGGCCGGCAGAGAGAGAGGGGGAAGCAGGCTCCCTGCTGAGCAGAGAGCTGGACAGGGGCTCAATTCCAGGATCCTGAGATCATGAGCTGAGCCAAAGGCAGAGGCTTAACCCACTGAGCCCCCCAGGCACCCCAAGTCTTTACCATGTTAAAGGATACAATTAAATGGTCTTTATTATATTCAAAATGTTGTATGACTATCACCACTAATTCCAGAACACATTAACCACCCCAGAAAGAAACTCTGGGCCCACTAGCAGTCACTCCCCATTCCTCCCTCATTACAGCTGTTGGAAATCACTAAATCTACATTCTGTCTCCATAGATTTGCCTATTCTGGGCATTTCAAATAAACGGGTCCATATAATACATGGGTCTTTCCTGACCAGCTTCTGTCCTCTGCATGATACATTCAGTATTCACGCATTCTGTAATGTGTACCAGTATTTTTTTCCTTTTTATGGCTGGATAATATTCCATTATATGAATAGATGATATTTTTTTAACCATTGTATCAGTTGATGAACAATTGGGTTGTTTCCACATTCTGGCTATTATGAATAATATCGCTATAAACATTCACGAAGATGTTTAAGCATAACATTTCAATCTTCTCATTTGGGTTTACTTTTCAAGGTAATTCCAGTTCAAAGAGCAAAGCATTTTCCACCAAAGTATTTCTGTTCACCATTGAATAAGCTTCCCCGAAGACAGTAAACTATTTGTCTCTGGAGTGGTAGAAGAAGAAATCAGATGAGATTCTTGATTGGCTATGTGGGGTGTTGGGCTACCCAGAGACAGAAGTATAGGGTTCAGAAGTAAATATTCTGGAGCTTATCTGTTTGAGTTCAAACGTCTAGTGCTATTTGCCAGCTGTGTGACTTTGGGGAGACCACATAATCTGGTTTACCTTCTGAATTTTCTCATATTTAAAATAAAGTCACCTAACTCCCTGGGATTAAATTACATACTAGGTGCAAAGCTCCTGATACAAGGCCTGGCACAGAATACGTGCTCAAACAACACAAGCCACTATTATGACTGTGATCATCATGAGACTTGAGTTTTAGAAATCCTTTTTTAAAATGCAAATTGAATATCCCTTTATCATTTTACTCTTCTACTCACTCACTCATTTATCAGTTCCTCATTGTTTTTCTCTCCAAACAATTTTGCCAGAAATAAATATGTGTAAAAAAACTGGAGGGGCACCGGTGTGGCTCAGTCATTAAGCCTCTGCCTTCAGCTCAGGTCATGATCCTGGGGTCCTGGGATTGAGCCCCACATTGAGCTCCCTGCTCCGCGGGAAGCCTGCTTCTCCCTCTCCTACTCCCCCTGCTTGTGTTCCTGCTCTTGTTATCTCTTTGTCAAATAAATAAATAAAACCTTAAAAAAGAAAGGAACTGGAGACTGGGGTGCCTGCATGGCTTAGTCAGTTAAGCGTCCAACTCTGTTTTGGCTCAGATCTCAGGGCATGAAGTCAAGGCCCGAACTGGGCTCTGCTCAGTGGGGAGTCGGCCCGAGATTCTCCCCCTCACCCTCCGCCCCTCCCCCATCCATGTGGGCAATCCCTTTCTCTCTCTCAAATGAATAAATAAAGAAAATTTAAAAAAAAAAAACTTGGAGATTAACCCAAACTCTACACTATTCCACAGAGAATTGGTTTGTTTCAGATTTAAATAAGTGAATTAAAAGGTGAGTCTGTAGCCAAGGTCTAACTCCCTGAGAGGAATCCTATCTCCTTTGTGTCAGTGGGGCCACTGCTGGGCCAAATGACTTTATCCATGTTCCTTGCAACTTGCCCATGAAGGAGCTCAGAGAGCTCATTTGGTCCATCTAAGCTTCCACGAGCCTTAAGCCTGGAGTCAAACACAGTCTACAAAGTAGGGTGGAGGGGGGACCTCAAACCTGGGTCCAGAACTCTGCTGAGTGTGCTAACAAACCAATAGTTCATCAAATTAATTAATGAGGTTGTTGAAATGCCAACATTTCCTTATTCAACAAAGCAAACGCATATATACGAATGCACACGCACACACATACACATTAGTATATACGACTCACAAGGCACCAGGCACAGACCCTGAGCATTTGACCTGTGTTACTTAGCTCAAACCTCCTAATAGTTCCATGAAGAGGTACTCTTGTTGTTGTTATTATTATTATTATGCCCATTTTACAAATGGGTAAATGGAGGCACAGAAAGATTAGCACCTGTCCAAGATGATCTAGCCGATAAGTGGCAAACCTGGAACCCCAGACCTCGTCCTAGATCCCATGCTGTCGCCCACTGTGCTATGCTGCTCCTAGCATAGAGACAGAAAACCCGAGGGTGTGGTGATTTCCCTACTTATTAAATATCTACTTCCCCCGATGCCCTCCTTGTCAGGTGCAAAATCTCCTGGGGTCAGAAGAGAGGTCCTACATCCTAATGTCACTGTAGCAATCTGAGACCTAAGCAGGAATTCCGCTGTACTCCCAGACCCAAAGCCAGACGAATGGCAAAAGCACCCTTTCACAAGAAGCCCAGGGTGCTCTCGCCGTTATGACTGCTCTTGCTCGGTTCTCCTCTTTCCAGAGAGCGCTGCTCCTCTCTCTGCTTTTGGCTCTTAGTTCGCCTCAGCAGGCTTATACCCAGTAACTCTGAGCTCATTTCGTCTAGCCAGAGACGGGTGGCTCTTGACCTGCCCTCTGCCTCCAGCACAAGCAGCGAGGCCCTGCATCCCACAGATTAGTGATAATGGCTCAGCCTCTTTTTTCCCGATGCTCCGAGGGGAACTGTAACCTCCTGTGCCCCCTCTACCTCAGATGACACGTCACCCTTTGCTCTGGCCTCCAGTCAGACCTGCCAGTGAGACAGGTCCCCGCGCCAGTGGGCAGCTGGCTTCGGAATTCTCTCAGAAAAATATCTGCTCTTGCTTTAGCATCACATAATTCAATTAGCCTTCACCCATTGCAGAGACACTCTGAAGCTCGAAGAACCAAATGTCATCTTTGAAGAAAGCATCTGAAATTGCCCACATTCGGCATCACCGTGTTATTTCCAAACACTTCGAAAGCTAGGTTTGCATGTTTTACTTTCATATGACTGAATTAGTTCATGCCCCCAAACCCATTTTATGGTTAAAAAAAATGATACCAAGAGGTTTTAAATTATTTACTTTACATCAGTGGCTCTCAAAATTTAGTGCGTGTGAGATATACAGCAGAAGAGCAACAAAAATGAGTTTATTCCAGTTTTTCAAAACTGGAACATTCAGAAGGGAACTTTTACTGTTGCCTCCCTCCCCACCTCGCACCCCCTCCCCATTTATTCTGATGCAAGTGCAAGTGGACCAGTGCTTTGAGAAATACTGCAGCAGAGTAAGCAAGGGGTCTGAGAACAGGATTCAGGGCTCTATGAGCGTGGATAGGAAAAAAAGTTTTACATCCTTGCTTTCAGGATCTTCTTTTTAAAAAAAAAAAAATATTTTATTTATTATTTGACAGAGAGAGATCACAAGTAGGCAGAGAGGCAGGCAGGGGTCAGGGTAGGGGGAGAAGGCTCCCCGCTGAGCAGAGAGCCCAACGCAGGGCTTTATCCCAGGACCCTGGGATTATGACCTGCGCCGAAGGCAGAGGCTTAACCCACTGAGCCACCCAGGTGCTCTTACTTTCAGGATCTTCTCACTGAATTTAGCATTCCCTCGATAACGAAAATCAGCAATGGACCATAGCTGTATTAACAGTGCTTGTGCGTTTGTCACCAAAACAAATCACAGATATTTCTGTATCACACAGGTTTTGCAGATATGTCAAAATATCTTTCATATTCACCAGTTCTTTGAAATTATAGTTGTTAGGAGACTGGCTACTACATCTCATCAGTATATATTTTTTAAAAGCGTGTTGCAAATGTTGTTTTATTTAGTATTCTGGTCATTATAATTTAATGGAATTGGCGCCTTTGTAATCTAACATATATTTTTATGCATTTAAAAAATGTTATTCAGAGGAGAGATCCACAGGTCTCACCAGACTGCTAAAGGGCTCCTTGCTTTAGAAAAAAAATGTATAGAAACTTCTATTGTCTGACCTCCCCCTGACCACCTAGATGTTTATGGAAGTTGGATGGCAATGGTCAGCTGAGTCAAGAGAAGCCATTCAGGTTCTCCCTCTTGACTTAAGTGACGGCTGCTGCCTGTGGAGGGAGAGTCCAGGGCTAAGGGGTCTGCAGAACCAGGGTTGCAGTGAGTTCCACTGAAACCACAGAGAAGTGAGGAGGCCGAGTGAGCTGGCTTTCAGGAAGAAACCAGCAGGCACAGAAAGGGAAGCAGAAATCCACTCCATGATCTATTCTGATCCATTCTGTTCTATGATCCAAGAGGGGCTAAAAGAGTAAGATCATTCCAGCTGCCCCATGGGTCAGTGGCTTTCCCTGCCTTAGACACTCATGAGATTCTCTCCTTCCATTTCTCTTCCCTTTCCTAGCTGAGGTTTCTGCTCCTCACAACCAAGGCCTTGACTGCACCTGCCCACCTGCCCCCTCTTGTCCATTTCACTGCGCCCTCCACGTTCACTGCACCATCAGTTAGCCATCGAGTGGCGAAGACTTCCCGACTGCATCCTCTGCCGCTTTCTGGTCGTAAGAACGTAGGCGAGTGGCCTCGCCTCTCTGTGCTTCATTGTCTTACCTGGAAGATGAGGACATTAACAGTATCTACCTAACATGAGCAACAAATGAATTATTATATGTAAAATGTACGTCTGGTAGAGAGCAAGTGCTTGGTAACTGCATGCAATTATGAGGCTCATTGTCCCCAAGTCACAGGCCTTGGACTCTACCCAATCTGGACCTGCTCACCTCATTTTTCAGCACAGTGCTAATCAGAACTAACAGTGATGTACAGGCCTAGTTTGGGGCCAGGCGTATTCACAAATTGGCATTCTCCATCAGCAACCTTAGACTTGCTCTTTGTAAGAAGTTTCCTTTGTAGGATCGTGAAGATTCCTTCTTGGAACCCTGTTCAATTATTAGAATGGATTTACTTACTCATGAGCTCATTGTTTCTCTTATGCTGAGGTTACTCTGTTTGTCTGGACGAAAGTACATCACATCTCCACTAACTATTAGGCAAATGGCTCAGAGCCATGCTAAGGCTAGGACCCCCAGCACAGGAGTGTGGGGGATACAGACGAGGAGTCGCTTACATTCCAGGGAGTACTGTTACAAATGTATCTCTGAACTGATACAGTAGCTCCAAAAAAGGACAGCCCCTTACCATGCATACCTCCTCCATTGTGTGACCTAGGTATGTCCACTTCTGTTTACAGACACCATCTACAGCCCCGGCTCTCAGTTCAAATGCATGGTGCTCTTTCCTTCATGCACACCTGCCCTGAGGGCTGTCAAAGATACAGATTTACAGAAAGCTTGTTCTGAGGGTCCAATTCCAGATCTCAGATCTATTTGGCTTAAATTCCGTACCTCTCTCATTGACATACTCATCAGGGAAGTCACCTGGGGTTGAAGTGGAATGCTAGAAAAGCTTGTCTGTGATTTTTTTCCTAACCATCAGGCGGTTTCACTGCTGCCTTGAGGTTTAGATTTTTTTAAGTGATTGATGGGGGAAAAAAACTTCTAAAGTTCAATTACACTAAGACCTTCAGTCCAAAGAAGATGAATAATTTAATCAACCAGGATAAAAGCTAGTCTAATTCTTAAAGTCTGCAAACAGAGATTGTGAAATCCCCCCCATTCCCTTATTGTACACGTTAATCATGTTACCATATGAAAGGTTATCTGAATAGCAATCCTAATATTACCAACAGTAAGTATGTAATAAATAGTAGTTACGTGCCACATACTTTCTAAGTATAATGCTAGCTGATTTAACTTTCGCAAAAGAAGAAGTAGGGGGGCACCAGTTGGCTCAGTGGGTTAAGCCTCTGCCTTCAGCTCAGGTCATGATCTCAGGGTCCTGGGATCGAGTCCCACATCGGGCTCTCTGCTCAGCAGGGAGCCTGCTTCCCCTCCCTCTCTGCCTGCTGCTCTGCCTACTTGTGATCAATCTCTCTCTCTCTCTCTCTGTATCAAATAAATAAAATCTTAAAAAAAAAAAACAAGATGAAGTAGGTGCCAACATGATTTGCTATGTTCGTTTCTCTGTACCATAGCCACAATGATGCTCCAGATTGTAAGCTCCGTCAGCATGGGTGTTCGGGGCCTGAAATGTAGACCAGAGCCCCTGCCAGCTCACTATGGACATTAACAAGATCAACAAATCGCCCTGCACTGTTGGGTCAGAGAGACTTAAGGAACCGCTACTGCAAACATCCTGATGGCCACACAGTGGGGTTCTTATATCAGAGGTTCCCAGCCCAGCTTCACAACAGAATCATATGGACAGATTCAAAAAAATAATGCTTGGGCCCATCCCGATGGAATGGGGTTAGTAAGACATAATCACTCTCATAAATACATTCATAAATAATATGGATTAGGGTACATGGAAAGTTTTCCAGCCTGAGGTTTGGAGGGAGAGGGAAACAGAAAGCCTTGATGAGTATCTAGAATAATTTAACGATTTTAATGACAATTTAAGACAACAGCGGCTTACAGGTATCTTTAAGTACCAAATGGTTACATTCATTAAACAATAACAAGGAGTGTTCAGGTGTCTAAGTTGGTTGTGATTATTCTGAGAAATGTGACAGCTTTCCTGATCTACCCGCAGATTCTCCTATCCCAGCCAGTTTAATTAACTTTTGTCATGTGGTTCACTGAGTCTAGAAATGCAAAATTATCTGACTGTGTCCAGAGATTTGTTGAACATAACCTGAAAAAAAAAAACTACTTTTCATTTACTATACAGAGAGAAAAGGAGAAGGAAGGAGGAATTCAAAAACAACATAAATGTATCACTGCAATTCCATTTTCCTAGAGATACCCTTTGTCTCAAAAACAAAGAGAAATTAGTTGGACATGTGACAAACAGACAAAAACCAAAAATAATGAAATCTTGTTCTGGAAAAAAAAAAATCCCCATTATTAGTATGCCTGGGGAGATGGCATCTACCCACAGCTGGGCTCGGCTAGTCTCCGAAGATAAGCAGGGAGGAGGGAAGCAAAGGCCGTTACAGAGATGGGGCTGCTGATACCCGGAAGAGAGCCACCCTCTTGATAATTGGCTAAGATTTTAAAATTAAAATAAAAATACTGCTCATCTGGCTGACCCAGATTGCAGAATTATGAGTGCATACAAATTCTCCTTCGGTGGGAAAGATGCCTCTGGGCAAAGGAAGATGGGCTTTAGGTGCCCCTTTTGAAGACAAACAAACACTCTGAGCTGTACCAGTCACAGGGTCCCTCTCCGGACCAGCAGCCGGGTGTTGAAGGCATGAACAGCGGAGGCCCGCCTCCCTGGGTTTTCAGCTCACTGCTCAATACGGCCTGAACTTGGGGGGAAAGGAAGCCAGGGACTTGTGGCCCTTTCTCAGGGGCTAAGAGAGAGGCCTTTTAGGAGTCAGAGAGACGAGGATCCTGCTCATAAATGGCACATCCGTTTTCTGCAACATATTTGCCCGTGAGATAAGCAAACACAGCTTCTAAAAACTAGATTCACAA
The DNA here is from genome assembly GCF_020171115.1 of Neogale vison. NCBI lineage: Eukaryota > Metazoa > Chordata > Mammalia > Carnivora > Mustelidae > Neogale > Neogale vison. The sequence continues at coordinate 5,850,976 of NC_058097.1, forward strand.
GCAGTTCTTGGGAAGTGCAGTAGTCCAGAAAGACAAAGCCTAGAGCTTAAAAAAAAAAAAAATTTTTTTTTAAAGGAAGAAAATTTTCCTGCTAAGTAACACACACACACACACACACACACACACACACCTGGCAGACATTGTTAATCAATCATGGCTGCCACCCCCATCTCAGTCCAGATGTGAGCAGAATCCCCAACATCTTATTCTAGGTATTTACTACCAGTCAGTTCAAGTTAGCGCTTACGATGAGTACTGTGATCTCCATCTCTGAATCTGAGATTAGACAGAACTTCTGATGCATGGGGGGAAATCCAAGTGCATGCCAAGAATTACATGAAGAAAACACTGTTGGCCAGCTACCCAACAGTCATCCCCCTTCCCTGAAAAACCTCCAGTTGTGCTCAAGTAGTCGATCTCTCTCTCTCTCTCTCTCTCTCCATTAACATCTTAATTTTATTTTATTTTTTTCATGTTCCTAAATTTATTGTTTATGCACCACACCTAGTGCTCCATGCAATATGTGCCCTTCTTAATACCCACCACCAGGCTCACCCATCTCCCCCATCTCCCTCCCCTTCATAACCCTCAGTTTGTTTCCTAGCTCTTCACAAAGCTATGTGCCTGAAGAGAGGTGGACCCCCGTTCTCTTCCCAGGAAGTAAATTATGCATGGTCCAAGCCAATCACGGTGCTCTGTTTCATCTGCTGCTGATTGTTCTGGCTGTGACACATGCTGACCAATGAGACTTAACCAGAGGGCTTTGGGAAGCATCTGGGAAAGGTTTCCTTTTAGCCAGGAAGGACAGAAGAGAGGGGAGGAGAGAAAGGAAGGAAGAGAGGGAGGGAGGAAGAAAGGTAAGAATAAAGGAAAGGAGAGGTAGTGGGAAGGAAGGAGGGAAGAAAGAAGAGCAGGCCTCTCTTCTGCTAGATGTTTGGATGTAGAACTTGAACCATTTTGCTACCAAGGGAAAGGCAAGGCTGAAACATAAGTCATTATGCAAAGATTATCAGAGTAAAATGATAGGAAAGAAAACCTGGGATTTTCATCCCCTCCAGGACTTCTAACTGTGGAAAATAAGGAATCCTCTCTACTGTTCAAACTAGCTGAGTGAGGGATTTTGTTTCTTGCCACCAGAAATTCCCAACTAATGTACAGGAGAGGCTCTCTGTAGATGGGCAGAAAAGAATTCGAGAAAACAGACCAATAGCCACAAAATTTAGAGAAAGCATCACCACGAATTATGGATGTCAGCAAGCAAGGGACCTGCTCATGGCCTGAGTCTGAGTTCCAGACCAAGCAAGGCAGGACACTATCTAGGAAAAACCCAGTTAAGGAACAGAGTCAGGACTGCAGCCCAGAAGATCAAAGATAAGTCCCCAGGTTCCATAGCTGGAGACAAAATAAATAAAGAGAAGAGAAAGGGCATGCCTTCCCACAGTCAATCACGTGCCAAGCACACCTCTTACTTGGTATTTCTTACAACATCACACAGTAAGCTGAGGCCTGGACAGATCAAATGCCTTCCCCCAGGTCAGCACGCAGTTAGCAGCGGGTCTGGGATTTGAGCTCAGGTCTGACTCTGAAGTTCAAGTTCCTTCTACTGCACCATGCTGCCTTCCCAAGAAACAAGGTAGGAGCTAGAAACCAGCATTGAGGGTCACCAGGTCCTAAGCTCTAAATTTGAGCTTCTTTAGTATCCTGTCTGGTTACCAGAGTAACCCGGCTCAAGACAGGGGCTGCTGCTGAGGGCGAGGCTTCCTGGGGAAGAAGAAGAAAAATTTGGGACCAGGGGCCACACCCATTAATGGTGCATACAGCACAGACCCCGTTGGGTGCGCTGCCACCGGCAGCAGGAAACACTGAACCATTAGACTGCTGCTTACAGTGACGCTGAAGGAGGAGCCCAGCGTCAGTGTGCAGTGGCTGCCACCAATGCAGACAAGGCCAGGAGTTTATTGAGGACCCCTTCTGAGTAGAGATAGAGAAGTTAACACACAGATCTAGAGTCACAAAGGTAAAGAATGTATTCATTTCCTGGGGCTGCACTAACAAATTACAATAAACCCAGTGGCTTAAAAGAATAGTTCTGGAGGCCAGAAATCCAAAATAAGTTTCACTGGACCAAAACCAAGGTGTTATCAGGGCCACAGTCCTTCTGGTCTAGAAGAAACTTCATGTCCTTGCAGTGTTCAGCTTCCAGAACTGAGTTCTTGCATCCTGTGGCTCCTGGTCTCTTGCTCCATTGTCAGAGCCCGGAGCGCAGCAGTTTCAAATCTCACTTCACCTCTGTTGTCACCGTATCATTTCTCTCTGCTGCAGTTGAACCTCACGCTTATAAAGACACCAGTGATTCCATTTAAGGTCCTTCTAGGTAGCCAGGGTAACATTCCCAGCTCAAGATTCTTAATGACATCTGCAAAGTCCCTTTTGCCATATAAACTAACATTCTCAGCTTCCAGGGATTAAGACCTGGCTGCCTTTGGGTCCATTATTTAGCCTATCACAGGTAACAATACTGACTCTACCACTTATTAGCCATGTGATTTAGGGAACCTTACTAAGACTTTCTCTTAGTCTCTGTTCTTTTATCTGTCAACCAGAATAATGAAACCTACTTTATAGGATTACTGTAAAAATTTGGAAAGAATGTATAGCACAGCTCTTGGCACATGGATGTCATTATTAGTGGAAGGAACTTCAAGTTTGAAGCCAGAGCATTCTGAGTTCTAAGTTCATCTTTCCCACACGTCAGCTGTGTGTCCCTGGAAAGTCACATCACCTCTCTGAGTCATTCTGCATCTGTAGAATGAGGATAACGTTAGACCCCCTTGCTCTCTCTGATGGAACTTTAGAAAAAGAAATGATTCTCTCATGTGCAACAAGCCTAACACAGAGTTGGAACCACTAAATAACAAAGAGAAGAGAATGGCTAAGAACAATTTAAAAGATTTAATGAGGAGTTAATATGTGGCAGGCACAGTTCTGTGTTCTCCATGTGGATTTCCTCATTTGGTCTTCACACCTGCCCTTTGAAGTAGAAAATATTGCCATCCCATTTTGCAGATGAAGAAGCAGGCGTAAAAAGTTTCGGTAACTTGCCCAAAGTCACATCCCTAGAAAGTGTCTGTATTAGTTTCCTAGGGCTATGTAACAGATTGCTGCAAACTGGCTGATTTAAAGCAACAGAAATTTTTCTTTCACATTTGTGGAGGCCAGAAGTCCAAAATCAAGGTGCTGGCATTGTTGCGCTCCCTCTGAGGGCCATTTAGAGGGGGATCCTTCCTTGCCTCTTCAATCTTCTGGTGGCGCCAGCAGGCCATGGTGTAGCTTGGCTTGTGGACACATCCTTCCAGTCTCTGCCTTCATCATCTCATGGAGTGATGTCTCATGCATAGGGCAAGCACTACCCCTGACCTCCTGCCTCTGAACAGCCCCAAATACAGGGGTGGCTAATGCCATCAGCACCATGAATGGCCCTGAAGCAAATGCCCTGGGAAGCGCCCCTCCTCACCAGCACGGGTTCTGTGAGCTCAAGTTTCACTCAAAACTGATTTCACTTCAAACTAAGGCTGAGCCCCATTATCATTACTTAATGTCAGTGTAACAGCAGTGTGATACCCAGGCTTTTACACGATATATCATCCCTACAGACTTGGATGCTAGCAGGACACAGCAGAAATACAGCATCCCAACTTCCCAATGTGCTCGTGGCCATCAATATTGATGGCGTGTCATCAATCAAATCCAGCAAGCTTTTACATGCTCTCATTTTTAACCGAGCCTTACCATGCATTACAATGGAATATTTAAAACCATGTACACATTTTATCAAGCCTTCGTGACCACTAAATGCTCTCTGGTTTGCAGCTCCAAATATTATTCATTACATCGAGAGAGGCAGTGTGCAGAAGTAAAGAAACTGCACAGAAACACAGTACGCTTAAGGACAGGGTCGGAGAAGGATACCACTGGAATCCACTGCCTGATCCAGCCCGATGCTCCAGACCAGGCCACCAGACATGGACTCACAACCCCTTCCACCTGATTCCTTCTCTGCCTAAACAGATGCCTGCTTTGAATCCCGGCCTCAGGTGGGCTTGGCCAGGCTGTTTGACCTCTACCAGCCTCACTGTCCTCATCTGCAAAATGGGAGTGATTCTACCTTGGGGGTTTAAGACAAAATCAAGTCTTGCACCTCTATAGAAATTAATTTCAGTGTCCCCTTTGCAGTGACACCTTTTCTCACCACCCCCTCTTTAAAGGTAGTTGCCGCCACCCTCCCTGGTAGGCATGCCCAGTTCTTCTTGCCAGGTGCCATCTTCATAGGTCTCACCGCCTGCTCATAGACTCCTTGACTCACTTGTGTATTTTATTGATGGTCGGTTTCCCCACACCAGAGTGTAAGTTCAGCAAAGGTGGGATTTGTGTCTGTTTTGTGCACTGACTTACTCCTAGTTCCCAGAACAGTGCCTGGCACATGGCAGCTGTGCTCCACAAACGTCTGTTGACTAAATGAATAAAGCACATAGCAGGCCCTTGAACAGTTTGCACTCATTGGGTGTAGACGGACTGAACTTCCCGAACGAGCGGAGAGACAGAAGGAGGCGTGTGTTCGGTCCTGACTCTGTGATACACACTGCAGGGAGCTTTGCGGGCATTACCCCACCATCCCGGGAGGCGCCGGCAGTCTCCCACATTATAGAGAAGGACTCCTAGAGTTCCTGACCCACACCTGCTGCATAGTCACAGCGCGACCTTGAGCAGGTCTCTGACCCCGGGACTCTCTTCTCCTCCATAGCCCCTTTCTCTGTGCTCTCACAGGACTCTGCACTTGTCCCTTTGCCACAGAGACCACACTCCATCATAAACTCGCTTTCCAGGGCAACTGGGTGGCTCAGTTGGTTGGGCGTCTGCCTTTGGCTTGGGTCATGATCCTGGAGTCCTGGGATCGAGTCCCACATTGGGCTCCTGGATCTGCGGGGAGTCTGCTTCTCCCTGTGACCTTCTCCCTTCTCACACTCTCTCTCAAATAAATAAATAAAATCTTTAAAAAAATAAATAAGCTCTCTTTCCTGACCCATCTGGCCTCCACGCAGGTGAATTCTATGCCTTCGCCTTCTTGGTGTCTCTGTCACCTGTCAGTTGTCCCATATATGCAGGATAAATAAGTTAATAAAGTTAAAAGGAAGAACTCAGACTAGAATCAGGGACATCAAGTGATGTGTACATTGTCGTTCCTCCTTCCCCAACCCTGGCACACAAAACAAATGAACCTTCATACCCGTTCTTTCTAAGCATGGACTCAGCCTCAAAATCCCTCTCCACACCTCCCTCCAAACAGCCAGTCCCAACCCACAGGAGCTAGCAGGATGAACATGTTGACCATCCCTGACGCAGATATGGTTGCGAGATCACTAAACCTAGTCTCTCTGTTTCATGAAACATATTCTACATTCCCCACACTCCTTCTCCTTTGGGAGATTTTATTTATTTATTTGAGAGAGAGAAAGAGCACGCATGTGCACAGAGGGTAGGGCAGAGAGGGCGTGAGAGCCCACGATCTCAAGCCAGGGATCCTGAGGATGCATGAGCCATCCTCATGACCCAAGCCAAACTCAAGAGTTGGAAGCTCAACTGACTGAGCACCCAGGTGCCCCCCTGCCCTCTTTGAGTGAGCTGTGCCATGTGAGAGTCCCAGGCAACGGAATGTGTATGGGTGTGTTGGGCCCCACTTCTAAGGTTGGCCTGGGATGGGCACCACATCCATAACTCGCACATGGACGCTTCCGGGCTCCCCTCTCCTCTCTGTGGACTGATGCAGATACACACCATGATCTTCAAGAACTCACGGGGAAGGTGGTGGAACCACGAGATTAACGAAGCCTGGAGCCTACGTCACTTCTTGCAGGAAAGCCATCTTCCAGTCTGGAAGGCTCACTGAGAAGAGCAGAAAGTAAAACCTAACTGTACCTTTGGCACTGTAGGATTGGAAGCTGTGTTGTGTGTACAAAAGCTAGATTTACCTCAGCCAATACACCTGGGTTTGTTTGGTTGTTTTTTGTTTTGTTTTTTTTTAATCTCTCTAGTTCCACATTCCTACACTTCAGGGTTTTTTTTTTTTTCATTTGTTATCTAAGTATTTGAATGGCATTTTCTAGAAGCTTAATGAGGCATGTGGACTCCTGTGTGTTTTATATCATGTTAGGGGTTGTGGTGTGCTCAGCAAGTAAATCTTTAACTCTAGGAAACACATAAAGAATTACAACATACAATGCCTATTCTCAAATCACAGATCATCTTCCTGGGAAAATAAGACATATCCATGTGAAACAGTTGGCTATCTCAAAGCCCTCTCTCAAGAAATGCAGCAACAAATGGCATGATCAACGAAAAGGAATACAACTCCCTCACCACCCACGTAGCCTGGGCAGGTAACTCACCCCACCCACCACCAACACCCCAGAGCTCTCTTTCCTCCTCCAATAACACACACAACAACTGCATCCACCTCCCTGGACTAAGGAAACCGTAAGTAAATATGAGTGACATGCCTACAACAGTAACTGGTACAAAGCAAGTGTTCGATACATGTTAGCTTCCACTTCTGACAGGACTGATAGGTCACTGTGGCTGCAACAGTGGAAGATGAGTGTGGTAATGGCCAATAAAGGATGTGATGAGGGGAAGGAGGGGGGAGGAAGTCTGCATATATTATGTTCAGGAAACAGTGAGGAAATCAGTCTGATTACAGAGATTTTGAAGCGAAGAATAATTCTTGCCAGGACTGGATTCAGAAGGTCCCTAAATTCTAGAATGACAAATCAGTACTTCAGCTTCGTTTTCAGAAAAGCGTGTGATGAAGGAAGGAAGGGCAGATACGTGGCCGAATTGAGAGGGATGGAAGGAAGAGAGAAGGAGGAAGAATGGAAAAAAAGAAAGAGAAAGAAAAGACAGGGGTGGGGAATCTGCCTTTCCGGGTTTGACAATGTAACATAGTAGCAAGAGCTCATGACACAGAAGGGAAAAGACTTGGAAGGATACTTCCGCTCTGCTTTCTCTTATTGCATGATTGCGAATTCATTGCCTTCCCTCATTAAGCCTCAGTTTCCTACTACAGAACAGGGCTATAAACCCCATGTCGCGAGGCTGCTTGATGAGGATAAGAAGAAGGAAGGCAGGTGCCTTGTTAGCTCAGTCCGTGAGCGTCTGACTCTTGATTTCAGCTCAGATCATGATCCCAGGGTCGTGGGATCAAGCCCCAGTGCAGGCTCTATGCTCAGCATGGAGTCTGCTTGAGATTCTCTCTCTCCTCCCCGGCCCCACCCCTGCTTGCACATGTGCTCTCCCTCTCTCTCTCTTCCTAAATAAGCAAGCTACACAGGTCCTGGCACAGTACCTGCAGGTGGCCCAGGTCAGCCCATCCTGCATCAGTCCACCACCTGCACAGCACCTAGAAAAGTCCTGCAGTTGGGAGGAAGTCGTGTTGTACAAAGATTAGCCTTCCCTTCCACATACTATTTAGTTAGTGGAAGCCATGTTTGCCAATACAGCAGCACTGAAGGCTTCATTCCCAGCCCGGGTTTGGCAAGGACCCAGGCTGGCAGTCAACGGGAATGAGAGCAAAAGCCCAGAAAATGCCACAGTTTCGCCAGGCCCTGAGCAGGGTTTCGAGTCATCACACATCTCTATCAGGAGGGAGGTCTGGGAGGCAGTCAAGTGTAGCGACAGTTGTCCCTCATCCCGTGGAACGGAAATTTGTCCTGGTCTGAGAACGCTCCTTTCCACACGTCTTTTTCTACACCTGACTCCCTTCCTGTCATCTGCAGTCAGAAAAGAACAGCCTAGCGTCATCTGGGGGGCTCAGCAGGTTAAGCCTCTGCCTTCAGCTCAGGTCATGATCTCAGGGTCCTGGGATCGAGTCCAGCACCAGACTCCCTGCTCAGTGAGGTGTCTGCCTCTCCCTCTGCCCCTTCCTCTCCCTCTGCTCCTCCCCCTGCTTGTGCCTGCTCGTTTCTGCTCGTGCCCACTCGTGCTCTCAAATAAAGTATTCTTTACAAAAGAAAGAAAAGAACAGCCTCATCTTCACAATTTCCCAATCGTGCTGAAATTTCTGCCCAGTACTTTCAGCACTGGAAGGGCTGGGGAGGGAGAGGCTGTCTGGCAGAATGAGGAATGATAGTTACAGAACCGGGGTCTCCGCCAGCACTCCGGTGGGCTGTGCGTGGCGTTCTCATCAGAACTTGGCTTGGCTGAAGCAACAAGCCTCTTTTCAGAAAGCAAGGGAGAGATTGCCTACTGCTGTCTATAAAGAAGAGGTTCCTGAGGCTGAGAGCTATTTTGACCAATTCCCTTCAAATCTGGGGAAAAGGTTTCCTGCTGAGAGTGGCAGCCCTTGCCCGTGGCTCTCCAGGGGCAGCTCTCACAGCGGGATGCCAGACGCCAGCCAGTGCCGGTAGTTTCTTGATGGCATTGTTTGTGTCCCTGACATGCCAGAAATGTTGGAAAAACAGTGGTGGGAGGGGAGGGGACAGGAGAGGGGGAAGAGCAGAATGTTCTTTAAAATCATCAGAACAACAGTGACCTGCGTGGGAGAGAAAACAGGAAGCAAGCGCCGCTCAGCACAGCAGTGAAGCTGGAGGCAGAACAGTCTACCAGAGCGAGGGCTCCAGAGGCAACATACTTCCGAGACTTGCAGGTTCTGCTCCGCCATTGTCTTTGCAGGGCCAGCCACACAATTTGCAGGACCCAACGCAATTGAAATGTGGGGCCCCTTGCTCAAAAAGAAGAAAACCATTGTCGTTAAGGGCACTAAAATATAAAGCTCTTTCTTTCTTCCATGGCCTTGCAATTTGTGGTGGTGCTTTTCATATGCTATTTAACATCACTCAAAGTAAAAGAAAAACCCAAATTTTAAATTATTAGCATGAATTTTACGATTCTTCTTTGTATGGTGCAGTGCCAGTTTAAAATGCCAGTTTAATATGGGAGCGTTTAAACTTATATGCAAAACCGCAAAAATTACACAATTCGCATTCCATAGCTTGTGCATGCATATGAATTTCATTCTTGCCCTAACTGTGGAAACACGGCACCAAGCCAGCTCAACTGCTTTTATGTCACTTCACAATAACCATACTTTGTACCAATGCTCTACCTCTGGCTTACTGGTGGATACAGAAGGATGGGATGGGGGAAGAACGACAGGTTGCACAAACTTTCCCTTTCCTTTCTGTACCATCGTTTTCAGTGTAGTGTTTACCTAATACGGGGAAGGAACATGAGTAAGAAAGATGGGTTTCCTTGGTTACTCATGTTTCTTAAACCACCGTACTCCTTCTGTTTTCAAAGCAAGTTCTGAAATGGAGAGCGTGGCCTCCTGGGGCTTCAAGACAATGGGAGCAGAGAGCATTAACACAAGGCCGGAGTCCCTCTGACCGCAGCACACTACATGACCGCTTGCCTGTGAGTTAATGAGCTTCTCCAGGGAGCCCTGGTCAACCCAGCACTCTGTCCTCCCAGACGACTCGATTCAGCGTCCTGTGTTCTCCAGGGTGTTCTTTCTACACTCAGGGTATTTATTTACTATGGTGAGGTGAATAGTGTCCTTCCAAAAGATACGGCCAAGTGCCAACCCGAAGTACCTGTGAATAGGATCTTGTTTGGAAGCAGGAGCTTTGCAGATTAGTTAAGAATCTCTAGATGAGATCATACTGGATTTAAGGTGGGCCCTAAAGTCTATGACTAGTGTCTTCCTTACAGAAAAGAGAGATATTTGAGACATAGACACAGAGGAAAGACCCAGGGAAAAGGTGAAACACGGTGATGGGAGTGATGTTACCAACAGCCTAGAACATCAAGATCCACCAGAAGGAGGAAGCTAATGGGAGAATTCTCCCGTAGAGTCTCAGGAAGAAGAATGGCCCTGCCAACACCTTGTCTTTGGACTTCTAGCCTCCAGAACCATGAGAGAATATATTTCTATTAAATAGAATATATTTCTATTAAACTTGTGGTAGTTTGTTCTGGAAGCCCTAGAAAACTAATACACTCATGCCTTTCCTTCTGCCTGGGCTGCCTTCCCCACCCCACCCACCCCCATCACATACATCATGCTGTGATACTGAAAGCACTTAGGAGAGCTCACGGCACATTGTTTTTGTTCAATTAACAGTATAGTAAGATATAATCTGAAAAATGACTCATGACTCTGTACCCTCAGTGCCAAGCACATTAAGGGACCTCAATACATGGTTGTTAAGTCAGTGGATAGATGGATGGATGGATGGATGGATGGATGGATGGATGGATGGTTGGATGGATGGATGGATGGATGGAAGGATGGTTGGATGGATGGATGGATGGATGGATGGTTGGTTGGATGGATGGATGGATGGATGGATGGAAGGATGGTTGGATGGATGGATGGATGGATGATGGATGGAAGAATGGTTGGATGGATGGATGGATGGATGACGGATGGATGGATGAATTTTCCTTTTAGATTCAACATAGTTTTGACCTTTACCCAGCCAATTGTCATGACACCCTGTGAATGAATTAAACACATCTCTGTGTCACAATAGACTGCTGGAGCTTGTTTTCACTCATCCATTCAATATTAAAGGGCCTATGATGAGCCTGGCCCTGTCCAAGGTGCTAGAGCTGCAGTAGCAGACAAGACAAGTGAAGCCCCTGCTTTCCTGGAGTTTATGTTTGAGCGGGGGAGATAGGGGATACATAAGGAAATAGAGAATAATGTAATAGAATTCCAAGTAGTGAAGAGTACTATGGTGGGGGAACAGATTGATATGAGGACAATAGTGGGAAAGCAGGAGATATTTTGGGTAGAACAGTCATAGAAGAGGTCTCTGAAGAGAAGACCTAAGACTTGAATGAAGTATGGAGACATGCCATGCTAAAGGCTGAGGAAAAGAGTTCCCCAGACAGAGGGAACAGCAAGTGCAAAGGTTGTGAAGTTGGACAGGTTGGAAGACCAACAAGCATGTGGTTCCAACACAGGGTTTGATGGGAAACTGAGAAAATGAGGTCAAAAGAAAAAGTAAGAACCAGGTCATGTAAGGTCTTACAAGAAATGGCAAAAAGAGTTTATATTTATTCAGAGACACTGGAAGGTTTGGAGAAGGGGGCCATTTTTTCTGATCTAAGTCTCTCTGCAGCTGTGTGGAGAAGAGATTGAAGGCAGTGCAGGGTGGGGATAGAACCGGAGACCTGTAATGCTTTTGCAACCACTCAGTCCAGAGGTTATGAGAGCGTGAGTGGGTCTTTGTTGAATGAATCTTAAAAGGAGCAGTTCTACACACAGATATTCCCATGAAAAAAGGTCTTAAACAAAGCTGTTGCTGATCTGACCCACCCATGCTATATTGAACAATCCTCATGTCCTTGCCTTGCCTATCAGCAGGCAGATGGGCTCGAGGCTTGCCAAAGCCTGCTGCTCCAAGGTGTACTAAATCATCCAGTAAGGTGAAGGAATATAACATAAGTCACTGTTGTCTTCCTCTGCCTCCTGATTTACAATGCAGTAAAACAGAAAATTGCACCTAAGCTCCTAGAAGTGTCCACAGCATTATTTACCTGGTAGTCAGTCCACGTTGCTTTGGCCTGGCTATTGCAAACTACAAATGGCAGAAAAGATAGGTTTCACAAAAGCTTCTTCCAGATAATATGCTAAAGATCTCAGATACTCCACACTGGGCTGTGATCCCACCTACCGTGGGAGAAGCCATAATAGGGTATAGCTTCACGGGGCAGTCACTCCTGAGATAACTCACCCATCCCATGTATCCCTGGAACTGACTCAGAGCTGAAGGACTGAAGAAATGTTTCGTCCTGGGTTTGAGATTCGGAAGTTAAGCAGGCAGGATTTAATCTGTCTGAAAGTTTTCCTGTCTAATAGGCTAAGCCAAACACTTACAGAAGCCACTGTGAGTGGGATATGATGAGAACATGAGCTGGTCCTCCCTCTCTTGTATTTTTTAGGATCTTTTCCCAGAGTTCGTGTCACAATATTCAGGCAAGTTAGAAACCTAAGTGGACTTAGCAATACTTTACCCTAACACTTTGTCAGGTAAGACACTCATGACACAAAAGCAAGTCAACAAGGTCCAATTTAACAACTCAGAGAGGAAACGTAGGTTTAGAGGTAACATGGCACTCAATACTTTGGTTGATACATAATACAAACTTCTACAATGAATAAGTAATGGAAGAAAGCTGTTAACTCCCAACTTCCAAGACTAAAAAGCAGAACGTAGGAGCCTCTTAACCGCTTATGTTCCCAGCACCTGTGTATCTACATTATGGGTAAATAATTAAAAAATGGTAAGATGATGGGATTAATATGAACTCATCCATGACTCCGATTCACACAAAGCATCAAGAAGTCAAAGAAGGGGACGCCTGGGTGGCTCCATGGGTTAAGCCTCTGCCTTAGTCTCAAGTCATGATCTCAGGGTCCTGGGACCAAGCCCTGCATTGGGCTCTCTGCTCAGCAGGGTTCCTACTTCCTCCTCTCTCCCTGCATGCTTCTCCGCCTACTTGTGATCTCTCTCTTTCTCTCTCTCTCTCTCAAATAAATAAATAAAATCTTTAAAAAAAAAATGAAGTCAAAGAAGGGAACTGAGTCTGTGGGCAGCTGGCAGCTTCTCTGGTGACCAGCTGGCCTAGGATGGCCTCACTCACGCATCTGGTTGTTGGCTAACCACTGAGAGGGTTTCAGAGGTCACCGGGCCATAGGTCTGTCATGCACCTGACCATCCTGCCCATCCTTGCCGCACGACCATGGCAAATTCCCAAGAGGGCAAAGGCCTAGGCTTGGAGTTGCCACACTATCCCTCCCAACTCACAATACAGGCCAAAGCAAGCCACAGGCCAGCCCTGATTCCCAGAACTTCCATGGATGGGAAATTCCTGATATCAGTTCTTGATGGAAAGAATCACAAAGTCAAATCATAAGGAGTACCCTGTGGCCATTTTTTGCCATCTATCACACAGGTTTATTTCAAAAGCTATGGCTAAAAATATGGATAACATGTCAGATAGCCAACGCATGGTTGGAGCTTCCTTGAGGGACATTTCAAGGAGATGAACTACTAGCTCTGGAAGGTAACACAAGTCTTAACTTATCATGGTACTGCCTATCAGGCTCCAAGAGCAGCAGCAATAAATATCCAATTATTTTATTCTTCTTACTTGGAGGAAAGGAGTAAAAATAATTAGAATTATGATGGTGATAACTTTTAACTAATAGTGAAAAGAGGAAGAAGAGCAGTATCCGTTGTACGCGTCCCATCCACTTGGGTCTTTAGTATTCACGGCTCCCAGTCCTTGCAAATCCCAACGAGGCTTTTTCAGCCATTTCTCTGATACGGAGATGAACTCGGAAAAGGTAACCCCCTGGACCAAAGAGTGGTGACAGAACATAATAAGCTCAGGTCTGCCGACTTCAGAGTGAGGGATTTTTGTATGAGGCCAATCTCGCATCTGAGGATTCCAGGAAGAGAACACAAAGTGGGGAAGTAATTTGCTTTGCATGGCTTGACCCCCTGGTACTTAAGAAAACTCCTGGCCCTGCAGTGCCCTTCTCGCCTCTGCTAGAAATGCCTTCTGGTCAGTGGTGGGTCAGAGTTTTAGTGGCCATGAGGGCAGCGGTGTTACTGAGGCTTCCATCGTCTGATGACTTAGGGAAACAGTATAGCTTAATTTTATTAATTCATATTGATTTATATAGCTTGGCTCTTTCCACAAAAGATTTGAGGAAACTTACAACAAAAACAATACAGCTGAATATAGAATCCCGGAAATCAAATGCTGTTAGAAATATATTCCCAGAACCGTTTTTTCCCCCCCATGGCATCTTTTACTGTCCTATGTGAACAAAATGAAAATCATCATGACAGACTCTCAGCCCTGGAAGAGGCCACAGTGGGTTTCAAACAAGAGAATATAAAAAGCGCTGGAGAATGTGTTTAAAATACGGATTACCTAACCCCACTCCCAGAGATTGATTCAGGGGGTCTGCGTAAAGCCTTAAGACAGGTTCTGAATTTCCCAGGCAATTCTGTTGCAAATGAACCCTGCAAAGGAACCCTGATAAAATCCAAACCACTTAAGGGACACAGGAATCACCTTGCCAGCATTCACTTCTACGCTAAGCACAGATCTAGGCCCTGAGGGTATTAAGATAAATAAAAGGAAAATCCCTGCCCTAAAAAGCTCAGTCTAACCACAAAAACAATTAATTACACGACCAATGAGGATGTGATGCATTTAGTGGCACAAAATTCAAAAATTCTTTGAGGAATTAGGAAAGCTGTACATGTGAGCTGTCTCTGCAGGAAGCATTGGTTAAGGGTATGGGCTCTGCAGGTGAACTGTCTGAAGGTGGTATGAATCTGGGCTTTGCATTTGTGAGCTGTATCATCTTGAGCTGGAGACTTAACTTCCTGGTGACTAGACTTTCTCAGCTGGGAAGTGATAATAAGGGTAGTACCTACTGGATTGGGTTGTGGGCATCCAATGACAGAATACATTGGTAATGTGTAATATCTCAGTTTTACTTTCTGTGTTCTCTATGTGTTTTCCCACTCTGGTGCTGCAAAAAAAAAAAAAAGAAAGAAAGAAAGAAAAAAGAAAAAACTGTTTCGGGGCGCCTGGGTGGCTCAGTGGGTTAAAGCCTCTGCCTTCGGCTCAGGTCATGATCCCAGGGTCCTGGGATCGAGCCCTGCATCGGGCTCTCTGCTCCGCAGGGAACCTGCTTTCTCCTCTCTCTCTGCCTGCCTCTCTGCCTACTTGTGATTTCTCTCTGTCAAATAAATAAAATCTTTAAAAAAAAAAGAAAAAACTGTTTCAATGTTGCCAGTGCTGATAGTGTTGAATACAGCGATGGTAGTGTTGGTGACGGTGATGTGGAGGAGGTGGTGGTGTTGGAGGTGGGGGGGGTGGCGGTGGCGGTAGTGGTACACGTGAGGACGGCGACAGGCGTGGTGAGGATCATAACGGTGTGTAACCTCTCCTCAGTCTATTGGAAACAAAAATAAAGACTAAAAGAAGCTACAGCCCGAGTATAAGAAAGATCCTGATGCCTGGTTGCAGAGCAAATCCTTCATTTCCTGTTGCCTAAAAAAAGTGAAGACTGAGATTTGGGGTAAGGATTAAGAAAGATAAGGGGTTCCATTTTGGCTGACTAGTTTGAAATAAACAGGATTTCCAGCCAGAAACGTGGTTGTCTGGTTTTGGAGAAAAAATGAAGTAAGGAAGTACAGATTGGAGAATCAGTGACACACCGAGAGAAGGTCCTGGGAAGAGAACGTGCAAGGGAAATCAGTAGAGAACAGAGGGAGAGAAGAAGAGACAGGCACAGATTTAGAAGTCCATGCGATGCTAGGATGCCTCCCTCTAAAGTGAGGGATCTTTCAGGTATGGCAGTTGAGTCAATTACAAATTCAACTAATTTCTACCTTATCTGAAAAAAGGTATCAGAGGAACCATTACCTAATGCCTCACTGAAATCAAAATAGGCCGCAGACGTATTTTCATCATGATCTTTCCACCTAATAGCCTTGCAGTAAGATGAGAATGTCAGTTCAATGAGACTGCTTCTCAGCAAACCCATACAAGTCTGGTGATTCTTGCTTCCTTTTCTAATGAACACAACCTCTATTTAAATCCTTCTGTAATTTTCCCTGGTCCCTTCCACAAGGTCTGATTTGCAATTTCAAGATTCTGCCATTTTCCTCTTTCTGGACAATCAGAACACTTTCCCTCTACATGTTTCTAGCAGCTCTCTTACCCCTTGTTATATCTCAAAGACTGGAGGCTGCAGTTGCACAATTTCAGCTGAAAATCGTCTCCTCTGGCATGTAACTTGTGGCGACCTGTGACCTCTGAATTCACCCAGTGATTCTCCACATTCTCTTGAGATATCTTCACCTGTCTTCAAGTGCTGATTCCTCCTAAACCACACGTGTTCTTATCCATCCAGTTGGAATGCCTGTTTCCTTTCCAGAAATACTGGAAGCATGCTGTTCTGGGTCAGAATATTGAATTTACTGGACACCTAATTTGTGGGCTATTCATAGAAAGGCATGTCTTTATAGCCAGAATGTTCCCTCCATATGTAACTGCTTCACCTCTACCTCTGCCCTGTAGGATCTGACCACCACTCAGACCAGCCCACCTACTTCTACCCCATACCACTTCACGCTTACTGATCCATGCGAACCCTGCCACTGCTCTTGGTCACTAGAAAGACTGGTTGGGATTCTCACAACTAACCAAAGAAGAAGCCCCTCGCCAGAGCAACATAAAAAATCTACTTGATAGTCCTTAAATCTGAACAGGATTACACAGGCCACCCTGAAGATTTTGGAACTGCCCCCAAAATCATTCATTTATTGACTTCCTCTCAGGCATTAGTCACTGTGACAGCACTGGATTTACAACAGTGAGCAAAATAATACACAACCACAGCCCACATGACGATTGAAGTCCACCGAGAGAAAGATGTTAATCCAATTATCCCACAATTAAGTATAAATTCAGACTCCTTTTTTTTTTTTACAATTTATTTATTTATACTGAGAGAGACAGACATGGTCCTTAGTGGAACCTAAGGAAGCCTGGTGTGGCTTGAGCATGGAGAGAAAACAGGGGCCTCTTTGTGGATGAGGCAGGAAAGGAGAGCAGGGGCCAGGCAGGACCATGGAGGGATCCTGAGAATTCTGTTTTTTCACTTAGCATCACTGAGAAACTAGTGAAGTTTTATTATTACTATGATTACTACTCCTACTAATGCTACTGCTACCATTACTATTATAATTATGGCCATGATCAGCTCTGTATTCTGAAAACATCTTTCTGAGTTCCTGATGGAGAATGGATTAGAGGAAACAGGAGACCATAGAGTTGGAAGGGGAAGGGGGGGTGTCAGCCTGACCTAAGGCTGAGAACTGGAGGCAAGCAGTGACTGCCATCGCCAGGTGGTGGGAGAGGGCAGGGTGAGGTCTGTCCGCAAGAGGGGCCAGCCTCACCAAACAGGCAGAGCATGTTGGCAGCCTCGGTGAGCATAATCAACAAGTTTGGCTGGAACCCCTCTTTTGGGGAGCACCGGGCACAGCAGCTTCAACAGCACTGCTTGGCACAGGGCTGGGCGATGCTTCAGCGATCCAGGCAGCCTGCCGGAAGCCGTATGCCCTGCTTAATTCCTCCACAAACCTACTGCTTGCAGCCATGCAGACATATGCAACCTTAATATGGTTACAGTGTCTTAAACTCCTGAGGAAGGGGGGTGGAGGGATGTTCCTGCCCAAGCACCGCAATGGAGGGGAAAATTGTCAGAAGTGATTCTTGGCGGAGATTGGCAACATACACTGTCACTTGAACCTATCAATAGACCGGGCTGATGATGTTTTTCACTTAACACCTAGCGACAAGGCTGTCAGAAACTGGCAGGAGATCCCTGCATTCCCTGCCAAGAGAGAGGAACATGAAAATCTGTCGAAATTCATGCTTGCTAATAAATATACCCCTGGAATTCTTTTTTAAGGAACCCGGGGTTTTAGATGTCTAGGCAACATTTGGCAGGGATTCAAAAAGCTGGATGGAGCCAGGAGGTTTCTCTCCAGCTCCTTTTGGGACGGTTTCAGCTCAGTGGCAAAAGAAAGGGGTGAGACAGAGTCTTAGTAAAGAAGGAGCCCCGAAGACACTGTTATAAATTCTAGCATGGGGTCTGCTGTCCATGGACAAATGACGCACGACAGACACAGGACATTGCCGCTAGACTCCAGGGATACCCTCTAGGCCACCGGGACCAGATTTCAGATCATACCCACATCAAGAAAAGGCACGGCTCAGCAGAGGGTGCAGAGGAGAGGTGCAATAACCAGAAGCCGATGTGGTCTGGCTGCCGTGCGGTCCTTGTGCTGTTCAAGGTCTATTCCTACTAGGATCGCACTTCCCCACCCCCTTGACAAGCTACGGGCGGTCACGTGGCGTGTTCTCCGATGAACGTGATGCACATCTCACTTCCGCCTGGAAGCTTAAGAGCACAGTCTGCGCCTGCGCTTTCCTCCTACCCCGGTGACTGGCCGCAGCGGCTCTTCTAATAGCTGGGCCCCAGAGTGAGGACAGAACCCAAAGCAACCCAGTCTGACCAACGATAGAGAGGAGGCTTGAGTGGAAAGTAAAATGATATAGGGATTCCTCTAGGATAACCCAGCCTTCGTGCTCTCTGTTAGGACCCCCTTGGAACAACCGCTCCCTTCCCTAAAGCTCTTCCCTGTAATGGGAATGACTTACTGAACAGTGATGATATTCTAACCGGCCTGGGCTCTGATCTACCAACGACAGTCGGTGAGGTCCTTAAACCCCTATAACCTCAACTTCTTCATCTCTGAATTATGAATAATAATACCCTCCATCCTGTAAGATATTAAATAAAATAACATCTGGAAAGAATTAACCTTTATCATATGCCCTGCAGAAAGTAAACACAGCAGGCTTGAGATTGTTAAGCTTACCAAGCTCTGCTTGCAAAGTTGGCCCTTCACCGGTGTCAGAGAACTTGGACCTCAGGAGGGTTCCCCCCTTTCCAAAACTGATAAAGGTGCCCGCCATACCTAACCTGTTTGTACAAACAAAAGAGTTCATGCTGAACATCTACTTTACTTCTGGGAGTCTGGAATTTTGGTACATACTAGGCAGAAGGTCCCTAGGTGACCAGCCCCCAGTGAAACCCATGGGCACTGGGTCTCTAGCAGTTTTCCATGGTAGACAGCACTTCACACATGTCGTCAAAACGTATTGTTGGGAGAATCAAGCACATCACGTGTCACTCCACTGGGAGAGGACTCTTGGAAGCCTGTGTCTGTTTTCCTCCAGACTTCTCCCCATGCACTTTTCCCTTTGCTGGTTTTGCTGTGTATCCTTCCACGATACTAAGTCTCAGCCATGAGTCCAACTATATCCTGAGTCCTCTGAGTCCTCCATGTGAATCCCCAAACTTAGGAGTGCTCTAGGGAGTTTATAAGTATGGTTTACTCCAAATTAATAATAAGTACAAAAAGATAAGTTTACAGTAAGTATTGTTAATATTAAAAATAAGACAAGGGGAGATGCACAGCAAGAAATGAAAGCAGCTAATTCATAGGTAACCACATAATGAAAGACCAGGAGACTGACTTCTCGCATGGCCTTCTTTTCACCTGTATCTGTCTCTCTTTTGTATGTTTCTTTTAAAGATTCCTGTGGTTGGATTTAAGGCCTACCTAAATATTCCAGGATAATCTCACCTCAAGATCCTTAATTTGATTACATCTGCAAAGATTCTTTATCCAAACAAGGTCACATTTACAAGTTCTGGGGCTGAGGATGTAGACATATCTTTCAGGGGCCACCATTCAGCCCACTACAAACAGCAATAGTTAGTTCCAAGCATTGCTGGCCAGTCACTTAACCTTTCAGCACATCACAAAATTGCTCTGAAGCCCAAGTGAGGCAGTGCACAAAAAATGTTCAGCATGTGGTCTAGCATAGAGGAAGAGCCCAGTAAATGCCAGTTACTGTCATTGCCCATCATCACACAGTTGTTGAGAAAACAAACTAGAACTTGAACCAGGCACATATACCCACTATTCGGTCTTCGTTGAGAAGGGGGCTTGGAGAAATCTCTGTAGACCCAGTGATCGCCCACCACCAATTCGCAATCATTCTAACTGGGACCCTTTTTTATACTCTTTTGGTCCAGAGCTTGTGAAGGGGCTGAACTCCCCCCAAGTCCCTTTTTGAGGCCCTCGAAGAATAATTCTGGAGAATCTTGGCTCTTCTGTTTCACCAGCTCAAAAACCCCGACAGTAATTACAGCTGCCACACTAGAGTGCTTTGAGGGTTATCGAGTTAATGACTATAAAGTCTGTGGAGCTCTTCAGAGGAAAGAAGCCATAAAAATCAGATAAATAAAACAGTCAATCAGCACATGTTTATTGTGTCCACAGGGTGCATAGCACTGTACTCAGAAATAAAGATTAAAGGCGAGAAAAGGAAAGGAAAAGAAGGGGGAAAGTTGGTTCAACCAAAGTCTTTCCAGGCTAGAGTACAAGGCCAGCTATAAAGTAAAGAGCTAGAACCCTCCAAGGCTTTAAAAAATGAAGGAGGTGTCTACAAATCAGTAGGAAAAAGATAAAGAACTCGAGTGGAAAAAAAAAGTGAACAAAGCATTCAAGGAAGCAGTTTACAGAAAAATAAATTCAGCTAGCCAGTAAGCAATGAAGAGATGCTTAGCTGAGCTCATAATTAATCAAAACAAGAACAAGATAGCATTTTTTTAAGATTTTATTTATTTGACACAGAAAGAGGGAGATCACAAGTAGGCAGAAAGGCAGGCAGAGAGAGGGGGGAAGCAGGCTTCCTGCTGAGCAGAGAGCCCAATGCGGGGCTCGATCCCAGGACCCTGGGATCATGACCTGAGCCGAAGGCAGAGGCTTAACCCACTGAGCCACCCAGGAGCCCCAAGATAGCATTTTTCACTTATCATACAGGCAATGTTTGTTTCCTGATACACAGAACTGGCAAATTGTGAAGAAACAGGTGTTCTCCATCTACTTTGGGGGACAATATGAATGGGAGCCAACTGGAGAGCAAGGAACTAAACGCTATCCCCCTGTGGACACTAGGGAGGGTATGGGCTATGGTGAATGCTGTGAGGTATGTAAGCCTGATGATTCACAGACCTATACCCTTGGGCTAATAAGAGATTCTATGTTAATTTAAAAATAGATAAATAAATAGAAAGAAAGAAACTAGAGCAGAATGGTATGCATAATATGACCCTTTTGTGAATGAGAATATTGGGGACGTCACATTCAAGGATGACCCTCGGGATGCGCCGTGAACACACCTGGATCTGCTCTCCTGCCCCTGCTGTGACCAAAGGCCTGCCCTACCAGTGAGGACAGATGGGAGCTTTTTGTTTTCCTTGTGAAAACCAAACTCCAGCCAAACTCATTACAAAGAAGAAGATAGTGTATTAAGATCTTGAACTTGGAGCCAGGCTACCCAGGTTCAAATTCCAGCTCTGGTGCTGCTTACAAGCTGTGTGACTCTGAGCAAATCACTTCACCTCTCTGTTCCTTAGTTTTCTCTAGAATAGCAACAATATCAGTACCTACATCATCGAGTCATCATGAGAAATAAACGTGTCGCTCTCTGAGGAGTGCTTCAACAATGCTTGGCAGAAAGCCACTCCCTCTGTAGGTGTTATAAAGCACGTAAATAAGGCTCAGACCCCGAGTGCCTCATCTCCTGAATCCCAGTGTGACCTTCTGTTAGCGTGGCCCCAAATACCCAAAGGGAAAAGAAGAAAGAAAAAGAAAGGTGTTTTTTATGTATTCAGTGGGCCACGCCACAGGATGAAGTCATTTTGAAAAGGATAATTAGACCTCCAATTGGTTTTCATTTGATTCCATTTTCTTGCCTGCAGTTGACAAGCAGGGAGATTGTGTTACTTCCACAGTCACTAACAGCAGAGCCGTCCGGTTCCTCCTTTTCTATAGCAAACTCATGAAAGAGAGAAGCCTGCTGGTGCAAACTGCTTTGATGGGAGGAAGCATCTAAAATTCATTTTAATTTCAATTTGTGTGAAGCTTTTGTATCAAATTACAGATCTGGGGCATGATGCGGCTCAGTGAAGAATCCCATTTTCCATCAGTTTGGATGCTTTCGTTGTGCCGTCAAGGGGTAAAATAATTAAGGCTGAAATCCTATCTCCACTGGAAACTAGCTACTGGTGTCCCACATCCTGTGTTGATCAAGTCAGGTGACAGACCAGCAATTAGTATTCAAGGACCAGCACTGCCTCCTCGGAGGTCCCGGATGAGCCAAAAATTCTCCTGTGAGTCAATTAGTTCAAGGGGCTTCTCACTCAGATGCGATGGTGCCAGTGGCCTGATGCAAACTGCGAGACCAGCAGTCAACTAGGGCAAGCCAAGGTTGTTTGGATAAACTAAAACAGAAGCCGGAAAATTTCAGTAAAACAGCTGAAATCTGCAAAGCCACCAAGTCACGGTTACTGGGCAGCTGAATTCGCTTCGCTGCTTCTATGAAAGTCAGACTGAGCCTGCATTTGGAGGCCAAAGCAATCAGGCTAGGAAAGCCACCATTGATTACATTTGTTTTCATTTCTCAGGTCCGGCATATCATGTGGTCTCACTGGAGTATACAAGTTCTGTTCACTATAAGGGTCTCTACTACCAGGATCGTGCACCCCTGCCCAGCTGCTGTGTTGGCTGATAACAGGTCACAGGTGCCTCCCTTCTCAGAGAAAAGCTTTGCTGACAGGAGTCATGTCATCTAGAAGGAGACGTCCTGCCGCGCCCCACCTCAACATCCTCACCAACCCAGGGGCTGCCAATGACTGCCTGGAACCAGAATCAAAGGGCAGCATCCTTGCCTCAAGAGAGAATAATTCTGCTGTGTAACTTCCGTGCAAGGCCATTGCCATGGGGCCACACCCTTGCCTGTCAATCTTTTTCATCTTGTCCTCCTCAGTCTCCTACAGGCATCGCCTGAGAGCATTCTCTCAACAGATCATGTATACCCAAACCCCTGACTCAGGCTCTGCTTCTAGGGAACCCAACTATATTCATTTCCTATCACTGCTCTAATAAATTAACACACAGTTAGCAGCTTAAGCAATGCAAATTTATTATCTTATGGTTCTGGAGGGCAGAAATCTGACCCAGATCTCACTGAGCTCAATCAAGATATTGGTAGGGCTGTGTTACTTCTGCAGACTCTCAAAGACAACCCATTCCTTGCCTTTTCCAATGTCTGTTAGTCATCTACATTTCTCAGCTCATGGCCCTGCATCACTGCAAACTTTCTTTCCATTGTCACATCACCTTCTCTGACTGTGACCCCTACTGCATCCCTCTTATAATGACTCCTATAAATACATTGGTCCCAGATGGATAATCCAGGATAATCTCCTCATGTCAAGACCCTTCACTTAATTATATCTGCAAAGTCCTCTTTCCCATGTCAGGTAACATACTTGCTGATTCTGGGGATTAGGACAGGGACATCTTTGGAGCCATTATTCTGCCTCCTACATTGACCTAAAAGAATTGATATAAGGAGCAGTCTTAAGAACCAAACTCAAAGGAAGAATTCTGGAGTCGGGTCACTGATTGGTTGCCTAGCAATAAGAAGCCTATCACTGGTGAGATGAAGCATCAGCTGTCCATGGCACAGGGGCACAAATGCTAAGACTTTCACCTAGGACAGGCTATAAGTGGAAAGGATGCACTGGCTTGTGCGACATTACTAGTGCTGGAGAGGAGGAATCAGAGATACAGTAATTATCAGCATTGTGAATTTAGGTGGCTGTTGCTAAATACCACAAATGCACTGGAGAGAGAAAAAATGACAGCTTCGGGGCAGTCATTCAACAATTTAGAGCAAATTGTGTCAGAGAGCCTCCTTGGCAGTATGTAACGAAACCCAGATCTTCTTCAGCATGAAAAGAAAGCTGAAGAAAGGACACAACATGTAACTGTGAAGAACTCAGAGAAGGTTGGATTCCTACACCAAAATCAGGAGCCTGATGGGAAGGAGTAGGATGCCAGTACTTGGGCTGGGGATACCTGGGAAGATGCACTTGATTACCTTTGACCCTATGATCCCACTGAGCTTTCTGGGCTTCCTGAAGTGTCCTCCTCCCTCTTGTAGGAAGACAGTCCCCTTCCCTTGTCTGATGAAGAAGCAAAACCTCAAAGGGGGTAGGTGCCTAACAAAACAATGTTCCCACCTCTTCTGCTAGCTACCAGACCAGCACCATGAGTCGACCCTCAGCCTAACCTGATGAGCAAGGTCTGGGTCGGCTAGAGAAAATGGAATAGCATTTTATAGGAGCCACAGGACCTTAGGAAGCATGGGTAGGCAAAAACCAGGGTAGTATGACTAAGATGCTTGGTGAAGAGGGGCAGTACATGAAGCACTACAGATAAAAAAGAGTTTATCTAGGACGTCTGGGGGGTTCAGTCGGTTAAGCATCTGCCTTTGGCTCAGGTCATGATCTCAGGGTCCTGGGACTGAGTCCCACATTGGGATCCTTGCTCAGTAGGGAGCCTGCTTCTCCCTCTACCTGCCGCTCCTCCTATTTGTGTGCGCTCACTCTCTGTCTCTCTGTCTCTCTGTCTCTCTCTACCTGACAAATAAGTAAATAAAATCTCTTTTAGAAAATAAAATAAAAAGTAAAACCAGTGACATTTAAAAAAAAAATTTATTTGATGGAGAGCCCTCCAGTAACATGGGCTTTAACTCCTAGCTTTGTCCTGAAAGATGAGTCTTATTATCTGCAGCAGGGATGGCTGCTGGGAACTTGGACTTAAGCCCCTCGGGATGGGATGCAAAGAAGGGGGTAGTGAGTAGCCATTTAATTAGAGCCAACTGTTGGCAGTTCCTTTGAGATTTGGAAATCACTGCTAAGGTATCTGGAAAAAGAAATCTAAACTCATATTCCAGGAAGCCCCCATTCTTCATGGGATCGAAGGAGAAGGAGCATCTACTTGCTGGAACTACACAGATGCCACCTTTAACCATGGGTAATCCGTGCTAATCCACGTGAGGGGGAAAAGGGGCAAATATAGCAGGATTGAGGACTGCTCTCCTTAGAGAGCCCTGCTTTCAAAGTTGGCCCTTTGCTGGCATCATCACACTTGGATTTGGAGAAGGTTCCCACCATTCCCAGAATTGAGAAGAGGGCTCACTGTGCCTAAACTGTGAAAACGATACAGGTTATGATGAACACCCATTTTCCTTCGGCAAGTCTGGAACTCGGGCATGTGCCAGGCAGAGGGTTGCCTATGGGACGACCCCCAGTAAAAACCCTGGGCACTGAGTCTCTGACGAACTTCCCTGGTAGAGAAGAGTTCACATGTCCCAGCTCATTGCTGAGGGGATTAAGGATATGCTGTGTGCCTCCACTGGGGAGGGCTCTGGGAAGCTTGTGCCTGGTTTCCTCTGGTCTTCACCCCATGAACCTTCCCCTAAGCTGACTTTGCTTTGTGACTTTTGCTGTAATATATTATAACCATCAGTATAACTATATGCTGAGTTCATGAATCCTCCTAGCAAATCACCAAGCCTGGGAGTGGTCTTGAGGACTTCCAACACATACCATGACAAACAGATACATGTAGTTTTCTTCACTGGTATTTATCTGAGCCCTCCTGAGGGCAAGAAGTTTAGTGGATCCTGATGAAAATGTCCTCTTAACCTAAGACTTGTTTCCTTCCCCTCTTTTGGGGGGGATTTTGCTTCCCTTTCAATAAAATGTTGATATATTCAATCTTATTTAATGTATGAAGAGCTTGGTTTCATAGTTAGAAGTATATGCCTTCACCTTATGAAAGAATTTTTCAGAACTTCTACAGCCTCCTTTCCCACTCTCAAAGTATCAATAGTCTTTTTTATCCCACTGTCCCCAAGGATCTCCAAAATATTTGAATTTTTTTAAAAGATTTGATTTATTTATTTGAGAAAGACAGAGAGAGTTAGTGAGAGAGAGCATGAGAGGAGAGAGGAGACAGGATCAGAGGGAGAAGCAGACTCCCCGCTAAATAGGGAGCCCGATGTGGGACTCGATCCTGGGACTCCAGGATCATGACCTGAGCCAAAGGCAGTCACTTAACCAAATAAGCCACACAGATGCCCCCAAATATCTGAATTTTTAATGTCCTTTCCCCTAATCACAATTATCAAACTACTTCTTGCACCGTAAGTGGGACCAAAATCCGACTGTACAGATCCCATATCGCAGCAGTAGGGGAGTAGAGGAGAAGACTAGGAACGGTGCTATGGGAGGACAGCAGGGCATCTCCATCACACCAGGGAGTACGTACGGCTTCCTGAGCCTCTCAGGCAATCTTAAAGAAAGACTAACAATTATCATAATTGACCAAATCTTAAGGAAAGACTAAGAATTATCAATGGTGGAAAAGCGGTCAAAGAGAACTATTTGATTGAGAAAGGACAGAAGTAAGAAATGACTTGGCTCATTCCAGGAACCTGCAAAAGGAGCTCAAATCCTTGAATGAAAAGATAGGAGACGGCCTAGTTATATGCGAAAAGTCACTCTAGCAATAAGGGTCCCTACGAAAGCGAGCTGCACATGCTTAGCTGAAACTCACAGATCATCTCGCCAAATGGCCCTCAGGCTGCTACCGGTTGATGACTTTGGTCAGAAAGTTATTTTTAATTCTTCTATTCTGTATGCCTCCTCCTAGGCAACTTCTCTTCTAGTTTCCTCTGCTGCTTCCATTTCTTGAACAAATTCCTCAGCCTTCTGTTCTCCGGTTCTCAAAACTCCTGTTCTCTGGTCCAGTGTCATTAGGCACAAGATGACGGTGCCACAGTCTGATATTCTTCAGCCTGTATTCTGTTCCAGCCCCGGGGGCTCTTACTTCATCCTATCCTCTGTCAGATAACCTGCCACAGGGACAGGGGATATCAGGTATTGGGTCCTGGGAAGGGTCATGGCAGGAAACAGATGGCATCCTGAAGAGGACGAGGGAGGACTCTTTATAAAGTTGTGGGCCAGCTGAAGAAAACCCACAAGGAACAAAGACCCCAGAGATTAAAAAAAAAAAAAAAAATGTGGGAAGCTGATACCACCACAACAAATGGAAGAAGGATGACCAGAACTCAACAAAATCTCTAGCTTTGGGAAAGGGTCACTCGACAGGAGCTATGGGCCACCACAGAGAAGCACAACCACTACTGACGTGTGTCCCATCAGGATGTGAATTAGGAATTCAGATGTGCTCAACTCCCTTTTTCCTTCCTTCCCTCCGATCTCCTGCTAATGCCTACCACTGGCCAAAGCCAACAAGAAACCAGAGAGCAAGGGAACTCACTGATGGGTGGGAAAGAGCAAGTGCAAGAGGCGCAACATAATGGCTAAGTACAAACCAAGAGACAAACACAGAAATAGAAACCACGGTACATTCCGGAGGCTTTTATTCATATGAGATGGACAACAGAGTTCAATATGCCAAAAGGGGTTAAGAAGTTACTTAGAAATGCAACTTTGTGTTTCAGTATCACACAACTGAGTAAGCAGCCAGCTGTCAACACACTCAGGTGTTTGAAGTGACCCTGCCCCCCCTGTAGCCTGAGAAAAGACATCGGTTTAGAACAAAATGGGAGCATTTCAGGATGTAGCTAGGCTCTTCAGTACCTCTCTAGGGTAGCAGATACAAAAGAGATTTTGAGGGCTGTGTGCCTCCTACCCCAGTGATGCTGGCACCTTCTAGTAACCCTGTGTGTCATAGATCGATTTCACCTTTCAGCAGTTACCAGGTCTCAGTTGTGATGAACCCAGCTGAGACTTTGTTTGTTCCTGTCTTACTTCTCAGTCACCCTGGGGCCTCGTTTCAAAAAGAGCTATCTGTGATCAATTTCACATTTCCATTCAAAGGGCATTAATCCTAATGAACACCATTTATTTTTTTTAAGATTTTTAAAAATTTATTTATTTGGCAGACAGAGATTACAAGTAGGCAGAGAGGTAGGCAGAGAGAGAGAGGAGTAAGCAGGCTCCCCACTGAGCAGAGAGCCCGATGCGGGGCTTGATCCTAGGACCCGGGGATCGTGACCTGAGCTGAAGGCAGAGGCTTTCACCCACTGAGCCACCCAGGCACCCTGGAACACCACTTATTCTGGCTTCTCCCTGGCAAGCAGTAGGAAAGCCCTACATGAAATGAAGAGTCTGATGTTTGGGTAACTTCCCACTCAGATACGCTACCTTAGAGTTCCACTGTACCTGAAATCACCAGTCCCCCACCAAAGGGATTAGAGGTGGCTATAGACTAACGGGATGGTCACAAGCACACTGAAAGGGGGAAAGGCTGGGAGAATGTGTCCCTGCTCTTTCCAGGTGGCAATGATGTCTGTCTGCACAAGAGAGCAGAAAAGTGCCCACAGAGATTGTTTTCACTTTCCTTTTGTTGGTAAAACTCTTGTTCAGTTCAACAGACAATAGGTGGCTTCGTAGCTTTGTCATTAGGTAAATTCCTGCAGCCAGAAGAAAAATTTTCTTTCAATTAATGGTTCCCTGAGTGAGGAAATGAGCTCGTTTCTTGATGCATAATGCCATCCTCCTTAGGTGCTCTAAGGGAGGCAAGGCGGCCAGTTGGTTAAGGGTTCCAGTTCTAAACTCAGAACCGTCCTGGGCTTCAATCCCAACTCTACCACTTTCCTTCCAGCTGTGCAATCTTAGGAGAACCACATAACTTCTCTGGACCTCAGTTTTCTTGCCTCTAATTTCTTACCTGTAAAAGGTAACTATGGCTCTTCCCCACTGATTGGTAAGAAGATTAAAAAAAAAAAAAAAAAGACACAGATCAGCAAAGCCTTGAAAATGTCGAACATAAAATTACCATATGAGTCAGACATTCTACTTCTGCACAAAAGAATTAAAAACAAATGCTCAGATACTCACACATGAATGCTGACAGTGGCACCATTCACGATAACCGACGGGTGGACACAGCCCAGAAGGCCATCGGTGGATCATATGGTGAATGAATAAACAAAATGTGGCGCATCCATTCAATGGAATATCATTCAGCCATCAAAAGGAACGATGTACTGATGTGCATATGGTCACCCTTAATACCATTATACTGAGTACAAAAAGCCAGGCACCAGAGGCACCATGTCTATCGTATGATTCCATTTAGATGAGATATTTAGGATCGATAAATCGGACAGAGAAAAATCCAGGATGAATAGAAACAGAAAGCAGGCTAGTGGGGTCAAGAGAGGAGGAAAGGAGAGGGAGTGACTGCTGAATGGTTATGGGTTTTCCTTTTAGGATGATGAAAACATCTTGGAACTAGAGAGAGGTGCTGGCTAGTACTTTGTGAATATACTAAATGCCACAGAATTTTACATTTCAAAATGACTAATTTTAAGTTATGTGAATTTCACCTCAATTTTTTTAAAAAGCTCAGCATAGTGTGAGGAACATAAAAAGTAGTAGTAAATGGTCACTGTTACGACACTATGTATATAACTGAAATCACCTTCTAAGTTAAATTCAAAGATTCTCCATCAGCTACAGGATCAAGACTCTTCCCTGGGAAGCCAAGCCCCTCTATGGCCTTCCCCAAATCACATCTCTAACACTATCTCCCTGTATCTCCTGGTACAAGTCATTTGGGGGAAAATGCAAACAAAATTTCCCACTCTACTTTGCAGCTTTCAAGGCCATTGTGAACAACAGCAATGCTCCTGGTCTTTGTGAATTTCAGGTAATGGAAATGCACACATTCTCCACAACAGTATTACCTGAACCTCTGCTAACACTACTATCTCTGGCCTTCCTTCTCTCTCACCCCCTCCCCACCCAGCAAGGTCTGTCTACCCTGAAGGCCCAGCTAATTCACAATATATCTCTTGTGACCCCTCCAGCCTGCAAGGCCTCTTCTTCCTCCAGAATCCCTCTGCATGTCCATATGATATCACCCGGGTGATACTCACCCCACACTGGCTTGTAGTTTTTTCTATTCTTTATTTTCATATGCTTTCTACAAGAGACCCATTTGGGAACCTAAAGATACATCCAGACTGAAAAGTGAAGGGATGGAGAAGCATCTTTCAATGTAATGGGCCTCAAAAGAAAGCTGGGGTAGCGATTCTCATATCAGATAAATTAGTTTTTAAACTAAAGACTGTAGTCAGTGATAAAGAAGGACACTACATCATTCTTAAAGGGTCTATCCACCAAGAAGATCTAACAATTGTAAATATTTACCCCCAGTATGGTAGCACCCAACTACATAAGACAACTGTTAATCAAGTTAAAGATTTTATTTATTCATTTATTTGAGACAGAGACAGAGATAGAGACAGAGACAGAGAGAGGGAGTGGGGAGAGGGGCCGAGGGGGAGGGAGAAGCAGACTCCTGGCTGAGCTGGGAGCCCCACAGGGGGCTCCATCCTAGTGATGAAAGAACAGAAGGCAAGCTGAGGACAAAGCAGAAGCGGACACCCCACAACCCTCCCCATGGGATATATATGACATTTCTCATGCACTCCTGGCTGCCCTAAAGCTAAGAAAAGGAAAAAACAAATAGTTAACTTATAGAAATCACAATCCTATAAGACTGAATCTCCCTCCGTTTACAAAATGCCATAGCAATCTATAAGAACAAAGCATTTCTATCAATAACCTAGCTTCTAGAAGGAAATGTAGACACAATGAAATGTCCTTATAACCCGCAGCCCACTGACAGATACTGGAAGCGGGCAGAGTGTCATGTTCCTCCAGGAAGCTCCCAGTGATCTTACTGTTAACGCCTTACTAGAAGGAAAAAACAACCTTAACCTGACAATGGCAACACCTCCAGTATCCTGCGACTCTACTTTAATACACAAAAATCCCTTTGAAACCTCACTTTTCTTTACCTCCCCCAATTCCCACGTATGTAATCTGCCGCACCTCACAAACCTGGGGCAGCAGCTCTTTCTGCCCACAGGTCCTCTCCCCACGCTTTAATAAAACCACCATTTTGCACCAAAGATGTCTCAAGAATTCTTTCTTGGCCCTCGGCTCTGGACCTCACCCCACTGTACCTCATCTATAGTCCAAAACCCCATCACTAGGACCCTGAGATTGTGACCTGTGCCAGAGGCAGATGCTTAACCAACTGAGCCACCCAGGCGCCCTTTCTGTTCTTCATTTTTAAATGGGTTTACTTTTATCTTCCAACTGTATTGAACACCAGAAGGGGAAGATTCAAATGCCTCCAGAAGCCAAAGACCCAGGGATTATGGTAAACTGGGGAGGGCTCTCTCTTCTGAAAGGCCCAGTGTCCCCAGGTTTACTGTTTTTCCAGGAAAGCCAGGATTCTGGACATGTACTTAGAGGATTTTAGTCTTCCAATGCTAGTAACCACCTCTCAAAAAAGCACATAGTTAGAGGACACATTTTGTTGAATGTATGGGCAGTCTTGGTCAGGCAAAAGTGACGGTCAGAAAAACCACTGTGCAGGGCCATCTTGGCCCCCACACAAGTTTGAATGAATTTTAAAGTGTCTGGAGGTCTCTGACTTTGTGTTCCAGGACAACTTTCTATCAGCAACAGTGACTGATAGAAAGGGGTCTGATTTTTCCATAAAAGGCCCAATACTCTGCTTTAATCCTCAGTCCAGAGAAAGAGATTTCAGACTGTGTCTCTGAAAAAAAGTGCAAAATCATGCTTAGGTTAAAGGTTATGATGACTCACTTGGATCATTTCATCATGTATTTGGGCAATTACTTTGCAATACGCTGTGATGGGCTTGGGAGGGACAACAAGGGACAAGACACACCATCCTATCCTCAGAAGTCTACAAATGAGATATGGAAGAACAGGGGTAGAGCACACACAAAAGAGGAAATACAAATAGTGAACAAATAGGAAAAAGATGTTCATCATTACCAGTGTTCAGGGACTTGCAAATTAAAATCACTTCGCATGGGCAAAAATTAAGAAGTTTGCTAATGTCATTGATGTGGGGAAATGGTTGTCTCAAAACTGCAGTGGGAGTATAATTTTGTACAGGAGCTTTCCAGGGCAACTTGCCAGGATCTATTAACATTTAAATGTGCATCCCCAGTGACTCAGCCGTTTCGCTTTTCACAGCCACCCTGGAGAAACACAGGGTCCACAGCGAGACATGTTCAAGGATGTTCACTGGAACACTGTTGGCAATAGCAAAAAACTCAGATGTCCTAGATGTGCATCAGCAGGGGACCGTCGGAGCGAGCTGCTATATGTGGTCATATCATGAAATGCCACCTAGTACATAAACTACAAGGTAAATCTGGACATCCTAATATGGAGGGGTCTCTAAGACATGGTGCTGAAGGAAACACACACACCTAACAATGCTACCCATGGTCTGTGAAGCTTTGGGTGAAGACACATACGAAAAGGTTTAGAAGGATCTGTACTAAGAAGATTGATGGGTTCTCATATGGAAGAATTCCCTGGGGGCTGCTGACAATGGTCAAGACCATTTGGCACATGTTTATAATGTTTAATTTTTTTAAATGTTCATGAACTACCTGTGTGGTTGAAAAAAAGACTTAAGTGGTTACTTACTCTGTCACAAGCCCAAAACTCTCATGGTTCCCCAAAATCATTATTTTTTGAAAAGATTTTATTTATCTGTCAGAGAGAGAGAGGAAACATGCACAAGCAGGGGAAGCAGCAGGAAGAGGGAGAAGTAGACTCCCTGCCAAGCAAGGAACCTGATACGGAACTTGATCCCAGGACTCTGGGATCACAACTCAAGCAGAAGGCAGACACCCAACCAACTGAGCGACCCAGACTTCCCTCCCCGCAACGAACATTATTTGTCCTTTTTATTGGTGATTATAGTACAGTGCCTCTCTAACAATTTACTACATAATAACCTTGAACTTCCCCAAGTTTTGGAATTTGTGTATGAGATCTGCTTTTCCCCATTTATAAATGTATTTTCCTTTCAGGAAAAAAAAATGGAAAATGGGAAAAAAAGGAAGTGGAAGCAAGTCTGTCAAAGAAGCAAAGCCTGAGGCAGCCTTTCTAACAGGGACCAACCAGCCTCAGCTTCACCCGTCTTCCGGAGGCTGCAGTGGCCAAGGCTCGCTCGCTCTCTGGTGTTCTGTGAGCAACACATCTCAGGGTTTGGACCTCAGGTAGCAGGAGTGGGGCTCTGGGCAGTGTTACTCCTGGCTGTGCGGTCTCTAGACCTCTATCCCCAGCCATCCTGGAGACGCTGCTGCCCAGCACCATTTTGATATTTTATCTTCTGCTGAATTCATCATGATTGGTTTCTATTATTTGCATCTGAGGACCCCTACTGATCCCATGATCTTGGGAAAGTTACCTAATTTCTTCTGTCTCTTCATTTATAAAAATGAGGAAAATGGCATCTGTCTCATAAGGCTGTAAGAAAATAAAATATAGGCCGGGGCACCTGGGTGGCTCAGTTGTTAAGCAACTGCTTGGGCTCAGGTCATGATCCCAGGGTCCTGGGATGGAGCCCCATATCAGGCTCCCTGCGCTGTGGGAAGCCTGCTTCTCCCTCTCCCATTCTTCCTACTTGTGTTCTCTGTCCCACTGCCTCTCTCCCTGTCAAATAAATAAATAAAATCTTTTTTAAAAAGTATACACACACACACACATATATATGCCATATATTTCAAATATACATTGCATGGATGAAGTATATTTTTAAATGCATATATATATTAATATATCCTTGAACATATTTTATGCACGTATGTGAACCTATGAATATTACAAATCTACATGTAAAATCTACATTAAGGTAAAAAATATGAAAATACCTGACTGTATACCTTTCTTCTCAGCTTAGGGACAATGAGGTATGATGGGTTCTTAGAATTTATAGTAGCTAAATTGCAGTGGGTTTTCACTCCTGACATCTCACAGGTAAATGGAAAGGCAAATGATGTACAGCTTTTCAAGGAGGCAGGAAAAAATAAATAAAAAGATGGCATTTGTAGACCTAAGCTTGAGTACAAATAATCACCCCAAATCTCCCCCAGCTCACTTATTTTGTGCATAATCTGCAGTGACCTTTTCGCTGAAGGCCAATTTTCTGATACCAAATAATTTCCAACCACAGGCCAGCTGGCTTGATGGCACTTACAGAACTCACCCATTCTAATATCAGTCACGATAAACATCATTAGGATTGAATATTTTCTGCAAAATGACTCTCGAGCCCTAGAGCGAAGTCCGCAGCCAAAACAGGTGACATCAAGATTAACGACTTTGTTGGGTGCCCACGCAGCATTCCCGTCAGCCCAGGTAATCAAGAGGCGGAGGGTGTGATGGTTTGGAAGGGCTTCAGGGACCCTGGTGTGCGAATTAGTCTGAGCATCAGACCCTCTAGAGCCACAAATCCATGCTCCCATCCACTCACAGGGAGTACATAACCCCACGGCAGTCCTGTAGCTCCTCCACCGGTTGGGGAAAAGTGAGGCTGGGAACGTCCCCAACTCTCTGCTCTGTGGGAGCCTTCAGAACGATCGGTCGTGGCAAGCAGAGACAGAAACAGAACTGAGCTTAACATGAGTGTGTCTTCCCCTGCTTCTGCCTGGACGTCTGCAGAACAGACCCAGGACTTCCTTGCAAATTACCACTCTTTTCCTCTGAGGACGTCGGGCGTCCCCCAGGACGTTCCTTCACACGGCCAAATGGCAGGAAAGGAGAGGCAGAGAGTACAAACCCGGAACGCAAGCCGGGGAAAGGCAGCAGCGAACTTCAGCCTGAATCTAAAGCCATCCTCTGCAATGGTCTTAAAATAGTGCTTGATCCAAAGGAACCACAGCTACTCTTCCTCCTTTCATTCGGGAGCTGATGAGCACATTTAAAGATGAAGGGTTCCCTCAGTCCTGTCTCTTCCTCCTCCTCCTACATACCTTACGTCCCTCCTTCCTTCCTCCATTCATACCTTAGTCATTTCTTCGGGAAAAGAGTTATAGATACACTGTCCTCCTAGCCCAGGTTCCCCATTTCTTTGAGTATGTACCCCTGCTCTTTGCTGTGCAAAATTCCATGTGGTTTACATGGAGCTAAAATGACTCTTCAGAGAACTCCCCACCCCCCATGCCAACACACATATACACACCTTACTGCCATTATAGGGGTGAACACTCAGAAGTGACCGGTTCTGGAGTGACCATACAGGCTAAGTCAGGCCAATCAGTTTTCTCTGATATATAAACACCAGGAGGTCTCTCTCTTGTTCTAAAACTATGAGCCATAAGAATTATGTAATCTTGGGGCACCTGGGTGGCTCAGTGGGTTAAGCCTCTGCCTTCGGCTAAGGTCATGATTTCAGGGTCCTGGGATCAGGTCTCGAATCGGGCTCTCTGCTCAGCAGGGAGCCTGCTTCCCCCTCTCTCTCTGCCTGCCTCTCTGCCTACATGTGATCTCCGTCTGTCAAATAAATAAATAAAATCTTAAAAAAAAATAAAAAGAAGAATGTAATCTTGAACTCTTTCTGATTATTTCCCACAAAAATATGAAAGAAGCTCTCTGCCTTAGGAGAGAATGACATGAACGTCCAAAAAGGGGAGAGATAAGGGGATAAACAGGAATGGACATTGAGCCCTCATGTTATCAAATGGGCCATTAAAGGAATGCTGACTAATAAAATAGGAAAATTCAAATCAAATAAGTCCATTTACTTGTAAGATGGGGCTTGGGATTAGAAATAGTGAAAGAGTAAAAGGCAAATTGACCCCGTAGGCTAAAAACAAGGGATTGGGCCGTATTGTGAATCTGACATTCGTGCGGTGCCTGCTGAGTGCCCCATCTAAGCTAGGGGCTTTCCAAAACCTTTTGTGTCAGGAGGTAGGAATTCCTTGTAACTCACACCAATTTATTGAACAAGTAAAGTGCCCCGCTAAGACCCTGATATGGGGAGGTACTTAAATGTCTTATTGAATGGCTGTGGTCTGATAAATTCGGGAGACAGGGCGACTATAATCTCCCTTGATCTTAACTCTCGGCTTCTATTAACTCAGCTTGGGCACAGAGTCTTTTCTCCGCCATGTCACAGAATCAGCTCTAATTGACTGTGGGCTGTTGTTAAGCTGGGGCTCTGCTATCTCATACCTCCGCAAATTACTCTTCAAGGTCCATTCCCGGCTGTAAATTTATTCCTATTCAAATTCATCTTCTAGTCTCAGCCCATCATCTTGGTCTGTCAACACGATGTGGAATTCTTACTCTATCATCCAATGTGTAAGCCCTTTCCCTCCAGCTTTGAATCATTTGGAAATTTAACAGGTTTGCCCACTATGACTGATTCTCAGCCATTGATAAATTCTAACAAGATAAGGAAAGGAGAGCCCTGCAATGTACTGGCAGAGAAACTTCCCTTTTGCCCTCTGAAAAAATAAAATTGGCATTAGTAGAAAATCTTCATATACGGTTAAACGTTCAATTGTAAATCAACCTGTTAGCTCATCCAACCCCCCTTCCACCCTGTTGACTACAGGACTTTTATAAAATATTATGCCAGCTGCCTTACTGGGCATCACACAATTTATAACAGTACAATAATCTGATCATAAAAGAAATTAGAGTTGGTTCAACATGACCAGTTCTTGGTGAACCCATTCTGCCTCCCAACAATCCCAGCTTCCTTTTCGACCGCCTCATGAGCTATCCGTTGAGTAATTCCGTCTGACATTGCGCCATCTACTAGTGTCAAACCCACCGGCCGGTGGCATCTACAACTTACCTCCTCCTTTGAAAACCTCAAAATCTGTCTGTAGCTTGTCTTCAATCACACGTCATTTTCCTACTCCACAAACAAACATTTAAAGAACACCAACCATGTCACTATGTAAGGCCTTTGGTATCTAGAAAAAAGTAATCAAACCCAGTTGCTGTTCTTATGGAATTAGAATGAAGAGTCCTAACAACTGTGTTTCAGTCAAAGAAGCATCACACAGGAGAATCACTGGTGCGGTTCACCAGTCTTATCTTTGTGGTGAAGAAGAGATCTGAGTTACTAACTTTCACCGCATCTTCCTGTACCCCCCTTGCCTTGCCCTCACCTCCCCTACCCCATTCCTATCCACCAAGGAATTTCTCCCTCTTCTCTGACAGTTTTAAGAAAAATAATGAGACAGTGGCCAGCAAGTGCTGAATAGGAATGTTTATTGGGACAAATCTCAGAAGGGTTTTGCTCTCCACTTTGAAGAGAACTATTTGCTATAGTTAGCTAAAGGCATACACATGAGTATACTACATGAGTGGTGGATGGTTAAAAAAAAAAAAAAAAAAAAGATATGCCCAGCACGGATCAAGAATACACTAGAAATTCATTCATTAGCCAAAACTTCACCTGCAGCCCAAGGAAGGATTCAGTATCGACAGTACTGGCTTCACTAGACTTGAAAACTCAAGCACAGGACAGGACAGCTTACCCTTATACTCCTAAAGCAATGCTTGGCACATGTCTCCTTTGCCATATAACTTTCTGGTTCCTCTTATTAAAGAGGTGTACTCTGTCTTCCTACCTCTTGATTCTGGGCTAACTTATGGCTTGCTTTGGCCAACAGAATACAGCAGAGTTGTGTGTGCTACTTCCAAGGACTCGGGTCTTACTATTTCTGCTTATGCTTAAGTGCTTTCAGCACAACCACGAAAACATGCCTAGACTTGTGTGCAAGAGAGAGAAACCAATGAAGAAAACCTGTATCATGCTATTGACTCTGCCTAAGTCAGAATACACCAGCCAAAACCCCCCAGACCCCCAGACATGGGAGTGAGCCTAGCCAAGATCAGCAGAGCCATCCAGCCTACCCTGACTGCCTCAAGACACATGGGCAATAAAAGCTTGTTTTTTGTTCTTGTTATTTCTGCTATACCCGATTCTTTTAGGGGTAGTGCTCATATAAGGACAACCAGAGGGAGGATTTTTTACACTTAGCTCATTAAGAAGTCAGCCATATATGTATGTGTACGAACCCTTTGTGTTTGACACATGCTTCCTATGCCAAAGGACTCTCAAGGAACAGATGTGGAGAAAGAAAAAAAATATGCCCATTCAAGTGTCATAGCTTGAGAAGGAGCAGATACCAGACAAAAGGGAAGGGAAAATTTAAAAAGTAACCTCTCTGTAGTCCATGTAGCAAGCAGCACATAGATTTTAAGATTTCCACGTTTCAACAGACCTGTAAGTAGAGTTTCACGAAGTCTTCAGATCTGAGCTCAAGTCCATGGGCCATGCACAGCTTCCAGCCTTCACACCCACCCTGAGCCTCCACTCCCTCTCCTCTATTCTACTGTTTTTCCATAGCGAGATCATTCTCCCTGGTAGACAAGTCGGAATTCCAACAACAATCAAGGAACTCTGCTTTCTCTTTCATCTGTTAAAATGTCCCCCAAGCAGTCCTTCCCTTATTCATCCATTTTCCCCCCAAATGGTAGTAAAAAGCTTTTTCTAGTTGTCTTTAGTATGTTTCGGAAGTTTCGGCTCTTCTAGGCTTTAGAGGAAGTGAAGACAGGAGCAGAGGCTCTTCAGTCAGACCAACTTGGGTTTGTCTCCCAGATCTGCCAAGTAGTAACCACATGACCTTGGGGAAGTCCCCTAACCTCTCAGGACTTCAAGTTCCCTTTCTCTAAAAGGAAAAGTCGTCGTGTCTAGGATTGTTGTGAATACTGAGTAAGAAAATGTAACCAAACTGCTTAGCCGCGTTCCTGGTGCAGAGCAAGTACTCAACAGCCAGCTGCCAGCGTGAACTTTTAAGCTCAGGTCTACTCTTCTGAGTTGGGGAATGAGGGGTTTTGTTTGTTTGTTTGTTTGTCACTTTTCGGCTGTTTATATGTTTTTTTATATCTAAATTTTTCAGAGAGCTCCACACACCAATAAACATTACCTGTCAACATTCTCTTTTTAATCGTTGTTAGAATATTCCATACCAATCCCTAAGGCAGGACATGGCTCCAGACTGGACTTTCCCTCCCTGGACAACAGAAAACCATACCAACATTAATCTACCATAGCATAGCCATTAACACAACCAACTGAATTATGAATAACGAGGGAGAATCCTAGGATTACAGCTATCAATGTCTGTCTGCTTCCCTGACAGTCAGTGACCGTCCACTCACCCCCTAACCTACTCCCTGGGCTGTGAGCCACTAACAGGAAGTTCCACCTCCTTCTGGGCCACTCAGGTCTGCCAAGTCTGTGCCCAAGGCATTCTTCTCACACGTTCTACTTTCCTTCTAACCTGGCCCATGCTCTCCTAAATATCTCCCAGAATATGGGCCTCATTTCAAGCTCTCTTATGGTGTGTCAACCTTGGCCAGGCTATAGTTATTCGATTAAACACCAGTCTAGATGTTGCTGCAAAGATATTCTGTACATATGCTTAGCATCTGCAAACAGTTTGACTTTAAATAAAAGGGATTATCCTCAATGATCAGGGTAGACATCATCCAGTCAGTTGAAAGGCCTTAAGAGCAAACCTGAAGTTTCTCAGAGGAGAAAGAAATCCCACCGATGGGGTACAGCATCAGCTGCTGCCCAAGAGAATACAGTCTGACAGCCTGCCTATAGATTTCAGATTTGCCAGCCTCCACTGTGTATATATGTGAAACTACTCACTTCTCGGGTTTGCAGAAGCTGTTGCTCAGATGGCCTTCCGCAGTAGATGGTGCATGTCCACTAGATATCCTGAGCCTGAAACGGCTGCCTCCACTGGTCCTTCCCTGGGCTTGGCTGCAAAGACAGATGATGTATCAGACCACTCAGGGTCCAGCAAAATTCTCAGAACCAAAGAACCTGAGGACACCTGGGATCCTGGAGGTCCCCAAAGAATACCTGGAGCTCGCTGTCAGCCCTGAGGGCCAGAGCTCTCTATGAGCCTCCAGAACTAAGGTCTCCAACCTGTCAATCATAAGGATCACCTAAGGCACCTGCTAAAGTCACAAGCTTCCAGGAAATCTGGCCACACTGAATCAGTATCTCTGGAGAACAATGGGCAGGCTTATTAACCATCTGACAGTTCTCAGAATTAGGCAATCTGGGGGAGCAGGAAGGTTCAGTCTTGGCTCCCAAGCCATCCCCCTTTTCATGAATCCCACTCAGTCTCTTGAACTCTCGAAGCATGAGTGACTGCCTGGAATGAGAGGCCATGCTTTGCTGAGCTCACGCAAGCCAGCATCCTGGAGGCCTAAGCTGCTGGAGAAAGGGTCCAGAGATTTAAAGTGATTTAAAAACCACCTGAATTAGAAATGATGGGAAGGGGATGTATATAACCTATCAAGAAGTGCATAGCTCCAAGCCACAAACCAGAAGCAGAATTCCTAGAAACAGGGTTCAAGAACCTACATTTTAGGGAAGCTTCTCCCATCCCCCACCCAAAGACTCCTTTACCTGCTGTCATTTAAGAACTCCTTTCTGGCTGGTGAATGATAGAGGGGCCATGAAGATAAGTTTTGGGGGCCCTGGACATTTAAACACTTCCCTGAAGATTGGGGACTGCATCAGGAAGAGTCTTCTTATCAAGCCCAGGTACAGAGACCATCATCCTGATCCCAGTTCCGAAGTCAGAGCTCTTGAGGAAAGCCCTCGGTCTAAAGCCTACTAGGTGGACATCAGACCAGCTGTTGGTGATGCCTGCGTCTGTGCCTGCCTTGAGGAAGCTAGGACTGACCTGAGGTCAGGCCAAGGGCTGGAATGAAGATGCTGCACGCAGCCGTGGGCCCCCGTGGCCGGGAGGAGGTAGGCTGCGGACTGCTCTAGAACTATTGCATCTCTCTTCTCTCTTTTGTGAAATGGGCTGAGTCAAAGTCTAACACTCACTACCCAGTTCTCCTGCAGGTTGTGCTTGATGGAAACAACCACTGAACACCACCTCTTTTATCCTAGACAAAGGCCATGGGCTCCTGACAGGTTCTCCTGATCCCTTCCTTATCTCCTCTACTCCTTTCCCCACAGTGGACACAAAATTCTCTCTCTAAAAGGTATATTTGAGCATGTCACTTCCCTGACTGGATATGTTAATAATTTCTTCATTGTTCTAAGGATACAATTCAAAACACTTAGTCCCTAAGAACTGTCACCATGGGGCCCACATTTATTCGACAGGCTTGTCCTCTCCCGCTCTCTGCTTCCATCACTCTGCTCCACCCAGAGTCCTTCTCCTAGTCTCTCAAAAGGGGTGGGCTCTTTCTCTCCTCAGGACCTTTGCACATGTTGTTTTATCTGCAGTGCCCTATCCCTGGGTAAATTCTAATTCATCCTAGAAGCTCAGTTTAACTATCAGTCCCCTGGCCACTTTCCTTCTTCAGACTAGCTCAGGCCTCATCAGCCTCCCACTTTGGTCCCTTGGAAGCATTTATCAAAAGTATTAGAGAATTGATTCCATTTACTATAACACCAAGAACCATAAGATACCTGGAAATAAACCTAAGCAAAGAGGTAAAGGATCTGTACTTGAGGAACTACAGAACACTCATGAAAGAAATCGAAGAAGACACAAAAAGATGGAACACCACTCCATGCTCTTGGACCAGAAGAATAAACATTGTTAAAATGTCTATACTGCCTAGACCAATCTATACTTTAAATGCCATTCCAATCAAAATTCCACCGATATTTTTCAAAGAGCTATAGCAAACAATCCTAAAATGTGTATGGAATCAGAAGAGACCCCGAATTGCTAAGGAAATGTTGAAAAAGAAAAACAGAACTGGCGGCATCATGTTGCCTGATTTCAAGCTTTACTACAAAGCTGTGATCACCAAGACAGTATGGTACCGGCATAAAAACAGACACATAGACCAGTTGAACAGAGTAGAGAGCCCAGATATGGACCCTCAAGTTTATGGCCAAATAATCTTCGACAAAGCAGGAAAAAATATACAGTGGAAAAAAGACAGTTTCTTCAATAAATGGTGCTGGGAAAATTGGACAGCTATGTGTAGAAGAATGAAACTCAACCATTCTCTTACACCATACACAAAGATAAATTCAAAATGGATAAAAGACCTCAACGTGAGACAGGAATCCATCAGAATCATAGAGGAGATCATAGGCAGTAACCTTTTCGATATCAACCACAGCAACTTCTTTCAAGATATGTCTCCAAAAGCAAAGGAAACAAAAGCGAAAATGAACTTTTGGGACTTCATCAAGATTGAAAGCTTCTGAGAAATAGTCAAGAAAACAAAGAGGCAACCCACGGAATGGGAGAAGATATTTGCAAATGACAGTACAGACAAAAGGCTGATATCCAGGATCTATAAAGAACTTCTCAAACTCAACACACACAAAACAGATAATTATGTCAAAAAAATGGGCAGAAGACATGAACAGACACTTCTTCAAAGAAGACATAAAAATGGCTTTCAGATACATGAAAAAATGTTCATCATCATTAGCCATCAGGGAGATTCAAATCAAAACCACATTGAGATACCACCTTACACCAGTTAGAATGGCCAAAATTAGCAAGACGGGAAACAACGTGTGTTGGAGAGGATGTGGAGTAAGGGGAACCCTCTTCCACTGTTGGTGGGAATGCAAGTTGGTGCAGCCAACTTGGAGAACAGCATGGAGATTCTTTAAGAAATTAAAAATAGAGATTCCCTATGACCCTGCAATTGCACTACTGGGTACTTATCCCAAAGATACAGATGTAGTGAAAAGGAGGGCCATCTGTACCTCAATGTTCATAGCAGCAATGGCCACGGTCACCAAACTGCGGAAAGAACCAAGATGCCCTTCAACGGACGAATGGATAAGGAAGATGTGGTCCATATACACTATGGAGTATTATGCCTCCATCAGAAAGGATGCCTCCATCCACCAACTTTTGTAGCAACATGGATGGGACTGGAAGAGATTTATGCTGAGTGAAATAAGTCAAGCAGAGAGTCAATTATCATATGGTTTCACTTATTTGTGGAGCATAAAGAATAACACGGAGGACGTGGGGAGATGGAGAGGAGAAGGGAGTTGGGGGAAATTGGAGGGGGAGATGAACCATGAGAGACTATGGACTCTGAAAAACAGTCTGAGGGTTTTGAAGGGGCAGGGGGTGGGAGGTTGGGGGAGCTTGGTGGTGGGTATTATGGAGGGCACGGATTGCATGGAGCACTGGGTGTGGTGCATAAACAATGAATTCCGGTACACTGAAAAGAAATAAAAAATAATAAAAAATAAAAATGTTGCAACAACAACAACAAAAAAGTATAGTGAAACAATTATTTGCTCACTGTCTGTCTCCCTCAACAGGCCCTGAGCAGCATCACAAGCACAAAAAACATGGGCGTCTTGCTCACCATTGCATCTCCAGTGCCTAGCATGTGGACTAGCACATGGAAAGCATTCAATAACTATTTTTCACGAGTGAAGAAAATAGTATCAATTCGTTCATTAAAAGTTTTAAAAAGACCCTCTTCCCCACCCTGAATATTTTAGGGATGGCTGTGTAGCTCAACCTCTAGAGTATCATGTCCCAATTCAAGCAAACTTCTTAAACTGCCTTTGAACAGTCCACACATTCAAAAGGCAATATTTGCCAAATTCATGTGATGTGTGTGGTTTTGTTTTTGTTTTTTTTATTTTTATTTTTTTATTTTTTTGCTTGACAAAGGGATTCTTCCCTTTACAAAAAAGAAAAAAGGCATCTTTAAATACTGCGTTCCCTCTGGTGCCCATACACTGTATTAAGAGCTCATTAACTATCTGCGAAGGAGTCTAGAACTAAGAGGCAAGTCATAAGGATGGCTGCCAGGGGAAGAAATGATGATAAATCAGCACTTAGATGAAAGTGTAAATCAGGGGGGGAAAGTAGGACCCGATTTATAGAAGTGTGATTTGTACAAAGCTTATCAGAAACTTTATTATCACAAAACACCCATGGAGGAGGTAGAAACACTGTTGACTTAGAACTAGACTTCTGCCTTTGAAAGGCATCCTTTCCCCTCCTTGGTCTTCTCTGTGCAACTCCTGAAAGTGTCTTTGAGCTGTTGTGCGTGGGGCTGGAGCACAGTCTGGTCCCTGCCCATGCAGTTCACCTGCTCTCCCGTCAAACTTCAGTCCCCTCAGGGCTGCAGATGTCCTTCCCTATCATGACTGTAACAGACTTTAGAAAGTTCCATTCTACTTCCAGCCAATTTGGAAGAAAAGAGGTAGCTTTCCAGGCATGTCGCTGGGAAGGTAGGGGTGCCCTATCGGGAGAGAACATTTATTGTGTGGTTAGTGGATGTCAGCATTTATATTCATGCTTTGATATACCCTTTATCAAAACCTAGAAATATGGGGCGCCTGGGTGGCTCAGTGAGTTAAAGCCTCTGTCTTCAGTTCAGGTCATGATCTCAGGGTCCTGGGATCGAGCCCTGTATCAGGCTCTCTGCTTGGAGGGAGCTTGCTTCCCCTTCTCTCTCTGCCTGCCTCTCTGCCTACTTGTGATCTCTGTCTGTCAAATAAACAAAATCTTTAAAAAATATTAAAAAAAAAAAACCTAGAAATTAACAAAGACTACTCAGATGATAAGCAAGCAGAGCTTGCTCTAGCTGGGGAGTCCATCAGCATCACTCACTCGCATTTGGCAGAGACTTTAGAGGCCAGCAGGGGAGCAGAAAAGCTTTGTAGTGAAAACTGGGAAGACCCTGGCTATGCTCTGATTAGAGGCTGTTGTCCTGGCCTGGAAAAGCTATGGGTGTGCTAATGAAGCAGGCCATCCCCTGCCATTGGTTAGGAGAGCAGATTTGACTTTCTGTATTTGGTCCTAAATTGGACACAGAGGCAAAATTAGGGAGTCATTGATGAAGTCCTAGCTATTTGGGTCCAGTTGCTACAGAGGTTGTAATCGGGTTCTATTTGTGTATGTAGTCTGGCCGTTATCATTGTCCATTTGTATATTCTGCCCCTCACGAGAATAGCACTGCCTCTTCAAGTCATAGGATCTCACCAGGACTTTCTACAAGGAAATGTACTCGTTCTC
This sequence comes from Neogale vison, assembly GCF_020171115.1. Classification (NCBI taxonomy): domain Eukaryota; kingdom Metazoa; phylum Chordata; class Mammalia; order Carnivora; family Mustelidae; genus Neogale; species Neogale vison. Next base: position 5,895,544 of record NC_058097.1, read on the forward strand.
TCCCCGGCAACCACCAGAGCTGCGTTTCTGTCCGTGAACATTTCCAGGTGCCTCAAGGAGGCAGCTGGCTCTGGGGTTCCCTGCTTTTCAGGGCTAGGGTCTGTAACCACTAGGGTTGTTGTGTAAAAGAAACATCTTTCCCTCCCTTCCATTTGGCCACCTCCTCAATGCTCTCATCGCCCTTGGCCTTTCCCTCCATTGAGCAAAGCTCACTGTCCTTGGAGAATAATGCATCCGTCCCCCCTCTCAACTCTGACATCCTCAGGGCCTTGAACACGGGGCCAGGTCTAAGTTATCACCTACAGAAAGTGTACGAAAAATGTCTCATGAATAAGTCAACGAACGCCTTGGTTTTACTGCCAGCCGCTCATGACAAGGAAAGAAAAAGAAAATAATGAAAACAACAAACAGGTCAATTACAAAAGCTCAAGAAATCTTGGAATATTATGTAGGAGTGCCCCTCGTCTTCATGACACATAAATGGGCCTAATATTGGCTTTTCTCTTTTCTTGTTCCTTCTCTGCCTCTCATTCCTAACTGGTTCTAGGTATGATTTCTTCTCTTTTCCTCTTCATTTTTGCCCCAGGTTTGGGGGGATCTTACATTTTCTTGCATCCCCATATATGCCTATCGCAATACAGGAGATGTGGCGAGATCTCAAAAATGCATCCATAATGTGATTTCAAAATGGCTGGTAGTGGAAGGGAAGGGTATTTTGAACAACTATGGTCTAATTTGGCGATGGACAAGTTCAAACAGACAAGACAAATCCATTAAGGAAAACCCCACCTTGGCCCCTCTAGGCCTAGGAAAGCATATTGCTCCCCATATGATACAAAATAAAAACTCAAATGACAACTCAAACGTAACCACTGTGTGATGGGGGAGGCAAGGTGTGTGTCACGGCACAGCTCCCCTGAGGATTTCGTTAGGGACATGATGAGACACTGTTAAGTAAAATTCTGTTCACCCATGTCACAGAGTCTATGTCTTTATAGTCAAGATTATCTAATTAAGTCAGGTAAGAGTTCCTGCCTTGGCCCATCCCAGGCAAATAATTAAAGGAAAATCAAAGCTTTGGGCCCCAAAATTTGTCAGCACTCCAACGTTTATCCATTTGTAAATACAGCAACAGCCAGCACCTCTCCCGTGACAAAACGGAGAAGAGATGTCATTTCCCCACTCCCCTAGCCATTCTGTTAACTGCAGTGGTGTCTGTCTACTGTGCAATGATAATCACGACCCTGAGGCCTTACAAGATTGGCAAATGCCTTCTGAAGCATCAAACAGAGATTAAATTGTCTTGCCTGTAGTTGTAGTGTTAATTTAAATTACAATTCTTTGAAAACTGGCATTGGATTACCAGTTCTCAAAGGACATGAAATTTTATCTAAGGGCGACGTTTTATGAACCAGAATGTGCGATTAACATGAATATCCTTTTTCTGGGTCTTTCTAGATGCCCAAGACTCTCTCCTCTTTTTTTTTTTTTTAACAATTTATTGAATATAATAACTACCATTTACTTTGCCATGGAACATTACTGTTTTCAAGCATTTCCACATATTTTCTCATCTGATACCAATGTATCAGAAATGCAAATGAGGTAGGATATAGTCATGGTGTCAGCACCCACCCTTCCACTCTCATACACAGACTGCAGCTGGTCATGGAGAGCTTCCCTCAAGCCCCTGGGGGTCAGTCTGCCCAGATGGGTAGAGAACTGGAAGTGTCTGGAAATTCAAACCCCCCCTTCCCACCCCGGTCCTTAGCCAGTCACTGAGGAGCGAGAGTATGAAAAGCCCAGCCCCCCTGCCTCAGAGAGGACTAGGACGCTTAACCCGTACTCCAGAGTCTCCCTGCAGAATCAGACTAGGGCTTTCTTCTGCAAGACTTCGCCTGTGATCGTACCCCTGCTCTGCTTCCTCCCCTTCCTTCACTGCTCACCATCGTCCTCCTAGGCAGGAGCACGTCCTTCATCAGTCACTAGAATCTACGTGTCAGAGGCTATTCCTAGAGAGTCTGATCTAAAACTCAGGGGTAATTGTCAATCATGTAAAAATGGACTCAGAGCATTGAGTGACTTGCTCAAGGTCACACAAGCCAAGCCCAGAATCCGGGTCCTTACTTTCACCAGCCATTTGGCTGGTATCTGCTAAGCACCTACCACGGCGCTCCGGCAAGAAACCGTAAGACAGATACACGACAGTGCCTTCCTCCCCTCAAATGCACAGGCTGGTAAGGAAAACACCAAGAGCCAACATGGTGATTTCAGCTGGCAGTGCTTTCCAACGGAAAGGATCATGGAATAAATGTATATTCTTTACATGTGTTTAGGTTGATTCTGTCAGGACTCCACTTCAAGGCAACCAAAAGAGAAAAGGTTTAGCACGACCCAGCAGGTGAGCTGTTTGGAGTCTAACCAGTTACTTTCCCTGCCCATCGGGGTCCCAAGTCCAAGCAACTTCTACAGAAAGAAATGGATGGAGATGGGTGAGGGCGTGGGAGGGGACTTCATGGGATCCACACTGGAGAACCAGAGAGGAAGGAAAGGGCTAGGCCGGGAGCAGTCTCACGCTGGGGCAGGGCATTCCTGCACTTGGGCTACCATCACTTCCAACGCACCCCAGAGAAAATGCCCTGGGCCCTTCAGATGCTGAAGGGTAGGAGACATTACAGAAGAGGGTCCCTGTGATTCCCTACAAGGCGCTCTCCCGTAAGACACCTTCTACTGCCCATCTTCTGGGCTTGAAAAACCGATCCTGTTTGGGTCTCCCACAGAGAGGAATTTTCTGTAGCTACAGCCCCCACTTCATGGTGTCGTTTTTCAGACGCGTTCGTGACGGCTGGGTGTGGTATGGTGACAGGCCATGGGAGGCCAACCTCCTCCTGTCACCATTCCACACCCAGCCATGACCCTGAGACATCACCAGGAGCTGGTGGCCCAGGGTCTGAACCTGTGTTCCTGAGCCTGGCTCAATTCTGGTGAGACTCGGAGAGGTGAAGCTACTCCACCACGTCCATACAACCCAGTAAGGAGCAAAGCAAAGATCTGAGATGGGCATGCCTCCCTCCAAAGCCCACACTGGAAGAATAACTAATGAGGAAAAGGCAAAGAGAACAACGTTGTCAAGAGTGATCTGCTCTCCCAGCAGAAAAAAAACCATGCTGATAAGTTAGGCTGAGTGGATGCCTAAACATAAAGGGAAATGAAATTCTTGCTCAAAAATGAAAGAGCAGAATTAAGTCTTACATCACAAAGGAATAGCATGGAAAGAAGAGGAAAGCCTAAAAATGAGATGAAGCATAAAACAACATAAACGTTCTAGAACTCTAAAGATGTGTCTGCTAGGGAGGAAAAGCCAATGACAGCAGAGCTGGGAGTCAATTGTGTGTGTCTCCCTTGATCTCCGTGACTTCATCACAATCCCTCCATAGCTCCTGCTAAGAAAATACAAGGCAGACCTTAAAAGGCAAGAGAAGGGTTAAGTAGTAGCTTCCTAGTGCACACCAAATCACTGCTTGGATCAGGCTTTTCCTAAGAACTACAGAAGCAAAAATAGAGTGGGAGGTTGGGGTACCAGGTGGTGGGTATTATAGAGGGCACAGCTTGCATGGAGCACTGGGTGTGGTGAAAAAATAATGAATAATGTTTTTCTGAAAATAAATAAATTGGGGGAAAAAAAGTATATATCATATATGTATAATTGGGTATTTGAAGAATTTTATTATAAACATTTCTAGAGTCAAAAAAAATAAAAAAAAAAATAAAAAAAAAATAAAAACAAAAAAGGTGAATAAAAGAGTGGGTATTATAGAGGGCACAGCTTGCATGGAGCACTGGGTGTGGTGAAAAAATAATGAATACTGTTTTTCTGAAAATAAATAAATTGGAAAAAAAATCTTATAAAAAAATAAAAGAATGGTAAAGATGAAAAAAAAAAATAGATGAACAACTATTTTTTTCCCTATATACAAATAAGGGAAAATAGGAGACCGCTAGGAATTGTGGTGAAGCCAATGTAATCCTGCCCAGCAGAGGCCATGGTTGACTAATCAAGCTTGAGGTTAACTCCTAGAAAGACACACGGCAAAGATGAGCGAGCCGTCACGAACGCGTCTGAAAAACGACACCATGAAGTGGGGGCTGTAGCTGCAGAAAATTCCTCTCTGTGGGAGACCCAAACAGGATCTGTTTTTCAAGCCCAGAAGATGGGCAGTAGAAGGTGTCTTACGGGAGAGCACCTTGTAGGGAATCACAGGGACCCTCTTCTGTAACGTCTCCTACCTGCTAGAAATCTCTGGCCTCAGATGTAGGCAGGGATAACCGGAATTCTTACGTGGCTCCCTTCTGGGACTTGAAAGTCCATTTAAAATGCAAAGAGAATCTGGGAGGGAAATAAAGCTCCATTAACTTGAAGCAGGGCCATTGAAACCTTTCCTGTGTGCACGTTCCCTCACTGATACGACCTTGGGCATTTCTTGCGTATAAAAAATATGGCCATGGTGGAACACTGTTCTGTAGGGCTTCTCATGAAAACTGCAAGAATGCGTGGAAGCACCTGGCACATAGATGCTTAATAACACTAACTTCTCTCTCCTGGAAGAGAAAAAGAAAAGCGAGAAGCAAATGACAATACTAAAAGCTTTAAGGAGGGCACGTATTGTATGGAGCACTTGGGTGTGGTGCATAAACAATGAATCTTGGAACACTGAAAAATCTTAAAAACAAACAAACAAACAAACACTAAAAGCTTTGTAAAACAAATCATATATATGCCTCTGGGATTTCAATGTTTTGGCAATAATTTTCTTAGGGATTGAGACTTTTAAAACTCTCCACTGATCATTGTTATTCAGATTAATGTTTTCATGATAATACATGTAACTCTCAGGGAATGTGCAGATGAAGTCAAGTTCCAAAGAGAAGCTGAGACCCTGACTGCACTCAGAGCTTGGAGCCTGGAGAGAGGCTTACTGTGCAAGGAAGTAGGAACGAGCGCCCTCCTACTCCTATTGACAATAGATCTTATTTTTTTTTTTCCATTTTTTTTTTCCAATTTATTTATTTTCAGAAAAACAGTATTCATTATTTTTTCACCACACCCAGTGCTCCATGCAAGCTGTGCCCTCTATAATACCCACCACCTGATACCCCAACCTCCCACCCCCCCGCCACTTCAAACCCCTCGGATTGTTTTTCAGAGTCCATAGTCTCTCATGGTTCATCTCCCCTTCCAATTTACCCAAAAGCACATACCCTCCCCAATGTCCATAACCCTACCCCCCTTCTCCCAACCCCCCTCCCCCCAGCAACCCACAGTTTGTTTCGTGAGATTAAGAGTCACTTATGGTTTGTCTCCCTCCCTATCCCATCATGGAGGTTCCTCAAAATGTTGAAAATAGAACTGCCCTATGACCCAGCAATTGCACTACTGGGAATTTACCCTAAGGATACAAACGTAGTGATCCAAAGGGGCACGTGCACCCGAATGTTTATAGCAGCAATGTCCACAATAGCCAAACTATGGAAAGAACCTAGATGTCCATCAACAGATGAATGGATCAAGAAGATGTGGTATATATACACAATGGAATACTATGCAGCCATCAAAAGAAATGAAATCTTGCCATTTGCGACAACATGGATGGAAATAGATCTTATATTTGAGTCCAATCAGAATCCTCTGGGGACTTGTTAAAAAATACACTGCTGATCCCCAACTTGGGCTTACTGATTCAATCTGGCATAGAACCCGAGAATTCGCTTTTCTCCTAAGTTCCCAGGTGTCGAGAACAGCGCTAGCCCAGAGACCATACTCAGAAAACCAACATCCTACACCTTCATTTGCCTTTTGAGAGATTCTCCTTCGAGAGCTAACTATGACCTTGGATGATAGATTCACGTCTTGGTGTCCCTCCACTTGAGATGAGGCATTTGCTAGATGACCCTTCAGAGCCCTTCCTGCTCTGACATTCTGTGACTTTGCCAAGTCTAACCAGTTCAGTGCATTTACTGCCTAGCTCTGGGCTGGGAATGGGGGGGGGAGACCAGGCATACAGAAGCGACTGGAAGACAAGGAGACGCTGCAGGATACAGAAGAGCAAATATTGCATTTGTTTTCCCACTGCCCTAATTTTCTAATTTTCTTCCAGACTCTAAAATACTCTCCTGGATACATGGTTGGCTCAGTCATTAATCGTCTGCTTTCAGCTCGGGTCATGGTCCCAGGGTCCTGGGATCAAACCCCAGCATCAGGCTCCCTGCTTGGCCGGAAGCCTGCTTCTCCCTCTCCCACTCCCCCTGCTTGTGTTCCCTCTCTCACTGTTCTCCCTCTGTATCAGGTAAATAAATAAAATCTTTTTAAAAAATAAAATAAAATATTCTTCTGATTTCAGTTGTTGGCCCTGGACTCCTAATCTTGAGAGATATTTAAAAAGAAGGGGGGGGGGAAGGGAGGGGAGGGGAGGGGAAGGGGGAAGGAAGGAGAATGAGCCAGCTGTTTGGCCTGGTAAGTTTTCCTAAAAGTCCTCCCCTGGAGGGATGCTCAGCCCCTCCACTTCTGTGACTCAACAGTGACACCTGGTGGCCATCAAGGTGAGTCCCAGATCCCAGTAACATCCGCACATGCTCCTGAAGACTAGGGTACATAAAGAGGGTACCTAAATTCACATAAATAAGCCCATTTCTCAATCATCTATAGCTTACCCATAATACCTGTGAGGAAATTATACTCTTGGTTGAATGCCAAAAACATTAAAGCCTCTGACTCCTATTCTAAATCTCTATTCACTGAACCATTCGGAAGGATCCAATCCTTAGGAGGCTGATGGACCCACTGTGGCTGATGCATCTTAACTAACATTCCTATTTAAACCATTTGGTTAAAGGAACGCATCAAAGCATTTGGCAGGGGAAAAAAAATACAGCCTAACTTTGCTTCCAACGATTTGATCTAAGCAAATAAATAAGTTATTTTCATTTCCAGTTTAACATAACAAGAATATTTTTACATGATAATTTGCTTTTAAAAATTCTAGCTGTGAAGTTTAATAACAGCACATGAAGCTGCCTGTCATTTCATATTTATGTTCCAATCCCAGTTTTGACAGTTCCCATGGGCTCTGGACCTCTCAACTAGAGATATTCCAGGCCATGTTTTCATAATAACAGGTAGAAAACTGAGCCCAAGAGCCCAGAGAAAATAAAGTAGCTATAACAGGGCTTTGGGTGTGGGACTGGCTCACCCCTTCCCCCTTCTTGCTACAGGGCAAGTTTACAATTTAGAGAAATAGTCCACGAAACCCTCCATCCCAGTCTCCAATCTTAATCTACGGTCCTAGGTGCCCTTTCAAAGCAAGTGGTGTCGGGAAATTCCCTTCTCTCCTGAGGACTGGTTAATAGTAATAACAGCTGGTATTAGGTGAGTGCTTACTCCATGCTGGGCCCTGTGCCCAGAAAACTACATACAAATGACCAAGTCTCCACAGCACCTCTGGGCAGGTAGGGCAACACATACCCCACCTCGTCGCCGAGGAACGGCAGCTCAGGCAGGTGAGGGAGGGCCTTCGCCCAAGATCTCATGCTAGCAGATGCTGGCGCAGAGCCTGAGTCCAGGCGGTCTGATTCCACGCCAGGAATCAGGCCAGGGTGAGCACCACCCACCTCCCCCTACTCAAATCCTTCAAAGCACAGCTTCAATGTTTCCTCCTGCTGCCCTGCTTTTCCCAGCACTGCCACACCAACCACAGCCCCTTCTGATCGACAGCAATGCCTCTCGCCCGTGAAATGTCACCTTGCCTTATGACTACCCCTCCATGGACTACCCTTGCTTCGAGTGGCAGGAATGTAAGCACCTTAAAGGCAGGCCTGTGTCTGATTTGTATCTGTAGTAGCCCCACTACCTGACGCTGAACACCACAAGCCATCCTCAGCCAGCACGCTGCTGCTGAATGAACAAACGAATAAATGGACCTTGAGAAATGCTCTGCTGCCCTGTGAGAAACCTCTTGGCTTGGGGGAGGGGGCTAACCCCACTGTAGGGAGAGGATGCAGAGGTAGAGCACAGAGAGGACACCTAAAGGATCCCCAGGACAGGAGCTCTGTATCCAGGAGTGTCGCTAAAGCCGATGCATTGTTACCACTGAAGGTGACAGCTGGAAGTCGCCGAGAACTGGAGTGTGGAGCTGAAACAGAGAGGGCCGCTGCACACCTCCCCATCAGTGCCCCTGCTGTGGGATGCTGAGGTGAGGCATGGTGCCCCCATGTTCCACTAGTACAGAATCTACGGACCCGCCATTGTCTGTCCCTTGCTAGACTAGGAGCTCCCAGGGCACATGCTGCTGACTTCCTGCCCGCTACACTGCAGACATCTTGCACAGTGCCTGTCTAGAAGGGCTCAGGAAAGACTCTTAAATCATTCACACGTTAGTTCAGCAGCAACTACAAAGCAGTGATAAGGAAGAATTTTGTGGCAAATGCAGAGCATTAGGCAGAGTTCCTCGTTCTTTTACTGAAAGGGCGATGTATGTGTGTTCATATTTTGTAGATGCTAATTGTTGACAACATGATTCGGGGGCTCACCAAATTGGAACTGACACCATCAACCTGCTCAATCTATTTGCAATCTTTCATCATCAATGCAAGGGGCTTTGTTAACTGAGCCGAGCCAGCTTCCCCTGTGAGGCCAGCATCTTGTTTCCTGTTAGTGATGAGCATTACAAGTAAATAGATTGGCTTAGCATGTTAAATTGCATCCAACAGCCCAGCAAAAATCATGAGCTAATGCAGGAAAATAAAAGTAAGGCAGGGGCGCCTGGGTGGCTCAGTGGGTTAAAGCCGCTGCCTTTGGCTCAGGTCATGATCCCAGGGTCCTGGGATCGAGCCCCACATCGGGCTCTCTGCTCAGCAGGGAGCCTGCTTCCTCCTCTCTCTCTGCCTGCCTCTCTGCCTACTTGGGATCTCTGTCAGGTAAATAAGTGGGATCTTTAAAAAAAAAAAAGTAAGGTGAGGGCAGACTTAAGTCAAAGCGCGTTTACTGAGCAGAAGTTTTACTAACCAGTTTCTCTGCCACCAGCCTTGCTACACCCCACCCTTCACATAGTCCTTACGAAGGGTGGTCCTTCTAAAATTCCTATCAGCTCATCGCCTCCCTGTTTCGAGTTCTTTAGTAGTGTCTACATTCTCCCCTTACCATGTCATCCTGAGAGCTGGGCCTGGCCTACTTCTCTTGCCCAAAACTGCTCCCTTTTCCTCACTCCACAGTGTGCCCCTCCCCCACACACACCAACTACACTCCAAGAGTATCACAGTACCCATGAATGACCATAGAATCTCTTCCAACAGGACCTTTGCACATGCTGGCACCCTCTTCCCCTCTTTCTGGAATTTTCTCTGCCCTTTCATCTGTGTAATTCCGTCAAGATTCAGCTCAACTGTTTTACTACATTCAGGGGGCCTTCCCGGATATAGTAGGTTGAAAGATGGTCCCCCCAAAGGATACATTCCCATTTTAAATTCCCCGAAACTGTGAATGTGGCCTTATGTGGAAAAACTGTCTTGAAGATGTAATTAAGTTAAAGGTCTTGAGATGACATCTTTCTGGATTTTCTGAATGGGCAGAAAATCAGAAATCCAATGACAAGTGTCCTTAAAGACACTCATAGAAGAGAGACACAGGAGGAGGGAAAGGGTCCCTATGAAGACAGAGGTGGAGACTGGAGTGATACAACCATAAACCAAGAAATGCCTAGGGCCACCAGAAGCTAGAAGGGGCAAGGAAAGATCCTCCCCTAGAGCTGTCAGAGGGATTATAATCCTGCTTGCACCTTGTTTTCAGACTTCTGGTCTCCAGAATTGTGAGAATGAATTCTGTTGCTTGAAGCCCTAGATTGTGAAAATTGGTTGCTGCAGCGCCAAGAAGCTAATACAACTGACCTCCCTACTCTGCCTTACCCCCAATCCTGGGCACACGCCTATCTTTTCCTTTTTCATGTGGTTTTACAATTGCTAAATGACTTTGTTGCCTTCCATAGTAGCCCCTAAGCCCCCCGAAAGTAGGGAAGTTATTTTCTATGCCTTTCTGCCAGGTTCCAGCATCTCTTTGAAGGGAACACAGGGCTATTAGAAGGGCAAAATGACAGAAGGTCAGACTTGCTCTTTACGATCCTTAAATCTCCCACAATGTCTTCTGAGGCCAAGCCTATCAGTTCCTCTCATGCCCCCTTGCTCAGAGTTTCTCTTGGTCCTCAACTAATACTTCTGTCTCTTCGTCAGCAAAGCCATCACCACTCACTTAGCTGGCTACCTGAATCACAAGTGTCTCCCTTCTTTTGTCAAAGGACGGCGAGCCCTTAAAATTATTCATAAATAATTTCCATGGGTTTCAAGCCTGAATTCACTGTTTCAGGCTTGAGGGCATCTATTGCCTGTGGGCCCACCTTCACTGAGTAGAACGGTGGACCAACTACAGCATTTAAATAATTTTTCTCTTTTTCTTTGCACACCATTAGAAAGGCATATACAATAACCCTAGATGAAATATTAAGTGAGCAAATGGAAGAATGATAAATTCACATTTATCCCAATTCCTAGCTTGGTCCCATGAAGGAAACGTAAGTAAAAAATGCTTAGGAATTGATGGCAGAGTTTATAGTCTAGGTGAACCTAATACTAATTGCCAACATTTGCTGCCTCCCCCCCCCACCACAATCTTTTTTTGTTGTTGTTTTGCTTTATTTTGTTTTGTTTCCTCAATGAAATACAATTATCTCAATATGTGCCAGGAATTTTTCAAAGGAAACTAGGTTTCACTTTACATTGTTTTTTTAAATAAATGTGGATCAATGATAGACCATGCGGTCCCTGTTTACAAGTGAGCTGGCAGGTGGAGGTAAGGATAAGTCAAAGAAACCACCAGGACAAGGCTGATGGGAATATAAAATGGGGCAACCACTGTGGGAAACAGTGTGGCAAGTCCTCAAAATATTACACAGAGTTACAATATGACCCAGCAATTCCACTCCTAGGTACCTACCAAAAGGAGCTAGAAACAGAGGTTCAAAAAGTACCTGCACACAAGTATTCAGAGGGGCTTTACTCACAATAGCAAAAGGGCAGAAACAACCCAAATCAGCTGAGGAATGGATAAACAGCATGTGAAAACTCAATCCATAAGGGGAATAATATTCAGCAATAAGGCGGAATGAAGGATGGACACTTGCTACAACATGAACGACGCTTAAAAACATCATGCTAACATCATGCTAACACAGTCCACATGCACTGATCCCATTTATGCAAAATCTCCAAGACAGGCAAATCAATTGAGTCAGAAAGTAGGTTCATGAACGCCACGCACAGGGGTGGGGGGTGGGTGAGGAGACGGGGGATGTCAGTCCGTTTGGGTCTCTACAACAAAAACACCGCAGACTGGGTGGCATAAACAAGACATTGGTCTCTCACAGCTTGGAGGCTGGAGGTCCAAGATCAGGGTGCCGCAAAGTTGAGCTCTTAGCGAGGACCCTCTTCCTGACTATGTCCCCACAGGACCTTCCTCAAGGTCTCTTCTCGGCATGAGTCTCAGATTGCCAATATCCCTCTTAGAACACACAGTCCATCACCACATATAACCCTCTGAAGATCCAGGACAGAGTTCAATGGACTATTGTCCCACTTACTCCAAACACTGAATTTCCATTAATTCAGCTTGAAAATGCATTTACTTCTAAGGAACCAGGCACATTGCCTGGCTGGCTTGACCTAGTATGCAGTTAAGTCGACAAGGTTTTAAAGTTCTTTTTAAAGGAAACTGCTCCTCATCTTGTCCATCCGAGTTTTACTTATGTGTAAAGCCATAATGCAGATTTTTCACATTTATTCTTGTTATACTTCAACCTCCCTCTAAGCCAGGATCAATCCACTAATTGTGCATGGCTCCTGGAAGGTGCAGTGTGAAGCCCCTGATAGGCGTCTGGCACAGGGTTAGTGCTCATTAAAAGGTGGCCATTGATACTCTAATGATTTCTTTCAGGGGGATGTTTCCTTTTTTCCTCAGGGATGATATTATAACTTGAACTTGATTCAATTTAACATGTGCCACTGAGCTACCATTATGGAACACAGTGGTCCTAGTTGGGGCTGGGAGAGTCATAAAGATGAAACAGACTTGGTCCCTGCACTCCTAGAGCTCACTGTTGGATTGTTGGGGGGCAGCGGGGGAGAGGACAGAGACCTACATACCCAAAAAAGCCTGAAATGAGAAGCAAGTTCTGTTAGGTATTATGGTTGATGGATCTGCAGTAGCTAAGAACACAGACCTAGATCTGAGTGCCCCGGGCCTGAATTCAGCACTGTCTACCAGCTTTGTGACCTTGGGTAAGTTGCTTAACACTTTTGATCCACGATCCTTCATCTGTAAAATGTGAATCACCATAGAATCCTCCTCATGGTATGTGATAATGATTCAGTAAGATAACAGACATCAAACTCCAATAATCAGGCTCGTTTTCTGATGTTTGACTATTGACAACTTTTAAGCTTACCCTCCGCCTTCCCCTCCTGCCTCATCTCTACCCAAGCTGATGGAAACGCCCTCCTTTGGCATCCCTCACTGAGGCCCCACTCCCCAACCACAGTAAAAACCCCAAACCAGTCTCCTGTCCTTGCTCTCACAAGCTGTTTTCAGATCATCTTGGGATGCCTGCTCTGCTCACCCCAGAATTCTACATTACACAAGTAATAAATCTTTTCATCCCTCTTGGTGTGTGTGCTATCATTAGTCGATATCAAACCAAATTTGGGGTAGGAGTCCATTCTACCCTTAGAGGTGGCCACAATATTAATCAAATAGCACAATGCTTGGTACCCCATAGGCATTTATGGCAACTATGACATATACAAGGTTGATATCGCCTTATTCTGCCAAGCTAACAAGAAAGTAATACCTTTTCTAACAATTGTATAAAATCGTATTTTTCAGACTGAGGCATGCATATCCCCAAGGGGCTCTTGAGCTATGCCAAGGTATGTGAATCCCATAAGTACAAATTATACACTGCAACACACACACACACACACACACACACACACACTTGACTGGGGAAACATGGCATATTAAAATTATCACAAAAATATTATGAAGTATATGGGCGCCTGGGTGGCTCAGTGGGTTAAGCCGCTGCCTTCGGCTCAGTCATGATCTCAGGGTCCTGGGATCGAGTCCCGCGTCGGGCTCTCTGCTCAGCAGGGAGCCTGCTTCCCTCTCTCTCTCTGCCTGCCTCTCTGCCTACTTGTGATCTCTCTCTGTCAAATAAATAAATAAAATCTTTAAAAATATATATTATGAAGTATAAGGCAAAATGCCAAGAATGTTTTTAAGGTAAAAAAGACTCCCCAAGAATTTCAGGTTTACAGAAGACACTTCAGCTACAACTGTAGAATGCCCAGAGGTACTTACTTCCTCCCCATCTTCGGGAGCTCCTATACAGAAGCAGGAGAAGCTAAGATTGTATTTTAAACGGATGTCCCAGAAGCTCCAACACATGCAGGAGAGGGTGAGCTGCACCAGCGCTGCTTCTCCTCTCTCAGGAGACCTAGAGAGCCCCACGCAGGAAAGCACCACAGGCTCCCTAGTGCCGGGAGTGAGCTGGTCATTTCCTGGCTGAGGCCCCCCGTCAGACAGAGGAGACGCGGCTCTGGCTGGCTGAGCTGGGTGAGGATGGTCAGGACAGGAGCAGAACGTGCAAGCCATGTACGATCACACAGGTCATTGTGGGGTTGGCAGCAGGGGTGGTGTAGTTCTCCTGGTCCCCAGGTTGGGTACACAGTCAGCATATTGTCTGCTCAGGCTGACACAAAATCCCACAGACTGGGTGTCTCGAACAGGAGAAATTGGTGTCTCACAGTTCTAGAGGCTGGGACGTCCAAGACCCAGATGCCAGCTGGATTTGTTTTCTGGTGAGAGCTCTCCTCCTGGCTTGCAGACAGCCATCTTCTCACTGTGTCCTAACATGATACAGAGAGAGAGAGAGAGAGAGAGAGAGAAGAAGAGGGAGAGGGCGAAGGAGGAGAGAGCATCACTCTGCTGTCTCTTCTCTGAGGACATTAATCCTGCCAGATCAGGGCCGATCCTTATGACCCCATTTCATCTTAATTACCTCCTCTTGGCTCTCCCTCCAAACGCAGTCATATTGGGGGTTAGGGCTTTACTATATAAATTCTGGGGGACACAATTCAGTCCATAGCAGTGAAAAGGCCCTGAGGTAGGCTTTAAGTGATATCACTGAACAGGGAGATGAGTATTTTGACATCCTCAGTGACACAAACTGCCCAGTCTGCTTATACTAGACACAACTTCAAACCTAAGCAACCCTTCACAGGAGAACACCCTGGAAAGATAAGCCCGGAACTCAGTATTGATACTAGTGACCGGGGAGAGTCATCCAGCCAGTTAGACTGAGAAGCCGGCATCAGCTCTGAGGCCCTGCCCAGTACAGCAGCATCTGCTCAGGCAGACGTTCTCACCGTTCTCTTAACTCTTGCCCAGGCAAGTCTTCCGAACCCTGTGACTGCAGCAAAGGGAACTGTTACACTCTGATCCAAAAAGGAGTTCTTTCCCTTATTCAATCTTAACCTCTCCTTTCCAACAACAAGTATAAACCAGAGAAGAAAAACCCTCCCTTCGTAACCCCTTTCTCCCTTGCTCTGCTCCGTACTCTTCACTAAACACGGAAAGGAGTGTTCAGTTCCCCCACGAGCACTCCCCACAGAGGAGGCTATCTTCTTTCTTCTGGTCCCTGAGATATGAAAGAGATGATGGAGGTGTTTCTTACTTCTTTTCTTTCCTTTTTGTCCATGTACAAAGTCATGGTCCAAATCAGTGCTGTCGTGGTCCAACTCTTCTGTACTCATATTCATAGCCAGTCAGAAGTGGGTCCACTGAGAGTTATAGAACAGAGCATGGCTACCACCTCCTCAGGGACAGGGACTGGACCCGTTGTGGAGATGGAGGCAAGTAACAAACTCAGGTCTCTGAATGCTCTCTGTGGTGCAAATGCAGGATCAAAGCTCAGTGTGATGGTAAGTACCACAGCTACGCTTAATCTAGGATTCTGATATTACAATTTTCCTGTCTCTAAAATATTACTCTAGATTTTTCTGGTCTTACTTCAATAATTCTTTTATACATGTAACTTTGAATTATTAGAAGCCTTAGATGATTTTTTGAAGAAGAATATAAGTGAAAAGAGTGAAATATATACACATATACATATACATAATATGTAATTGTATATAATGGGGAATGCTGAGCTCAGTGATAAGGGTCACTCTTCACTGTGCACTTGCATGAGCCAGGTCTCTGCTAGGTCCTTTAAACACACCATCTATTTAATCCCCTCACAATCCTGTTCTTATTGTCCATCGATGAGGACAATTCAACAAGTGAGCCTAATTGCAATCTAAGTCAGAATTTCCAGGTCAGAGCCAGAGTTGAGGCAGAAATTGATCACGGAGGGCAGCAAGAAACACTGAGTCCAGGAGCACGCACTGACTTAACAGGTACTCGAGATGGCCACCGACAACGGAGGATGGTGAGAACGGGCTGGCCACTGGAGGAAGCTGCCATGGAGATTCGGGATCTCTGTAGCTTTGGGGGAAATAATGCATAAGGGAATCAAGGAATTCAACAACCATTGATTTAAGTGTCCAGTATTCGATAGTTTCTCTTTTTGTCGGTGGGATAGGAGGATGAGTGAGACACTGCCACATCACTGCTCACCATCTACCAAGGACAGAAGAAGCACAAGGGGAGGCTTCTCAGAGGAAGAGCATCAAAAGTGAGCCTCATTCACCCATGTTCATAAGAGCTTTATGTGCAACAGCCAAAAGGTTGAAGCAGCCCAAGTGTCCACAGGTGGATGGAAGGATAAACACAATGCCGTATATACTTGCAATGAAATAGGATTCATCCATGAAAGAGAAGGAAATCCTGAGATACACTACAACATGGGTGAACCTCGAGAATGTGACACCAGGTGAAATAAGACGCCTTAAACAGGTGAATACTGTTGGATTCCGCTTACACGAGGTGCCTAGAGTCGTCACATTCATAGGAACAGAAACTAGAATGCTGGCTGCCGTGGTCCAGGGAGGGGGGAGATGAATAGATGTTGTGTAATGAACACAGACCTTCACTTTTACAAGATGGAAGAATTCTGTGCATGGATGGTGGTCGTGGTCGCACGACAATGTGCGTGTACTTCATGCCACTGAACTGGACGCTTAATAATGGTTAAGATGGGGATGCCTGGGTGGCTCAGTTGGTTAAGCGGCTGCCTTCGGCTCAGGTCATGATCCCAGTGTCCTGGGATCGAGTCCCACATCGGGCTCCTTGCTTGGCGGGGAGCCTGCTTCTCCCTCTGCCTCTGCCTGCCACTCTTGTCTGCCTATGCTTGCTCTCGCTTCTCTCTCTATGACAAATAAATAAAATAAAATCTTTAAAAAAAATAATAATAATGGTTAAGATGGTACCAGGTGGTGAGTATTATAGAGGGCACGGCTTGCATGGAGCACTGGGTGTGGTGAAAAAATAATGAATAATGTTTTTCTGAAAATAAATAAATTGAAAAAAAATTTAAAAAATAAATAAAAATGGGCAGGAAAAAAAAGATGGTAAATTTCATGTTATGCGTATTTTACCACAATTTTTAAATTTTTTTTCAATTTTTAAGCAAGCCTTAGTGATTGGGTCCTACTTGAACTTGTTGAAGATAGAACAAGGGAGACATAAATAAAAGCCAAAATCAAGAATGATCACAAGCGTAAGCAAAGAGCCAAGAAGCAAGACATCTGAGGGCACCTGGCAATTATTCAGAACAATACAACCTTGAAGCCCATAGGAACTCCATAGTTCAGACTCAGTTTTATGTAGAATCTATTGTGGAGGAAATGATCCCAGGCTGGTTCTTCCTAAAGAAAAGCCAAGTGAAGAGGATATTAGTTTAGAGCAGGGAGTCAAGAGTATCTAGGCTGCCACACAGGTGGTAATCACCTGGAAATCATAGGCTCTTGACCAAATCTTCTTTGTTTCTTTGTACCAACCACCCTAAGATTAGCAATTCTAGGCCATTCCCAATGAGACACCATAATGCACCATACCGCTTAACAGAGATGTAAAGAAGGCATCAGAAGAAAGGAGAGAAGTCCCCTACCTCTTCATTCATGGTTCACAAAAAGGTTCCAATAGCTACCTACGTCATTAGGACCCACTTTTCAGGGTTTGGGGGCCTGTGAACCCTATTTGGGTTCCCTTTAAAAGCTGATCCTGAGACAGAATGGGTATAGGTAGTTTATTTTGGAAGTAATCTCAGATGACTGAAGGAAATGAGGAACCATGGGAAGTAAGATACACAGGGAGGAAAAGACCAAATAAGGATGCATAACTGAGGTTCCTGCTGTTGGCCAAAGGGGTTCCATTTCCTGGGAGCTCCAGAGATAGCTAGAGTGCCTCCCAGAATGGCCCACCTGGAGGACAAGGGGCTGGGCCTTCATCCACAGACTCTAATCCCTGGTTGAGCTTGACTCAGACACATCATCAACTCCCTGACATTTCCAGGGAGGCTTTCCGGGACCCACTAGACTCTGAGAGCTCAGAAAGGACCCAAGGGCAGAACACACAAAGGAGCTCTGTACCTCTGTGCTTCAGGTATGATACCACCAGGTGACTCTGAGCTTCCACAGAATAGTCTCCCATAGCTGTGGCTGAAACCAGAAACAGGCATGAGACAGGAAAGTCTCAGGACCTTCAGGGTCCTGAGCAAACTCAGATAGGAAGGGTTGCCACTGAAAATTCCATGTACCTCTTTCCTTTTGGGAAATCTGGACATATCGTGCCTCTCTTCCCATAAACACCTAAGGATCTGGGATTTTCTCATTGTTTTGGTACTTGGTCCCTCCCTTGTGTCTAAATGAATACAAAATTATGCAGATTCTATGTACAATATATTCCACAGTAAAAGAAAACAAATTACCTCCAGCAAGCAATTTAAGTAACAAATGAAGAAGTATAGGAAGAAGAGGAGTATAATATTGCTTAATCCTGGAGTAATTTTTGCCTCCAGTCTTGCAATGCTTTTGGAGGGATATGCTGGAATGACTGAAGCCACCCAAACCCCCAGCCGTGGCAGTCATGGGGGATCTACTGCCCACAGTTCCCTGCAAAGGGGAGTCTGCCATGAGGAGTGCAGCTCGCCAAAATCCCCCAATTGCAGGGTCTTAAGGGGTACCCCAGTATTCAAGCCAAGACCAATGTCTCCCTGAAGAGCTCCTAGTCAATGACTGCACACAACAGGAGTTTGGGGGTCCAAACACTTCTGTCTGTGATGATCCTCCAATGGGTAATCTCCGCTCTGGATCTCGCCATCTGCACAGTTGAGACTCTCTCAGATTGGTTCTACCAGTCAAAGTTCTTCCTCCCCAATCCTTCTTCTTTCCTCCTCTTTCCATAGGTGTCAGAACTTTGCTGTGGTCTGAAGACCTTCAGATGACAAAGCTGAGCTGAGAGATGGAGTATGTTCTGCCCAATCTCTCTCAAGAAACCCATACGAAAACCAAAAGCAAAAAGTACATCTCTCTACACTCCTGGTACCATGTTCCACCCGGTGACACCGCCAAACATCTTATACTTGTAGACTGGGCAGATGTCTCACTAGGTGCTCAGACAAACCATTAAATGTCTTCATCTCCATTTGCTATACTATGAAATTGAGAAGACACTTCCTTCACACCAACTCTCAGGAATTGGGTGAAGAGGAATAAAACCCTTCTTGTAGCTGGAAGAAAAGCCATAAATAAATACAGAACTGTGCAGTCAGCTTTCACTTATCAGGGGCAACTAGATGGGTGCACTGGCACAGATACACAGCCTCGGGCTTCTACGACTGCCAGACCAGCATCCAGACACTGAAAACAGAGAGACAGGAGCTAGAGGAGCTGATAGGGAGTCCCAGATAAGCCTTGGGGAGAGTGGCTCTGCTGAGCCAGGCCAATCTGGGCCAGCCCTAGTAATATGTGCTTTCTCAAATGGAAAAAGAGCATACTCAAGCTGTGCACAGATAGATGGTTTTTAAGCCTATGAAGAGAAAGCTGTTCAAGCTCACTCAGAATTACAGCAGTACAAAATTACCTAATAATGAGATAGCATTATAAATTCATATTAGCACAGATGGATTCACAGTATTGGTGAAGGTATACGGAAAAAAATGTGCTGGTGCAAATGTAGATTGTTGACATTTCTCCAGAGGGAAATTTGGTAATTTCTACTAAAATATAATGTAATCATAATCTTGGACCCAAATATTCTGCTTCTGATACCACATGATACAGATCTACTTGCACAGATAAACAAATGCTAAGGATGGTCACTGCAGCAAAACTTGAAATAGCCAGTCACTGGAAGTAAATTAAATGCCCACCATTAGCAATAAGATTTGGGGGCACCTGGGTGGCTCAGTTGGTTAAGCAGCTGCCTTCGCTCAGGTCATGATCCAAGGGTCCTGGGATCGAGCCCCACATCGGGTTCCTTGCTCAACAGGGAGCCTGCTTCTCCCTCTCCGGCTGCCTGCCTGCCACTTGCCCTGCTTGTGCTCTACCTCCCTGTGTCAAATCAGTAAATAAAATCTTTAAAAAAAGAAATAAGATGATATAAGTTATAATTAATATGTAATGATGTGCAATCAAATCACATATAGCAGGGCACCTGGGTAGTGGGTTAAGCCTCTGCCTTCGGCTCAGGTCATGATCTCAGGGTCCTGGGATCGAGCCCCGCATCGGGCTCTCTGCTCAGTGGGGACCCTGCTTCCCCTACCCCCTGCCTGCCTCTCTACCTACTTGTGATCTCTCTCTGTGTCAAATAAATAAATAAAATCTTTTTTTAAAAAATCACATATAGCTATGGGGTACCTGAGTGACTCAGCTGGTTAAGCACCCAACTCTTGGTTTTGGCTCTCGTCATTATCTCGGGGTCCTGAGATTAAATCTGGCATCAGGTTCCCCGCTCAGCAGGAGTCTGCTCCCCTCTCTCTCCTTCTCCCTCTTCCCCTCCCTCACCATATCCTCTCTCTCTCTCTAAAAATAAATAAATCTCTTTAAAAAATAATAATAATGTGTAGTTGTGACAGAGAATAAGGAAGATCTAACGTGCTGATATGGGATAATCACTAGACTACACAGTTAACAGAAAGAAAGATGGAGAAGTTTGCTATCCTTTGTTTAAAAATAAATACATACAAATTGACATATATAAACATATACATGCATACATATATGCAGGTGCCTCTATATGCAGAGAGATTGTTTATTTGTTTGTTTGTTTTTTAAGTAGACTCCAGACCCATTGTGGAACCCAACACAGGACTTGAACTCATGACCATGAGACCAAAACCTGAACTGAGGTCAAGAGTCAGATGCCTAACGGACTGAACCACCCAGGCACCCCACAGAGAATACTTTTGGAAGAAATCATATGAAACTGATTGAAAATAGCTACTATTCTGAGAAAGGATGTTTGGCAGGAAGGAAGCATACTTTTCACTGTATAACCTTTACACTCTGTGTTTTTTTACCATGTCTTTGTCTTACTCATTTGAAGAAAAATACTTTTTTCTTCCAAATTTTTATTTAAATTCTAGTTAGTTAACCTATAGCGTAATATTGGCTTCAGGAGTAGAATTTAGTGATTCCTCAAGTACGTACAACACCCAGTGCCCTCCTTAATACCAATCACCCATTTAGCCCATGACCCAGCCACCACCCCTCCAGAGACCCTCCGTTTGTTCTTTATAGTTAAGAGTCTCTTAACAGTTCGCTTCCCTTTTTCCCTTTCCCCTATGTTCAGTTGTTTTATTGCTTAGATTAAAGACGTGAGTGAGATCATATGGTATTTGTCTTTCTCTGATTGACTTGTTTCATTCGGCGTAATACTCTCTAGCTCCAGCCACATCATTGCAAATGGCAAGATTTCATTCTTTTTGATGGCTGGGTAATATTCCATAGTGTGTGTGTGTGTGTGTGTGTGTGTGTGTGTGTGTGTTTACACACATATATCACATCTTCTTTACCCATTCATCAGTCAACGGACACTGGGCTCTTTCCTGTTTGGCTATTGTTGATAATACTGCTATAAACATCGGGGTGCACGTGTCCCTTTGCCTCTGTATTTGCATATCTGTCAGGTAAACAACAATTTATCCAGCAATTGCTGGATTGTAAGGTAGCTCTATTATTTAACTTTTTGAGGAACCTCCATGCTGTTTTCCAGACTACCTGCACCAGTTCGCAGTCCCCTCAACAGCACAAGAGGCTTCCCCTTTCTCCGCATCCTCACCAACACCTATTGTTTCTGTGTTGTTGATTTTAGCCATTCTGACAGGTGTGGGGTGGCATCTCATCATGGTTCTGATTTGTATTTCCCGGACAATAAGTGATATGGAGCATCTGTTAGCCAACTGGACGTCTTCTTTGCAGAAATGTCTATTCAAGTCTTCTGTGCATTTACTAACTGGATTATTTGTTTTTTTTAAGGGGGTTCGATTTGTTAAGTTCTTTATAGATTTTGGATACTAACCCTTTATCAGGTATGTCATCTGCAAATATCTCCTCCCATTCCGTAGGTTGCCTTTGAGCTTTGTTGATTGTGTCTTTCAATGTACAGCTTTTTATCTTCATGAAGTCCCAATAGTTCATTTTTTAAGAAAAAAATCTTCATAAAATGTGTTTTCTCCTTATAAATAATACTGCTCCTAGTAGCAAAAGTAACCAACGTGTGATTTGCAATTTATAACCCACACACACTTTCCCACCCATTTCTTGAATGTGGGCAAAGAAGAATGATTTCTACCCTCATCTTTTAAATATGTAAGATGGAGCCGAAGTTAGTTGACGATTTACCCAAGGTCAATGGAGAAGTTACCTGGAAGTGATCTCTTCCTTTTACCATCGTTCCTATCCTTATCTTCAAGGAAAGAGGTGATGGAAGAAAGATATGAGTTTCCAGGCTCCAAACCCCAGGGCTTTTTCTTTCCACATCCCCCTCTGCCTCAAGGAAGAAAATCACTGGCTTCCATTTTTGAAAGTAATGAAACCACAACATTTTAAATAAAGGGAAGAAACAAATGCTGGGCAAATGCAGCAAAGAAAGGGTTGCAGGGGCCTTGGGGGGCCGTGGAAAGTGGCTTGGGATGAAGGAGGGTGAGGTAGCAAGGGAGGAGGATGACCCCAGGCCCTGGGGAGATGACCCTCAATTTTCTCTGCAGAAGACTTTTCATGCCCTAACCGGAAAAGAAAAAGAACCCCTGAACCTGTTTCTCTGCCCATATTTCCCCAAGAGTTAGACATCTCTCCTCCCAAGAGAGCCTGCAGGGATTCCCTGGGGGAATCAGAGGAGGGTTTCCAGGTGTTGTCTGTCCACTGGGTATAAGTTACAGAGAAAGATAATGCAGAGGGTTATAAAAGTGGTTAAAAGAGAAAGAAGAGCCTATGCCCATCATGGCCTCAAGGAAATACTGTGGCTAAGCCACAGATGAGATGGGATGAGATGACCTTGAACTGAGCCCCCTGTTGCTGAAGGGGCAAATCACTGTATGCCCTGGACTTCTTTCATCAGAAAGACATTGAGGTATTGGATTTTGTTTCCATGTTTATAAAACATCAGCAATGCACGATCCTGATGGAAGGGGAAGGGAGACTGTTCATAATTTGACAGTCTATTGCGAGGTGAAAAGCCTGGTGGTTTTAGCACAAATCCTGCTAAGCCAGTTGAGCAAGAATCCCCCCTGATACCCAATCAAATTCCTCTCAGTAATTTTCCATCCTCTCCATCACTCTGCCTATAGGCTATAAATCCCCACCCACGCTTGCTTGGATTCAACCTTGAATTCAAACTCTCTTCCCCACTGAATAAAGTCTTCCTTGCATTTTTAACAAATGTCCAATGCAATTTCTCTTTAACACCACTCAAAATATGAACCATGTTCTAGAAGTATCAGCATCACTTGGGAACTTATTAGGAATGCAGAATCTTAGGACCCACCTAGAACTGCTGAGTCAGAATCTCCACTTTAACAAGATCCCCAGGTAATTTGTATGGATGTTAAAGCTCAAGAAGTACTGCTTTCGTGAACATGGCCCCAGTTCCTTCAGTACTTGTGGGCCTTTAATTCTATACTTTCGGGGCATCCCCCTTCATAGGCCAACCACCCATGACCCGCCGAGGAGACTTGTTGCTTTATGCCCACCTCATTTCAATTCACCCTGCCAGCCACCTCATTCACTCTCCCCGGGTTCCTGCTTCCCAGGAGCTCAGCCTCCAGTGTGAGCTCTGCTCAAGCATTCTGCTCTCTCCTTGCGTAAGTCAGGAGTGAAAGTGGTTCTGTAAATACAAAGGATGGTGGACGGGAACAGGGTAAGTAGCCCTGACAAAGGTCCAAACTTGGGATGGAGTTTAGAACAGCAATCAGACCTTTAATGCTCCCAAGATTAACTTTTTTTGGTATATATGCTTCTGCCAGTGTTTCCCCTGCTCTGCCTTGAATTCCCCCTTCTGCTACACACCATGAGGAGCTAGGATGGGACTGGGACAGTTGGACTTATTTTGACAAGCATGTGACTTTGATAATAATTTGATCTAATAAAGCTAGATATGGAGAAGAAACCAAGCTATTCATTTAGTGCCAAGATGCCAAGCGAGCCTGGATTAAGCCAGGACATACTTACATAAGAAAATTACTCATTGTCTATCTCTTTATCTGAAATGCAAATTTAACTGTGTGTCCTATATTTTATCTGGCAACTCTAGCCTCTCCTATCTGGAAATTTTCAGTGCTGATGAGTGGGATCTGAATGTCACAAGAAGGCAAGATCACTAGAAGAGATCTCTGGTTACTCTCTCCTAACTGGGAAGAAAGATTCTATTGGCAGATTGGCCCCTTGTAGCACTCCTTCAGTCTCTTAAGTGAATGGGACTTACGGAGAAAGACGAAAGAAGTCTGGATTTGGAAAGTATTATGAAATACTATAATAAGGAGAAAGGTAATTTAATTCGTATATAGCTCTTTCAAAACCGAGCTTTAAGCCCATCTGGAGATGTTTCATTGTCTATCCAGGAGATGTCATGAAATCACTTAAGTATTAGAAGATTTGGCAACTGGACACCCAATATTTCTTTCTGATGTTTCTCTTTGGACTCCAAGGTCGGGTCCCCAATGACAACATTATGATCCTTTCTCTCTCTACTCCCTACTCTACCAACCGCCCTTCATAGTTACCTGGTTAAAGAAAACCCTCTCTCCTCCAACCCAAGTGTTTGGCTTTTACCTCCCTCAGGGTTCACCTCCCTCTCTATTCAATCTTAAGCTATAGTTGTGTGTGATTGATGAATTTCTATTGTTTAGACCGTGAGTTCCCTGAGGGCAGGGATGTGCAGCCTGGAGGGCCCTGGCCCTGGACCTGCACAGGAAAAAAACCCCATAAATGTTCTCTGAATGAGTCCTGCACAGCTTTCTCCTTAGCCTAAGCAGAGACCCCAGCTGGACTCTGACTTGATTCCACTAGACTGTGATTGGAACTGAAAATGAAATGGCATCGGTTTGCTCTGGAATCCCTGCCAGGGCTTACAGCGACAAAAACTACTGACAACACTCTTTACAGTGCACTCTCAAAAGATTTCTTTGGCCTCTGAATGTACTGGTGCTTTTGAAATGGATGCAAGCCCTTCCAAGCCTGCTGGGTTTCATTTTATAGTCCGTTGCAACCATTAATAAGAAGAAAAAAGACTCTCATATGCTACCACTTTAGCCACTTTCTTATTCAGAACTAGGAACAGCCCCCAGGAAGTGGGGCCTCCAACCTCTCAGGCAGGAGAAAAATAAAGACCTTTTCAAGCTCTTTATTCAGACTTGTGAAAGCCCAGGATGAGAGAGAGGACTACCAATCGTGGCCAGCTGGGAGACTCCAGACCAGTTCAGAACGAGGGGCCTATTGCACAGAGGCTTTAGGGGTAAAAGTGGAAGCACAAAGAAGATGCCGTACATCCCTGCTGCGGTTCCAGGTCCAGGTGAGACCCCGCACCCGGTGAGAGTCTCTACTGATCCTGAAGGTATGTCCAAGCTAGATTATTCGGACATCATGCCCCGCAAATCTCATGACCCATCATGCCTAGGTGAGTTTTGCTTTCTCCTGCTTCTGAGAAAGGGACACGGGCTAAGTGGCCATGAGGAAGGAAGGCTTCTACCTATAAAACCTACCAACCTCCTCTATTCCCAATGCCTTTTCTAAAACCTATTTATACTCATTATCCCAGCATGAAAAAGAAGCATCCTTTCAATAGTGAATATAAACGGATTTATCTGCCCTACACCGGCCTCCTCTGTCATTCTGATGCCATCAGTCATGGTGCCATAAACCACTGCCCTAACAGATGCAAGCATCTCAGACGAGGTCAGTCCTAAGTCCTCACACCCCTGGCAACAGTGGCTGACCCAAGGAGAGAACATGTGACTTCAGGTGGGCTGCCCAGCGCTCCCCCCTGGCACTGATTCACAGACATTACAAAACAGTCTCTCTCCTGTTGGGGGGCTACCCTAGGACGATGGGAATTTGGGGCTGTAGGCAAAAACCTGCCTGCAACTAGCAGCCAAAGAAAAAATGATGAGAAATGGAGAGATGTGCGTAAATCTGTCGTCAAGGTTCTCTGAACCCTTCAGTTCCGCCTTTGATCTTGGAACGATTCCACTATCCGTTCCCTCTTTTGCTCGAGCTAGTTGAATTTGGGGCCTTATAGCTTGCAACGAAAAGTCATGATTAAAACACCGCCTGACGTTTCTTCCAACTGAGATAGACACTTGAGGAAATATGGACCCTCTTGATCAATTCGGGATAAATAGAAGGAAGAAGAATGTTTGAAAGTACAGACTCTTCCATAATCAGTATAGCGTACGGCCGCGACTGGCCTGGCCAAGGGAAACCGTCCTGATCAATTAAGCCAATAATAACCCTAATACAGTGATAACAACTAACATGGCCTCTGGCCATGGCCATGGTGAAACTCACTCTGTCTCCCTGGTAAAAGCTGATTGATGAGACATCAGGAAAGCTTTGATTAAACTGGGTCAAACAGAAAAGAAGAGTTGAACCAACATATCAGGCAACTCAGGCGTACCCCGTTGCCCCTTTGTTGTTGCAATGGACCCAATGAAAGGACTCGTGGAAGTCCTCCGTGGAAGGACTCCGAAGAGAGAAGAATGAAGCAGCCACTTATGGAAAGGCAGAGAGAAGACAGGGAGAGACGACACCATCCCCTCTTCCGGTGTGCAGCTACAACCATCTCAGTCTGTGT
This sequence comes from Neogale vison, assembly GCF_020171115.1. NCBI lineage: Eukaryota > Metazoa > Chordata > Mammalia > Carnivora > Mustelidae > Neogale > Neogale vison. Next base: position 5,921,933 of record NC_058097.1, read on the forward strand.
TCTGCGGGGGAGGTAGATGGTACTTTCCTGTACTGATTAGCAAGTCTTCTTTCTTTTTTCAGATACTCAATTTGTTTTCTGACCTGATACAGAAGTACAGAAATTACTATTTTAACAGTCGGCACCTGTGATTTCTTTTTTTTTTCTGAAGATTTATTTACTTATTTATTTGAGAGAGAGAAGGGGAAGAGGCAGAAGGAGAGGGAGAGTCTCTCTTTTTCTCTCTCTCTTTTTCCAATTTATTTATTTTAGAGAGAAAAAGAGATCACACAGGAGTGTGGGAGAAGGGGCAGAGGAAGAGGGAGAGAAAGTCCTAAGCAGAATCTGGGCTGAGGCCAGAGCTTGACACGGGGCTTGATCTCACAACCCCGAGATCACAACTGGAACTGAAACCAAGAGTCGGAATCTTGACTGACTGGGCCACCCAGGCACCCCCTAAGATTGCATTTTATATTTTATTTTGCTTTACTTCACTTTTTCTTTCACTTTACCTTATTTATTTTATTTTATTATTTGTTTGTTTTTTAGAAAAACCTGTCTTTATTAAGAAACATATTTTGCTAGTCTGCTTCAGGGTAGAAAACCTGCCTTATAAGAACAAGACATAAAGAGAGAGACAAACATTGCTGCAGAGGAAACCATCCAGAGTAGGAGAGGTAGATAAAGAGATAAGAGAGGGAGGAACAGACAAGGCCAGAAGCAGCATCTGCAAATTAGGAGCACCTCTAAGAAGCTCCCTACACTGGAAGGGCCATGGAGGTTTTAAGAACAGAATGTCAAAAATACACTTTTAATTTTTTTGTCTTTAAGACATGCAAACATCTTCCATATCTTCAATCTTTAATAAACCCTGACAACACACGTGGGTGGGCAAAAAAGAAGGAAAACAGGCTGAAGGAAACAGTTCCATAGCACAGATACAAGGCGAGGATAGTGGCAGTGACAAGAACAAAGGCAAAAGGAATATAGATAAAATTCAATTTCCTTACAACTTGCAACCTATTGACAAATACTTGACACAGGCAGAATATGACATTCTTCAAGGAACTCCCAAGTGCCTTAATGCTAATGCTTTTCTGGAGGCAAAAAGCAACCATAGCTTGACAATAGCCCGATCTCCAGTATCCTATAAGTCATCAAGGTGGGCTTAACATATGAAAATCCTTTTGGAAGCTTCCCTTATCCTACCCAACCCCCCTCATCCTAGTTTAAAAGTTTATAATCAACCCCTCGGGACAATATCAGTGCAGCTTTTTCTGCTCACAGGTCTGTCCCAGTGTTTTAACAGAAACACCTTTTTGCACTGAAAAATGTCTCAAGAATTCTTTCTTGACCTTTGCCCCTGGCCCACAGCGCATCAACAGGAGAAGAGAGTGCATGAGCTCACCCACAGTTGAAAATCAGCCCTAGAAATCAAAAGGTAACCGCATCCCAAACCAGGTATTCATAGAAATTTTAGGGAGAACATTGGCTTGTTCAGAGGATGTGGGATAGATGTCTTCGGACAACTATTCTAAAACCCCAGGTTTAGGGGCACAGTCGGTATAGAGCATGCGACTCTTGACCTCAGAGGACTGTGAGTTTCAGCCCCATGTCGGGCATGGGGCTTACTTAAGTAGAAATTTAAAATATAAAATATAAAAATGTAATACAAAATTTAAAAATAAAAATTAAATAAGAAAAAGCCTTCTGCTTTTGCATCTGTTTCCCGACTTAAACACTAAACTGTTATGTTCACACACTTTAGATCTTTAAGGACAGGGTCATGTCTTACTCATCCCAGTCCCTGCCACAATGCCTACCATGCATTTTTTAATTGATAATAAACTTTATATTTTAGAAGTTATACATTTACAGAGAAATTTTAAAAACAGTATAGAGTTCCCATAAACCTCAATTTCCTCTATTCACATCTTCCATTAAGATGGCACATTTATCACAATTAATGAACCAATATTCATACATTATTATTAAAGCCCATACTCCAGTTTACCTCAGTTCTTACCTAATATCCCTTTACTGTTCCAGGATCCCATTCAGGACACCACATTCTATTTAGTCTTCATGTCTGTTTAGGCTCCTCTTGGCTGGGACAGTTTCTCAGAATGTCCTTGTTTTTTATAACGCTGATGGTTTTAAAGAATGCTAGTCAGGTGTTTTGTACAGTGTTCCACAAATAGTTCTCTCAAGAAAAGACCAGGGTTCTGGGTTTTGGGGAGGAAGTCCCCAGACGTTACCCGCCACTGTCATCACATCATATCAAGTTTGCACACAACGGGAGTTATTGGTGTTGGTTTTGGCTTTAATCATCTGAGTGCGGTTATTTTGGTCACATTTCTCACATGAAATTACTGTCGCCCCACCCCGTCTCCTCCACACTTTATTTTGGGAAGAAATCACAGCGCGTAGTCTACACTGTGGGAATCAAGAGATAGGCTCCCCTTCCTTGAGGGTGTATTATCCACAGGAATTACTGGATCTCACTTGCATAGGGCTTATCTGTATTCTTCCCTCCCACTTATTTATTTATTCAATCATTTACTTACATCAGTATGAATACACAGATACTGATGTTATACCTTGCTTTGAAATCTAAGACTGTTTTCTCTTTTTTTATTATTTCTTTTCAGCATAACAGAATTCATTGTTTATGTACCACACCCAGTGCTCCATGCAACACGTGCCCTCCATAATACCCACCACCTGTCTCCACCAACCTCCCACCCCCGCCCCTTCAAAACCCTCAGATTGTTTTTCAGAGTCCATAGTCTCTCATGGTTCACCTCCCCTTCCAATTTCCCTCAACTCCCTTCTCCTCTCCATCTCCCCTTGTCCTCCATGTTATTTGTTATGCTCCACAGATAAGTGAAACCATATGATAATTGACTCTCTCTGCTTGACTTATTTCACTCAGCATAATCTCTTCCAGTCCCGTCCATGTTGCTACAAAAGTTGGGTATTGTGTGTGTTGAGTTTGAGGAGTTCATTATAGATCCTGGATAACAACCTTTTGTCTGTACTGTCATTTGCAAATATCTTCTCCCATTCCGTGGGTTGCCTCTTTGTTTTCTTGACTGTTTCCTTGGCTGTGCAGAAGCTTTTGATTTTGATGAAGTCCCAAAAGTTCACCTTCGCTTTTGTTTCCTTTGCCTTTGGAGACATATCTTGAAAGAAGTTGCTGTGGCTGATATCGAAGAGATTACTGCCTGTGTTCTCCTCTAGGATTCTGATGGATTCCTGTCTCACACTGAGGTCTTTTATCCATTTTGAGTTTATCTTTGTGTACAGTGTAAGAGAATGGTTGAGTTTCATTCTTCTACATATAGCTGTCCAGTTTTCCCAGCACCATTTATTGAAGAGACTTTTTTCCACTGTATATTTTTTCCTGTTTTGTCGAAGATTATTTGACCATAGAGTTGAAGGTCCATATCTGGGCTCTCTACTCTGTTCCACTGGTCTATGTGTCTGTTTTTATGCTAGTACCATGCTGTCTTGGTGATCACAGCTTTGTAGTAAAGCTTGAAATCAGGTAACGTGATGCCCCCCATTTTATTTTTGTTTTTCAACATTTCCTTAGCAATTCGGGGTCTCTTCTGATTCCATACAAATTTCTGGATTATTTGCTCCAGCTCTTTGAAGAACACCAGTGGAATTTTGATCGGAATGGCATTAAAAGTATATATTGCTCTAGGCAGTATAGACATTTTAACAATGATTATTCTTCTGATCCAAGAGCATGGAATGGTCTTCCATCTTTTTGTGTCTTCTTCAGTTTCTTTCATGAGTGTTCTGTACCCCAATGTTTATAGCAGCAATGGCCACGGTCGCCAAACTGTGGAAAGAACCAAGATGCCCTTCAACAGACGAATGGATAAGGAAGATGTGGTCCATATACACTATGGAGTATTATGCCTCCATCAGAAAAGATGAATACCCAACTTTTGTAGCAACATGGACGGCACTGGAAGAGATTATGCTGAGTGAAATAAGTCAAGCAGAGAGAGTCAATTATCATATGGTTTCACTTATTTGTGGAGCATAAGAAGTAACATGGAGGACAAGGGGAGATGGAGAGGAGAAGGGAGTTGAGGGAAATTGGAAGGGGAGGTGAACCATGAGAGACTATGGACTCTGAAAAACAATCTGAGGGTTTTGAAGGGGCAGGGGGTGGGAGGTCGGGGTACCAGGTGGTGGGTATTATAGAGGGCACGGATTGCATGGAGCACTGGGTGTGGTGCAAAAATAATGAATACTGTTATGCTAAAAATAAAAAATAAATTTAAAAAATTTACAGGAAAAAAAATAAAAAATAAATTTAAAAAAAAAAGTTGGGTATTCATCCTTTCTGATGGAGGCATAATACTCCATAGTGTATATGGACCACATCTTCCTTATCCATTCGTCCGTTGAAGGGCATCTTGGTTCTTTCCACAGTTTGGCGACTGTGGCCATTGCTGCCAATACTGTTTTCTTGATCGAATTATTCCAGCTTTGGTCACTGGAAGCTCTTTCCCTGGGTACTTCCATGCCCCTCTGACATGTCCCCATCACTACGGGAGGGGGAAGGGATTGTTTTTTCGTTCAGCACTTTCTCACTTTCTCGCATTACAAGATGCTCCAGGCCATCTGGCATGTTTCCCGCCCTCCGTCTCAGATCTGATTTCTTGTATTGGAGAATGGTATTAAAAACCATGATCTGGAAACCAGGTTTGCTCATTATTACTGGTTGGTAAGGGGGTGCTGCTTGGCCCTTTCAGGTAATCCAACAAGCAAGGAAATGCCTGTACACTAACACATATGTACACATCTCTATAAATATATCTATACGTGACTATCCGTATCTATATTAGGCTAAACATGAGTTCATACTGACGTCTCCAACTCTAATCCACTATCTTATAGGTCATTCTAGCCTCGTCCTCTTGCTTATTTGCAAAATTCCAGTATCAAGAGACGTGGCTCCTACCACCCACTATTCATCTACTTAATTGTTCAGTTCCAGTACAGATGTATAGCATGATCAGAATTGTTAACCCAGAACCCCATGAGATACAACTTTATCAACTAGAATAAAATGCACACGTACAGCTTCTTTTGCCATTAGTTTTACAGATTACACTCATTTCCGAAGTTTCTTGGGTCAGCTCCTTTCCTCCCCACCCCTGCTTCAGGGGAAGCTGCTTCAGACATTTGCACTACTACAGTGGATAGATTGTTTGTTACTCTCTGCATTACATCCTGGAATTCCTCTTGACTTCCTAAATGACTTTTTTTTAAATTTTCAAACACTAAGGTTCACTCTTCGTGCTAATGTTCAATGGGTATGGACAAATACGTAACCTCATTTAGCACAATTACAATATTATACAGAATAGTTTCATGGCTTTAAAAAAATCTCCTATGCTTCACCTACTTAAGCTATACTCCCTTCTCCCCACGCCCTTAGCAAGCACTTACTTTTTTATTGCCTTTACGGCTTCACTTTTTCAAAAATGTCATATAATTGGAATCAAACAATATGTAGCCTTTCTAGACTGGATTCTTTCACTTAGCAATATGCATTTAGGACTGACCCATGTCTTTTTGTGACTGGGTAGCTCATTTCATTTTATCACTGAATAATATTCCATTGGATAGATGCACCATGGTTTATACAGTCAACTACTGAAGGATATTTTGTTTGCTTCCAGATTTGGACAATTGTGAATAAAGCTGCTATAAAAATTCACATGCAGGCTTTTGTGTGGACACGGGTTTTTACATCAGTTACACATATAACTAGGACTGTGTCTCAAGAGTATACAGTAAGACTATGCTTAACTCTGTAAGAAATGGCCAAATTGTCTTCCAAAGTGACTGTACCATTTTGCATTCTCACCAGAAATAAATGAGGGCTCTTTCTTTTTCTGAATCCTTGGAATTGGTAGTATTAGGACTTTTTTCTTTCTTTCTTTTCTTTCTTTCTTTCTTTCTTCCTTCTTTCATTCCTTCCTTTCTTCTTTTCCTTCTTTCCTTTTTTTTTTCTTTTGTCATTTTAGTAGGTATGTAGTGGTGTCTTGCTGCCCTTTCAATTAAGGATCCCCTAATGACAAACAATGTCTAGCAACTTTTCATATGCTTGTTTACCCTCCATGCATCTTCTTTAGTGAGGTGACTGTTTAGAGTTTTGCTCACTTTTTAATTGGTTTTTTTTTCTTATTGTTGAGTTTTTAAATTGTTCTGTATATTTTGGATACAAGTCATTTATCAGATATAAATTTTTTCCCAGTGTGGGGCTTGTCTTTTCGTTCTCTTAACAGTGAGTTTTGCAGACTTTGTTTATTTTGAAACAAACTTATCATATCTGATTTATCAATTTTTCTCTTTATTGAATCATGTGTTTGGCTTTTTTATCTAAAAACTATCACCAAATCAAAGGTCACCTATCTTGTAGAAGCTTCACCATTTCGTGGTTTCCATTTAAATCTACGATCCATTTTGAGTTAATTTTTGTGAACAGTGTCTAGTGTTCACAATAGTGTCAAGACCTGCCTTCAAGTTGGGGTTTTTTTTTTCCTGTTTTTTGTTTTGCATATGGATTGTCCCATAGCACTAGCTCCATTGTTGAAAAGACCATCCTTCTCCATGTAATTGCCTTTGCTCCTTTGTCAAAGATTAGTTGACTATATTTATGTGGGTCTATTTCTCCACTTCTCTACCCCGTTCCAATGGCCTATTATTAGTCTATGATTTCACCTTATCACACTGTCTTGATTACTGTAGCACTACGTTAAGTCTTAAAACAGGATTGCTCCTCTCTTTCAACATTGTGTTGGCTATTCTGGGCTATTCTGGATCTTGTGCCTCTCCGTGTACACTTTAGAATCAGTTCCTCAATGTCCAGGAAACAACCTGCTTGGATTTTGATTGGAATTTCTTAGAATCTATAGATCAAGTGGGGAAGATGTCACATCTTAACAATACTGAGTCTTTCAATCCATAAACACGGAATATCTATCCATTCATTTAGATCTTCGATTTCTTAAATCAGAATTTTGTAGTTTTCCTTATGTAGTCTCTACACATATTTGTTGGATTTATACCTAAGTATATCATTTTAAGGTCCTATGATAATTTTTTTTATTCCAAATTCCACTTGTTCATTTCTGGTATATAGGGAAGCAATCGGCTTTTGCATATTACCTTCTATCTTGTGACTTTGCTAGACCACTTATTAGTTAAGGAGTTTTTTGATGTATTCTTGGTGATTTTCTAGAGAATCATGTTGTCTGAAAGCAAAAGTAGTTTTATTTCTTCCTTCTCAATCCACATACCTTTTGTTTCCTTTTCTTACAGTGCACTACCAAGGACTTCTAGTATAATGCTAATAGGGCTGGTGAGCAGTGATGGCTAATTGTAGATTAGATTTTTCTATCATCTAGGAGTAGAAGCCAGGCCAAATCCGAGTCCAAGCATGGCACAGAATGCCCTGATTAAACATTATTTCTGGGTGTGTTTGTGTGGGGTGTTTCCAGATGAGATCAGCATATGTATCAGTAGACTAAGTAGACCGCCTTGCCCAACGTGGGTGGGCATCATCATCTAATCTGTTGAGATCTTAAACAGAACGAAAGGCAATGAAAGGAAGAATCTGTACCCACCCTACCCCACTCTCCCCCATCTCCCCTCCACCCTCACTGATTGAGTTGAAACATCTCATCTGCTCTGGCTCTCAGACTGAGATTTACTTATCAGCAACCCTTGTTCTCAGGCCCTTGAACTCTGACTGAACTATACCACCAGCTTGCAGACAGCAGATCATGGGACTTCTCAGCCTCCATAATAGCATGAGCCAAGTCCTCATTATAAATCTCCTTTTAGATATATACATATCCTACTTGTTCTGTATCTCTGGAGAACCTTGACTAATACAATGAGAAAAGACATCCTTGCCCTGCTCCCAAACTTAGGGGGAAAGAATCCAATTTCTCACTATTAAGTATGATAAAGGTTTTCATAAATATTTTGTATCAAATTAAGGAAGTTCCTCTCTATTCCTAGTCTCCCGAGATCTTTATCTTACAGAGATGCATAGCCACATACCCCTTCAAGGGACAACTGTGCACCAGCCAACAGCTCCATCAAGGTAAGGGCAAGGGTAGCCCACATTCAGTAACTAATAGAGGTGTGGTGTAAACACTCAGCTCTTTCAGTCCATTGAGAGTCAACTCCAATGGGTAACACAGGTTCAAACCTCCCTGATGGAGTCAGGCAAAGCTTTGCCAGGATTTATCTTGGTTTAAGTTTCCCCTCTATGCAACCCTGTTTCTTCCTCCTCTCTTTCATAGGAATTGATTTCTAAAAAACATTCTGCACATTAAATTCTATGTCGGTGCCCTACCTCTAAGAATGCACCCTGTAACTGTTTACAGAACACATTTTCCATGCCACTTCATGAGACACGGTGGAATTTTTCTTTTCCTACCAGACCATCAGCTTCACAACCAACCTTGGGACTAGAGGTAGAACCACAGGAAAGAACTTCTCTTGCCACTTGGTCATCACTTGAGAGTGCTATATTTTAACGCTTGGCCTTAAGATCTGCCAACATTTGTCATTATCACTCAAAGAGAGCGTCTTCCAAGACTCCTGGTCTACATTGCAGGATAATGCAACCACATTAATAGAGATGCTTGGACTCAGGTTTGGCCTGGCTTCTACTCCTAGATGATAGAAAAATCTAAGTGGGCACATGTTACAAGCAGAAAGTTTCTTTCAAAAGCATTACTGCATAAAATGTCAGACAAAAAGACAGAGCTTATTAAGGGGTTATAAAGATGAAACTCAAATTGGAATCAGAATATTGTCACTAAAAACTCTAGTTCAGGGGCGCCTGGGTTGCTGTCATTTAAGTGACTACCTTTGGCTCAGGTCACAATCCTGGGGTTCTGGGATCCAGCCCCGCTTCAGGCTCCCTGCTCAGCAGGAAGCCTGCTTCTCCCTCTCCCTTTACCTACCTAACCCTTTGCTTATGCTCTCTCTCCGTCTGTTAAATGAATAAATAAAATCTCAAAAAAAAAAAAGATTCTAGTTCAGAATCACATGAAACAGTGTTAGCACCTAGAATAGCATCCTACATATGATAGGTATTCAATAAGTTATCTGCTGGATAAATTAAAGAACACTTATTTGGTTCTTAGTTCCAGCTTTGGACACGCAGTCTATGCCTGAGGGCCAACTATAAAATTGTGACAGGTTGTGCTTCATTTCCATGTGTTCAACTTCTAAGCAATCCATACATTGATACTTTATTGATTTAACTCCATAAGTAAGAACTTTTTTGCCTCTCCACATGGTTGGCTATTTCACAGTAGCACTGCTGCCCAGATGCATCCCATTTTTTTAAGTTTAAAGCAATGTTTGTACAATTATATGAATATTTTATTGTATTTTTTCCTAATTAGGTCACAAATATGAGAGGAGAAGAGAAAAATGAAGGTGCTGATACCACAATAAGAAGCAGAGGTCTTATTAACTTAATACAACAGAGACAAAGATAGAAATCATTAGGCCTGTGGAAAGTGGTAAGTCATTAGCCTCAATCACATGCTCATTGGCTTCAAGCTGGTCAGCCCCGTGTTATGTTCTGAAGGGAAATAGCAAAATGAGAGAACACGTACAAAATGTATGAATTATCGAGGACGATGCCTAAAAGGCAAGGTGTGATTAGGGATGTGAGAATGTTTTTCAGCTCTCTGATAACAAAACTCACATATAAGCTTGTTTAGGTCTTATACATTTCACTGGCCACAAATTTCCAAGAGAACATTGTGTACAAAACCAAGGAAATGCCTCAATTAATGCACGGACTTACAGAGTTGTTGCACATCTTACATTTAGACTATAAAATCTGTGATTGCGATACCAGTATTTCGATATGTCTTGCCATTTTTGCAAGTATGATCATATCAGCAATTCTGTTGGTCTAATACCAATAGATACACATAGAGAGGTACAGGTATGAGTATAGGAAAGAATATGTGTATGAGTATGGGTATATGTACCCAGGTCCCTTAGCATATTCCTTTTTCCAGAGCGCAGTCCATGATGAAGGGTATAAACACACACACACACACACAAAGAAAGTCTGAAAGGGACTATGGGACAGTGCAGAGAGAAAGGTGGATGACAGCCCTTTCCTTGATGTTGGCCATCTCTCTTTCTTCAGCACTAGATAACCCAACTTATTCTGCTTCTCTTTGATAGAAGGCTACCTTCCCTCCTACTAAGGCCGAAACCCAACTATCCCAGGGTCATTTATTTTAAGCAGGACTCTGGTTCCCAACTGCCTAACTTGGACAGATTCAAGCCTACAAGACAAAAAAAGCTCAACCTTCAGCCTGGTCATCTCTCAGGTAGAACAATATCTGAGGGCACAGGTAGAAAAGGACAATGGCTTATCACTCCTTTTTTTTTTTTAAGATTTTATTTATTTATTTGACAGAGAGAGATCACAAGTAGGCAGAGAGGCAGGCAGAGAGAAAGGAGGAAGCAGGCTCCCCACTGAGCAGAGAGCCCGATGCGGGGCTTGATTCCTGGACCCTGGGATCATAACCTGAGCTGAAGGCAGAGGCTTAACCCACTGAGCCACCCAGGCACCCCAGCTTATCACTTCTTAATAAAATAAAATAGTAAACCTGTAGCCATTTCGATATTTTCTTAAATACCCAAAACTTGTCGTCATGCTGCAATATTTCACTGATGATATGAAAGCATTTTGAAGAATGCACAGTAGGCATTTTTCTATCTGAAAATTTAACATTCATAGTTTTGATGATTTGTGAGAGACCCGGAAGGAACATGACATGAAGCAATTTGTAATTTTGCTAAGGAACTAATTTGAATCACTCCCACTGGGAGCTAGTGTGTGGGGAATTAGTCATTTAGGTGGCGAATGAGCCGGTGCCTGCATTCTGATGTTCATTTGTTGTTCACCAGTATTTTTCATGAGTCTGAGATGGTTCTTGAAAGTCTCAGGACAAATGCCAAGAGTCTATTATATAGCTTAATCCCATTAGGTATTAGAATTGTAACAAGCAAAAATGCATATTGTCTCTCATAATGCAAAAAAAAAAAAAAAGTCACTGGGATGACCCTACCTGACTACCAGGGCCACCTGTAGGTGCCCAGACTGGTCAAAACCAAGTAAACCATACTGTTTTACATTCTGCCAGGGCATTGGGCGTAATATTTGAGGTAACAGTCTAGCATTCATTTGCACGCATCGTATGGACATGGAGGTATTCTTAAAAAATATTTTGCTCACCAGTGTTGAGTACTGGGGCTTCTCCATCTATGGAAGACACTGCTACTGCCTGCACCTCTACCTCGTCCTTGCTAACAGCCCCTCAATGTTGCGCATGGCAGCACTGGATCCAGTCTCTACTTTATTTGCTCTTCTTATGTCTAGGGGAGGCCCTATGTGTCCAGTTCTGGCTAAAGAGATAGAAGAGGAGGGCGTATGAAGAACATCTCAGAGAGTTCTGCTTTCCTATAAAAGGTAAAAATGTGGCCAAACTCATTCCCACCCTCTCTGCCTAACCTCAATATAACCATGAGGTTTAACGCTGTGGCAGCTTTCTTGCAACTGTGAAGCAAAGAGCAGAGAAAGGCCAAGAGAATTGCAGTGACGATAGGTCTTGACATATTTGAGCCACTGAACCAATACTACCTGACTTCGTTGTGTAAAAAAATAATAATAATAAAATCCTATTCTCTTTAAGCCATTGAAAATCAGAATATCTGTTTCTTGTGGCTGAAAAAATACAAATACGCCGTTGATGAACATAAATTTCCAATACGTGATTCTTAAAGACTCTCCAGTCCCATATTCTATGACTGTAGAAGTATAAGAAGCTCTTTTTAAAAATATTTTATTTATTTATTTGAGAGAGAGACAGCATAAGCAGGAAGGAGGGGTGGAGGGGGAGGGAGAAGCAGACTCCCTACTGAGCAGGGAGCCCGATACAGGACTCGATCCCAGGACCCTGGGATCATGACCTGAGCCAAAGGTGGTTGTTTAACCAACTGAACCACCCAGGCACCCAAGAAGCTCTTTGAGTAGTAAGCTCAGTCACTATTTATTTTGCCCTTCTAGTTGGGGTGTAGTTTTTCCATAACAGTCTTCTCTTCCATTTTTGTCACACTTCTTTCACTGGGTATTCATACTCCAGGAAAAATAAACTTTTCTGTGGTATGCCATGACATCTTTTTCTACCTGTCTCATCTTTGTTGCCACAACTCAGTTACCAATGAATTATTTCAGGAGAGAGATGAATCCTAAGGAAGGTCCAGCAAAGGCTGTTAGTGGTTTTCTGAATCACACGAGGAATATTGTGCCAAGAACTGAGGGCAGCCTGAAGATTCCGAAACCGGAACACAGTGGATGAGTGTAAAAGAATAGGCCCTTCCATAGTTGCTGTGACAAGCCTATGCATGTGCCGTAGAAGATTCAGCTAAGGAGACTCTTTCCTGGGACCACCACCAAGTAGGAAGACATAAAGATGGTGCTTCTGTCCCGAGGGAAAAAAAAAAAAACTCAACTCAATTATACTAACATTTTAAAAGCACCTACCATGGGCCAGATCCTATGAGAGGAATCAGGGATATAAAAAGAGGTTGGGGAAGGGCCATGCTCTATGAGAAGACACGAACGAGCTCCTTTAATCAGGAAGCTGAGAACAATCTGTTCTCATTTTTTATCCAGGTAAGGATCGAATGACTTCAACTTCCATGGAGTTCCAATGCCTCCCCAGTTAAGTTACTAAGCCGAATGCTGTTTACTGTACCTCCTGCTGAGGGGGGTGAGAAGGGAGGAAAGGTAGGGACGCTCCTGAACGTACCATTCATCCTCAGCTGCTGCTGTTCTGCAGGCAAGATGCCCAGCCTGGATGTCAACTTTTTACAAATAACAATTGAAACTGTCAGTCATCTTGATGAGCACCGCTCCAGTGAAAGAACAGCATAATGGAGGGGGGGGCGGTAAAGTATTAGTGAGCTAATTTTTTTTTCACCAGCAACAAGAACAAAACATCTCTCTGGGGATAATGTATTTACTGTTATTATTTGGTATATAGCACAGAAATTCCAAATAATACAGAGTGAAAATATTCCTCCGCTTTTAGGAGAGGCAGAGCATACAATCTCTTGGGTTTCAAATACAGACACAGAAATTCATGGAAACGTATTTCTTTAAGAGATTTTGTTGTCGTTGCCGTTGTTTGGGGGTTTTTGTTTTTATGTTCAGGTTTGGTTTTTTTGTCTTTTGTTTTTTGTTGGTTTTTTGCCTGATTTTAAACAGAAAAACCCTGTTGCTTATTTTTCTTGGGTATTTTTATGCTTAAATATAAGGTAGCAGGACTATAAAAAGACCCTAGTGTTTAAACCTCAAGGCAAAGATAATGTGAATTTAAATGATCTAAGACATTGTCCTCTAACACTCTGGGCGGCTCATTATTAAATGAACGACAGTGTAAATTCTAGTATCCTTTCCATCCCCCCTCGTTTATACATCTAAGACCTAAGCAACCTATGCACTCCTCATCATCCTTTAAAACCCATCTCACATCCCAAATCGCACGGAAGCCTTCCCTACGTCCCCAAGCAGTGCTGAGGTTTCTTTTCTCCCATTTTTATTCCTTTTCTGCCTTTCTCTCATCTGGCCCATCTCAAGCCATGTTCTAGTTGTTACTCATTTTGTGCCTTAACTCTGGACAATACGGTCCTAAGAAACAGGGACTGTTTGTCTACTTTTGTATCCCAGGACCTCGTATGCTTCCTGGTATATAGAATATACTCATTGATGATTGCTGGATGGGGAAAGCAAAGAAGGAACGTAGGAGGAGGACTTGGGTGGGTCCTTAAGTACTCGGAGACTGGAAGGGACTCCATGATAGAGCAAGGGGAGGGGCTCTGGCTCCTGGCACCCAGCAGAGGGCAGCAGAGAGCAAGAGAGCAAAAAACCCGGACTCCAAAGTCGACTGCTTCCGGGGTCTCAGATGCGAAATCCCATACAGCCAGGCAGGAGGACAACCCCCGTGACACGAAAATTCACTTCATTATCAGATGCCATGGGATGCACAGGTAGGACACTGAATCTGGCAGGAACAGAGGAACAAGAACTAGCAGGAACAAGAGGCTCCCACAGTGTGTCCAAAATAATTTGTGTGGACAGTGTTTTGGGGGACAGGGCTTCATCTAAAGGTCCACAGCCTTGGCCCCAGCAGGGAATGTCCCTCAGCTGATCTCAAGGTCTTAGGACTCAGGAAGGAGTTAATGGATGGTGAGCAGACCTAAACATCTGCACAGTTTGGATCCAATGGGAAGCTAGAACTTGGGAGATAAAGATCAGACAGTCCAAAGGCCACAGAGGCAGGCGTTGAACAGGGAGAGAAACTGCACAAAGGCAGCATGATGAAGAGGCTCCATTGGTCAGCTTGGGAATTCCGAGAGCACCGGGTCTGTGTGGGAGAGGGTGAGACAGCTGGGTTCTGAAGTAAGCAGCCCTTCCTTTGTCCCTCTTGAGACCAAGACCAGCCACACCTACCCAAGTTCTGCCACTAAACACGAAACTATGCCCTCTCATTTTAAATTAGTTGCAAAAACCTCCCAACTGTCCCAATTACAACCTGATCCAATCACCTGCCCCTCGCTGAGCAATGCCCCAGTGTAAGTTGAAGCATGCTTAACTAGGGCCAGAGTTTTGTTTTTGTTTTTGTTTTTAAGATTTTATTTATTTATTTGAAAGAGAGTGTGTGCATGCAGGAGCAGAGTAGAGGGGGCAGGAGGGGCAGAGGCAGAAGGAGAAGCAGACGCCCTAGTGAACAGGAAGCCCCACACTCGACTCAACCCCAGGACTCTGGGATCATGACCTGAGCCAAAGGCAGACACTTTACCGAGGGAGCAACCCTGGTGCCCAGGACCAGAGAATTTAAAACGAATAACCCTAAACCCACCCACACACACACCCACAGAGCTTTGGTATTGATTGTGTTTTATGGTTGCAAAGCTCTACAGTGTGGCTGCCACAGTGTGATCCGCAGACGAGCAGCAGCATTATGGAGAAGTTGGTAAAACGGGGAATCTGGGTGCCTACCCCACAGGGACAGACCCAGAATCTGCACTTCAACAGAATCCGCAGGCTAATTCATATGCATATTAAATTGGAGAAGCCCCGTCCACCACCACCCAAGCCCTACCTATACTTTTTTTTTTTTTTTAAGATTTTATTTTAAATATTGACAGACAGAGATCACAAGCAGGCAAAGAGGCAGGCAGAGAGAAAAGCCCGATGCGGGGCTCAAATCCCAGGACCCTGAGACCATAACCTGAGCTGAAGGCAGAGGCTTTAACCCACTGAGCTACCCAGGCGCCCCCCTACCTATACTTCAGACCATAATTTAAACCACTCTCCAGCTTGACCACTACGCTCTAGTCACACCAACCTTCCTGCTCCTCAAACGCGCCACGCTCACTCCCAACACAGGGTCTCAGTCCTGTTCCCTCTGTCTGGAACCACGGACAGGTCTTCCTGACATTCAGGTCTTGACTTAGACGTCCGCTCTTCAGAGAGGACTTCCCTCACCACCCAGCTGGAATGAAATGCCTGAGCACTTACACCTACGTTTTGCAAAATTACTTCCGTGCACAGTGTGGCTTGGTTGTCAACCTTGAAAAACAGCGTCCCCCGCAGAACTTGTTAAAACACAAATTCCTAGGCTACTCCCCCCAGAGCTTCTGATTTAACCCATCTATAGTGGGTCTGAGCTGAGAATCTGCACGTCAGACAAGCTTCCATGTTGCAATGATGCTGTTAATCTGGAGTGGCCCTTTGAGAATCACTGGGCCGAGACTCATTTTCTTGAGCATTCTCTCCTGCAGGGTCAACTCCACTCTGCTGAACCTTTTTGTGTTCTCTGGTCCATGATACACAGTAGGTGCTCTTTAATATTTGTTGAATAGAGATTGGATCTGTTTGATATTTGTTGAATAGAGACTGGATCTGTTAGTAACCAATTGCTTTCATTATGAATTTCGCGGTTTAATCCAATTTAGCAACAACTTTGCCTTCCGTCCTGCGCACATCTGTAATCAGCCATGAGAGATCTGTATTCATGACCCACACGTTAACATAAAAACGTAAGCCACACACACACAATTGAGAGTTAACTGTATTTTATCTGTATCTATCAGTTATTGATGGTATCTTTTTATGCTATTGACTTCATTTGTTGGCCTATTTGTGGAAAGAAACTCCATCCAACCCCATCCATACCAACGAAATAGCCCCTTCTTTTCAACAACATGAGCTCAGTGGTATTCCTTAACTTGGATGCAGCATCCTCTTACCCACAAAACTGAAAGAGGGGAAAATAAGCAATTTGATATAGCCCCACATTCTTTCATACCCTGGCAAAATGTCCTCTCCCAAATCAGAATTAAGTACATCATCATAAGGTTTAACTGATCATTACGCATGCATCTCAGTAATGGCCAGGCTCCTTTTATTGCTAATAAGATTATATTTCACTATAAATCCATTTGAGCTCGCCTCCAAGGAGCCTTATCAAGTCACATATTACTGATGGAAGCAGCACACTGTCCAGTCTGTCAGTCGCCCCTCCATTTGTGGATCACAGTCCTATAGTAAGAGCCACATTTATGAGTCTATGGGTAATTACATTTATCTGCTTCTCCTGCCCCCAGAACCTTGTCATAATTGCTGCCACCTGTACCTCCTCCCCTTCCTTTCTGGTTTCCCCTGACAGGCCCCCTGCCCAAACCTGGCTGTCTCTGGGCCCGTCAACTCTGGATCTCATCTTCCCTGAAGGTCAGATCTGTTTTCATCTCCTTAATGCTGAGGTCTCTCCCTGCCTAACAAGGGGCCAGAATCAGAGTCAGGTTTGCAAGCTATGAATCTAGCACTAACCTCCCTGGCCTTTGTGGGAACATCCAGGGGAGGAGTTGGGAGAGGTGTGGGTGGCCTTGCTAATTAGGCCAGATTCTAGGTGTTTGGAGACTAGTGTAAGGCACTGTGGCTACATGTCGAGGTCAAGGAGCTAGCTCATAGAGTGACAAAGCCACACTGTCAGAATGCTGACAGGCAAGGACAGCAATGAACAGGGAGATGGTGACTGTGTCACAGCCCGGCTTCCTGAGCACTAATGGCCAGGGCCCGCGCTGAAGAGGGCAGGCGTCCTGAGAGATGAGTTTACTCTGGCTGCACTTGAAAGAGACTATTAAAAACACGGACATAAACAACAGTGAGTGTCTGAAAAGGATGCTTCACCACAAGCTAATGTCTAAGACCTGAATCTGATATAATATTAATTTAATAAAGTCAATGTGAATAAAGATCCAATTTTGCTGTATCTATATTAATTATAAAACACATTGGCTCGATTCTGGATTGAAGGGGCTTAAAATGAATATCATTTTTTAAAAATATTTTTTCATTTGACAGACAGAGATCACAAGTAGGCAGAGAAGCAGGAAGAGAGAGAGGAGGAAGCAGGCTCCCTGCTGAGCAGAGAGCCCCATGCGGGGCTCAATCCCAGGGTCCTGAGATCATGACCTGAGCCAAAGGCAGAGGCTTTAACCCACTGAGCCACCCAGGCGCCCCTGAATATCATTTTTAAATACACTGGTTAAGTTTCCAATTTAGAAAAGAGCATATTTTTTGGTGCAGGGACCTACAGATGAATGTTAATTCTGGCTTTTGGCCCCTAATTCCTTTTCTATGTGAGACCTATTGGCTCACCTAAGTTAAGCCCTTGATTAACTCTTTGGGTCATTTATTTTTGTCCCTTTTTATCCTTGTAACAATCCATGAGAGAGGGAGAGCAGGTATTATCAGTTACTGCCACTTCATTCTGTGGTTGAGAAATTCAAATTCGGGGAGCTCTAGAGACTTGCCTAGGAGTCCACAGTCACGCAGTGGTGGAGTCAGGACCCCATCTCTGCTGCTCACGAGAAGGCTTTTGAAGAAGAAAAACTTTAGCAGGGAATTCAACTGCCAGCTGTCAGCACTATAGAGTGGTCTCCCTTTCCCTTCTTCTCCTGGGCAGTGCTTTCTGACCCCTTCGCTACTGACCAATGAGCCTGGCACTCTGCCTGCTTTCTCAACTCACTCTGTTACCATGACTCTTCTCTTTACTTTCAGCTTCCAGAAAAGATCTTTCTTCCAACCTCACTGGTGCTGGTAACTTCAGCTTCCATTGAAAATAATGAGCTCTGGCGGTTTGTGTACCGGGAACAAAATTTTAGATCTTAATTGAATATTCTCTGTGCTGAAATGTTAATATTCATTTATCTGTGATGGGATGGTCTTTACCTTCTCTCCAGCCCAATCCCAGCTTTATCCTCCTCCTCGGGCATGGCACCCACTATGCTCGGGGACCAGAAGGGGACTTGGTATTAGGATTCAATGTGGAAGAAGAGACAGAAACTCTATTAACATCATAACAAAGAGTGGTCATGTCATGAGGAGATGAACAATAGAAACGGTCTAAGTGGGGCGCCTCGGTGGCTCAGTGGCTTAGTCTCTGCCTTCAGCTCAGGTCATGATCCCAGGGTCCAGGGATTTCCACTAGCAGAACAAACAAGCCAAGGGAAATCAGAAACAAATCCCACAGTATAAATCTATTTTTTAAAAAAGGAAACACAGGGGCGCCTGGGTGGCTCAGTGGGTTAAGCCTCTGCCTTCAGCTCAGGTCATGATCCTGGAGTCCTGGGATCCATCCCCGCATCGGGCTCTCTGCTCAGCGGGGAGCCTGTTTCCTCCTCTCTCTCGGCCTGCCTCTCTCTGCCTACTTGTGATCTCTGCCTGTCGAATAAATAAATAAAATCTTTAAAAAAAGAAAGAAAGAAACGGTCTACTTGTTGGGACGGAAAGCTGCCACCACTCCACTACCACCACTGCACATTCTAGAATGGAGCCAAATGGAACTGCATGGTTGACAAGCTGCTGCAGAGGCCAGGGAGAAGAAATGGGTCCCTAGTTAGAGGAGAACATGGCGGCGGGCTCGGCGGGTGGTTATGAATGGGAGGGAGAAGAGAAAGAAGGTACGAAGAGAACAGCTGGGGACTGGGTATGTGAGGTACCCCCAAAAGCCAGATTTGAAGAATCTAAGAGCCGTGAAAGTCTGGGAATTTACAGAAGCTAAAGACAAAAAGGGCAGACACTCCAAAACCTGCTTCTACCATGGCTTCCATGTGACTTAAAGGATCTTTTTGAGTATTCTGGACTCTCGGTGCTCAATGCCCAGGTATTAACTGTTCAGTAATGGACGGGACCACCATCCTCTTCCATGGATGGAGTCACAGATCCAGTCACGCTCCTAGTATTTACTGAGCATCAACCTGGAACCAGGCACTGGGACAGGAATGTGAAGATGAATAATGACGCGTGAGCCTCCGTCAGTCCACACAGTCCCAGGGACTCTTCAGAGATAATGACCACCGACATTTAAATTTTTGAATGAATATATTATTATTCTCTCGGGAAATTTTCCAGGGAACATGCCAAGTTTTCATCAATGCAATGGCTATTCATGGCTGCTTCGAACAAACCATTATTTAGAAACATAAACATGAAGCTTAAAGCAAAACCTCTGGGAGTCACGACCTCTGTTCTGAGCACTGACCAGTAACTAATATTTACATGGTATTTTTCACGTATGTCATCTCTTGGGTCGTATTCATAACAGCATCCTACGAAGTAGGTAATACTACTCTCCTCATTTCACATAAAAAGCAGAGGGTCAGGGGCACCTGGGTGGCTCAGTGGGTTAAAGGGTCCTGGGATCGAGTCCCGCATCGGGCTCTCTGCTCAGTGGGGAGCCTGCTTCCTCCTCTCTCTCTCTCTCTGCCTGCCTCTCTGCCTACTTGTGATCTCTGTCTGACAAATAAAAATAAAATCTAAAAAAAAAAAAAAAGCAGAAGGTCAGACAATTTAATAATCTTGAGTTCAATTTGTTTTTTCTTTCCCCTGAGCAATGAACAAGCCCACTAGGGCAACATCCTCTTTGGAGAGAACAGCCGCAAATGCTAACATATAATGAAATCTTTGTCTGAATCAGTTTAGACAGTCTTCTAATGTTCTGGTTTGGCATTCAGTTACTGAATTTTAGGCGATAGGCTATTCTAGCTGCCAGTAAAAATCTACTTAAACCAAATACTTTCTGTTACTTTAAACCAGTAACAAAATTTCAAAAAAGGCACCAATTACACATAAGTAAACTTTGAGAATTTAATGTCACAATTGAATTCAGATATTACTTGAGAGAAAAATAAACTAAAAACAGGGAAGAGGAGACTTTACTGATGCTACATTTTCTTATAATGTTTTAATTTTTTATTCAGGTAAATAGAGATAATTCCAGTAAAACCATTATTTTTCTGGAATGAAAAGTAGTTTGTTTTTTTTTTTCTGCCCACGACCCCTCAGTCTTGCCCAGCAGCACCTTGGGAATGTAGCTTGGATGCCAAAATTTTATCTTTGGGGGTATTTTCATGGTTCTCAAGGAAAACAGCATAAAATATTTCAGATTGGGGCTGTAGCCCGGGACACACAGGTACACACATGAATGTATGCATGCACACACACAGACATGCTTGTGCGTGCACACACACACACACACACACACACACCAATCCGAGGTATGTGGAAGCTATACCTATAACCCCTTTTTACCTGTGCATAAAGGGGAATTTTGAGATTTGGATTATAACTGCTGCCTCCTCAAAAGAACCATATTATATTCCTGGATGAGCTGTCAAACACCCCGATAATACTGTTTAAAATTCACAATTGGGCATATGTTTCAATTTAATCTGAAAAACAGGAAGGCCCATTCTGGCCAGTGATATGCTGCTTATCTGCTGCTTTCTCCTTGGCTGTCGATGTTTCTGAAATGCCAGTGCTACAGGCAAAGCACTCTGATTAGGACATCAGCCTGCCTTTGAGCAGACACTGCCAACTGCCAGGCAGCGTCTGGAACCTGAAGGCCCCTCGGCTCTAGCCCAGGGCTGGGGAGCCAGGTAGGCAATCCTGACAGGTAACAGAAACTGTTTTCGGAGACCATGACCCCCAAAACGTAGCCCAACCTATGTGGAAATGTGAGCCAGCATCGAAAGGTGCGTTTTGTAAAGGGACATGTTCAGGCACTCTCAAGATTTCTAAATTCCCATTTTTCATTATACATAGAAAAGTGTTACTTTATGTTCTTAACAGTAAAAAGGTAACAAATTCGTAAAAATTTTGTCATTCATTTTCTCATTTCAATTTGTATTACCTAATGAACGTGGGGGTATGTTCATCCTGTGGAAGACTCAAACACCCCAAATTACGTATTTTAGAACGTGAGTGACCCCCTCCACACTCCTTGTTGGGTGCACTTCCTCCCGTCTCTGCGCGGGTGGGCTTACATATGGGAACGCTCTTTCCACAAAGTGGATCAGACCACACCACCTATGCCACAGTTCGCTGCTTCCTTCAGCAACACTGTCCTAGAGACCTTCCCACGTCTGCACGCACAGCTCTACTTCCTTTTTCTTAAGACTTCACTTTTGAAGAGTATTTTTAGATTTACACCAAAATTTAGAGACGGTACACAGATTTCTCACATAGCCCCACCCCCACACCTGCTTAGCGTCCTCCTTATCAACACCACTCACCAGAATGTTGCATCTTTGACCAAGGATGAACTTGATACTGAACTTCAGAATCATCCAAAGTGCACAGATGCCCTTAGTTCATTTCATGCTCCTTCAGGTTTTCAGGGATGATTATAAATTTAAACTCTTGTCTCATATGTCTTATATTTCATGAGACTTTGATTAGGAGAAGAGATACATGCATGTGATCCTCCCCTGCTACCCTGATCCAGCCTCTTGGAAGTTGTAAAACAAAGACACCAACTCATTCATAATCCCTTCACCTTTTACACAGTTTTTGTCTTTTTTCATATACTCCCTTCTGGTCTTTGTCCACATATATAGTTTCATATCGTTGTATTCAAAATATACTGGAAATTTTGCATTCTTCTTTCCACTTAATATGCCTTAGACATTCTTCTGTGTAATCTTTATAATTACCATGTTAATGGCTGCATAATTATAGGTTAAGGTGATCTAGTATCGTTTGCTTACCTACCCCCCAATTTTCCACTATTATAGGCAAGTAGAAATAAACATTCTGAAACACAAACTTTCTTTTCTTTTGGAAAAGAAAGGATATACAGCCAGGAATGGAATCACAGGTGGGAAGAAAGGAATCGTCTTAAGGTTCTAGCTCCATCTGCCATATTGCATTTCAAAAGGATTTTAACAAAGATCTCTTCACTATAATTTTATCAGCACTGGGCACTATCATTTTTGCTTCACTAATAAGCATAAAGAATTACCTTGTTTTAATGATAGCTTGGTTTTCTTTGCTTTAAGAATAAACAAATTGAATTCTTTCTCTCTTTTTTAGCTCTTCTATAAATTGTGTATCTCATAAATCAAATGAAATATTAATTTTATCCCTTATATTTGAATGAGGTTCTTTTTTTTTTTTAAAGATTTTATTTATTCATTTTGACAGAGAGAAATCACAAGTAGACAGAGAGGCAGGCAGAGAGAGAGAGAGGGAAGCAGGCTCCCTGCTGAGCAGAGAGCCCGATGCGGGACTTGATCCCAGGACCCTGAGATCATGACCTGAGCCGAAGGCAGTGGCTTAACCCACTGAGCCACCCAGGCGCCCGAATGAGGTTCTTTTTTTAAGATTGATTGATTTGATTGATTTCAGAGAGAGCATGCATGCATCTGATTGATGGAGAGGGTCAGAGGGAGAAAGAGAAAATCCCAAGCACACTCCCCGCTGAACAGGGAGCCCGACCTGGACCTCGTTCCATGATCCTGAGATCATGACCTGAGCTGAACTTAAGGGTTGGAGGCTCAACCAATTGAGCCACCCAGGTGCTCCTGAATGAGTTTTTTTTATATGGTGTGGGTATTCTTTAAGACCTGTCTCACAATAAATCACATATCTCTCTCAATCTGTTGGACTCCCTTCTTTAATGATCATTTTGGCCTTTTCACTACCCAAAAGTTTTTTATTTTAATGGTGGTAAATTACTAACATTTTCTTTTGCGACTCCTATTTCTACTCAAAATTAAGAAAACTGTTATCCATACAAATTCTTCTGGTAAATATTTTAACTTTTTAGATAACATGGAGTTGATCTGGGATGGGTCAGTAGGTACGGACAGATGCCCCGACACCAGCCAGACACTGTGGAAAATGTTCTCAAGCACAGAACTGAACTCGGGCAGAGCCACTCCTCAAAGGGAGAAGAAAATTCTGTGGCGTCCGGTACAGTAGCCAGAAGCCACACGTGGCTGCTGAGCTCTTGGAACATGACTAGTTCGAACTGAGATGTGCTCAAAAGGTAAAATATACATCAGACTTCGAAGACTAGTTTTGAAAAAAAAAAAGAATGTAAATTATCCCATTAATAATTTCTATATTATTACCTATGTGATGCCAAGTAAAATATATATTAAAATAACATCATCAGGGCGCCTGGGTGGCTCAGTGGGTTAAAGCCGCTGCCTTCGGCTCAGGTCGTGATCTCAGGGTCCTGGGATCGAGTCCCGCATCGGGCTCTCTGCTCGGCAGGGAGCCTGCTTCCCTCTCTCTCTCTCTCTGCCTGCCTCTCCGTCTACTTGGGATGTCTCTCTGTCAAATAAATGAATAAAATCTTTAAATAAATAAATAAATACAATAACATCATCAGATTTGTTTTTGCTTTTTAATGTGGCTCCTAGAAAATTTAAGTTGTGTATGTGGCTTGCATCCGTGGCTTGCCTTATGTTTCTATCGGACAGCCCAGCTCTAACAGATGCCTTCTCTGTCACAGCTCGTGATCAGAAGCAGAGCTGAGCCAGGAGGACAGCAGCAATTACTACAGCTCCCTTAAAGGCCAGAACACTTGCTTTCCAGTTTAACGAGACTGAGAGGAGAGAAAAGTTTCACCATCCGCTGCGGACATCTTCTGTGTCCCAACCTCACTGGTGCTCATCTTTGAGCAAGCTCCTCCAACTGAGTCATTGTTAAAAACTCCTTGGGGACCCAGCAGAAGGGCAAGGATAAAACACTAGGACCGGCCCAACTTTTAGAACCGTACATTTCCAGCCGCTGTCCTTGACTGGTTTCTCAGAACACAAACAGGCCTGGAATCTGTCTTCCCGCTCCCCCTACTTCAGTTCCGCCCATTCGTCGAGGTCTTTGTGTAGATCCCTCTAATTGCTCCCCTCCTCGATGGCTGCCCCGCGTCGCGGAGTTCCTGCACACCTGGCATCTGTGACACGGTTTGGCAACGGTGCTCTTTGCTAATGATTTCAGGTGACACCAGAATCCAAATGGGGCATTTTGATGCCTGTCACAACTCTAGGACTGGTTTTCCTGGTGATATTTTCAGAATATGTGGCTAATAGTGTCTATGCTATTCTTTGGCCTAAATTATCTAAAAATTTAAGGCAATAATAATTTCAACAGTAACTCCGGTTTCTCCCAAAGTATTTTCACGCTAATGATCTCATTTAAGCACAAACAGAATCCAGGTC
The DNA here is from genome assembly GCF_020171115.1 of Neogale vison. Lineage (NCBI taxonomy): Eukaryota > Metazoa > Chordata > Mammalia > Carnivora > Mustelidae > Neogale > Neogale vison. The sequence goes on from NC_058097.1 coordinate 5,946,581, forward strand.
TAACTTGTCAATTTTTTGTCTCTCTGTTCGACAACATATAATAATCTAGGGACAAAGTGAGGGATGACAGTCACTGCTTCTCTATAATGTACACACCACAAAGTGTCCTAGTTCAATCAGAATGTCCAGAATGAAGCTTTCCCTTTATAGAATAGAGCTGTCATTATACAATTGCGTTTTGTGCCATTACTAACTTTTCACCACTTTGCATGGGAATGCATACTTGTATGACAGTAAAAGTGATTAAATAACTAAGTGGACCTTATAGTAAATGAGTTATTTCTTTGCTGCCATTATGTCTAATTCACCAAACATTATTCAGTCTGAGGGCTTTTTAGAATCATAAGTAGCCAAGATCATTTTTCACCTCATCATCCCATTATCCAAAATGAGAAAATACTTCTAAATATGAAGACTACTCTTTCCAAAGATCCCTGGTGAACACTCCTGTAGACAGTAGTGAAATCTATTAACTATATCTTTTTTCACAGCAGAAAGAAGATGCTCCACACAATCCTTCCAGCAACTTCCAAGAGCCAGATTTCTTCCAGACCATAAGTGGGCCCTTGGGGATTATGTTACGGAGGTGGTGGCTGACCGCCTTACCACCTCTTATTGTGTGAAATATTAATAGACTTTGGAGTCACACCAAGGTATTCCAGAAGAAGTCAAGTCTAGATCCAGCATGAAATTTCCTAAGGAAATAGTAGATGCAACTAGACTTAGCTTGATTCCACAGCTCTAATAAGCTCTTGATGTGCTTTATTTCTACAAAGAGCTTCCAAATCCATTTAATCAGCCACAACCTGAAAGGTATTATTATCCCCATTTTTCAGATGGGGAAAGTGAGTTTCAGTAACAACCAGTGATTTGCTCAAGATCACCGATACAGTTAACAATAGAGCCAACTCCACACCCAGGTTTTCAAAATTTCAGATGCTGGGGCAAGAGAAGTTCAAGGAACAGCTCAAGAGAACAAAATTTCAACATCTGTTTGGACAGTCACAATTTTGTCACTTTGGGTAAGTCATCTCACCAAAATGGGCTAGACCAGACAATCATGACAACTCTGTATTACCTTAATATTCTAAAAGCTCTAGGGATCTCTAATTCCTGCTTTTACATATGTTCACTCTGGTCCTTGTGCTTGACTCTTGACAGTTTCCAAAGTTAGGCAGGTCCTTTGGGTTTCCATTTTCTCCTATGTCCAACAGGATCCCAGTACCTCTATTTGCCCCCACACAGGCCAAAACGTTCACTATAGGCTAAAAAGTCTATTCACACTTAAGAGTTTCTGAGTCTGGGTAGGAAAAGCAAAGGAGGCAGAGCCTTTCCTCTGCTTGGGGATTCTCAGAACCCTTTGATTAAATGGTTAAACTGAATTCATCCTTCCTTAATTCAAAAATTGAATTTGAGGGGCACCTGGGTGGCTCAGGTCATGATCCCAGAGTCCCACAACTGAGTCCAGGATCAGGCTCCCTGCTCAGCAGGGAGTCTGCTTCTCCCTCTAACCCTCTCCCCTCTCACGTTCTTACTCACTCACTCTCTCAAATAAATAAATAAAATCTTTTTAAAAATTGGATTTGAAAGAGATTGAAAGTTGCTTCAATAATCATCCTTATTATTATAGATTTAATAAATTATAGAGGTTTCAGGAAATACTTGCTGAATGGGAAGCTCTGTCCACTTTGGGAAAAGAAGCTCAGGAACATCACACTCATGTATCAGATGATATAGGACGGTTACGTGAGTATATCCACTTGTGTTGAAAAGTGAATGCTTGGGTCAAGAGAGGTCTGTCCTTGGTTGATTTGAACATGACAAATCTATTTTTTATAGAGTTAAAAATGTCTTTTTCTTTAGTTGTCTCCACAAAACTCTAACCAAAAATTCATGGAATTTCTTGCCCCCCAAGAAAGAGACTATGTCACGTTAGATACAAACTCATAAAAAATTTAGCTGATAGATAAAAACCAATTGCAACATTATCCCTTCTCTCTCATTCCTCTCTCTCTCTTTCCAAGCTGAAGAGAAATTTTAGTAGCAGGTCTTGAATGCAGTATAAAAAACAAATTGCTCTGTAGTACTTAATCTACATCTGTTTGTTTTGTTGTCTTTTATTCTGTAGCACTGGAAGAGCAAACAGAAGGCCCAAATGTGCTCAGGATTCAGAGTTGAGTTTAGACACCATTCTAGACACTAGAATTAGCATGAAAAAAATTTTCATTGTATCCATAAAAAGGAATGTAACCCAGAACTTGAGGGGAAAATTTTTTTTGAATAATCATTTGGTATGGTCCTATGCCTCTAAGCAAAACAGAATTCAATCTTCCTAAAAGAGATGAATATGTCTCATGTACCTAGGGATGGAAAATTGATCTTCCTATTGCTTAATAATGCAGTGTCTAGAAAGGCAATATGCTTACAGAAAGCAAATAGGGCTTGCATTCCTAAAAGACAGGCTCCAGCTTGGCTACAACTTTTACAAACTAGCTGTATCGACTTAGTACAATTACTTAACCCTTCTGACCCTCATTTCCTTTATCTTCATTACAGAATTTTCATCAGATTTTTACTGAATCTTCATAACAATTAAAAGAAGTTGGTGTGGGGGGGGCTTTTTAAAAGCCTTAATGAGGGACACCTGGGTAGCTCAGTGGGTTAAGCATCGGCCTTCCGCTCAGGTCACCATCCCAGGGTCCCAAAATGGAGTCCCCCCTCAGGCTCTTTGCTCAGGGGGGACCCTGCCTCTCCCTCTCCCTCTCCCTGCCACTCCCCTGCTTGTGTGTGTGTGTGTGTGTGTGTGTGTGTGTGTGTGCTCTCTCTCTCTCTCTCTCCAACAAATAAATAAGTAAAATCTTAAAAAAAAAAATTAAATAGGGACACCTGGGTGGCTCAGTTGGTTAAGTGTTTGCCTTCCGCTCAGGTCATGATCCCAGGGTCTTGGAATCGAGTTCTGCGTTGGGCTTCTTGCTCAGAGGGGAGCCTGCTTCTCCCTCTGCCTGCAGCCCCCCTACTTGTGCGTGCTCTCTCTCTCTCTGACAAATAGATAAATAAAATCTTTAAAAATAATAAAATAAAATACTTAATGAATTAATAAAGGTGAGCCTTGAACATCAATAGCTGATAAATCAGACACACACACACACACACACACACACAAAATATCCAGATTATGAAAAAGGAAAAAGAAACCTGATTCTAAGGAAGCTTCAAGATCTAACGACCAATCTACAGGAAAAACAGTAGACCGAAGACTGTATTAAGTCATACGACAGGGATACAATCAGTAAAACTCAGACTATGGGAAACATTGTAAGACAGACAACCCAGTACCTCTGACAACAGTAACAACAACAGCAACAAATAGCAAGTAAAAACAAAAAGACCAAAAAATAGGAAGAAAATATACACCAAAAGAGACTTAAGGGACATACACAAAGCTGATCTGGATTCTGACTCACACAACTGTGAGAAAAAACTTGTGGACCCTTCAGTTTCCACTCAGGGATAGAAAGCTACACAGAACATACATTCGCACTTACAATAACAATCCAGAAAAAATAATAGAAATAGCCAGACCACTAGAAATACATGATTTTTTTTTTCAAATCATGGAAACTGAGGTCTCGGGGCAACCAACGGGTCCAAAACACAAGAAGAGGCAGGTACGTATAAGGAGAGAAGAGACGTGGCCATTCATTTACCTGAGGTAAATACCACTGGATGGACACCTGTGCGGGAGTTCCGTGAGAGCAGTTAATATAATAACAGCAAATCAAATCAAACATTATGTAAAAAGAATAGTACCTCACAACCAAGGAGGGTTTATCCCAGGAATACTGATTTGAAAATCAATCAACATGATTCACAATGGTAAAAGAAAAAGAAACATCATGCTTAATGGCAAAAAATGAACGCTTTTCCACTGAGATCAAGCGAGGGATGTCCTTTCTCACCACCCCTATTCAATACCAACTGGATGCGTCACACTGGGCACATTCCAGGCAACACAGTAAAACAACAAAAGAAAATCAAAGGCATACAAATTGAAGAAGAAGAAAGAAAATGGTCTCCATTCATATAATGACATGATTGTCTACATAGAAAAATCACAAAATATAACCAAAAATACCTCCTAGAACTAGTATATGAGTTTGGCACCTTTGCAGGATACAAAGTCAATTTTGCATATTGGCAATGACAAATCAGAATTCAAATTTTTTAAAAATAACATTTATAATAGCCCTCCAAAAATGAAATTCAGCTTCATATATGTCATTCATAGTATATATATAACAGAATATAAGCAAGATCTGTATGGTGAAAACTATGAAACGATGAAGAAAAAAACAAGAAAGATCCAAAATTACCACATTCATAGATGGAAGGCACAGTATTATTAAATTGCCAGTTCTTCCCAATATGATCTATAGATTCAACAGAAAATCACTGGTATACAGTAACCTTCTATACTGCTTTTGAAATTCTTCTGTTAAATTTAAAATTATCTCAAAACAAAAGCCTTAAAATTTGTAATTAAGGAATTACTATTAATTTGCTTCTAGATGAGATGAAGTTATTGGGGTTATGTTTTAAAAATCCCTACCTCTTAGAGACATAGGTTTAAATTTTAAATAATAGGAAACTCTCTAAATGCAGCCACCATAGAATTGCTTGTTTCAGACAAGAATCACGGATGCTAAAATTAGTGAGTGAAAGTATTATGAGAAAGAAGATATTTGTATTGTCTCAAATATCTCCCCACAAGATACTTATTAAATATAAAGAGAATGATAGTCACTTTACAGTGAAGTAATGTGGCAAACATTATCTTAAGCAGGTACCTCCTGATACGATACACAGAGAAGGACACGGTACCATTACTGAGGACTCCTGCCAAAAATCCATAACTGGAATCTTAATCACGCAAGAGCATTACATAAACCCATACTGTGGGAAAGTCCACAAAATGACGGGCCTATACCCTTCAAAAACATGGAAATCATGAAACACAGAGATGGACTGAATCACTGCTCCAGATGAAAGAAGACAAATGATATGGGATCCAAATGCAACATGTGACCTTGGGTCAGAGCCTGGATCTGAAAAAAAAATTCTCTTTGCTGTGAAGGACATTAATGGGGCAACTGGCAACATTTAAATAAGCTTTTAGCCTGGCTAATAGTATTGTGTTATTTTTAGTTTCTTGATTTTGATCACTGTGCAATGATTATGTTTTTCAAGAATCACACCATGAAGTATTTGGGGCAAAGGGAGACATCATATCTTCAATTTACTCTCAAACAGTTCAAAAAGAAAATTATATATACATATATAATATATAAACACACACATAGAGAAATATTAGAGAATATTTACTGTATTTATATCATATATGTTTTATTTATATATTTATGTATAAAGAGAAGATGATAAAGCAAAAATGTTACAATGTTATCACTTAGGTAACTTATGTAAGGGGTACACAGGAATTTTTGGCACTATTTTTGTAACTTTTCTAAAAGTCCCCAAATATCCCAAAATAAAAGGTTTTAAAAATCAACAAGAGACAATAATAACATCTTGAGTCCACGGCCTCCCCTATTTCCAATGAGCCTCCATCTATCCCAGAGCAAACGGACGCCACGTCTTTCGTCCATTAGACCATCTCAGCCACTGGACTTCAAACAACACAAATTTAGACTCAGCGGCCACTGCACAGACCTCTAGCCTTTGCTAGCTCGTGTGCCTCGCTCCACTTCCTCTGCAACCACTTCTGACAAACCCAATATGGCTAAGATTGAGAGATTCGATAAATCAGAATTGAAGAAGACAGAAACACAGGACAGAAATCCACTGCCTCCAAAAGAAATGATTGAACAGGAGAAGCAAGCAGGTAAATCCTAACACGGAGTGCACCACCACTGGGCATTGTACATTCCACAAGCTTTGCCTTATTTTACTTTTCTTAAGCTGTTTAACTTTATTAGAAGCAAAGAGATTGGATCCAGCTTAAATGACTGTGCTGCCCCTTTTCACATCAAAGAACCACTGACAGCGAAGGCTGGGCCTGCCTCTCCCATCTGCCTGTCGGCTGGCAGGGGAGGAAAAGAACTTGCATGCTGGTGAAGGAAGAAAAAAGATGGGCCAACAGTGAAATGTTGAGTAAAAATCAAGCTGGTCCAAGGTGCCCTGCAGGTTGTAAAATGTGGTTTAATGAGAGTGCCCCTTTTTGGTTAAAATGATTTTAATTATTGGAATGCACAATTTTTTCACATGCAAATAAAAAGTTTTGAAGTAAAAAAAAAAAAGAACAAAAACCCCACAAACTTACTGTCTTACAGATCTGCAGGTCAGATGTCCAAAATGACCTTTAGTGGGCTATACTCAAGGTGTCAGCAGAGCTGGAACCTTCTGTTTTGGAGGCTCTACAGGAGAATCTGCTTCCTTGCCTTTTCCAGGTTCTAGAGGCTGCCTGCTTTCCTTGGTTCACAGCCCCTACCTCCATCTTCAAAACCAGCAGCATAGCTACTTCCCATCTTTCCCTGACTTCTTCTGCCTTCCTCTACTTTAAAGGACCCTTGTGCTTTAAAATGAGACCCACCAGGAATAATCCATCTCTGTATCTTAAAGTCAGCTGATTAACAACCTTAATTTCACCTGCAACCTAAATTCTTCCTTGCTGCGTAATGAAATGTATTCACAGGTTGTAGGAATGAGGACATGGACATCTTTGAGGGGCCATTAATGTGCCTATCACAGCTACCCTCTTCCTTGGAATGCCTGGAAAGTGTGCCATAAAGCCATCTGGCTAATCAGATCCCTAAATCATAATTCCTTCAGAAACATGTCCTTATCTAGCTGGAAATGTGATGGCGATTGCTCCAGATGTAATTTCCTTAACACTCCCATCCCCAATAAACTTAATGATTTTACTTATTTGTTTTGTTTGTTTGCTTGTTTATTGTACAGACTTGCTTTCTTTGGCTGTTATTATCATTGTCTGAGTCTATAAATTGTAAGGCTGATGCAGACAAGTAAAATAAATGTCACTGATAAGAAAACACTTCCAAATTCTAACTTAAATTGCCTTTGCTGAAATGTAATCATTTATTCCTATCCTCACTGTGGAAGTAACAGAAAGCAACTAGTCAATATCTACCGTAAAAACCTTTTAGATTTAGAGTCCTTCTAATGCCATACAAACAAAAAACCAACATGATGTGTCAACCACCCAGCCAATCTAAGATAAAGGCCAGTCAGGCTGGTTTTTGAAGTGATGGAGTGATACAGTCAAACCCTAGGATAAATAACCATCCACCAACAGGGACCTGTATGAGCCCTCCAGCTTTTCCTCCTTAGCCAACATACTTTTACTTGGTCCTTGCTTATTTCCTAAAGGTCTCCCAGTTCAGGTTGTCATCCCTTAGTTCTGATTCCTTCCGGACTCCTTTATGCAAGCTGAACTTGGACCTGAGCTTTTTTTACTCTCCAAATGGCAAAATCTTGTTCATCCTTCAAGACCCTTCTCACATGATCCCTCTCCCCACCAAGAATAATTAGCCATTCTCTTCTCTGTGTTCCCACCAGATGCACCTGGGATTCATGCCTCAACTACAACAGTTAATTTGGGGAAACTGAAGTTCTCTCTGCATCAGTTTGGAACTCCAGTTTGGTCACCAGGCTGTGAATCCCAAGAAGGCAGCTGTTGTGTGTCACATTCATTGTTTATTCAGTGAGTCCGACCTCCGAGATTTCTTCCTGCCTCTTTGTTTATTCCTTCTTCTATTTTCAGACCCATTCCCCTTTACTAGAAGAATTCCAACTCGGTGTTGGAGATCTTCAACATTTGCTCCTTGGTCCTCTTCTCCATTCAGCCTGTACTCCTCTCCCAGTTAAATTTACCCCTTTCCTCAGTTTCAATGGCTATTTTTATGCAAATTACTCCCAAGGTAGAGTCCACCCAGAACTCTCCTCTGAATTAAGTCTTTGCCATTTGCCATTGTCTTCTGAAGGTCTTAAAGGAACCTCAAACACCTAGAACAAAACTCAGGAACTTTCTCCCTGGGAATGAGAACTTTGTGTCACCTTCTCGGCACCCATTTTCCCCTTCCTAGAGCAGCAACTTCAGACTTCCCTCAAGAACTTTACCCCTCCCACTCTTGGCCAACCTAGTCTCCGAGAGAACAACCCCACCTTCACGTACAACCAGGAGCAAGCAGTAATTAACCTAAACAATCCACACATCCCATCTCCCTAAGCAGTGTGTCTCCTGGCCCGTGGGCACGTGATGCGATCAGAGCAAATGAGCCCCTGTGCTGCCTTAGCCAGGCTCCTGCAGAGAAAAGCCCCCTTCCCAGGCGCCTGGGTGGCTCAGTGGGTTAAGCCGCTGCCTTCGGCTCAGGTCGTGATCTCAGGGTCCTGGGATCGAGTCCCGGTCGGGCTCTCTGCTCAGCAGGGAGCCTGCTTCCCTCTCTCTCTCTCTCTCTCTGCCTGCCTCTCCATTTACTTGTGATTTCTCTCTGTCAAATAAATAAATAAAATCTTTAAAAAAAAAAAAAAGCCCCCTTCCCTTACCCTGTGGTCTGAGAATGTGGTCGTCCTGCTTCCCTAAGCAGCCAAAGGTACCCAAGAGAAGCAGAGCCTCGTCACACTGCTTGGCCCCTGAACAAGTCATGCCTAAAGCCAGTTGAGACTTTTTTTTTTTTTAAAGATTTTATTTATTTATTTGAAAGAGAGAGATCACTAGTAGACAGAGAGGCAGGCAGAGAGAAAGGAAGGGAAGCAGGCCCCCTGCTGAGCAGAGAGCCCAATGCGGGACTTGATCCCAGGACCCTGAGATCATGACCTGAGCCAAAGGCAGTGGCTTAACCCACTGAGCCACCCAGGCGCCCCAAGAGACTTTTTTTTTTTTCCTCATTTCTGTTAGTCAACTAATCCCGCTTTTGTTTAAGCCAGTTTGGGTTAGGTTTGTGAAGAATGTTAACTGATACTCCTTGCCCTACACCTGACCTTCCAGAGTCCCCCCAACTCACTGAACAGCACCATCATCCATTCATCTAAGAAAGTCAGACACCGAGGAGTCTTTTCAAGCATTTCCTTGCCCCTCACTTGCCATAGCCAATCTATCAGCAAGTCCTGTCAATGAGAGCCCCTGAATATATTTCAGATCTATTTCTTTCCATCTTTGTTGCTCCAACTATGGTTGCCTAGACTGCTACAGCCCATGAACTACTCTGCTCTCAGGTACCTTTGCCTTGCTCGGATCCATTTTCCACACCGCAGCCAAAATGATCTCTTTGAAGTACAAAAGTCCCAATTCACCGCCCTGTTTAAAACAATCATCTCCCATTGCTTCTAAGACAAGACAAAATTCCAAGCTCCTTAACATGGTTAATTCCATCTGGCTGCCCCCCAAACAGCAGAATACAAAAGCTCACTTGTGCTGTTTCATTTGGGAAGTGACTCCAGGGATCAGGAGTCATGGATTAGGGAGAGTGAACGAAACGGGGAAGGAGGAAATGGCTGAGCAAGCTGACCTCAGTGAGCAACTGTGATCAATCCAGTGGGAACTTCTGAGGGACTTGGGGAATGCATTTCAAAAAACTGTCTGCCAGAGACAAAGAGGAGAAGCATTCACCCATTGACTTTCATCCACCAGTAACTGGGTGTTGCCTGGGATGCGAACTCACTGGCACTTGTGAGCTGCTCACATGTGACTGCCAGTGGTCTCCTATGAGGGCCCCAGACCCGGAGACCAGAAAAGCCCAGGCACACTTGGAATGAGGTCAGCACAGACTTGGTGGATGCTGATGGCACTGTCCACCATAGTCTTGCCTGAAATCAGACCGAGGCCATAAGAGAATAGAGTACAGGTGTCTGGTACCAGGCATAGTCTGGCCTTTACCTGCCTTTCCAGCTTCCTCTTGACATCTTATTTCATTCCAACCATACTAGTCTTATGGCTCCTGGACTGCACATGTTCCCACCCACCACAGGGCCTTTGAACATATTGTTGCCTCTGACTGAAACACTCCTTCCTTCCGACTTGTCTAGTTCCCTCTATTATTCATCAGCACTGAACTCAAGCATCCCTTCCCCTGAATGTTAAAGCTACCATAAGGGGCATTCTCAGGATCATGTGCTTCTCCTTTGAGGCACATATGAAAGTTGCAGTTGTCTACTTATGTGATTATTTCAAATTGTCTGAGCCCCCCCCCCCGCTGGAATATTCATAACCCAAGGAAAACTACAGAATCTGCAGCATTAGGTTGGTCTTTCGCATGTGTCAGGCACTCAGTAAATCACAATCAAAAGGATAAACAAATTTATCTTTTTATTCCCACCAGTATCTGGGACAAATAGGTGCTCAAATATTTTTAACATAGTTAAATAATTAATGGAGCTAACACTTTAAAAAGAAATGTTACTTTCCGATGTAATTTATTTAACTTTCACTGAACGGCATTCTATTCCTTAAAACTCTTAGAGGGAGGCTCTTCTGTAGGAAACCATTGTTTTTTTTTTTTAAGAAAGACTTTTTTTTAAAGTGTGTGATACCTGTAAACAGCAACCGGATTCCCCCAGAAAGAACAGTTGAGAAAAAGAGAAAAGAGAAATCATTAATGCAGATAAGAAAGCTTCATTGTGGACCAAGACAGGGATGCTATCTAAAACAAATGGGTATAGGTTATTGACCACAAGAAGAATAAAATTCATTGGTATGTGAAAACAAACTCCCCAGAACCACTCTGAGCTCTCCTTTTTAGCCAGCACCATCAATTATGATTATTAAGTGCCTGCTCGGCTTCTGTGCAGTGGAAGAGGCAGGGAGGTTCTGGTAGCTAGGCAACGGCCTGGAAACTCAAAGGGTAGGAGTGTGATGCCGGCTCCTCCATAAAAGTGATAAGTGGCCTTGGGTAAACTCCCCTGCCTTGTTTTCTTCATCTGAAAAACAGCATCAGTGGTCTGTCTTTCTGCATTGAGGGAAGAAAAACAGAGCGAACAGAACACTGCAATTATAGGAAAGTGAGCTTATGGGGTCTGGGGAGTAAAGAACCCATCAGGGGACCAACTTTTCAACTGAAATCACCACTTCATTACAAATGGGTTGAGACTGAGTAATCTGTGCCTCAGTTTATCCATCTGATATGATTTATAGATAAGGGCCAAGTCCTGACTCAAAATACAAATTAAAATGTGGGTCTTTATTTCTATAAGACCTCTCCCTCAAAAAGTCCTCAGACTTTCTCAGCTACCCCTAAACTAAGCACCTCAAAAGCAAATGTCATATCTACCTGGTTCACTACACAAGCCCCAGCACCCAGCCTAGTGTCTGGTTCATAGTTAGTATTCAAGTGTTTACTGAATGGGCTCATTGATTGTTTAAATAATATCAACTCTTTAAATGGGGGTAAGAAAGCTTATAGCCTTAAGTGAAGCATTGCTAGTCTTGAAGAAGAAAAAGTCCACTGTACAATTTTAAAGGAAATGGCCTAAAGATAAGTCCATGCCAGGTCATGAATAGCTATGAAAGAGATAACATTTTGACTAATTCTTTTTCATTATTTTTACTATTACTTAGAACAGTCCCAAATAATACAGTTATAGCCCAACGGCATTCCTCTCTCCAAATATAACTGTCATTCCTGTAGAGTAAGTTTTCAAAATGTTTATATATTATCAAAATTAAGTTTCAAAATGAGCTACGGTATCTGGAAAAGGGGGATAATAATATTTCACAGAAACTAATTGGAAACTTGTTTTGAAATAAAGTAGTTATTATTTCCATCATGGAGAGATGAAAGTATAGAGATTTCCTTTTATCTCGCCCAGCCTAGTATCTTACATTATTTATTCAAGCTAAAATTAAAACCTGGCCAAATCCTACTGAGGCATTGCATATCAGTTCGAGATTATTCTTCTGGAAATGAACTTTTGTTCACAAATTTCATTATGCAGTTACAAATGACTATTATTAAAATGTAACATATAAAACTAAATTGTCTTTTTTTTTTTTTTCTCCTGGCTATGCACAGGTCCACTTTCCTACGCAGTATTGTTCTTTTCTTCTGGACTTGGCAGCACACTGTCTCTCCGCCCATTGCCTCAGCATTCAGAACATTTCACAATACCCTTTCCATTCACCTGGAGCCCCCCTTAATGCCATTTTTTATGGCTCCATCCCTTACACCCCAAGTGTAAGGGACAGACACCAAGGGACCTTCTCTACCTCGTGACCTTGCTAAGGCCCATTTTCATTTTTTCTTCAGACTCAAACTTCAGACAAAGTGATTACCTACAGAAAAAGTACATGGGGTGCATTATCAACACATTTGTAGGTTTCTGAATGCCTGATTCTTTCTTGCCCATCCCCCATGCCCTGTCCAGTCCTACTCATTTTGCTCGGAATGTTCTTCTTTGATTGCCTAACTCTGACTTGTCCTTCAGGTCTCAACTTAGAAGGAACTTTCTCCATAAAGATTTCCCAAACCTATCTCCCAGCTCCTAGGTCAGGTACAGCCTCTGTGTTCCCATGATACCCTGTACCACACATAGCACCTGCAACCCTTTATTTAACTGGCTCTACACCCCACCCCACAATGGGTTGTAAGTCCCATGTGAGCAAGAGTAGGTCATATTGGCTCACATTTATTCACCAGTGCCCGGTACAATGATAGGCATGTAGCAGTTGATCAACAAGGATTTCATGAATTTTGGATTTAGATTCTAGTCTGGTGTTTGTCCCCTACGAAAACCAATCTTCCATCTGAATCCCAAAGATGGGATATAGATGCTGAGAACTGAAAAAAGCTGTACCAGGTTTAAAAACTAATGAGCCTGGGGTGCCTAGGTGTCTCAGTCTGTTGGGCGCCTGCCTTAGGCTCAGGTCATGATCCTGGGACCCTGGGATTGAGGTCCACATTCTCCCTCCCCACCCCCCCACCATGCTCTCTCTCACTGTCTCTCTCTCTCTCTCTCTCAAACAAATAAAATCTTTAAAAAGACCAAACAACAACAACAAACAAACAAGAACTAATGAGCATGATTGAAATAGACTGACCAGGAGAGAAGACCCTGGATGTGCTAGGCAGAACCTTCCTTCCAGGAGTAGAAGGAAATGAGCAGAGGAGAAATTACAGTTTACTTTTTTTAAAAAATATTTTATTTATTTATTTGACAAAGATCACAAGCAGGCAGAGAGGCAGGCAGAGAGAGGTGTGGGGGGAGGCAGGCTCCCCACTGAGCAGAGAGCCCGACACGGGGCTCAATCCCAGAACCCTGGGATCATGACCTGAACCAAAGGCAGAGGCTTAACCCACTGAGCCACCCCAGCGCCCTGAAATTAGAGTTTTCAAGGTGAAGAACCAAGAAGAACTCTAGTGAACCACAAAGTTAATGCCAGGAACACTTGAAGAATTTTAACTTGTTTGCTCTCAAATTCTACAAGGTAAATATTATCACTATTCTACAAACAACTCCTATGTGGACAGGTAAACTGATCTGCCCATGGTCTTCCTGCTAGAGAGAGTGGAACAGCCAGGATTTGCCCCTGGTTGTATGGTTCCAGAGCCCTCACTCATAACTGCACACCCAAACAAGATAAACTGTGCACAGGCATATTGAACTGAAAGAAAATGATAGGAGGATTAATCCCTCAATGCGCCATTGCGAAATATGCTTATGTGAAATACGCTTAACCCTTTCATCCGCAAACTCAGAAACAAACCCACTGCCTTACCAGCTAAAGTGAAAAAGATGAACCTCAGAAACACACTTCACTGCTTGGGGCAGATGATACAACATTAACAAGCAACAAAGAGAAAGGCGTATATCACAACTTCTATTGTATTTCCATCGTCTGTATCAAGGAGAATGATCTTTAGACTCAGGAGGGCTGAATAAATGTAGTTTAGAAGAAACGGAAGTGTGAGATAGTAAGGTGATAGCCGGAGACCATCTCGCTGTTTTAAATGAGTTGGAATCTCCAGGCCTAAACAAATTACATCCCGGAGTATGGAGAGACTTTGTAGATGTAATCTAAGAGCCCCTGTCAGTAATCTTCAAGGAATCAGAGAGAATAGAAAAGGTACTGGGGCAATGCAGCCAGAAAAACAGTATTCCAGTTTCTCAGCATGGGGTGGGGGGAGACGTGCATCCCACGGATCTACAGATGTGCAAGCTTGGTTTTGAAACACAGGAATACTCTAAAGTGGTGACGCAGATGATTTGCGAGTCCTCAGAAAAGGACATGGTGAACACTAGGAACCAGGACAGATGCATTGGAGGAAACATAAAGATCCTACGTGCCTCTTTTTCACAGGTCTAAGGACAGGTGGAGAGTGGGGTGTCATGCCCCCAGGCAGAGATGGGAGAGCAGACGGCTGGGGTTCCTAGCACCCTGTGCCTCACTGGCGTGGATGCAGAGGACTGCACTGGCTAAGGGTCCTTTTGCTTTACACTCCATGAAGGCACATTTACTCAGAGAAAAACACCAGAGGGAGAAAGGCCTTCATATGGACAAGGAGATACAAATTCTGTGCCTCCCTGTACCCCAATGTTTACAGCAGCCATGTCCACAATAGCCAACTACAGAAAGAGCCCAAATGTCCACAGACAGTTGAATGGATAAAGATATGATATATATACAATGGAATACCTCTCAGCCACCAAAAAAATGAAATCTTGCCTATTTGCGATGATGTGGATGGAACTAGAGAGTATTATTTAAGCAAAATAAGTCAGTTAGAGAAAGACAATTATATGATTTCTCTCATATGTGGAATTTAAGAAACAAAATAGAAGAGCATAGTGGAAGGTAGAGAAAAATAAAACAAGACAGAATCAGGGAGACAAAGCATAAGAGACTCTTAATCATAGGAAACAAACTGAGGGTTACTGGAGGGGGTGGGGGAGATGGGGTAACTGGATGATGTGATGAGCATTGGGTGTTTGGGTTTTCTTAAAGTTTGTATTTATCTATTTGAGATATAGAAAGTGAGAGCCGTGGAGGCTGAGAAAAATCAAGGCCAGCCCACCTCAGGTTTAGCCTTAGCATAAGTACAGCCATCTCAGACCCCTGTGCCCAAGGGCTGAACTTTTCTTACTTTAGTTTAGTTCTAAAGACCCCCACCCTACTTTTGTTCCAGGAAGCCCCACCTTGCTTTAGTAACAGGAACCCATAAACACCCCTGCCTTAACTAAGCCCGGGGTCCAAGTCCCTACTCCCCTATGTAGGTTATATTTGGGCCCAAGCTTAAGCTTGTCAAATAAACCCTCATGTGATTGCATTGGTGCTTGGGCTCTTTGGTGGTCTCTCAGACAGGAAAACTCGGGCACAACAAGAGCAAGCAGGAGCAATGGGGGAGGTGAGGGCTCAGAGGAGGAAGAGGGGGGGAGTGGCAAGGGAGAGGGGCAGAGGGAGAGAAAGAGGCAGCTCTTCCCTGAGCTGGGAGCCTGGGCTTGATCCCAGACGTGAGTCAAAGGCAGATACTTAACCCATGAGTGACCCAGGTGCCCCTGAGTACTGGGTGTTATATAAGACTGATAAATCACTGAACTCTACCTCTGAAACTAGCAATACACCATATGTTAATTAACTGAATTTAAGTTTTTTTTTAAATAGTAAAAAAAAAAACCAAAACCCACTAAAAAACAAAAAACAAAAAGACAAATTCCATGCCTCCCCAAAGCCCCAAGCAAGCTCACATCCATCTGTGGTTTATACTAATTGGGGCAAGCATATTTAGAAAGTCTCTTCATTTTCTTGGGACCTGATAGAGAAGACAGTATTTTTAAGGAAATAAATGCCTCGTTGAGCATTCATACCAAAAATGCTTCAATTTATGAATCAATGCCCCTCGGACTAGAACCTTTTCCTGCACGCATAGATCATTTCCTCCCTCCATCAGGACTCTCCCCAGTGTCGCTTCCTTAGAGAGGTTTTCTCCAACCTACCTGATGTAAGATAGTATTTTCCCCTTCTCATACTCTGAGTGTCTTGTTTTATCTTTCTGCATAGTCCTTGACCTTAGGATACCATACGATATACTCTAGCTCTTACCACTATCTAATATTATATATACTATGATACGTGTGTGTGTGTGTGTGTGTCTGCTGCTGTATGTATGTCTTGCAGAGCCAACAAATTCTATGTGAATGATGTCCCTATATTGTGTGGTAGCCTTGTCCTTTTGAATGTCAGCTCCATGAGGATGTGGTGAAGCTCGGCCTGAGAGCACTGACTTGAGGGAAAGAAGAGGAGGCTGGACAGGGTAGCCCTGTGTATAACTGAAGTACCATCACAACAAAATAAGAGGACTTTCTCTGTTGCCCCTGTTGAGTGAAGCTATGGGAAACAGGTCTGACAATAGATGCAAAGCTTAGTCATAATTAGATGCCCTCTGAGCTATGAGCTCCCAGTCTGCCAGCAGAGATATTCAAGCAGAGGCTACAAGGTAACCTGGCCCAGATACTTTAGGCTCGACCCAAAGGGGTGAGAACCTAGGTTGACCTGAGGTTTGTTTTTTTTTTTTTTTTAAAGATTTATTTATTTATTTGACAGAGAGAGATCACAAGCAGGCAGAGAGGCAGACAGAGAGAGAGAGAGGAGGAAGCAGGCTCCCTACTGAGCAGAGAGCCCGATGCGGGACTCGATCCCAGGACCCTGAGATCATGACCTGAGCTGAAGGCAGCGGCTTAACCCACTGAGCCACCCAGGCGCCCCTGAGGTTTGTTTTTCAGTCCAACCTCATTCTACATACAGTGACCTTATTTTCTGAACCGCAAACCAAGATCTGTGGTCCTATAAAAAGACTATGTTGCTTCTGGATTTGAAAGACCATCTAGCAGATTTAGTGCTTATTAGTCACCAAAGCATTGAGTTTCCAGGAGATGTCAATGATTGAAACAATGAGAAAACATTTTAAATTGACACTTTCCTGAGAAAGGGAAGATATAAAATCACTCCAGGACAGGAATTTTCCTCTCTTTGGGTACTCCTGTTTAAACTAAATAGGCAGAAACTCTTGGTTGGAGTTCACTCTTTTTTTTTTTTTTCTAGCACAGGTTTTTATTTTTTGAAAGATTCTTAATTTTCTTAAGTAATCTCTACATCCAGCATGGGGCTCAAACTCACAACCCCAAGATCAAGAGTTGCATGCTCGACAGACTAAGCCAGCAAGCTCCCCACCCCCCCACCCCCAGGGTTAAGTTTTCTTGAACCATGGTGTCTTCTTCCAAAAGCTCAGTACCAATATGTAACTATTTATTTTTGTTCATTCAGATTTAGAAAATCAAGAAGTCCTTGGAAAAGCTTCTGGGAGCACAGTAAAATTCCAGGCCCTCGCAGAGAAGCTGTGTAACCCTTCCCTCACAATGTCACTGCTACCTCTATGGGGAAACTTCTGTCTGTGGAGCTTATCAAGGCCCCAGCTACCCTAGTTCCTCCATTGATGTATTCCATCAATGCCCCATTTTAGGATTCTTGCACCAAGAGGTGGGTGAGGTGAAAGACTCCCTCCCTGCACTCACTTTTGCCACCCTTGGCCAAATCTGGACTCTCCTTTATCCACAGGAATCAATCAGACTGATTGAGATATTGTAATTCCAGATAGCAAGCATCAGGCTGGTATCAGCTGTTCCATATTAGACACAATGTTCTTTTCAATAGACTACTTTGTTTCACACTGACAGTCATTTTTCACCCTGCATGGCAGAATTTCAAAGCCAAGAATCCTGCATTACATGGTAAACAAACAAAATTAGGCTCAAAATTGCCTTTTTTGATTTTGATATATTAATCAACTCTTCAGGAAAGCTTCTAAACATTTTCAATTACATAAAAAACAGGCTGGCAACATTTTCCAACTTCAAAAAAAAAACCAGGCTGAGTTAAAGGTTTGTTTTCTATGCCACTGGTACTCGATATTACATATTTGCAACTGTTTCTGTTTTAGGACAGATTGATTAATAGCATCAGTTCTAAAGAATCCCACGTCGGGGGGAGGGATAGGGGGTGGGGGGGTAGTACTTCCATCTGTGATCTTCATTAACCAAGGCAGATCCATCTATTTTGGTGTGTTTCCTTCTTGCTTCAGGGCCAGCCTTGGGTCCCTGTGCATCTCTGGAACTATGGGCCCCATGGTCACCATGAAGTGCTGACTGTGGGTCAGCTGGTTACAGTGGAGATAGAAGGCAACTAATGGGTCACATGAGTCAAGGAAAATCTTGACACTCCAGAGTCCCAGCCTCCTCCATGTACTTAACATCTTACTTGATTAGACGGGAAAAGTAACAGTGAAACTAAGAAAGAAAAGATGCTGAAAAAGGAAACAACAAGGAGGATATGGTTAAAGGGAATGTATACCGAAAAAACATATACTGGACAATTACGTGCTTAACAGATTTGACATGAAAGTAGCCAAAGTATTTCATTATATCTACTGTTACTTTATATCTACTGTTATATCTACTGTTACTTTCTTTAAGAAGTAGAAATCAGGGGAGCCTAGGTGGCTCAGTGAGTTAAAGTCTTTGCCTTCGGCTCAGGTCATGATCTCAGGGTCCTGGGATCGAGTCCCGCATCAGGCTTTCTGCTCAGTGGGGAGCCTGCTTCCTCCTCTCTCTTTGCCTGCCTCTCTGCCTACTTGTGATCTCTGTCTGTCAAATAAATGAAATAAAAATCTTTAAATTAAAAAAAGGGAAGTAGAAAAAGCATAGAAAGAATGCTACTGAGGGAACGAAAATGTTTACACATCCTTCCCTAAATGTATTCCTCAGGAGCTTAAATGGTGACTATAGTTCATACTGTATTACATGTTTGAAACTGCTAAAAGAGTGAATCTTTTTTTTTTTAAAGATTTTATTTATTTATTTGACAGAGAGAAATCACAAGTAGGTGGAGAGGCAGGCAGAGAGAGAGAGAGAGGGAAGCAGGCCCCCTGCTGAGCAGAGAGCCCGATGCGGGACTCGATCCCAGGATCCTGAGATCATGACCTGAGCCGAAGGCAGCGGCTTAACCCACTGAGCCACCCAGGTGCCCCTAAAAAAGTGAATCTTAAAAGTTCCCATAACCAGGGCGCCTGGGTGGCTCAGTGGATTAAGCCGCTGCCTTCGGCTCAGGTCATGGTCTCAGGGTCCTGGGATCGAGTCCCACATCGGGCTCTCTGCTCAGCAGGGGGCCTGCTTCCCTTCCTCTCTCTCTGCCTGCCTCTCTGCCTACTGTGATCTCTCTCTGTCAAATAAATAAATAAAATCTTTAAAAAAAAAAAAAAGTTCCCATAACCAAAAACCAAACCAAACCAAAAAAACCATAACTACATATGGTGATGGATGTTAACTAGTCTTACAGTGATGGTCATTTTGCAATATATACAAATATCAAATCATTATGTTAAATGCCTAAAACTAATATAATGTTGTCTGTAATACCCCTATAAAATTTCTTCATTAAGATAGGAAAGAAAAGAGCTTAAGACAACTCCTGCTGTTAATTGCTTAAGTTTTCTGTAACCTTTAAAGCACTACCTTATCTATTAGATAAAACTGGCAAGTTATCAGGATTTACTTAATCCCTGTACTTCGCAGTGGGTGTCACCTATAAGAACAGAAAAGAATTGGAATTCCAAGAATCTGGTCATGCAAAGGGCTTACAATATATGGTAGAAAATGGACAAAAATGCTTGCAAAATATATTTGAATACCTGACATGTGAAAACAAATGTGATCTTTATATAATTAGATAAGGCTGTGTGTATTTACTACAGGGGAATTTCACTACCCTTATTAAAATGAAACAGGACTTAAAAGCTTTTGGCACTTGAAGGAGCTGCTCCTGAGGGACAGGCTGAGCAAGTGATCGTAGCTCTGCCCTGTGATTTTACACACACACACACACACACACACACACACAATTTTCTTGGTACTCCCTACTGCAAATAAGACATATTAAAATCTTTAAGACTTTATTATTTCACTTTTCATAAGATGCATAAAAGCAATCAGGCTTATAGAGTCTGGCACAATAACTACATGACCCTCTTGGCCCCCACAAATATTCATTCTTATTCACGAAAGGAGCTAGTGATTCAACGCTAATCTGGGGCTGTGGGCCTCTTGCATGCCATTCAAGACAGAATTTGTAGGTCTTGTCCTAGGATTCTCCAAAATTAGGGATGTCTGTCAGCTTCAACACAAACTGTGCTTCAATTCTTTATGTTATGATGGGAAGGAAATTTCAAGATGCCAGAAGATAACGACTCATAAAAGAATATTAAGCACTTGTTACCACCTATCAAATGCAATGCCAACCAATATTTCAGTATAACTCACAGTACTTCCAGAATTCTGCCTAAAGGAGAAAATTTTTATCAACCAAAGCTAGCACTGCTCAATTAGGGAGTGGAGAGTGGAAAGGAGTTTCACCCCCTACTGGTGAGTTTCTGTAGGAATGAGTTAGAGGAAGATTTCCCAGTAAGTAGATAGAATCCTGAGAAAGGTTTTACTTGTTTATGGGCAGAAATCAGAAACATATAGTACCATCAAGTTACATCTTTGTTCTGCCTTATATGGGACAGAAAAGAACAAGTTTCTTCCCAATCTCTCTCTATAGACATACCCATTAAAAAGGCAGGCAGGTATTCTAAATTAATAGGCTTTAAACAGGTATTTTTAAAGTTTTCTGTAGATATTTCTTATTTTCCTTCTCACTATAGATGTACTGTAGCCTGTCTGCCAGAAAAGGGAATAGGACTTTGTTCTTTGATTAAGAACACTGATCACAGTCTATTAGTTTATTTATTACCAAGAGAAGAAGAAATCTCTGTTGGTGATGCCAAAGCCTCAGGCCCCAGCTGGCGACTTTCCTAAGAGTCTCTCTGAACTCTCTTCACAGTTTGCTTTGCCTAGATAGGAATACTGGACTGCACAGTATCACCCTTAACTGAGTCCCCATCCTCTGTTTTCATGGTTTGATCCCCTGATGGATCCATTGAGGAAACTCCTGATGAAACCACGACATTTAAAGAAGAGTTACTCACATGGTAAAGGGAGATACTATAGTGTCAGTGACTACATGGTAAAGGCATGTCAAGGGATAGCAGCAAAAATGGAGCAACTTATTAAAGAGTGAAATTAATCGAGGAAGATTTTCTAAAGGTGCTAAGACCTCCCTCTAGGCTTGATCATTATCCAAATGCATTCATTTTATAAGGTGACTATAAACCATATCCCTGGTGATTTATATGAATTAATTAACATCCATGTCTAGTAATCACCCAGCAGAAAAATTAAATATATCTGAAATACATGTCAAATTAACTTTTTGTTTCATTTATCACAACACTAATCCCAATTCACATATGTTCGGTCTTCTAAAGTTCAGCTGCTATAACATGATTCAGTATAGGCTCATGACTTTAAAAAAAGGAGGAAACTTAATTTTCAAGACATCTAAATTAAGCATTTTTATTAGGAAAACAGTATCTCAAAGGAGACGGCTATGCTAAGGTAACGAAAGGTCTACAGCATTCCTTGTGCTAACTGAGGTGGTTCCCCATTCGTGTTGGCCTCCTTCAGTGTACTGGGTCCCAGAATGAGGATAACCAAAGAACTTTAAGGAGGAAAAAGAAACTGCAACAAAAATGGAAGCCTGTGAGATTAATAAACTGTATCATTTAATATTTATATGATTGTACATAAAACACTAATTTAAGGTATAAAGAAATTTTCCTGGTTAAGAGAAGTTTAAGTACTTACATGTATCAAGAGAGTGGTCATTGGCAAGTGAAACCACGTGAGCAGGCCCATGTCTGGTCCTACTGAACAAGTGTCAGACTTCAGCTTATTTTGGAAACTACAATCAAAGAATACAAAGAGACCAGCATTATAATTGCATGATTTTACATTGCATCAGCTAGCGCATTTCTATTGAAAATATGAAAGCTAAATAAAATTGGTTTAAATAACGTCTTTTCTTATATTACAGAATAAGAGGCCCAGAGGTAGAGTAGCTTCAGGGTGAGTCACCTGGTAATTCACAGACATCATGAAGGACCCAGGTGTTTTCCATCTGTCTACTCTGCAAATATAAGCATGCTGGCCTCTCCCCTGGGGCTAGCACCTCCTCAAGGTGCTAAGACTGGCTTCTGCAATTCCAGGCAACATATAAAGATGACAACAGTCAGAGACAGAAGTGTTTCCTTACACACATAAATTTTATGCGAAAGCACCTTCCTCCTCAAACACTATCTCTCAGTTCTCATTGGCCAAAAATATGGCACTTACCCATGTCTAGAGCAATCACTGGAAGGGGAATAATTAGCATTAGAATGTTTGGACTACTTGAGATTCACTTCACCTCAAGGCTACGTGAAACTCCAACTTCCCTTAAAGCACACCGGCCATGAATATGTGAGAAAAATTAGGGTTCTGCTAGCAAGAAACAAGGCTAGGGAGAATGGCAGGGGAGCAGGAAGCCCAGAGTGTCTGCCACATTTACGTAATAAGAATAGAAATCGAGCTCAACTCACTGCACACAACTCAATGCACAGAACTAGCACTAAGGGCTGAACCGGTAGTATTATGCATATAAGATTAGCCATTGTTTCTATAACAGCATGTCTTCACAGAGAGCTGCAAAGACGTGAATCTCTCTCTTTAAAAGGCACTAAGTGATTATAATCAAAGAACAAATCATTGCTAAATCCATATCATCTACATGAACCCAGAATAGATATTTCCTCTTTTATTGAAAAATCAAGGGTTCCCTTTACTGGAAATTTCAGTTCCAATGAGTTTCCAGTAACAGTTTCACATTCCAGATACACATTTGTAATACATTTGTATTGGTTAATCGGGCTCAATTTATCTAAAGAGCCACTAAAAGGGCCAATTGTTTATGCAAATTAGGAATCATGGCTGTATTAAAAAGTAATTTATTATATAATGTGCTACCTGAATATACTCAGACATATATCATTTTTCATTTCATTCCAAATTCTTCATTTATTACATGTTCATGTCTCACGTGGAAAAAAATGGTTAAGATGATAGTTGTTAAGTATGTGTTCATTTCTGAAAAGAAAAGAATATTTAATCAGCTGAAATACTTTTTTATTAACATATAATGTATTATTTGCCCCAGAGGTACAGGTCTGTGAATCATCAGGCTTACACACTTCACAGCACTCACCATAGCACATACCCTCCCTAGTGTCCATAACCCAACCAACCTCTTCCTACCCCTCTCCCCAGGGCATCCCTCAGTTTGTTTTGTGAGATTAAGAGTCTCTTATGGTTTGTCTCCCTCCCAGTCCCATCTTGTTTCATTTTTTCCTTCTCTACCTCCCAAACCCCCCACGTTGCCTCTCAAATTCCTCATATCAGGGAGATCATATGATAGTTGTCTTCCTCTGATTGACTTATTTCGCTCAGCATAATACCTTCTAGTTCCATCCATGCCATTGAAAATGACAAGATTTCATTTTTTCTGATGGCAGCATAGTATTCCATTGTATATACATACCACCTCTACTTTATCCATTCATCTGTTGATGGACATCTAGGTCCTTTCCATAGTTTGGCTATTGTGGACACTGCTGCTATAAACATTCGGGTGCACGTGCCCCTTCGGATCACTACATTTGTATCTTTAGGGTAAATACCCAGTAGTGTGATTCCTAGGTCGTAGGGTAGCTCTATTTTCAACTTCTTGAGGAACCTCCATGCTGTTTTCCAGAGTGGCTGCACCAGCCTGCGTTCCCACCAGCAGTGTAGGAGGGTTCCCCTTTCTCCTCATCCTCACAAACACCTGTCGTTTCCTGACTTTTTAATTTTAGCCATTCTCACTGGTGTGAGGTGGTATCTCATTGTGGTTTTGATTTGTATTTCTCTGATGCTGAGTAAGGCTGAACTCTTTTTCATGTGTCTGTTGGCCATCTGGATGTTTTCTTTGCAGAAATGTCTGTTCATGTCCTCTGTCCATTTCTCGATTGGATTATTTGTTCTTTGGGTTCAACTGAAATACTTAATGAGAAATAACACTATTAAATATTTTACTATCTTGGGGCACCTGGGTGGCTTAGTGGTTAAGCCTCTGCCTTCAGCTCAGGTCATGATCTCAGGGTCCTGGGATCAAGTCCTGTGCCGGGCTCTCTACCTGGCAGGGAGCCTGCTTCCTTCCTCCTCTCTCGCTCTGCCTGCCTCTCTGCCTACTGTGATCTCTCTCTGTCAAATAAATAAAATCTTTTAAAAAATTTACTATCTTTAAGGGATATCAGGAGAAGCAATGTGGTACAACTATAAAGCACTCAATTGAGAGGAGACGTGAGTTCTAAATGTAATAGCATTTATTCAGTACTCACTATATACCAGGCACTATGCTATGTGTTGAATTCGTGTTCATTTATTTAATCCTCATAGTAGCCCTATAAACTAGGTATTACGATCATCCCATTTTCAGATGTGGAAACTGAGGCACAGAGAGGTGATATAAATTGCACAAGGTCACACAGCTCACAAGTGGCAGGAGGAGGATTCAAACCCAGACCCTGTGACATCAGAGCCAAAACACTCAACGGTAGTGCACTACAACCTCTGTAGTCCTGGAATTGTCATGATTGTTTCACCTTGTCAGAGCCAATTTCCTAATGAATTAAACAGAAAGTTGGGTAGAAAATTTCCAGATCTAGCACTTAAAATGTCAAGAAAGTCTTGACCTTAAAGACATCCTCCTCTGCCAAATTATCTATATTAAAGTTATATGTATCATACATGGCCAAACACGTGTGTCTGGACCCTCTACTAACTGCAAGATGATCCAGAGGAAGAAATAACTAAAAAGCCAACAATGGTATGTAAGTCACAGGAAAAATAAAACTCCTTGGAGGAATAAGATTGCAGTTTATTAGACTAAATTCATCAATTCCCCCCAAAACTGGCATGAGATCAATTTAGGAGGCCACCTACGCAGTAGGGTTTCCTACAACATGACCTCTAAATTGACTAAAGGTCTCCCAAAGTATGCTACAATATTTCTGGACATTAGGCAGTAGAAAATTCTGCCCGCTTCAGAGCAAAAAGTCTCTCTTCTGTCGAAGCCTTCTAAAAGAGTTAGAATTGAATTACTTTAAACCATCTCACCAAACATAATTATGAGTATTTTTGAGATTCCACAAATATCCCCTTTGGGGACTCTAGACACAGAGACACAGAGTAGAGCTATATATTTACAATATGCAATAATATGCAATATTAAATTTATTTCTCTAAACAGTGTGAACTATCCATCAACGTGACCTACCATTCAGCTTGTCTGAAGGGCAAAATTTTAAATCTAAGTGATTAAAAGCTGAAATCTTATTTTAATAAAACAAGCAGCATTGGATAGTATCTTCCCATGGTCAGTGAAGTTCCTACATGCTACACTGTTTCACTGTGAGTAAAGAGGGACATCAAGTGGTCTAAGTTCTGGAAGACTCCTGTCTTGTCAGTGGCATTTTCTCAACCCAGCCTGTGGAGCAACTATGATCCTTGATGGAATGGCAGAGCAAAGCAGTGCAAAGGAGAGAAAACTTCAAACTACTCATCTTCTTAAATAATCACTTGAATAATTTCAGCAGAATTTTGTAAGGATCAAATTTCATTGGGTTAGAGACTTTTCTTTTGGGCACACAGTAATATCTCAATCATCTGCAACAGATAAGGGATATAATAACGTGAATACAAAAATAATTTATGTATCATGGTGTTTGTATGTATGGAGGTATTTGTTTTGTAGACAAATTTGCTTTCCTATTGCATTCTTTTTATGTTAAATAATAAATTTGTTATTCCTAACCAAATTAAAAAAAAAAGACCAAAACAATCCTAAAGCATTGTTTGTCAAACTGTGAAAAATAAATTTGCTACTATAGTATGCAAGAACTTATCCATAACTTTTTAAAAAGGATAGTTACAGCTTGTTTACATCTATCATTTGGAATATATCGCATTATATATAGTATATATATTTTATATATATATAATATATCTCAAAAATACTCAAAAGTGTTGGGCACTTCTATTCTTACACAGTTCTAATCTCTTTGTCCTGTTTATGGAATAGATAAGGTAAGAAGAGTTTTATGACATTTTTCCACTGAAAGCAAAGGTAGGCAGCTGGAGAACTGCATAGAAAGCCACTAGTGACTAGAAACATTTGCCTGTTATTTAAATGTTTCTTTGCTCAGGAAAGCATGATGTTCCTTTCAGATCCTTTCCCCCTTAGTCCTTCAGGCCAGTCAGAGTCTACAGATGAGAAGAGAAATGAGAGAATTACCCTTCTGTCTTGTCTGAGCCATTGAAGTCGTAGTAAAATAGAGTAGTTGAGGCTGATACGGAAATTTCAAAATGAAAGAGTCAAACCAGTACAAACTGAAATAACAAAATTCATTATAGAAGAGTGAGAACTTCAGAACCAAGGGAAGTTTAATCACTGAAGTGATTCAAGTGTGGGCGAGGAGCCCCAGGACCTCAGTTCCAAGCCTGCTCAGCCTCTTCCAAACTTCTGGGTTATTTAACCACTCTACATTGTGTTTCCTTATCTGTGAAATGGAAAGACTCACCTCAAAGGGTTATGGTGAGAAGTAAGTAATCAGACCAGAGGTGCTGATGGACCGTGCCTGGCACAGAGCCAGGCACACTATCCATGCATTATAACTACTCCTCTTATTAATCCAGGAGTAAGATTATTCTACTGAAGAGTATCTGGACAGGACATCCTGACCTAAGAATGCCTCTCATTTTACATATTGGCATAATTTATTTTTAAATTCTTCCTTTCA
Organism: Neogale vison; assembly: GCF_020171115.1. Taxonomy (NCBI): domain Eukaryota; kingdom Metazoa; phylum Chordata; class Mammalia; order Carnivora; family Mustelidae; genus Neogale; species Neogale vison. The sequence continues at coordinate 5,973,406 of NC_058097.1, forward strand.
TAAACTCTTTTTTGAAAATTTAGTTCCAGAAGTAATAGAAGTTTTTTAAAAAAATAAAAACTACGGAACACTTTAGAAGTGAGAGTCCTTTTCCCATCCCCAATGCTAACTCTGATTATTCTTACTTTAAAAAGTAGCAACAGTTCTTGGCTTGAGGTATGTTTCTAATCCTTTTACATGTTTAAACAAAAAGATAGTTATCTATAATTTTTTAAAGTACAAATTGAGCCATGTCACAAAAATTATTCTATGACTTGCTTTTTCACTTGGCAACATATCCTGGATATCTTTCATGATATGTTAATACATTTAGATATATACTGTTGACATAAATTTAATATTAAATGTTATGAAAACAAATAAGATAAATGATGAAAATAAGAGTAAAGTGTTCTTTCATCACTGTTTAACTTGTAAGTGTGATGATGGCACTGTGATTATGCTGTGGGGTTTGTTTTTGTTTTTGTTTTTTGAAGTTTTTACCATTTAGGGATACCTACTGAAATTTTTACAGATAAATTATATATGATGCCTAGGATTTGCTTCAAAATAATTGGAAGAGGGATGGAGAGAAGGAAATCATATTTAAAAGAAGATTGGGCAAGAGTTGATAATAAAGCTGGTTGGTGAGTTTATGAATATTAGACTCCTTTTTGTACTTTTGAGTATTTATGAAGTTTTCCATAACAAAAAATTTTAATTATTTTTTATCCTTAAAATATATCTACTAAATTCCAAACAGTTATATATTCAATTCATAACAATTAATTTTGTTAAAGATTTATTTTGTTTTTTTAAAGACTTATTTATTTACCTGACAAGTAGGCAGAGAGGCAGGCAGAGAGAGACAGGGAAGCAGGCTCCCCACCAAGTAGAGAGCCCGATGCAGGCCTCGATTCCAGGACTCTGAGATCATGACCTGAGCTGAAGGTGGAGGCATAACCCACTGAGCCACCTAAGCGCCCATTTTTAACAATTTTATTCATTTACTCCAGAGAGAGAGAGAGACAGAAATGGGGGAGGAGCAAAGGGAGGGACAGGCAGACTCCACACTCAGCTCAGAGCCCAAGGTGGGGCCCAATCTCAGGAGCCTGAGATCATGACCCAATCAAAACCAAGAGTCAGTTGCTTAACTGACTGAGCCAACCAGGTGCCCCAGTTCCTTCCTTCCTTCCTTTCTTTCTTTCTCTTTCCTTTCCTTTCCCTCTTTCCTTTCCTTCCTTCCTCTTTCTTTCTTCCTTTCCTTTCCTTCCTTCCTTCCTTTCATTCTTTCTTTCTAAGATTTATTCATTTATCTTAGAGAAAGAAAAGAGTGAGAGAGAGAGAGCATTGTGGGGAGGGATGGAGGGAAGGAGAGGATCTCAAGCAGACTCCCTGCTGAGTTCAGAGCCCCATGTGAGGCTTGATCTCATACCCTGAAATCATGACCCCTCAGAGGCTTAACTGACTGAGCCACCAGGGGGGGTCCCTATAGCAATTGATTTCTGATTAGATTAATCAATAAACTTAATCATTCCTAATGCCTACCCCATAAGCAGCACAAAAGAAAGCAACTTAGCTTCTTTGTAGGTTGAATGTTACTATAAAAAGATCCAAATATGATAACCAACCTAGAGAAGCAATGCTCACTAATGATATGGGAGGTTATTTATCAACAAGTGTAAATTATAAACTTTTAAAATTATTGCTTTTTAGAGTTAATGAGGAAGTGTTTTCCTTTTTCTGTTATACTGGAATTATTGCAGCTGGATGAAAAAAGGAAAACATTTCTCTAATCTATGTAGAATCAAGAAATCAAGAAGATAATGTGTGCTTTGTTCACCCAGACAGGACACATTCAATCAGGAATGCACTCACCAAAATTCTGCCCTGCTGAAGCCAAGAGAAAGCCTTTGTTTTGCCAGAGGAGCCGAACAATTTTTTGGGTTTTTGGTTTCTGTTTTGCTCTACACACACCTCAGTAGTTCCAAGAAGGCAACCAAGCCCTTACTATCTCATATGGCACAGAGCAGAAGTTGTGTGTTTTCTACAGCTCTTCCTGACTTTTGTCAAAGCCTACATTGACTGAAGAGGTATACCTATGTGCCCTATAGGCAGATGGGATAGCCAGAGTACCTTCTAGGACAGCAATGGGAAGAGTTAAAGCTTTCTCAGTATTGGAAAGAGGTCAGGATTCAGAAGGCCCAGTGAGATGCAGTATCTGGAAAGGCAAGGAAGGACCTGTGAGGTACACCCAAAGAGGTTAACACTTGACCCCCAGTCCTTTCAAAGATTCTTGAACACCAAGAATGCACTATAAACAGTGGAGGAGCAGAATCTAAAATGACCAAGCTGTCTGAACAATGGCCATCTCCAAATTATCCAGAGAGATCTAATGATCAGTGACCAGAGGAAGTTTCATTTATGCTTCAACAGATTCAAGACCCTGAACCTTTGCATGAAAGTTTGGGCCAGGAGGGCAGTAATAAATATTTGGTTAATTCCTGCCAGCCCAGAAGTATGAGGCAATCTTAGATTCAGGTTTAAGTGAACTTTAAAGATGTCCAATTTTTTTTTCAATTTATTTATTTTCAGAAAAACAGTATTCATTATTTTTTCACCACACCCAGTGCTCCATGCAAGCCGTGCCCTCTATAATATCCACCACCTAATACCCCAACCTCCCACCCCCCCGCCACTTCAAACCCCTCAGATTGTTTTTCAGAGTCCATAGTCTCTCATGGTTCACCTCCCCTTCCAATTTACCCAAATTCCCTTCTCCTCTCTAACGCCCCTTGTCCTCCATGCTATTTGTTATGCTCCACAAATAAGTGAAACCATATGATAATTGACTCTCTCTGCTTGACTGATTTCACTCAGCATAATCTCTTCCAGTCCCATCCATGTTGCTACAAAAGTTGGGTATTCATCCTTTCTGATGGAGGCATAATACTTCATCAAAATCAAAAGCTTCTGCACAGCAAAGGAAACAGTCAAAAAAACAAAGAGGCAACCCACGGAATGGGAGAAGATATTTGCAAATGACAGTACAGACAAAAGGTTGATATCCAGGATCTATAATGAACTCCTCAAACTCAACACACACGAAACAGGCAAACACATCAAAAAATGGGCAGAAGATATGAACAGACACTTCTCCAATCAAGAAATACAAATGGCTATCAGACACATGAAAAAATGCTCATCATCATTAGCCCTCAGGGAGATTCAAATTAAAACCACATTGAGATATCACCTTACACCAGTTAGAATGGCCAAAATTAACAAAACAGGAAACAACATGTGTTGGAGAGGATGTGGAGAAAGGGGAACCCTCTTACACTGTTGGTGGGAATGCAAGTTGGTGCAGCCTCTTTGGAGAACAGTGTGGAGATTCCTCAAGAAATTAAAAATAGAGCTTCCCTATGACCCTGCAATTGCACTCCTGGGTATTTACCCCAAAGACACAGATGTCGTGAAAAGAAGGGCCATCTGTACCCCAGTGTTTATAGCAGCAATGGCCACGGTCGCCAAACTATGGAAAGAACCAAGATGCCCTTCAACGGATGAATGGATAAGGAAGATGTGGTCCATATACACTATGGAGTATTATGCCTCCATCAGAAAAGATGTCCAATATTTTTTATCGATTTGGGTTTGTGTTTGCTAATTCATAGAGTCTACTCCATTTAAAAAGCAACCATGCCAATAAAAGTGCTAGAAAAGCAACCTTCCTTCATGCTGTAATAACCATCCTTCACAACTACACAGCTTTTTACATTTGGCAAGGTGTTTTGACATGTTACCTCATTTGATCCTCTCAGAGTTAAGAGGGCTCAGTGGCTTTTGAGCTGTTGAGAGTAGATGTGCAGGAGCAAAAAAGGCTTAATGGAAGTGAGGGTTTTCTTCCAGACATCTGGTCACTAGATTTTTTCTTAGCTTTGTTGTATTCTCTTGCTCTCTGTCTCACTCACATCCTTGTCAGAAAGAAGAAGAAAATTTCACTCAACACTTCATTTAAAAATATCTGGACATTGGGGAGGGTATGTGCTTTGGTGAGTGCTGTGAAGTCTGTAAACCTGACAATTCACAGACCTGTACCCCTGGGGATAAAAATATATGTTTATAAAAAATTAAAAATTAAAAAAAATTAAGCCATGTGATAGTAATAATAGGTACATTATGCACAATAAAGTATATGGAGACAGAAAAAAAAATATCTGTGCAAAGTTGTCATTTGTAAGGTGAAATTCACAGAACCCAATGCCAAGGATGACTTCACTTCCTAAGGGGTTGCAATTTAGGCTGTCACCCAATGTTGGTAGTAGGTAATGGTCAAACCTTCTTGAGAACTGGAGAAAAAACAAAGAAACAGGAAGGCATTCCCACAAAGGAAAGCGATTATAACACTTTGTAATGCCTTCTTACTATCAAAACACGTATCTTTCCTAAAAACAATTAAAAAAACATTAAGTTTATTTAAGGAGGAATGTTTTTTGTTTGTTTGTTTGTTTTTCCTAGCGCAAATGGTTTGGTTCAAATTCTCAACAGCCTTCTTTTCAACTACTGGCTTTGACTTCTATAACCTGATCTCTCCTTTTTTATGAATAAAAAGAACTTACCAGGGGTAAAAAAGAAGACTATTTAGTCTCTACAGCTCTCTGCTTTAAGACTTTTCTTTTGTTCCTCATCATTATTAGCACACAATTTCCCCTTGGGGAAAAATAAGCATCCATCCATTTAACTGTAGCTTGACTTACACAATCATACATGTTCCCTTAATACTCGATTTCCGCATTCTTTTTCTTTCTAAGGACTTCCTCCATCCTTCAAAAGGGTCTTTCAGGTTTGGACATAGTGGCTTCATTTGTATAAACTGGTCATATTTTTAATTTTTTTCCTTTTCATAATCCCCATGGCAACTGGCTTCTTTGGAAACTTCCATGGAAAGTCCAAAGATATATCTTTTGACTAAATAAGAGTATTTTGAATAGCATTAGTACAGGAAAATAAGCTGGTTTCATTACCACATCTCTGGCCTTTCATTATTGTTTTGTTTTGTAAAATGAAAAAAAATTTAAATATCAATTCAGCTAGATAAAACTGATTAGGTGTTCTGGGGCTTACATGTTATTAAAGAATGTGAATAATTTTAAAGATGTTGTGTCACCCATTTTAAACAGCAGTTTTCACATATCCACTCAATAAGAATTAAGTATTTAACTGCCTGAAGCTATGAAAGATTCAGATAACTATAAAACTTAGAACTGTCCTCCTGCACCTGCACTCATGTTAGGTAACAATAAAAGACAGTATAAAACTAAACCCTGAAACTATACAACAGCCCTATCAGCATTTGGAATGAAAATGGAAATGATCATTTTCAGTTGATGTAAGAGGAAGGCGAAATCTGAATTGGGTTCTGAGTGATGCTGAAAGACATTATTCTAGGCATCGTTCCAGAAACAGAAGACAGTAGGGGCACAGGTACATGTGGAATGTTTGGAGGCACACTGTCTAGATCAGTTTAGCTAAAGGACAGTAAATTGAGGTATAGAAGACAGGGTTGGGAAATAAGGCTAGAGGTATTGGAAGCCGTGACTATTAGCCTGGATTTTATCTCGTAATAGGATTAACTAGTTGAAAAAAATAATAATCTAAAAGAAGTTAGTATCTAAAAGAATTTTTGAGATGACTTTTGTTTTTCCTTTCTCCATTTCCCTACTCCACTTTCAACCAGAGTGACCTCAAAAATGACATAATTCTATCATACAATTTTAAAGTGTCTTTCTCCTCTTTAAAACAATTCAGTAGCTTCGGTGTCTTTGGAAATCCTACTGACTTAACATGCGGCATTTAGAGATCTGGCCCTACCTTGTCTCTCCAGACTTGTCACTTATACCATAGGTATCATTCAAACTGCTTTCTACCTCACTGAAACCCTCCTTTGTCCTCTCAGTCCTTTCCCTTTCTGGTCTCAGCTTAAATGTCACTCCCCCAAGGAAGGCTCTCCAGGCTCCTCAAATCCAGATTAGGTTTCCTGCCATAACTCTTATCTCTTAGTCTTTAGGACCTGTATCTTGTCTGTGGCATATCTTCAGGAGAGGAGCAGTTCCCCTAGCACCTATTAAAGGGCCAAGAACAAAACAGATGCTCAAAAATATTTGTTAAAGAATGAAAAAGACAGGGTGTATAAAAAACAGGAGTCTATGGCTATCACACAATCATTAGGAAGACTCAATCATTAAGTTCAAGGATAGGCTTGTGACAATGGAAAAGAAAGGATGAATAGGAGCACAATAAAAAAGCTAAATGGAAAGTTCACAGACCTGGAATTCTGAGTTGATGCAATTTGGTATACACAATTAGGAGATCCACCTAATTCAGCAGTGTCCAAATCCTGACTGATCCTCAGAATCATCCAGTAATAAGGATGAATTGGGGGTTTTGATGTGTTTTTTCCTGATAATTCTGTCATAACCACATCTAACCAATGTTTAGGAACTATTTGCCTAGATGTCCGGCAAGGCAACTTTCAGCACTAAGTTCTAATTTAACCAAGATAACCACAAACAAGTAAGTGTTAAGAGGACTTGGTAAGTCTCGAAATGTAAGAGCAGAAAGGATGTATTACACTAACTGGATTTTTTAGGGGACTGACCTAGTCACAAATTGCATAGAAAAGGCAGCCAATAAACATTAGCTTATCAAATGAGCCAGGTGAGCAGTAAAAGGAAGGGTAGAGTTGATGCCGGATGTGAGTTTCCCAACTGAGGCTCTACCAATTATATGTCCTTCAGGGCTATGTCAACGAACTCCCTTCCTTCTTGCCACAAATGGGTATTTGTACTTGACACTGCTATTTTGGCTATTATAGACATTATCTCTTCTTTGGTTTACAGCACCCAGTACCCTTTAAAGAATTACCCTCCCCCCATTTTGTATAGTCCTACAAGAACCATAATTAGGTCTTGACTCGCTCTTAGACTTTGAAAACCTCAAATCAGTTGGTGTTTATCATTATTGCAGGGGCACTAAGTTAACTCCTGCTTCTGAGATCCTTGGGTTGCCCTGGTTTCTGACCTTTCAACTTGGCCTTGTTCTTAGACCATTACTTCTAGAAACTACCCAGTATCCTTCTAATAAATCCCCATTTAATAAACCATTACCAATTTTTGATAGTTGCAAAAGAAAAACTAATAGGAAGAAATGTGAGCCATGTATGTAATTTTAAGTTTTACCACAGCCTCATTTTAAAAAGATAAAATTTTCATGCTAGATTTAAACTAATACATCTGAGCCATTATTTCACCATGACTTCGATATGAAAAAACATTGAGATATTTTACTTTTTGTTGTTCCAAGTCTTTGAGATGTACCGTGTATTTTTTTAAACTTTTTTTTTTTTTTAAGATTTTATTTATTTATTTGACAGAGATCACAAGGAGGTAGAGAGGCAGGCAGAGAAAGAGGAAGGGAAGCACGCTCACTGCCAAGCAGAGAGCCCAATGCGGGGCTCAATCCTGGGACCCAGGGATCATGACCTGAGCCAAAGGTAGAGGCTTTAACCCACTGAGCCACCCAGGTGCCCCCGTACCATGTATTTTACACGTATAGCTCACCTCACCTTGGACTCTAAATTTTCAAAGGTTAAAGTGAAATGCAATCCTTCCAAACCTAAAATGTGTATAATGAGAAAATATTTTACACTGCTCGTTCTTAAATTTAACTAAAATTAAATATTCAGTCACAATAGCCACATTTTGAGTGCTCAGCAGCTATATGTAACTAGGATTACTGTATTGGGCTGCACAGCCTTAGGTAAGATCTGCTTCAAGAGTGAAGGGACTCAGGGGACCTTTTCTTGATATAACTAAAGAACTGGAAAGTTTTTCACACTTCCAACAAATTCCATTATGAACAGATCCAGAATTGTGTGGAGACCTACAGAAGTATCTCTTCCCCCAAAATGCCATTTCCTTGACTTTGTAAATAAAACAGGTCAACACACTGAGTGTGAGACTTATTCTCTGTATCCTATAATCTAGTAGCATAGAGCATTCAAGGAGTTTTCTTTCCAGTCAGGTGATTTAATCCAAAGTTAAAATTACATTAATACTCTTAAGTCACTTCTCATTTATTACATTTTGATGGGTGGGAAGAGTCTTTGGTGACTAGTTTTAATTATAAGTAATTTCATTGTCAAATAAAAATGTAGAAGTTTGAGGGTCAGGTTGAAGAAATTTGACTTTTATCTCTTGGACAGTAAGTTAATATAAATTTTGGAGTTGGAGAGTGACATGAGGAAGGCAATGTCTCAAAAAAGGAATCCGAATCCAGTCTGTGAGTAGACTGGTAACGAGGGGACCAAGTGGCACATCCTTAGCTGATGTACAGATGCTCTTATTTCTGCCAGGAACTGTTTTCCTCTTAATTTGACAAGACATATGCTCATCCTTCAAGATCTAGTTCAGTCAGGCACTGTTTCCTGGACGCAGAGAGCAGGTTGGATCACGTCTTCACATCTGCTCCCACAGAACATCTTTCAAAATTCTAAACAGAAGTCAAATTCAGAGATAAAAAATAGAATGGTAGTTACAGAGAGGGAGGAAATGGGGAATTACTGTTTAGTAGGTACAAAATTTCAATTTTGTAGGTTGAAATGTTAGAAAGTAAAGCACAGACAATAAAGTATCCCCCACACTGAGAAGGCACTTTGAGACTGGAAAATGAAGCAGGTCACTCCACACAGTTTGCAAAGAGTTTTATTCAGGGTAACTTACTGACAACGGGGATTGGGCAGAGAACAAGTCACAGCAGCTGCACAGTTATTCTCTGAAAAATCCAGACCTTAATGTACAGATTTCATAAAGGTAAGAAACATGCAAAAGGGCACTGTACTGAGATCAAAGGGTTCAAACACACCTCAAAGGGCTCGCACACACCTGACAGCTAAACTTTAGTTATCTTATGGCAGCACCTGTATCAAGAAGGGGAAACTACATTATCTCTAACGAAGTCATGGGAGGACAAAACAAGCCTCTCCTTATCCCAGCTTTTGTTGGCATTTCCAAGGCATGTATATTCATCTCCAGGGGTCCTGGAACCTAGAACCCCAAGAGAGGCCACTAAGGAAACATGGACAAGATGGAGTAAGAATTGTCAGAACTCCTACAAATGCGTCCCATGTATGTATGGGAGTGATGGTAGCACAAAACGAAGATTGATTGGAAGGCCATTCCCCAGGCTAAATCGTTCCCTTTCAGATCTCAACTACAATGTCAACACTTTTAAGAGTCCTTCCCTTTTCTAGGCCAGAAAGGTTTAGGTGCCTTTGCAATATCCTCTCATGAACCCCATACTTTTCTTACAGGATTCTTATTACTGTAATTGCTATCTATCACTAATGACGTGGTATGCTAGCTCGCTCAGGCTACCATAACGAGACAGTACAGACTGGGTGGCTTAAACAAAACTTTATTTTCACAGCTCTGGAGGCGGTAAGTTCAAGCTCAGGGTGTCAGCAGAACTGATTTCTTCTGAGGCCACTCTCGTTGTGTGCAGATGGCCACCTTCTATGTCCTCGCAGTGTTCCCTCTGGATGCATGCAACCATGGGGTCTCTGTGTGTGTCCAATTTCTTCTTATACAGACACCAGCGGACTGGAAGAGGACCTACACTAGGGGCCTTGTTTTAACTTAATCCCTTCTTTAAGGGCCCTACCTGCAAATACGGTCACATTCCACAACAAAACTCTGATGAATTTTGGAGGGACAGGATTCAACCCAAACAGGATGACCTCTATTGTCCCCACTTGGACAATGATGATAACTCTTGTCTTGCTCTCATTCCAGGGCCTTCCGGTCGCTATCCCTTCTTCTCAGAACACCCTGTCTCCCAACTCTTCGTGGAAGAGGTCGTTCTCAACTTTTAAGCGCTAGCGAGCACTATCGTGGGGACAGGAGCCAGCCTGGACCTTACCCAAAGTAACCCTACGAGTCACTCTATCACATCATCCCTTTTCTTCTTCCCTGGCACTGGCCAGTGAGGTCAGCTGCAGGAAAGGGAGGTCGCGTGTCTTTGGGCTCGGCCGCAGCCCACTGCCTCCCACGCAGCTGTGAATGAGCTCCTCCAACCACTTACCGTATCGCAATGACTTTATGGACTCCACGGGGAAAACCTGCCAGGCCAGGGCCATGGTTTGGGTGTGTGTGTGCGTGTGTGTGTGTGTTTCTCCACCAAGTTTCCGGACTCCGGGCTCTCACACTTACCAGCTGTGCAAACGCTGGTGAAGTGCCTTAACCTCCCTCCCAAGGCCTCAGGGTCCCTAAGGGCACGATGACAACACCACGGTGTCCCGAGCTGTAAGGAGGTGTAGGTAACACCACGCAGGCGAGGCAGCCGGCGCCGAGACCACGTGTGGAGCGTCCGGCCCGGGGCTGTCCTGCGAACCGTGGGGACCCCGTCCTCGGGTGGGCCGCGCAGCACGCAGGCTCCTGTCCTCCTGGTCCTTCGGGACGCGTGGCCGCCCGTTCTCCGCCTGCGAGTCCGTCCCGCGCCGTTCCTCCGAGCGCTCGGGCACAGGGGCGAGGGCGACTCCAGCAGGGTCTTCCGCCGCATTTCCCGAGCCCGGAGTGCCGGGGTCCGCCCCGCCCCCTCCCTCCGACTCCGCGGCCCCCGCGGCAGCCTTCCCCAGCGTCCGTGTCCTCAGCGTGAGAGGAACGGTTACGCGGGCCGTGGTGCGGGGCCCGGGAAGCCCGCCGTGCGCGATGCAAACGCGTGACAGACGCAGTCCAGCCGGGACAGTGGGGCGAGCATCTCAGAGGTCTCAGCGGCTCGACCCGGCGGCGACGCGCGACGACACTCGCCACCGGCCGCTCCCAGGGGCCAGAACTCGGGCCTCCTCCCACTGAGGCGTCTTTAGACGTTTCCCTCCCCACGTCAAGTCGCTCTCAGCCCTGCGTGGGCGGCCGTGTCCTTACCCCGAGCTCCTCCGTGAGGCGAGCGCTCCTGCGACGCGCGGACATCCGGGGACGCGCGAAAGCGCGAGCTACCGGGTGGGGGGGACGGAGGGGGGGTTAGGAGGGCACGGGGCGGGGCGACGTGAGTTGCGTGACACGACGCCATGACGCACGCAGCAGTGCGCGTGCGCAGCGGGGGCTGGTGGCGGTGCGCGGCTCGGAGCGGGAGCCAATATGGCGGCCGAGCGCAAGACGAAATTGTCCAAGAACCTGCTGCGCATGAAGGTGCGGGGACGCCAGGGAGGCGGGCCGGGCAGCAAGGGTACTTGGGCTTCAGGACCTGGCCCGGGGCCTTGGCGGCAGACGCGCGGGGGCACCAGGGAAGCCACGGAGGGCCTCCAGCTCGGACGTTCATTCATTCACTTAGCGCTTACTCTGCCTCGGGCACTGGGAACTGGGTTATAAATCCGGCAGATTCCCTCATAAACCCTGCGGTGGGATAGGAAAGAGAGACACGAAAGCAAGCAGGATGCCGTGGCACCGCGTGCGGTGGCGCTCGGAGCGCCGTAGTCCCGGGGACTTACTTGGCTCCTGCGGGAAGCAGAGATTGAAGGGTAGCTGGGAGAGAGGGCGCAGCCGAGTCTGAGACCAAAACTCAAGAAACCCTTGGGATTTCCAAGAACTAAAGGTAGTTCAGTATGTCTGGAAGGCAGGGAGCAAAAAGTGGAAAAGTAGCCAGTGGCCACAACATGTGAGGGATTTTAAGCTAGATTAAGGATTTTTTTTTTTCTCTTTATCTTGTGAACGCGGGGAAGCGATGGAGCGCGGGTCACAGCGTCTTCGCTCTCCTTCTTCATTTTCAAAGTTACTTTAACTCCCCTGGAGAATACATTGGTGAAAGAAAGACCTGACAAAGGACGAAATTACAGTCAGAAAGACCAAACTAGAAGTTCTGATGATCTGATCGCAAGGTCGGTGGGAATCGAATTAGAAACAGATATGGTGAATGTCATCGACTTCAAGCAAAATTGATTTTTAGATTCGAAATTGAATCAATTTAACAAATAATTTTAAAGTGGGGGAAACAAACAACAACAACAAAAAAAGACAAGGGTAGATTTAAAAAAGAACACAGGATTTAAAACAGGGGAAACAACCAGGCCTTAAAAACTTGAATAGTAATAATAATAGCAAACATTTACAGTTTCTGCTCTGTGCCAGACACCTGTTCTAAGTGCTTTGCATATATCAGCCCTGATACCTGCCTGATAACTGTAAGGCAGATAAGTTATTACGCCACTCTTGCAGCCGAAGCACCGAAACAGGCAAGAAGGTAACTTTCCCAAAGTTGCACAATCTAACCAGTAGCGTAGACAGAACCAAACTCAGGCAGTCTGGCTCCAGAGCCCCAGTCGTTAACTGCTGTTCTGTACTGCTTGTCGCTGAACACTACAGCACGGTGTTAGATATCATGTTTAGAGGGGAATTTCCAGAAAAGAAGCAAGTCATAATGTTTGGAAAGATTGGAGAGCACACGTTGCACGTGCCAGATTTGGAGTTGAGCCAGGGTGTAACTAGGGGGGAACAGGGTGAGTGAGGGAGGGTAAGTCATATAACTTGAAGTTTCTTAAAGTACTTCTTTCATACATATGAGCAAATTTGCATTTTTACCGAACAGAGTCTTCTTTGGACTCAACGGTTTGTAATCAGAGAAGTAGAGTGGGTTGGCGAAGCCGGCACATCAGATGAAGATGTGCTGAGTGATTAGCTAGGACTCAGACCAAAGATCGGACTCAAGAGTTAAGAAAGAAGAAGTTACCTTCAAAAAAAGTCTCAGCCCCTACCCCAGTGGGGGGGAAGACTCAGCAGGACTTTGAAAGCAAAGGAGAGGGGGGGAAATTACACAGTTTTTCTAGTTGGGTTAGAAGCTTCAGTCATGGATGAGAAAGAACTTCTTGGTGGGATAGCAGGAGTTAGTATATGTACAGACAGAGGTGTCTCAGTGTCCTGTGAGAACGAACGGAGCGGCTACATGAGGTTGCCGAATCCCCTGTAGCTGTTCAGCCAGAGCAAGAGTGAAAGAGCTGAGCATTTGATACTGATACATTTGTTTTCAAGTGTACCCGAAATCCTCTGACTTGGTCACCTGTTGGGGTCTGGACGGTGATCCTGCTGGGAAGCAGAAAGTAAAGGATGTAGGAAGCATTTCTGCCAGTGTGATCACATGATTGCAGAGAGGGCATATTTGTGCTTATTGCTCTTTGAGGGTCTTAAGACACGAGTTAGTAAACTTTCTCTGTAAGGGGGACAGATAACAAATACTTCAGGCTGGTGGGCCAGACAACCACTGTTGTACCTACTCACCTCTGCCATTGTACCTCAGAACCAAATGAGCATATCTTTGCTCCAATAAGACTTTATTGACAATAATTGATGTCCAGCCTAAGGACTATAATTTGTGAAACCTGCTGTAGGCCCTCACTTGTGAGGAAAGCCAAATCACTGAGCTTTAAGAGGGAGTTCTTAAATGCTGTAGAGTCAGGAGAATTGGATTGCTACCTAAGTTTGGAGTCGCTTGATTCATATTCACAGGGTGTTCTAGTCTTTCTGTGTGTAAAGAATACACACGCATGTGCGCACACATACACACATACATAGCTATTTTGTATGCCTTAGATAATATCTACTTGACTAAAAATAGGAGATAAAAAGGCAGGTGGGTAGGATTGGTGAGTTGTGTCTCCAAGAATATAAGTTACGAAATGAGGCATCTGGGTTTAAAGAGAACCATCCAAGAATGAGAGTCTGGGAGAATAAGACCTTAGGTCTGGATTTACATTCAGAGACCCTTTATTTTTTTAATTTTTTTATTTTTTAAAAGATTATTTATTTATTTATTATTTGACAGAGAAAGAGAGAGAACGCATAAGCAGGGGGAGCAGCGGAGAGAGAGGGAGAAGCAGGCTCTCCCCTAAGCAGGGAGCCTGACGCTGGCTGACCTGAGCTGAAGGCAGATGCTTAACTCTCTGAGCCACCCGGGTGCCCCTCAGAGAACCTTTATTGAACTCTCGTATACCGCCTGCAGCCTGACTGCTAGTGATAAAAGATGGACAAGAGACATGACCTGCTATTTCAGGATCTCTGTCTTTTGGGAGACACAGAAGCAGCATACTGAATAATAAGCCAGGGCATATAAGACTCTTAGATGCAGGGAAAGATGTTCTTTTATGGGAACAGGTCTGTGAAGAGCTTGACCAGACAGCAGTCGGGGAAGGCCCAAAGGACATGTGCTCTGAGCCTTTACAAGTGGATATTTTGCCAGGCAGAAAACGGAAACTTGATGTTGAGTAGTAGAGGCAGAAGGATTGGGAAGTACAGGATCTGCATTCCAGAAACTGCCAGCCAGTTCTTTCCTGGGTGAGGACAGAGACACAGGGAAAAGGGTGAAGACTACAAAAGACTTTAGGTAGAGTGCAAACATTTCCTTTACATTTATTTAAAATAATGATGGATTTATAGGAAGTTGCAAAAAATGTACAGGGCATCCTATGTACCCTTTACTCCCTCTCTTATCACTAGAGTATGGTGCAAAGCCAGGAAATCCACATGGCCGCCATTTTATGTCACTATTTTACTCGTGCGTGTGTGTGTATATATGTGTGTGTGATCTTCCTATACAGCTTATTATGTACAGATTTTTGTAACTACCACCTCTTTCAAGATATAAAACTGTTCCATCACCATGGGGTTCCCTCAGCCTCTCCATTTGTAGCCACACCAAGTCTTTTCTGCTGTCCTTAACCTCTGGGAAATCTGTTCTCCATTCCTGTACTTTTGTTATTTTAAAGATTTTCTGTAAATGGAATTGTACAATATGTAACCTTTTGAGACTGGTCTTTTTTTCACTCAGCATAAATCACTTGAGCTCCATCTAAGTTGTTGAGTATCAATAGCTCTTTCCTTTTTTTTTTTTTTTTTTTTCTTTTTGCTGACTAGTATTCCATGCTCTGGAACTATCATAGGACTGAACCATCCCCCTGCTAAAGAGTATTTTGGTTGTTTTCCGTGCTTGGCTATTAACAAATAGAGCTGCTGTGACTATACCTGTATGAGTTTTTGCGTGAACATAAGTTTTCATTTCTCGGAGACAGATGCCCAAGAGGACGATTGCTGGGTTGTATGGTAAGGGCATATTTAGTTGGATAAGAAACTGTCAAGCTGTTTTCTACAGAGGTCGTACTATTTTATATTCCCACCAGCAATATATGAGTGATCCAATCGCACCAGTTCCTCATCAGAACTGGATATTATCACTGTATTTTGTTTGCAAATTTCTTCAAGTTTTGTCATTCCGTTTCATCCTCGTTGGTGAAGCCCTTGTGCCAAAAAACGCTTGTGTTTTTGGAAGGGTTGGAATGGAGGGAAAAGTAGTATAGAGCTTGGACAAGGGAAAGAAAGAGGGATAATTGGAAACTAGTGGAATTCTGGACTTAAGTTCCAAAGTTAAGTTACATTGGATGCCTCCTAGATGTTTTCTGAATTTATTTTTTTTCCCTTATTAATACTTTATCATTTTGCTGTGTTCACTGGTCCCCTGAGGAAATACTCTTTCTGGAGGGAAGAGGCTAGCAACTGGACTGCCCATTTTCTACTGGCCTATTTCGAAGTGAGCTTCTGCACACTTTAGAATAAAGAGCAACCGTAGAGGTGGTCCGCCTTTCAGGGGACAAATATTCACGAAGAGCAGGCTTATGGATACAGCTTTGCTTCGGTCTGTGTTTACAGACCCCTTACTGCATATCATTCATCATGCTGAAACTGAGGAAGCAGATCATCTAGACAAAGTCCCTGCCCTCAAGGTCTTCAGAAGAGACAGATGCTCAAAACATTAAGGTGCGGTGAGACTGTTTGAAGATGTCATAGGAAGGATCTAGGAGAGAAATGCCAATTTGGCTTGCAGGTGTCAGAGATGGAGTAGCTTTTCCCATGTATCAGAAGAGCTAGGAGTTGTCCATGTGGACGAGCACGAGAAAAGGCATTCCAGACCAAGATCAGCAGGTGCAGAGACCGGCGGGCTCCGGCGGGTCACCCAGGGATTCGGAAAGTATTGAGTCTCTGCCCCTGCTTTCTGCTCCTCTCACTTTCCAGCTCTACCTGCCTGGCCTGATCTGTGTCTTTTGTCTCAGCCCTTCCCACAGATTACTGTGTAAAACTGAAATACTGATGAGCTACTAACTGAATGCAGTATTTTTACTGTTTGTTTTTATTAAAATAGACAAGCTAAAGTACAGGAAAGATCTTTCCAAAGTCTTCTGAAGGCAGTCCACTTTACTCTTTTGTGTACTCTAGAACTTTTTTGTGTACTGCTAGTCTGGTGTGACGTTGTCAAGGGCAGAGCTAAGCTGCCTTGGTTCCGGGGGCTGCACCCTCCCCACTGAGTTGGTATTCCTGGAGAAATGAGGGAAAGCATGTGGAGGAATAAAGTTATTTGAGTTTTTCTCAACTCTACATCGAGAAAACTAGCTGCTGACACTGGTTTGGTTTTATTTTGACAGTTCATGCAAAGGGGCCTGGACTTGGAGACCAAGAAACAACTAGAAGAGGAAGAAAAGAAAATCATTAGCGAAGAGCATTGGTATTTGGATTTGCCAGAGCTTAAAGAAAAAGAGTAAGTTAATTGGAAATTATATTAATGATGCTTCGGGTCTTCAGAGGGAAATCCCTGTAAATGGGATTCATTCCAGCGGCACAAATCTTGTAAAATGGTACCTGTTCGGTTTCTTGAATTAACTTTGCAAATAGTTTTCTAAAATTATTAAGCTGTATAAGTTCTACTTGGATTGATACATTTTTACTGGCCATCATCACTGTTCTTTTTTTAATATTGTAAAGGTTTCTAGCCGCTCGTCTCTGGTAATAACTGGGGAGCGTTTTATGAGAATCTGGGTGTGCTCCCTGTCACATTAAGTTTGAGGATTAAGTTGGAAGGTGTGTACTTTAGGCCTCTCCAGTTTTGTTTGAATAATAGAGTTCTTCGTTAGGCTGAGCTTCTTAAAAGCAAGTTAAGAGTTTGGGGTGTGTTTCTTTTCTTTTTCTTTTTCTTCCTTTTTTTTTAAAAATTTTACTGCTTTTAATACCAATCATCTTAGCTGACATTTATTGAGTCTATAGCATGTGCCAAGAACTGAGCTCAGCAGTTTAAATCTCTTAATTATTTAATCCTCAGAGCAGACTTAGGAACTGGCTACTGTCATTCCAACCATTTTATACCTGAGGAATCTGAGGCTTGAGAGAGTAACTTGCCCAGAGTCAGCCACCTGGTCATGCCTAATGCTGGGATACCTCTTCCACCCTTAAGCGTGTTCGGTGCTCCAAAATCATTTGCATAAAGAAGTGGTAAATTCATAACACCCATTGATTTTTATCTAAATTCTTCTTAAAGCTATCCTCCTTTCTCTTTGGTGCTTTTCTCGCCTTAGTGAGCTCTGTGGTATTTAAACTTTGTGGTATTATTTAAACTTTCTCACATGATGGAAGATACTGTTTATTCAGGCACATTTATGTTTTTTCTTTCTGTACCTTTTTTTTTTTTTTTTAAACATGTTGTATTCCCTTGTTCGTTTGGCTGACCTTCTCTGGGTCTTTTCTGGAAGGAAAGTACTTTATTTTCTCTGCTTGCTTCTCTGTTTGCTTTTCTCTGCTACTTCTCAGAGGAAGCAAGATGGCCATGAGGAAGGGGAAGACAATGCCAGAGACGGTGTGGATTTGGGGGCAGGTGGTGTAGGAAGGGACCATTACTGGTAAAGACCTATAAATTTATTTTATCCCTTGACTGAACTTGCACAAAGTATTCCAGACTTTTTTTTTTCTTTTTTTACTTATTGAGAGGCAGGATAGTTTCTTTCTTGTTTTTAGTATTTTCCCCAAACATAACATATTCCCAGAAAAATGACCTTTATATTCCTTTCCTAGGAGACAAATGTCTCCATCCTTTTGGGCTGCTAAAACAAAATGCCACAGACTTGGTAGCTTGTAAAGAACAGAGGGACATCTGGGTGGCTCAGTTGGTTAAACGTCTACCTTTCCACGGGTAGACTGCTTCTCTCTCTGCCTGCCACTCCCCCTCCTTGTGCGTGCGCTCTCTTTCTCTCTCTCTGACAAATAAAAATAAATAATAGCTATTTTTTTTTAAAAAAAAAAAAGAACAAAAATTTATTTCTCATAGTTCTGGAGGTTAGAAATCCAAAATCAAGGGACTACCAAAGTGCTTTGGTGATGGCTGTCTCCCTGGTTCATAGCTGGCACCTTCTCACTGTGTCCTCACCCAGTGAAAGGAGCTAAGGGTTTCTTTTCTTTTTCTTTTTTATTCAAATAAATAAGTTTATTTATTTATTATTTAAGAGAGAGAGAGAGCAGGATGGGGGGGTGGTGTTAGGGGCAGAGGAGGAGAGAGTCTGAGCAGGGTCCGTGCTAAGCATAGAGCTGACTCAGGGCTCGATCTCCGTGATGCCAAGATCACAGCCTGAGGCAAAACCGAGAGTCAGAGGCTTAACCGGCCGTGCCACCCAGATGCCGGAGGTCTAGGGGATTCTGTGGCGTCTCCTTTGCAAGGTGCTACGCCCATTTAGGAGGGCCCAACCCTCATGACTTCAGCCACTTCCCAAAGGCCTCATCTCCTGATACGATCATTTCTGGAGGTTAATACTTCAACATACATATCTTGTGGGGGATACAAGCAATCAGCCCCTAGCAGTGAATAATAAACCTTTGCCACCATTCAGTGCCTGTTCGTGTATAGATGTGTATATTAGGTAAGTCGTTGGCAGGAGAAGAAGAAGTGATTTGAGAGTATGACAGAGTAGGGCGCAGGGAAGCCACCCGGGATGGCGTGTACCCCGTAGCTTGTGTGGTGGGAGTAGTTTCCTCTCCAGGCCTAGACGATCGAGGGGAGGAGGTGGTGACTGAATGGGAACACATCTTACAAGAGCTGCTACCTTCATCAGAGGGCACAGCCAGCCTGAGCTAATCCCGAAGGAAGGAAACCTGGTTCCAGACTGCAAAGGACCCCTTCCATGTATAACATTCAACTCAGCCCCACATTGTGCCCCCTACTCCGTGGGGAGCCTTTCTTCCTCTCTGTCTGCTGCTCCCCCTGCTTGTGCTTGCTCTCTCCCTCCCTCTCTCTCTTGTTCTGTTTCAAAAAAATAAAATCTTTAAAAAAAAAAAAAAAGGAAAGATAACTGTTTCTCAAGACCAAAAAATGTTAATGAGAAGAATGGCTTTATCTTACATTTCTGTGCATCTTTTAGTGTCTGGCATTAACAGAAGTCGGGTTCATTCCTGACTAGGTTCTCTCAAGTTCTGCACTCAGCCTGCTGTATCTGTTGTTGAGACACGTACGGGAAATCCACCCTGGGGCGCCTGGGTGGCTCAGCCGGTTAAAACCTCTGCCTTCGGCTCGGGTCTTGATCTCAGGGTCCTGGGATCGAGCCCCGCATCGGGCTCTCTGCTTAGCAGGGAGCCTGCTTCCTCCTCTCTCTGCCTGCCTCTCTGCCTGCTTGTGATCTCTGTCTGTCAAATAAATAAATAAAATATTTTTTAAAAATCCACCCTTACACAGGAGATTTAATTGAAAGGCGATGAGTATTATAATAACCTTTTCAGATAATTGTTTTTACATTACTCCAAACCCAGTAACTTATAGTTTCTTTAATGGCAGTGTGGAATCTCACAGTGTCAGTACATTTTTCATAATCGTCAGTCTACCTTGCATTTGGAATAAATCTTTTATCCATGCATCATTTCATAACATCATGCATTTCTCATTTGGAAAATATTAGTTCAGTGAGTTGTATAGATTTTCTAAATGTTAACTCATTTCCTTATTAGGATATCAAAAACCATATTCATTAATATTACCGTAAGTTTCATCAGAAAAATCTCCTCTAAGTATTGAGAAGCTCTCAAGTCCAAGATGACATACACAAGCTATTCAGAATTCTCATTTTTGCTTGAAAGCTTGAATTTTGTAACTGGCAACAAGTACTGTCAGTTGTTCCTTTGAAGTGACAAGTTCATTTGATTCATTTTCAGAAAAACGTCTGCCAAGTACCCAAGTCTGAATAACCATAGTTATAGTGTTCCATGAAGAAAATGGCTAGTTCAACTCAGAACTCAGTCACACACGTGCATTTCCTCAAGATGGCCATCATGCCTCGCTGTGCAGAAGCACTTACCATTTTGCATGTGGAATATTTTTGAGAAGTGTAATCACGGACCAAGATTAATGAAAATTAGTAGCTTTTTTCCTGCTTCATCAAAAGCATTCTTCCTGGCTTCTTTCCCTTTTTTTAGACTTTGAAAACCAGCAGTGACTACTAGCATAGTACGGTGTCCCTACTTTCATTCATGCCGAGATGAGCTCTTACTGACAATTGCTTTTGCACCCGCCCTGTAACTGTCAGCACAGTGAAGAAGACATCACCGTAGTGGCCCCATGAAAATACCTTTGACTTCCTACCCGTGTTCCCTTTTGCCACTCCTTCCCGGTCATGGAGGCCTCCTCACTCTTTCTCAGATGGGCCCCTTCCACTCCCTTCTGAGGGTCTTTAACTGGTCCCACAGCTCTTCTTCCCCGGGCTTCGTGTTGCGTTCCTCGTTGCTTTCTGATCTGGGCTGATCAGATGTCATCTACCCAAGAAGCCTGTCCAGACCACTTTTCATACAGCAACCAAAGACCAATCCTTTAGATAAAAAGAATTTGAATGAATTGGATAGATCCTGTTTTCATTTTGTAGCAGAACTAACTTGAGCTCACTCCTTGCCGAGTTACAGGTAAGGACTACAGACCCGTAGAGTGGTCAGACAAAGGAAACTTTTTGTAGCAAATAAAGAGATCATGGAGAATAACTTTCAAAGCCATGATTCCCCCAAGTGAGGGTGAGTAGGTTTCTTTTATTTAGGGTTAGAATGAGTATTCAGAAAGGGGGGGACTTTGTCATCACATGTAAAGGCAGACATGAGGTCCTGTGGGCATACTTAAAAAACATGCCTGTGAAGAAAAAAAACAAAAACAAAACCACGCCTACGTAAATGTATCCTGTGACGTTAATGAAGCTTGTGGTCCTCTGAGGGTGGAGGCGTCCACCCTCAGAAGGGTGCCTCCAAGCCACCTTAAGGGTCCCTCCAGGGGAAGGGGCTAATGGGAGTGCTCTGAAAGCTAATATAACGTGTATGGGGCGGGGTCTTGGGCTCCTGATGCAAGGTGTTGCTTGTTTTTGTTTGTTTGTTTTAAGATTTTGCTTATTTATTTGACAGAGGGAACACAAACTGGGGGAGTAGGAGTGGGAGAAGCAGGCTCCTGCTAAACAGGGAGCCCCATGTGGGACAGATCCCAGCACCCCAGGACCATGACCCGAGCTGAAGGTAGATGCCCAACGACTGAGCCACCCAGGTGCCCCTTGCTTACTTTTGAAATCACACAGGGAATCTTAGCAGGGATTAATGGTCTCTGATTTGGTCAGGCTATTTACTGGCCTGATAGTGTTAGTTTTTGCTTTCTCTTTGTTCCTTTAAAATCTTTAACTACTGAAGTTTTCGCATTTCTCTGTGATTCTAGGAAGTTGTGCTGGTTTGTGCTTGAGCAAGTAAAGGCAGAGAGAGTTCCCTGAAAATAGCTGGGGGCCCAAAAATGACTTCTCTGGTGTCATGCTATGTTTTGTCCTTCTTTTTCAGGGGTACCCCTAACTCTTTCCACTTATAGTTTCTCTTCGGTAAAAGTGGAATTGCTGAGTCATAAGGTTGGCATAGAGTTAACTTTATGAGAAACTTTCAGACTGGTTTCCACAGTGATTGCACAGTCTTATTACAGATTCACTAAGGAAATAGAATAATTCTCATTTTTCCACGTCATTCCAGCGTTTGGTGTTACCTTTTTAATTTTATCTATTCTGTCATTCTAGGGGTATCTCATTATGATTTTTTTTAAAAGACTTTATTTACTTATTTGACAGAGAGAGAGAGAGAGAGCCAGAGAGGGAACACAAGGAGGGGCAGTGGGAGAGGGAGAAGCAGGCTTCCTGTAGAGCAGGGAGCCTGATGTGGGACTTGATCCCAGGACCCTGGGATCATGACCTGAGCCAAAGGCATACGCTTAAGGACTGAGCCACCCAGGTGCCCCTCATTATGATTTTTAATTTGCTTTTTCCTGGTGACTAATGATGTTAAAGAACTCTTATGTGCCTATTGGCATTTCTGTATCTCCCTTTGTGAAGTCCCTATTCAAATCTGTTGACTGTTTTTAAAAATGAGATGCTCCCGGGCGCCTGGGTGGCTCAGTTGGTTGGGCAACTGCCTTTGGCTCAGGTCATGATCCTGGAGTCCAGGGATCGAGTCCCACATCGGGCTCTCTGCTTGCCAGGGAGTCTGTTTCTCCCACTGACCTCTCACCTCTCATACTCTCTCTCTCTCTCAAATAAATGAATAAAATATTTAAAAAAAAAAAATGAGATGCTTCCTTTTTTTTTTCTAGCGTCTTATATTGCATAATTATCCATTCCTCTATACATCTGTCAATCCATTTTATTTTTAGTATATTTCAGAGTAAGTTGCAGATATGCATATCATTAACTAGAATTCAGTGTTTGTAGGGTTTTGTTTTGTTTCTTGCGATAAAACTTACATTCTTCTATACAGATAAGAGTTCTTTATATTTTGAACACAGGTCCTTTAACAGATATACGTATTATGAATATGTTCTCTGAGTTTGTGGCCTATTTCTTTCTTTCTTTTTTTTTTTTTTTAATATTTTATTTGTCAGAGAGGGAAAGAGAGACAGAGTGCACTAGCAGGGGGAGAAGCAGGCTCCCCCCTGAGCAAGGAGCCCAATGCTGTGATCCCAGGATGCTGGCATCATGACCAGAGCCAAAGGCAGACGCTTCTTTTATTTTATTTTATTTTATTTTTTTAAGATTTTATTTATTAGAGGGCACCTGGCTGGCTTAGTCATTTAAGATCTGCCTTCAGCTCAGGTGATGATCCCAGCGTGCAGTGATCTAGCCTTGTGTGGAGCCCTGCTCAGCGGGGAGCCAGCTTCTCTCTCTTTTCCCCACTCAGGCTCTCTCTTGCTATCTCTTTTGCTATCTTTGTTTCTCTCTCTCAAATGAAATAAATAATTCTTTTTTTTTTTTTTCTTTAATTCACCAGTGGGGAGCCTAGATGGCTCAGTCGTTAAGTGGCTGCTTTCGGCTGGGGTCATGATCCTGGGATCCTGGGATGGAGCCCTGAATCTGGCTCCCTGCTCGGTGGGAAGCCTGCTACTCCCTCTCCCGCCGCCCCTGTTTGTGTTCTCTCTCGGGGTGTCTCTCTCTGTGTCAAATAAATAAAGTCCTTAAATAAATAAATAGATATAGATATAGATATATATTTTAAAAACTTCACCAGTGAAGCTATCTGGGTCTAGAGTTTTCTCTGTAGAAAGATTCTTAATAATGAATTCAGTTTCTTTAATAGATAAAAGGACTGTTCTGATTTTTCTCTTCAGATATTGTTTTTTTTCTGTTAACGTTTCTACTTGATGAGTTTCCATATTTTAATTCAGGTTCTCTATTTGTATCTTCATTACATTCCTGTGTTTCTTTAAGTCCTTGAACGTATTTATAATAACTGTTTTTGTTTTTAGGGACTCCTGGCTGGCTCAGTTAAGCACCCAACTCTTGATTTCAACTCAGGTCATGATGTTAGGCTTGGGAAATCAAGCCCCACTGGGCTTGGAGCCTGCTTAAGTTTCTCTCTCTTTCCCTCTCCCCCTCTCTGCCTCTGTCCCACCCCACCCCATCCAAAAAAAAAAAATAATAATAAGTGTTTTAAAGTTCTTTTCTATTAATGCAATCATCTTTTTTTTCTATTGATTTGTTTTTCCTCTGTGTATAGATCACATTTTCCTGCTACCTTACATGACCAGCAACTTTTTACTGCGTGTTTCACATTATGTATTACATTGTTCAGTGCCCGGATTTTGTTGTCTTCCTTAATGGAGTGTTGAATTTTCCCTCAGGCAGGTCATTAACATGCCAGTCAGCTTGGTCACTATTTTGTGTAGGTTTGACAGCCTGGACTTCTGTGAGACTGCCCCCCCCCACCGCCTCCTGAGGTGTGAGCTCTCTGCTCCGTGTCACGGGGTTCAGCATGGTTGCTCCATTCTGGAGAGACACAACTTGGACATTCCCCTCCCTTGTGCAAGGTCTTGTATTTGTTCAACATACAGTTTTAGAGTACATTTTCTTTCTCAGGTGTGGGATCCTGGAAAATGGTCCCCCAATAATATGCAGGTCCTTGTCGCTGGAACCTGTGTTAGTCTATATGGCAAAATCGACTTTGCTGGCATAATTAAGTTAAAGATCTTTAGATGGGGAGATTATTCTGGATTGTCTGGGTGGACCCTAAGTACCATCACATAGATCTTTCTAAAAGGGAGATACAAGAGAAGGCAGTGTGACCATGGAAGCAGAGGTTGGGGTGATGCAGTCCCAAGCCCAGGACTCCGAGCTGTCTGCGGAAGCAAGGAGTGAATTCTCTCCTTCAGCCTCTGGAGGGAGCGCGGCCCTGCCAACACCTTGATTTTGGTCCAGTGAAACTGACTGTAGACTTCCAGAATTGAGAGCATAATTTTTTTTTTACTTTACCCACCAATTTTGTGGTAATTTCTTACGATAGCCCTAGGAAACTAATGCACCAGGTAATTGTCCTCTGGAAATGGTTTTCCCCTAACACTGTTGGACTTGCCCTGCACGCAGACAGCCTAGTACTCAGCCAGACATTCAAGGGGACCGTGCGTGCAGGGCCCAGAATGTCTTTAAGTATCTCCCTCTCTGTGGTATCTTGACCCATGTACTCCTGCCCCCCGGGCAGCCCCGAACTTCAGTGTGTTTGTCTCTTCAGCTCAGTGAGACTGGGCTCGGTTTGGGCCCCCGCTCCCTGCTCCATGGTCTAAAAGTCGCTTCCAGGCAGAAGGCGGGCGTTCAGTGCCTTCAGTCAGAAAGCTTACTTTGGTTCTTTTTTTTCAGGCACCACAGCTCTGTGCTTTGACATGTTCATTGTTTCCTACTGAGTCCTACTTTATCGTTGGCGTAGGTAGGAAGCCACTTGGTTTCTTACAGCTGCTTTCTTGCAGCCACGAGTGAAATAAATGCTTCCTTCTTTTTCACTGTACAATACAAATCTTTCCTGTATCATTCGGCACCGCTCGAGAATGGGACCTCCGGGAGAGCAGAGACTGTAACTCGTGGCTGCCCCTCCAGCTTCTAGAACACTGCCTGGCACACGGTTTGGTTGAGAAAGTGTTGGCTGAGTGAGTGAGTGAATCTTGACGCAAGAAGTAGTGCCTGCTTTCTGCCACGAAGCCCTAAAGACCAGCTGTTTCCTTCCCTCGTGTGCTCTATGGCCGCTAGCTCTGCGGTCTCAGCTATAGTCACATGTGCTCCCCCACGACTGGGATAATAAACTGGTGACTCAGAGGAGACTTCCTTTTAGAGACCAAAATGTCACACCTGCATTCCCTTTCGGGGGCACCACTGCCCCCCCCAGGGCCGTCTGCTGTCCAGAGCTTAGCCCCCTCGGTGCAGTGTCATTTTTACTAGGGTAGATTTTTTTTCACAGTTTTGGTTTTGGGTCAGCGACCTAGCTACCCTTATTTCTGCCTGTTTTCCGTTCCTGCTCATCCAGCCTGCCCGGTGACTCTGTGCCATCCTGGTGACCTTTCAGTAAACTCCCACTCGTCCACAGCTACGAGCTCCAGCTAGTACACTCTCTTAGCTAGTACACTCTCTTAGCTAGTACACTCTCTTAGCTAGTACACTCTCTTAGCTAGTACACTCTCTTAGCTAGTACACTCTCTTAGCTAGTACACTCTCTTAGCTAGTACACTCTCTTCAAGCTTCCTGGGACTCCGGTTTCAGAGTATTTAATAAGGTGGCGGGCGGGCCTGGGACATGGAATCATCAAGGAAATTGCTTCAGATTAGAAAAACCCAGATTTATTATAAATAGCCTAGGTCTCTGCCTTGTGTAGGCATTTATGCAGATTAAATGTGTAATTTGGACGAGACTGTGCCTGCAGGCTCCTGCTCTCCTCATCCAATGCCTTTGCTGGCCGAGATAATCAATTCTTATTTTGACCCCCGTGTTCAAAGTCTTACCTTACTTTTACTCAGTTCCACTAAAGACCATAAGTAAGATCGATTTTTCATTTGAAATGTTGACTTTTATTCGTGGTGCCTTGCTATGTGTAGACACGCTATTAATACAGGTTTATTTTCCCACTTAGGTGCTTCATAATAGAAGAGCAGAGTTTCTTGTTATGTGAAGATCTTCTCTATGGAAGAATGTCATTCAGAGGATTTAATCCTGAGGTTGAGGTATTAAATATAATTGCTTCAAGTTTTAAAATTTTCCAATTGAATTCTTTCTGCTAATAATTGGGTTTCGGTTTTTTCCCACCAGGTACCGTTTCTTCTCATTATACACAAAATAACAAGTCTTGAAATACCGGTGGAGCTATTTAAAGAAATTGCAGCCCTTTGCAGCCTCGTTTTGTGGGAGAGTTGGGAGGTGATTTCATGGAGCAGCACACGCTCCCAGACAGCGCCCCGCGGTGCTAGAGTTTCAGCTCCGCTCTTTCAGAGACGTCCAGCTTTTGTGCATGTGATGCTATTATGAAAAATTATTTTGTGGCACCTGTAAATGTATCTTTCCTAATGGAAGAATATTACTTAAAAATGGAGCAATTTGACTTTTTAATGGGCAGGTTTTAATCCAGGCTTGTAAATAGATTTTTAAATGAACCTCTTAGAAAAGTTTGTTTGAAAAGTAAATATTCACCTTCTAAGCTATTGATTTGAATTCTCCCAGTTCAGGTTTATAGAGAAGCACAGACCTTCGTTTAGTATTTATTAGAATTCTGGTGTGTGTGCTAGAAGCTATCCCACCGGTACTCCACCAGTGAAATGGGGCCTTATGATATAAAGCTTAGTTTGGTAACTGACACTTGAAGCCAGGGTTTCTGAGGCCTGGCACCACTGACTTCTGGAGCCAGATAATTCTTTGAGGCTACCCTGTGCATTTTTAGATATTTAGCAGCATCCCTAGCCTCTGCCCACTGCATACCAGTAGCGTGCACATGCACACACACACGCATGCCCACACACGCACACACACACACACACACACACACACCCCAGTTGTGACAACCAGAAATGTATCCAGACATTGCCAAAGGTCCCTTGGTGAGCAAAACTACCCCTGGTTGAAAACCACTTCTCTGAGGATGCCTGTAGAGAATTACAGTTTGCTTTGGGGTTTTTTTTAAAAATAATTCTTTAATTTTTTTATAGACATATAATGTATTATTAGCCCCAGGGATACAGGTTTACACACTTCACAGCACTCACCATAGCACATACCCTCCCCAATGTCCATAACCCCACCACTATCTCCCTACCCCCCTCCCCCCACAACCCTCAGTTTGTTTTGTGAGATTAAGATTCTCTTATGGTTTGTCTCCCTCTGGATCCCGTCTTGTTTCCTTTATTCTTTTCCATTCCCCCAAATCCCCCACGTTGCATCTCCACTTCCTCATATCAGGGAGGTCATATGATAGTTGTCCTTCTCCAATTGACTTATTTCACTCAGCATGATACCCTCTAGTTCCATCCACATCATCACACATGGCAAGATTTCATTTCTTTTGATGGCTGCATAGTATTCCATTGTGTATATATACCACCTCTTCTTTATCCATTCATCTGTTGATGGACATCTAGGTTCTTTCCATAGTTTGGCTATTGTGGACATTGCTGCTATAAACATTCAGGTGCACGTGCCCCTTTGGATCACCATGTTTGTATCTTTATGGCCAAATAACCAATAGTGCAATAGGGTAGCTCTATTTTCAACTTTTTTTTTTTTTAAGATTTTATTTATTTATTTGAGAGAGAGAGAGCATGAGAAGGGGAGGATCAGAGGTAGAAGCAGACTCCCGCCGAGCAGGGAGCCCAACTCGGGGCTCGATCTGGGTACTCCAGGATCATGACCTGAGCTGACGGCAGTCTCCTAACCAACTGAGCCACCCAGGTGTCCCTATTTTCAGCTTTTTGAGGAACCTCCATGCTGTTTTCTAGAGTGGTTGCACCAGCTTGCGTTCCCACCAACAGTGTAGGAGGGTTCCCCTTTCTCCGCATCCTCACCAGCATCTGTCATTTCCTGACTCGTAAATTTTAGCCATTCTGACTGGTGTGAGGTGGTATCTCATTGTGGTTTTGATTGGTATTTCCCCGATGCACTTTTTCTTGTGTCTGTTGGCTCTCTGGATGTCTCTGGATGTCTTCTTTGCAGAAATGTCTGTTTGTGTCATCTGCCCATCTCTTGATTGGATTATTTGTACTTTGGGTGTTGAGTTTGCTACGCTCTTTATAGATTTTGGTTACTAGCCCTTTATCTGATATGTCGTTTGCAAATATCTTCTCCCAGAGAATCACAGTTTTAACCAAGTTAATTGCCAGAGTTTATTTAAAGATTATAGGTTTTCTCCCCCTCCCCCTTTTTGAGGGTATATGATAATTAAGGTGTCCTGTTTACACAAGTCAACACTAAAAGTGTTTGTTTATAATAGGTGTTTTCCTTGGCTTAGCCTGCTTAAAGCTTTGGATTAGGAAGAGAACGAAGGCAGTGGGCTGAAGGGAGAGTCAGGGGGAAGCAAAGATGATGAGTGTGTGATGCCCAGAGACTAGGGTTGGGGTAGGCAGGCACTCCAGGGTATGTCTCCTATGGGGGGAAAAGGATTCTGATGTGGGAGGCTGTTAGAAGATGGCTTCCCTGACTGCTCCTCCGTAACGCTGAATACGTTTTCTCTGGGGAAAGGTTTTGAACTGTTTGACTTGCAGATCTGAGCTGTCACAAAACAGGAGAAGGGTTAGGTATATATACACCTGGTTTGAAAAGATACCAACTTGAGGGGCACCTGGGTGGCTCAGTGGGTTAATAAGCCTTTGCCTACGGCTCAGGTCATGATCTCAGGGTCCTGGGATTAAGCCCCACACCAGGACGGGCTCTCTGCTCAGCGTCCCCGCTCCCCACCCCCCGCCTCTCCCTCTGCCTGCCTCTCTGCCTACTTGTGATCTCTGTCTGTCAAATAAATAAATAAAAATCTTTAAAAGAAATTAAAAAAATAATAAAAATTTTAAAAAGAAAGAAAAGATACCAGGTTGAGAGTACTTACTTCATTATAAGGAGGATGTACTTAGAACACATTTTTATAAAAGTCTTCCTTTTTTAAAGATTTACTTATTTGAAAGAGAGAGAGGATGGGGCAGAGGGAGAGGGAGAGAAAGAATCTGGAACAGGCTCCCCACTGAGCACAGAGCCCAACACGGGGCTCTGTCCCAGTACCCTGAGACGATGACCTGAGCCAAAATCAAGAGTCACATACTTCACTGCCTGAGCCACCCAGGAGCCCCGAGGACTTGTTTTTAATATTGTATGTATTTCTAGTGACCCCCAGTGTGGAGTTTATTTGCTCAGTAAAGACTTATTCTGTTCCTGAGGTTTACCGGCCTCTGGAGCACTGGAAATAGGCAGGAAACCAAATTCTGTGCCCTCACAAAGCTTGTATTCCCAGAATTGTTTTCTCTTCAGTTCTTTAAATGTTGGAAAAGCTAATGGAAACTGGTTTCTCCGCTGCTTTCCCTACCTCGTCCTGTCTTTGCTTAAAAAGAAGGCATTGTACATTAAAAAAAAAGGTATTTGTCAGGGGGTAACGATCAAGAAAAGGTTAATAATGTGAAAAAAAGAAATGGAGGCGAGACTGTGGCACGTGGACATCATGTAGAATGCTTTATCTGCCCTCGTGTTCTGGAATGAGGCCGGTCCTCCCCATAATGTCAGAGCCAACCTCCCCGGTCCTTCTGTCCAGTAATTTGCCACGGCCCCACCACTACCACCAGAAACTGCAATTAGTATCATCTTGAGTGTTGTTTTCTTCCAGTTGGCTCAAATGTGGGAAGTTTGGAGGAAATCTGAAAGTTTGCTTTTTTCTTTCCGCCACTCACTAGAGTGTGTTAGGAGTGTGCCTGCTTTAGTTGTAAGTAACCAATGAGATTTACGATCTCAAATACAATTTAAATTCATTAATAGGTCCAATCTTGTGGGGCTTTGTCTTACTGTTTTTTCCATTTACAGCTGACTTCAGTTGGCACATTGTGGAGGAAAGTATTACAGAGAACCCTTTGATGGGCGCCTGGGTGGCTCAGTGGGTTAAGCCTCTGCCTTCAGCTCAGGTTATGATCTCAGGGTCCTGGGACTGAGTCCCACATCGGGCTCTCTGCTCAGTGGGGAGACTGCTTTTCCTCTCTCTCTCTCTCTGCCTGCCTCTCTGCCCACTTGTGATCTCTCTCTGTCAAATAAATAAATAAGGTCTTTAAAAAAATTTTTTTTACAAAGAACCCCTCATAAATTTTGGTTACTCCTGTACATTGTGACTTCTGTTTCTCTACCTTCACATACATCCGATACCAGTTTCTTTCATAAGCCTGTTCCAGCCCTGAAAGCGTTGTTATATTTTTCAGAAATTAATGCTCCAGATGAATGCTAAGAACAAGGTGGAAGAAGTTGAAGATGAAGCAGTGGAGCTCGATGTGTCAGATGAAGAAATGGCCAGAAGGTAACAGTCACCTCAGAACCGCATTATAATCTGGGCCCAGCGTTCACTGGCTCTCCCATGGGCACTTCCACAGTCTTCCGTGGAGTGGCCCACTGGGAAGGTGGCTTTCTGCTTTCTGTACATTTGGCTGGGTGGAGGGGTTCATACCTTTCAGAGGCAGGCAGTTGAGGGCTCTTGTCCGGTGCTGCTTCTAAATATTTTAAGATCTCTCACTTTATTTAGGATAGTGCAAAAACAAAACGGTGAAGAATTTAATCATTCATAGAAAAGTTCTTAAGTTTTCAGTCAGTTACTTTTAATCATCATTTTGATTTTTCTTATTCGATGTTGTTTGGTTTGATATTCTCGACAAGACTTGACTCCTGCCTTGTTTTTTGTTTAATTAAACTTATGCCGTTTACTGTCTTAACAGATATGAGACCTTGGTGGGGACAATTGGAAAAAAGTTTGCCAAAAAAAGAGACCGTGCCAGTTATGAAGAAGATGAAAATGGACACATAAAACCAACAGTTAAAGTAAAGAAGATGTTTCTAAAGCCCCAGGATTAAAGTAGATGCTTTGAGACAGAGCTCAGGGAAGCTTCGTGAGAGTTAGCATGTTTTGGAACTCATTCTGATGGCTTCTCTGCAATTATTAATGCTATAATGTTTATTTGTAAAGAAGTAGACAATTTTGGAAAGATGCCATTTTTGAAACACATGTGGTGGATGTTATACATCCTTTGCTTAATGGTGTTCCTCAGGATGGGATTTTTAGCCCTTGATCTTCAAATATACAGAGGTAGGTGGTTGCTTCCTAATTAAAGATCTTTTTGACCACAGGTTTTTTTTTAATAGAGCTTTCTAGTCACTGACCTTGAATTGACATACATAAATTAAACCAGTGTCTAAGTTGCCCTTAATGTTTATATTTTACATTAAATTATTAATCATGCCAAGCCAATTTATCCATATATTTTGGAATCAAATGTCATGAGGACCTATCAGATGTAAATTCATCAAGAGCAAACGTGCCACTCCAGCCCAAAGTACTGGCATGCTGCCAGGTCATTGTTAGTTTGTGGAATTATGGGGTTTTCTTTAAGGCTTTTATTAATAAAAATTGTTCTGTAATAAATAAGCTTTCATGTACTTTTTCTGTTCTCTTATGCTTTCAAATAATAGTTTTAGTCTAAATCGGTATTGGAACTTTTATCCAAATGCTAACTTTAAAAAGCCAGTCATTAATTGAGAATATGATAATGTGTTAAATTGAACCATAAGATATTCATTTTTATGGGTTAAAAACAATCATCAGTTTCTTACTTTAATCACTGTGAAAGTCAGTAACCCATATAAATGTACCCTGTTTAATTCTGTTTGGACAAAGAAATCATTTGCACAGAGAAGTCACCACTTTCCAAACCGCTCGCTTGTATAACCTAGAGTTTCTTTCCATATTTTGCTGCTTTTCTTTGGAGCCCTGTGTTTTTACCGGCCCCAGGAAAGAAAATGCACTGTGTTTTAGGATACTCATTCTGAAGTAGGAGTGCCCAGATGTGCTGGTACAAAGTCACACAGTTTTCCCTAAGGCGTATTTAATCTGAATATTTCCTGCTAGTGTCTCTTCCAACAGCCTTGTATGGATGAGGAAAAACCTCTGCCTGCCCATGAGTAGCAGGGGTAGCTCCGTATTGTTGCAAAAGTGCGGCAGGATCGAACAAGACCATTTAGGTAACAGAAAGGGTAATCTGCAAATACTGGCAGACTGCGACTTACCGTGACTTCTCTCCCACTCACAGCAGGCTTTCACACCCACATCCCCCTCTGACCTCTACCCTAATCATGTTCCCGATGAGCCGTCACTTCTTTGCGTGTAACGTCTGTGTCAAGTGGATTCTGTCCTCAAACCTGACACCTCTCTGCTCCTCCTGCCTCTCATTCTTTTAACCTCATGGCGATGGCCACAAGTAAAAATGGAGAACAACATGGGTATGAATCTGCAGTTCGGCCCACAGACCTGGATTCCACGGTATCTGGATTCTAGATTCAGTAGTATCAGAAGACCTGACCTCCATCAAGAGCAGAAAACACAAACCCATACCTGGCCATGGGAGACCCTATCTGGCACTTAATGTAGAAGAGAGCAGATATTGGTTGGACCAAGATGCTACCTGGAGGAACATAAAGCAACACAGAAGCAGATCTGGTAAATATTCTCCAAATGAATCACCACTGTGTCAGCCCTGCAGAGGGGATCTGCCCTTCAACGTTAGCCAAGGGCCAGCGGCAGTTCTGACACTTGTTTGTTTAGTGAACACGGAGTTCTTACACTTGGCCAGGCACTGTGTTATGGGCAGGGGCTGTAGAGTATCATCTCTGCTTTACACATGAGGAAACTGAGCTACAGAGACCTTCAGTAGGTCTCCCGATGCCACACAGCTTTTACGTGCTAGACCCAGGGTTCGAATCCAGATCTACTGACAAAGCCCATGCTCTCTCTCTGATGTCGCCCTGTAGAGGAAAGCAGAAGAATAGAATTGGGAAACAGGCAGAACATAGCCTGGCCCCAAAATAAGACTATCCTTTTTTTTTTTTTTTTTAAAAAGATTTTATTTATTTATTTGACAGAGATCACAAGCAGGCAGAGAGAGAGAAGGAAGAAGGCTCCGGGCTGAGCAGAGAGCCTGATGTGGGGCTCGATCCCAGGACCCTGCGATCATGACCTGAGCCGAAGGCAGCGGCTTAACCCACTGAGCCACCCAGGCGCCCCAAGACTATCCTTTTTTTAAACAATCTTTCGGAATCCTATAGTAGTACCTATACACAGTATTGTTGTAGTACATTTTAAATTATTTCCTTTTTTATAATCTTTTTATAAATGGTATGAGTTAAATTCACATTAACCATCAGTGTTCAACACAAAAGATTAATTTTTTTAAATAGGGTATTCTCAATATTAGCCATCCAATATTAAGAAAGAATGTACATACGAATCTATGGTAGCAAGAAAAAAATTGAAAAAGCAATTATTGAATGCTCACTTGAGATACAACTATATATAATCACATACTCATTTAGATCCTTCTATAAAATATTACGTAATTTGAAAGCAGGAACCATGCCTCACTCTGTCTGGTTCCAACCCCACATTCCTCATGCAGAGATTTGTTAAAAATAGGTGTTTTCATAGATAATAGTGAATTGAATAAAAATGTTCTCCTATTTACCCAATCTCACATAAACATTTTTAGTGACTCTTCTGAGAATCCGCCTAACATAATAGACTCCTCAAAGATTTTGCAGTTTGATTTGCAGGATGATTCTTTCTGCAGGCATATATTCACAAACTCAAAAATCTTCAAGCCTCAAGAGCAATGAAGTAGAATACACTATTTTCCGCAGGAGATCTTAAATATAAAACCCTTAGTCTGTGATGAACTACTTGTTCCCTTCTTTAATCCAGGTACCAAATTCTACTCACTTCTGTCAAACATTGAGATACAAAGCATCCAAGGCCAGTTCTTCCCAGAAATGAATTCTAGGAGTCGTCCCATCTGGTAAGATCTGGCTGGGGAACTTGGCAGGCAGCACCTTAAAAGGGACAAAGGCTGCTTCTGGCTGCCTCTGGTAAAATACAAGACAGAGATAAATGACAGAAGGAACCGTTTCGTTATGTACCACAGTTTAGAGAAATGTTGAGAGCCAGGTAGGTCTTCCCTAGCAACCAAAGGATTCTCAAAATTAGGAACTGTTAAGAGATCAAATCTGGAGTGTTCCCAATAAAATTGAGCCTTGGGTTAAATTTTGAAGTAAGCCCTCAAAGTCAAGATACAGCTGTAAAACCATTTTCTGGTTTTGAGATGTCCAGAGATATCAGGACGGTGTGTCTCCTAGACCTTCTTTGTTACAGGAGAGATTCCAAGAATCTTAAGTTCAATTAAGAAGTCACTAAGTTTTGGGGGTAGTTTGTCTTGTAGCAATGTATAACAAATACCAGCTTTAAAACGTTCGCCCCTCTTAGGTGCACCAGTGCAGCATCTCAGCGTTTATGTGTGCTTCTCTAGCTGCTAGACAGTTCGAGAAGCTTTTCTTGAATACCTGTGATTCACCTCACTGTCCCACCCCACCCCTGCCCTTGTAAATTGGATGACCAAATTCGAAAGGAGGAAAAAAGTTTCTCCGATTTAGCCAGGAGAAATCCATCAAATGGGATAAGTTACCATGTAGATGTTGCTGGAGAGAAATGTCAAGGGAAGAAAATCATGCCAGAATGTTAGGTTGCTGGCTGGCCCATCTCTACTGAGGACTGTGGTGACATTAGAGCTGCCTTCAGAAGAATTTCCTAACAGGTTATGGCCTGGATCTCCTTGATTCTGGGAAGTCGACATGTGGGTTTTTAGAAATGACAGTGCAATTGGTCAAGTGTACAGTTCTGAGGTTGCTCCTATTTTTTCTACCAAAAGTGGCAGAAGCACCTGAAGGCCTCCAGCAGGAATGTAGCAGGTCCCACCAGGTGAGGTGCCTCAGTGAAAAAAAAAAAAAGGTTGGAACACGTATCCCCATGTTGACGCAGAAACAGGTGGGTGAGAGCAGAGGGCTTCAAAACACCCTCCAGCCTCATGAATTGTTGGCAATTTTCAAATGAGAGATTAAGGATTTCTAAACTTTATACCTGAGAGCAGAAGAGCAAAACTGAGAAATGCCTGAAGTGTCCCTGAGCTTGCTTCTCACAAATGAAGAGATCACAGAAAACGAGGTCATTAAATAGACATCAGTGATTTCAGAGGCGGGAAGAAGTACTAATTAGGAAGCTACGAAGAGCTTTCTCAGGACTATGAATCATGCAAACCGGAAGCTTATTGGCTTTAGATACTTACGAGTGTTGGAATTAGGCGTACCTGCTGACCCGCCAGCACAGCATGCAATGCCTGGTTTGGGGGTTGTGAGTTCGAGTGCCGTGTCAAGTTTGGGGATTACCTAAAAATAGATAGATAGATAAGTAGATAAATAAATAAGAATTAGTATTGTCTTATTCCAGAAACTCCAATTCATATTAAACCAACTCTGAGTATAAAAATTCTAATATAAACTCACTCTTCATTTCCTCAATGAAGGATAAATGTTCTTTCGTTCTTAAGAAGGGAAGGGAGGAGGGGCACCTGCGTGGCTCCGTGAGTTAGCCTCTGCATTCGGCTCAAGGCATGATCCCAACTCGGATCAAGCTCCGAGTTGGGCTCTCTGCTCAGTGGGGAGCTTGCTTCCTCCTCTCTCTCTCTCTGCCTGCCTCTCTGCCTACTTGTGATCTCTGTCAAATAAATAAATAAAGTCTTAAAAAAAAAAAAAAAAAAGGAAGGAAGGAAGGAAGGAAGGAGGAAAACTGGAAAGCCCTTTCCTTGCTGAACTTCCACGAGAAGGGACCTAGGAAGAGCTGAGCTTGAAGCTGAGGAATCTGAAAGTAACTCTTCCAAGGTGGGAGCACCGCATCTTCCCTGATCTTTTTTTTGACACTCCGTCAACTGCTAAAACAAATCCTTTTAAGTGAGCCTAGAGGCCCAGAAGCAAGCCCGTCTTCAGACACCTGTAGTCAGCCGCAGTGCAGAAGCAGATGACCCTCCTTGCGGGGAGCCCAACGCTACACCACGGGTGCCTCTCGTCACTCCATCTCAGCGTGCAGGCGTGTCGTCCAGCACCATCACACGGAGGGTCAAGTAGAGCCCAAGGCCAGAAGGCAAAGGAAAGAGTCACTACCAGCAGGAGTGACTCTCATGGACCAGCCCACAAGATTCTAAGGTTGCTGCTGAAGACTGGGGAAGGAGAGGAGTATGAATGGTACTCCAGGAACTCACGGGACTCCCCCCCACCCCCCGGTGCCTCCACATCCAGGGAGAACGATAAACGGACTGGACACACCGTTACCTCTCAAGGCCATGGCAACCAAAGGTTGGCAGTCTTCGGAGCTAAAGCTCTGAGTTACCTCACTGGAGAAGCAAGCTAGACCACCCGAAGCGGACGAGCGAGAGGGACCTCTAGAACCAGTGGTAGAAGATGGAAATAATGCAGCAGGATCACCAGTCCTCCGACTGGGGGTTTTTCTTTTTCACGCTGGGCACTCACGTGGAGCACAAGCCGGTCCGGATGGCTCACAGCACGGCGCGCACTGGAGAGGATCCGCGTGGCGCCTGGCCCGTCTCCCTCACATCCCCACTTCCCCGTGCTCCAGCCAACGGGATCCACTTCTCTGTAGAGCTTCTCCAGAGTTGTGGAAAAATGCTCTTCGGGCTTCTGCCTGGGCACAGCACGCCGAAGTGCCAGCGACTGCTGCTTCTGGGACAGGCCTCACCCAGTCACTGGTCAGACTTGGTATCGAAACCCCCCGCCACCGCTCCGGAGCGAGCACCTGGGGGTATGTGTTCAGCACCAGTTTGCAGATTCTTCCCAGTGGTTGAGCCCCAGTTGCCCTCAGTGCTGACCTGTTTGGTCAGACGGCTCAATGGCCGTTCTCCTTTCTCTTCGCTCCCCGCAAGGGTTTCCTGTACCTCCAAAATAAACTGCTTATCCTTGACTCTTCATCCAAGGGTCGGCTTCTGGGGAATTCAAATTAAAACAGTGACTCTGAACCAGGCACGTAAACAAGGCAGGCAGGCCGACGGGTGATCGATAGACGGCTGTAGATATGTCTAGATATTGTGACTCGCTGATATTTCTTTAAGTTTCATTTATTTATTTCATTATTTATTTTTTGCAATTTTACTTACTTATTTGGGAGAGAGTGAGAGAGAGCACGAGAGCAGGGTGAGGGGCAGTGGGAGAAGCAGACTCCCCACTGAGCAGGGAGCCCGATGCAGGCTTGATCCCAAGACCCTGGGATCACGACCTGAGCCAAAGGCAGATGCTCAATAGACTGAGCCACCCAGGCACCCTTCCAAAAGCTTCTTTTAATCTGTATGCTCCCTACTCCATCTCCTCCTCTTTTTCTTGCAATACATTTGTGGAATACTTAGTTGACAAATTTTAATTTAACAAAACTTGGTCAAATCTAATGCAAATTACTCTTTTTTGCTTCCTGTGAGTCATGCAATTTATAACCCAGGGAAAAGCCAGTGCTTTGACATGATTCCTTCTTTTTTTTTTTTTTTTTTTTTGCAGACTAATGCTGGGAACTTTTATTTATATTGTGAAAGGCATTCTCAAAATGTAAATGCTTGGAGGCTGTGGAGGCAGACATATGTATATGAAATTAAAATCGAGGGCTCGGAGAAGCTGGGTAAGTAAAGTGAAGGAGAAAGCCAGCAGTAAAGGCCAAATTAATTTTTAATTCTGGGAATTGATCATGTTTGAATTGAAAATGTTTCTATGGCTTCCCATTACACTGAAAATAAACACCCGTCCTGCATAATTTGGACCTGCCTTTGGATTTCACCTTCCTCCTTACACCACTGGTAGGTTTATGCGCATGCTGTTTTCTCTGCCTGGGTGGTGCCTGTTCCCAAATGTAAACCAGCTACTCCCCAAGTTTAAAAACACAAATCAAACCTAGAAACAAGGGGCGCCTGGGTGGCTCAGTGGGTTAAGCCGCTGCCTTCCGCTCAGGTCATGATCTCAGGGTCCTGGGATCGAGAGTCCCGCATCGGGCTCTCTGCTCAGCAGGGAGCCTGCTTCCTCCTCTCTCTCTGCCTGCCTCTCTGCCTACTTGTGATTTCTCTCTGTCAAATAAATAAATAAAATCTTAAAAAAAAAAAAAAAAAAAAAAAACCTAGAAACAAGAGGTGAAATACTCCAGAGCCCAGCAGGGGAACTTAGCCTCAGTAATAAGCAGAAATCAAAACTGTAGGGGCGCCCGGGTGGCTCAGTGGGTTAAAGCCTCTGCCTTCCGCTCAGATCATGATCCCAGGGCCCTGGAACTGAGCCCCACATCAGGCTCCCTGCTCAGCGGGCAGCCTGCTTCCCTTCCTCTCTCTCTGCCTGCCTCTTTGCCTACTTGTGATCTCTGTCAAACAAATAAATAAAATCGTTTTTTTTTAAGATTTTATTTATTTATTTGACAGAGAGAGATCACAAGTAGGCAGAGAGGCAGGCAGAGAGAGAGAGAGAGAGAGAGGAGGAAGCAGGCTCCCTGCTGAGCAGAGAGCCCGATGTGGGACTCGATCCCGGGACCCCAAGATCACAACCTGAGCCGAAGGCAGCGGCTTAACCCACTGAGCCACCCAGGTGCCCACAAATAAATAAAATCTTAAAAAAAAAAAATCAGAACTGTATGGCCCAAGTGCAAAATGGTATAGCCACCTTGGAAAACAGTTTGGCACCTTCCTACAAAATTAAACTTACTCTGTATTGTATTAGCACCATATGGTGACAGATGGTAGGTACGCTTGTGGTGGGCACAGCGCAACATAGATGTTGAATCAATACATTATACACCTGAAATTGATGTAACACTGTGTCAGTATACTACAAAAATTTTTTTAATATTTTATTTATTTATTTGAGAGAGAGACCGAGAGAGTGACAGAGATAGCCAGAGAGAGCGCGAGCAGCAAGGACCTTGAGAAGTAGGCTCCCAGCTGAGCAAGGAGCGTGATGTGGAATTCAGTCCCAGGAGCCTAGGATCATGATCTGAGCTGAAGGCAGAAGCTCAACCAACTGAGCCCCCTCAGGTACCCTAAAAAAAAAAATGTTTTTTTTTTAAATTTGTCATAGAGCGAGAAGCGAGAGCAAGCACAGGCAGACAGAATGGCAGGCAGAGGCAGAGGGAGAAGCAGGCTCCCTGCCAAGCAAGGAGCCCGATGTGGGACTCGATCCCAGGACGCTGGGATCATGACCTGAGCCGAAGGCAGCCACTCAACCAACTGAACCCCCTCAGGCACCCTGAAAGAAATTTTTTTTTAAGTTTTAAAATTTTTTTTAAATTTTTAATTTTTTTTTAAAGATTAAACATACCCTTGCTATATGATCCAGGAATCACACTCCTTGGTATTTTCAGGGAGGTTAAATTCTCTTAAGATCCTCATCTTATTCAAGAAAAGACTAGAAATACAAATTTATGTGAACATTATTTTTCAAATAGAACATTAAGTATACATGATAAAATTTTGAGTAACCATTAAAGGAATTGAAATAGAATATCACCAAGTTACAAAAAAGAGGTAAAAAAGAAAAAAAAAACTTATCCAATAAAAGTCTTAGAAAAATAAGAAATTATAACTACATGTCAATGGTACAGGATAGATCAATACATCAGTGGAATAGAAGAGAATCCAGGAATAGACCCCTATCTCTATGGTCAGTAACTTTTTTACAAAGGTGTCAGAGCAAGTCGTCAGGGAAGGTAAAGTCTTTTCGACAAATGGCGTAGGACCAACAGGGTATCCCTAGGGACAAAAGTGAATCTTGACTCCTATCCTCACCAGTGTGGGCTACACAGGTGCATTCATTTCTCAAAAATCACTGAACCATCTACTTGAGGTGTGTGTGTATGTGTGTATTTATCACACAAAACAATAATCAATTTAAAAAATCTGTTAGAGATGATTATGTCTAATTCCTCCTCAGCATTTGTTCCCACCCCAAATGTTCTGTCCTCAGAGGGGTTTTCCGTAACTGCTCTAGACCTCCGGCACCTTCAGCATTCTGGATTGTTCTAGATTGTTCTAACTCCAGCTTGGAAGAGGTAAAGTGTTATGCAGCCAGGATTCTCCTCCCCCTGCTCTAAAGCCCTCCCCCGCCCCTTATGCGCACTCACTCTTCTACCTGCGTTGAGGCCCTTCCCCAGTATGTTTGCACCGTCCCCTCCAAGGCCTTTCAGCATCTTGGCACCCATTCTCTCCTTGTCTTCCCATCCCACTCTCCTCGTCCTCTTTCACCAGAAAAGCCTGCTAGGCTATATTTTGCAAGATGTTGAGGATGGCAAGGCAAGAGGTAAGAGCAACCACTCCTGGTCGTTAGTTTGGGCTTTAGAACCCCAAATTTGCTTGCTCTGCCTTCTGGGTGTCATATCGGAGTCTGTGCCGTTACTCCTTACCTGATAAATCGCTGCTCAGCATCCAGAATCATCTTTGCTGCCGCTAGAGCCGAAGGCCTTGCAGGGAGGTAGAGTCAGAGCTGATGCCTCCATTTTCTTCTCCAGTGGCAACTGCTCATCCTCTTGAGTCCGGCGCTAACTGGAGCATCCCAGGATGCATTCTAAGGAAGAGATGATGGGAACTATCCTTGGAGACCATAAAACTGGGCAAGGCTGACACACAGACTTCTGCAGCTTGTGCATTCCCCAGTATACCCTGCTTACACAGTAACAGGGGCCTGCTCTCCAGCCTTAAGCCCCCTTACTAAGCTATGGTTCTTTGGGACTGTGTCTATCTGCTAGACAATGTTAAATTGTTTGCTAATTTGTAAAAGGCTCCCTAGAGGCTAGTATCCACCCTGAAACATAGCCTGGGGAAGACAGGAAGGGACCTTGGCTTTGGCTGGATGCAGGGTCCTGAGGTCCCAGAAGGCGATGGCAAAGTTTTACAGGCTTCTCTGGGTAGATCTGAAGGAAGGCAGCCTAAAGGCACGAGCCAGTTTTCAGTGAGCCCTAGTATCTCATGTTTAGCAACAGTGTAAAATCAGTCACAGACCCTGTGCCCAAGTTCCATCATCCACTCACCTTTGGCCAAAGATGCCCTCACCCCTCCTTGGTCCCCTGTCTCCAGGATTGAGTCTTGGTATTTCACAACCAATTCCTGGATGAAACTGATTCTGTAGCTTATCATCTCAGGCTAGAACACAGGTTCCTCCCTGTGACCCAGGGCTTGTGGACCTGGGAGCTGTGCCCCTACTTTGGGGTTGGCTTTAAGATCCAGCTCTGCAGCATCATGTGTCCCCAACAGGTCCCAGATGGGGACTGAAGTTATTTCTCAAGAGTCTAGGAGCAGGAGACTTCTGAGTTAGAATGACTTGAGTAGCCTAAGATGTCAGGCAGAGGGGTTGCCTTCTTACACCTCCTGGGGCCCCCGTCGACAGATTTATTTATGGGCTTCTTTTCGGAAAAGCCAGTGGTGGTTGGCTTGGTGGTTGGAGCCCTGGTAGCAAACAGTTAAAATCTAGAACCCTTTGTAATATATGTCTAGAACTCCCTGGGTACTTTAATACTTTAATATTACCAGTCTAGAACTCCCTGGGTACTTTAATACTTTAATATTACCAATCACATGTTCACATCAAACAACGATTTCTTGAGTTGCTGCTTGTTTGTCTTCCCCATCACACTGTCATTTCCCAGGACAGCAGGGTTCCATCTGACTTATTCCCAGATATGCCCTCATGGCCGAGGACCACGCCTGACACAGGTAGGAGCTCAGGAAAGCTTGCGTGGGAGAAGGAGTTGCTAATGCAGTGGGTGAGAGATGAAAGAGAAAAACTAGGGTTTGATGTTGAATCAGGACACCCTCCTGCTAACAGTATGGGTTGAATGGACAAAGCAGACTGGGCAGATCAGAGGAGGCAGAGGAGCCTAGAGTCACAGAGCCAAACCACTGGGCTCCAGTTGGGGTATGTGGGATAGATAATGTTTGAAAAATGCTTTTCCCTTAGAGTTTACTTTGGTATTAGTATAGTTACACTGAGTTACTTCTGATTAGTATGTGCAAGTATTTTAATCTTCTTGCCTTCAGTCTTAGGATATTTCCCATATCGATGCTGTCTCATTTTCAATGCCTTTGTGGACACTGACCCTCAGAAGTCCGAGGAAAGTCTTGATACAATCCTGTCTATCACACAGTGAGTTTGGGGAAGACAGGGGCTGTCTCCTTTATTTTGGATCCACTCCTGCCTCCCAGAGCGGCTCACTCAGTGTTTTTGCTTCAGAATCTACCAGAGTGGAGCTGTCTCCCATCTCTCAACAAGGCAGGAATTTCATTGTTGGTTAACAGTGAAGTAAAAGTCACAGGACACCAAGACAGAGAGATGAGCCACGTCTTCCCCTTTTCCTTGACTGCATACAAATCAGGATGTGAGGTATCACCTCCTCCGCTTCTGGTCTCTGCCTCCTTGTGCTTTTCTTCAATTGTCCATTCATAGCTGTCCTTAGAGGGAAATGTTCTGTCCCCTTGTATTATTTCACTCAGGAAATAAAATACCCGAATGAACTGAATTACTGTTCTTTTTTACTTTATTTGAAACACGGGTGAACCAACTTTTTCCCAATTCTGCCTAGAAATAAAAATGTCAGCTGTAATTTTCAAGCAGGAAATTTTGACAGTTTAAAGTACATAATTATTATAAGAAAGCATAATTATAAGAAAGAACATTTTAACAAAGGACACGGACACACTGCTTAAGTCTTATGTCTTACTACAGATGGACAGGCCTTTA
Source organism: Neogale vison (assembly GCF_020171115.1). NCBI lineage: Eukaryota > Metazoa > Chordata > Mammalia > Carnivora > Mustelidae > Neogale > Neogale vison. The sequence goes on from NC_058097.1 coordinate 6,016,385, forward strand.
CTGGAAGAGCTGCATGGGCCCTGCTATAGCTCCCTTAGGAAACGCATTACAGAATAGTAGCAGAAGGTCTCATGATCATGCTGGGGGAGACACTCTGACAGCTTCCCATGGGCTTCAGTGAAACTTGACACACCATAGGTGACAATGGATGATTGTTTCTCCTCCTGGGTCCTACTCTTCCCATTTCTCTTGATTACAGCAGGTCCATTTACTAGACGGATGGACCATACGCCTCTGTAAGGTCACTAGCAGCACCCACCATAACTAAAAACAAATTCCCCGTCCACTGCCACATTCCTCATGCATTAACATACAACTCTACACTCAATGCAGCCGAAACAACCCATCGACATATAACAAGGAGCCCTAAAGCCATGGCGCTTATTTATGAAATCCTGACTTAGGACCTGTCTAGGATGGAAAAAAAAAAATAGCACCCTTTGACGTCAAATTTTCTTTGCCCTTTCACCTTCCTTTAATGAGGTATTTTTTTTTAAAGATTTTATTTTTTTTATTTGACCGAGAGAGAGAGATCACAAGTAGGCAGAGAGGCAGGCAGAGAGAGCTGGGCAAGCAGGATACCCACTGAGCAGAGAGCCTGATGAGGGCCTCGATCCCAGGACCCTGAGATCATGACCTGAGCTGAAGACAGAGGCTTAACCCACTGAGCCACCCAGGCACCCTGAAGGATGGTTTTTATTTAGGTCTCCTCTTCGTGGCTAAGCCAGAGAGGTTTTGCTGATTCTCTGGTTCTCCACTGGCCCTCTCATTAATGAATTAAGTAAAACTTTGGTGAGTGTTCACTGGGTTACTTGTATGAAATTTTCAATATCTTCTGAAAATATTCTTTGCCACCTGTGGAAGGAGGAGTGCGGGTGTCACGGAAGTCCTGAGTCCTGCCTTCCTGGCCTGGAGTCCGAGGAGAGGAATTTGAGGTAGGTACCTATACAGGCTTGCATTCTGCAGCTTATCCTGGGCTCTGCATCTGCAGGGAAGCCCACTCTGCAGGTAGAGAGGAACATACGTATTGTCAGTATCCTGCTCAGGCTACCTGGTTACCTAGTGATAAGAGATACCTTGTTGGTATCTTGCAACATCAGACGTTAGTGACCCAATGAAACCCCATCAGTGTTACGTCAGGAAGCAATATATCACCCCAAGCCCAAGCCCACTCCGCAAATCATTATCCCTTCATTCCTTCACACAATGCTCATGTTCTAGCTCCCCACCCATCATTACTATAGCACCCTATAATTGGCAATATGGAGTAGTAGTAACTAATACTCATGGTGGGCCTACTCTTTCCCAGGTAGATTCTAAATACTTAATAGGGTTTGAATTATTTAATACGATAGCCACTCTGTGAGAGAGGTACCACTGATAATCACCCTCTCCATGTACACATCAGGGTATGGAAGCACTAGAAAAATCAAGTAACTTCTCCAAGATCTCATAACTCAAGGCAGAACTGAGATTGGAACCCCAGAGGACTTGGTGCTCTTAACCACTGCACAGTTCCTTTCACCAATTAGAAGTTGAACAAACTTGGCTTTAAAAGCTCAATCCTTGGGATGATGAAAAATTCTGGAAATGGATAGAGGTATTGGTTGTACAACATTATGAATATATTGAATACCACTGAATTATACATTTAAAAAATTGTTAAAATGACATATTTTATATTGTGTACATATATTTATAAAGATTTTATTTATTTATATTAGAGAGAGAATGCACTCGAGCAGTGGGGAGGTAGAGAGGGAAGGTGAGGGAGAAGGAAAGAACCTCAAGCAGATTCCCTGCTAAGCACGGAGCCTGACACAGAGCTTGATTTTAGGACCCTGAGGTCATGACCTGAGCTAAAACCAAGAGTCAGACACACAACAGACTGAGCCACCCAGGTGCCCCTATATTGTGTATATTTTACCACAATTAAAGAAAAATAATTCTGCTACATAATAGCTTTGGAGCATGACTTTTTTTTTTAAGATTTTATTTATTTATTTGACAGAGAGATCACAAGGAGGCAGAGAGGCAGGCAGAGAAAGAGAAGAGAGGGAGAAGCAGGCTCCCTACTGAGCAGAGAGCCCGATGCAGGACTTGATCCCAGGACCCTGAGATCACAACCCGAGCTGAAGGCAAAGGCTTAACCCACTGAGCCACCCAGGCATCCCTGAAGTGTGACTTTAGGCAAGGTCCCCCTTAAGCCTAGTTTCTTACCTAAAAACTGGAGATGATAACAGTACAGATGTCATAGAGTTATTGTAAGGATTAAATGGTTCCTGGCACATAGAAAGTCAAGAATGACTGTTAGCTTAAAAAAAAGAGAAGACAGTAGGGATTCTTATCAGAAAGAGTAAAGGGTGTGACTTCATTGTCCATGAAAGATGTCCTTGTGCTTTTGTGGGAAGAGCATTAGCCAACTGGCACTGAAAATCCCCATTTGGATCAGAATGACCCTAAAGTCCTGGCTGTAAATGCACAGCATGATACTGGCCTTCCCAGCATCTGGCCTCTACCTAGAAAGAACCCACCAGTGTGACACACAGGGAAAGGGGAACTAACAACTACCATTACTCCATTTATGGGGCCTGTGTTAGATGCCAGGCACAGGCTAAATCCTTTGCATAATTATTCTATTTAACCATCACAACAACTGCCTGAGATTAACATTACCACTGTCCCTACGTTTGGAGTAAAAAGAGAAAAGTAACCTAAGAATCAGAGAAGTTCAGCAGCTTGCTGAAGGCCATCTGGTTATGGAAGAGTGAACTCAAGCCTTGAACCCAAGCCCACGTGTTCTAGTCAGCTCAGGCTGCTCTAACAAATGCCACAGACTGAGTGACTTTGATGACACACATTTATTTCTCATAGTTCTGGAGCCTGAGATGGACACGACCAAGGTGCTGGCAGATCCGGTGACTGGAGAAAGTCTGCTTGCTGGCTTGGAGATGGCTATCTTCTCATTGTATCCTCACACGGTGAGAGAGAAAGGCAAGCTCTCCCCTTTCTCTTCCTCCAAAGGGCACGGATCCCATCCCAAGGGCTCCACACTGATGATATAATTACCTCCCGAAGCTCTACCTAATACTGTCACACTGGGAGTTAGGGTTTCAACACTGGAATTTTGAGGGGACACATACCGCCCATAACCCCGTGCAACTCCAAAATGCCCACAGCATTCCACCTGGCCACTCAGACACCAAGAATGTGAGCTATTTGAAGCAATATTAACTAGTATTCCAAACATGGAACAAAAACAAATCATGGTACAGGAGGAGGAGAGAGTGGTCCTTTGACCTCAAAGCAAAGAGAGACTAGTAGAGCCATCAGCCCTTTGTATAAGCCTCCCTAGAAAAGGGCTTCCTCCAAAATCCTCTTCCTTTCGTCTCTCCCAACCTGCCCCTTACAACACAGCCCAAAGACTTCTGTCTGGGGGTTATAAAGACATTTCTCAGTAGAAACCAAAAAGAAGAGATGGGAATCCAGGACCTGCCTGGAGCCCCTTCCCACTGCAATTGTGCCAGTGGGAGAGAGCCCTAGACAGGGCAGGAGAGGAGGAGGGGGCTACTGACATGGTATGCAGGGAAAATACACATGTCGTCCCTGTTTGTAAAGGGTGCATTCTTCTTGGTGCCATTCACCCTGAGGACCCATGAAAATGTGGAGCTGTGTATTGGGAGTGAGTCTTCGAAACACTGTGTTAGTGAGGAGGAGGCAGAGGAGGACATAAATTAGAATGTTTATGGTTACAAGCAACAGAATTCCAGATCTGTCTTTTAACAAAATTTATTGATTGATTTATTGATTTTGCATCATCAAGGGAAGTTGAAGGATCAAACTTGAAAAATTGATTAACAGGACCAAATGTCTCCAAAGGGCTAAGCAAAAGGAAACGCAGCTATCATTGTGGAAGACTGCGACCGTCACTCTTCATATGCCTCAATTGACATTCCGTGTTTTAGGAAGGTCATAACATTCGTTCATTATACCCAAATCCTCGAGGCTGAGATGTGGGTAGAGGCAGCATTTAGATCTTCAGGCTGCTTTAGTTTGAGGAAAAGCATTGCTTTCCATCAAAATCTTACACATGGGGAATGGCTTCCAAATAGGAAGGCAAGTAGATGCTGGACAGCGTCTTTCTCCCACAGTCCCCGCAGGAAAAAGTCCAGCATTACAATGGCAATGACATATATTGGCCTAGACCTCTTATGACTTTTCAGGCCAGTTTTGTTATTTACCATAGGTATTCAAGATGAAAGTGTGAAATTTTGAGTTTATCAATGAAATCTTTTTGTGCAAATATGTGAGTCTTACCTAGAAATCGTACCCAGACCAAGGACAACTATGTTTCAAGTCAGGACCTACTCTCCTTGGAATTATTCTTAAATAGGAGAGAGAAGACAAGACAATGCCAAAGAGAGAGGTTACATTCTATGTATCAGTGGATCATTGCCTAGTATGAAAATAGGAGGAAGCCCAGAAAGTAGATCTAAATAGGTAAAATTTGCGGGTGATTACCAGATCACCAGAACACCCTGAACATGAATGGAATATCCTGAAAGTAAAATAATTTAGGACAAAAGTCTTGAGTTTGCTTATGAATCTTCCTGTTTCTCATGGTAAACTGGAATTCTCACGTTAGTCATTGTCACATTTACATCTTTACATTACATTTCGTAATATGGTAAATAAGTTTTATGATAAACAAGGACAGAATGTCTTATCACCCTAGCCACAGTGTACCTTACACTGTTATCCTAGGCAAACATCATTCCTGTAGTTTGAGACTGCCAGTGATCCGCTGAAATATTTGGTTTGCAACATGAGGCTCGGCAAGGATTTTGTTTCACCTTACTCCAGAGGGACTGTGCTCACCGGCTGTGTGGATAAAACCTCAGAAGAAATTTTAATAGAAAAATTGCTTTTCTATGGGAGAGGGCCACTGAGTGGTAATACCCATTCTAACTCCTGTCTTATTTTCTTTGGTTTCATCCATTTCTTCCTCCCTTAGAACACTGTAGCCATGCTTATTTTCTTTGTCAAACATTATTTTCCTTGTTCCTCACTGAGCTCTTTCCTAGAGTAAGTATTTGTCAAGAATTCATTCTGTTGCAAAAGACAGAAAGCCAACCTGAAATAGTTAAAGGAAATGTTTTGGCTCATCCAATTTGGAAATCAATCCGAATGGTGGATCTGTAGGTGTAGCTAAATCAAGGAGTTCAAACTATGTTATCAGACACTGGTTTTCATCATGATTCTGCTCCATTTTCCTCTATCCGGGCTTCATTGTTGGTGGGCTTTTGGTGGGCTCTAGAAGGTTCCCCATTTTCCCATAGCCTTAGCAATTCTTCCACCATTGGGAACCATGACTGGCTCTTCTTGGGTCAGGAGCCTACCCTTGAACCAACCTCTGGAGCCAAGGTTATAAGTGGATTGGCCAGCCTGGGTCACATGACTACCCCACACTGGTGGGGAGGTGGGATCTCTTGAATGACAAAATCCCCTAAAAAGTAATATTGGTAGCAGGCAGAAGGGTATTCAAATTCAGACTACAAACATATTGAGATCTCTCTATTTTTAGCCTTCAAATTAGTTTCTAATCTTTTGTCCTTCCTTTTGATTTTTATTTCTTTTTTTAAATTTTTTATTAACATATAATGTATTATTAGCCCCAGGGGTACAGGTCTGTGAATTGTTAGGCTTACACACTTCACAGCACTCACCATAGCACACACCCTTCCCAATGTCCATAACCCAACCACCCTCTGCCTAAACCCCTCCCCCAGGCAACCCTCAGTTTGTTTTGTGAGATTAAGAGTCTCTTATGCTTTGTCTCCCTCCTGATCCCACCTTGTTTCATTTTTTTTCCTTACCTCCCCCCAGAACCCCTAATGTTGCCTCGCAAATTCCTCATTTCAGGGAAATCATATGAAAATTGTCTTTCTGTGATGGACTTATTTCACTCAGCATAATACCCCCTAGTTCATCCATGTTGTTGCAAATGGCAAGATTTCATTTCTTTTGATGGCCGCATAGTATTCTATTGTATATATATACCACATCTTCTTTATCCATTCATCTGTTGATGGACATCTAGGTTCTTTCCATAGTTTGGTTATTGTGGATCCTGCTGCTATAAACATGCCCCTTCAGATTCCTACGTTTATATCTTTAGGGTAAATACCCAGTAGTGCATTTGCTGGGTCGTAGGGTAGCCCTGTTTTCAACTTTTTGAGGAACCTCCATGCTGTGTTCCAGAGTGCTTGTATCAGCTTGCATTCCTACCAACAGTGTAGGAGGGTTCCCCTTTCTCCACATCCTCACCAGCATCTGTCATTTCCGGTTAATTTCAACCATTCTGACTGGTGTGAGGTGCTATCTTGTTGTGGTTTTGATTTGTATTTCCCTGATACTGAGTGATGTGGAGCACTTTTTCATGTGTCTGTTGGACATCTGGATGTCTTCTTTGCAGAAATGTCTGTTCATGTCCTCTGCCCATCTCTTGATTGGATTATTTGTTCTTTGGGTGTTGAGTTTGCTAAGCTATTTATAGATTTTTGATACTAGCCCTTTATCTGATATGTCATTTGCAAATATCTTCTCCCATTCTTTCAGTTGTCTTTTGGTTTTGTTGACTGTTTCCTTTGCTGTGCAAAAGCTTTTGATCTTGATGAAGTCCCTATAGTTCTTTTTGCCCTTGCTTCCCTTGCCTTTGGCGATGTTTCTAGGAAGAAGTTGCTGCAGCTGAGGTTGAAGAGGTCGTTGTCTGTGTTCTCCTCAAGGATTTTGATGGATTCCTTTCTCACATTGAGGTCTTTCATCCATTTTGAGTCTATTTTTGTGTGTGATGTAAGGAAATGGTTTCATTCATCCGGTTTCATTCTTCTGCATGTGGCTGTCCAATTTTCCCAACATCATTTGTTGAAGATACTATATTTTTTCCAATGGACATTCTTTCTTGCTTTATCAAAGATTAGTTGACCATAGAGTTAAGAGTCTATTTCTGGGCTCTCCATTCATTCCATTGATCTATGTGTCTGTTCTTGTGCCAGTACCATACTGTCTTAATGATTACAGCTTTGTAATAGTTGTATTTCTTTGGTGTTGGTTGTGATCTCTCTTCTTTCATTCGTGATTTTATTTATTTGGGTCCTTTCTCTTTTCTTTTTGATAAGTCTGGACAGGGGTTTATCAATCCTATTAATTCTTTCAAAGAACCAGCTCCTAATTTCGTTGATTTCTTCTACTGTTCTTTTGGTTTCTATTTCATTGATTTCTGCTCTGATCTTTATTATTTCTCTTCTCCTGCTGGGTTTAGGCTTTCTTTGCTGTTCTTTTTTCAGCTCCTTTAGGTGTAACCTAACCCTTTAGGTTGTGTACTTGAGACATTTCTTGTTTCTTGAGAAAGGCTTGTATTGCTATGTATTTTCCTCTCAGGACTGCCTTTGCTGTGTCCCACAGATTTTGAACAGTTGTGCTTTTATTATCATTTATTTCCATGAAATTTTTCAATTATTCTTTAATTTCCTGGTTGATCCAGTCGTTCTTTAGTAGGATGCTCTTTAGCCTCCATGTATTTGAGTTCTTTCCAACTTTCCTTTTTTTTTTTTTAAGATTTTATTTATTTATTTGACAGAGAGAGATTACAAGTAGGCAGAGAGGCAGGCAGAGAGAGAGAGGAGGAAGCAGGCTCCCTGCTGAGCAGAGAGCCTGATGCGGGACTCAATCCCAGGACCCTGAGATCATGACCTGAGCCGAAGGCAGCAGCTTAACCCACTGAGCCACCCAGGTGCCCTCCAACTCTCCTTTTGTGATTGAGTTCTAGCTTCAGAGAATTGTGGTATGACAATATGCGGGAATGATCCTAACCTTTTGGTACTGGTTGAGACCTGATTCGTGATCCAGGATGTGATCTATTCTGGAGAATGTTCCATGTGCACTAGAGAAGAATGTCTATTCTGTTGTTTTGGGATGGAATGTTCTGAATATATCTGTGATGTCCATCTGGTCCAGTGTGTCATTTAAGGCCTTTATTTCCTTGTTGATCTTTTGCTTGGAGGATGGGAATGAAGATGGCAGCCTCCCAGTCTCTGGCCAGAGGAGCCAAGAGCTCAGGGCCCCCCCGCTTAGTGCACCCTTGGAGAAAAGCACTCAATCACTCACATCTCCCTGAACTCCAGCCGCGCTCTGAGCTCACCTGGCCTGTGACTGAGCATTTCTGTCTCTGGCACACAGCCCTGTTTGGAATCTCCAAACCCAGCAGATTCTTGCCGCGCTGCTCTTTCAGTGGCCCCGGATCTGCCACTTGTGGGGTCCCTGCTCAAGGAACAGTGGTCTGATTGTGCTTCAGATCACAGTTTAAGGTAATCCCGAGCTGAGAGCTCACTCCTCAGCTCTGTCTCTGTAGCCGGCTTCCCCGCTCCAATACCTGCAAGCTCTGCTACACTCAGACACCCCCATCCTGTCCTTCAAGGGCTCCACCCCCACTTAGCCTCTGGAGCGATGTCTCTCAATGGAGCAGACTTTTAAAAGTTCAGATTTTGTGCTCTGTTGCTCCACCACTTGCCAGGAGCTGGCCCCTCCCCCAATGGTCTATCTTCCCGTCACTTTGGATTCACTTCTCCGCACATCCTACTTCAGAAAGTGGTCAGTTTTCTGTTCCTAGAATTGCTGTTCTTCTTCTCTTTGATCTCCTGTTGGGTTTGTAGGTGTTCAGAATGGTTTAACGACTATCCAGCTGAACTCCTGAGACCTGATGTCATCTCAGTCCACTACACCTCTGCCATCTTGACTCCTCCCTGATTTTTATTTTGTGATGTGGAATTCTGAGCTAGGAATTGAACTGAGACTCAGAAACACCCATCCAGTCCTGCCATGGTCATCCCCAAACCTGAGATCCTGGAGGGAAATACTGGGTTCCAAGACAAATGGGTAGAGAAGCACTTTATTTTGAGCCACTCCAGAGCAGGTGTCCTAACCCCTGAGTGGCCCACTATGTGTGACCTGGACAGAGGAATTTCACTGGGCAGGAGATGCCACCACTCCACAGAGCTGTATGCATGGAATTATTGTTCTTCAGAATTACACTATCCAGAAGAGCATTCCAAAACATGATCTTTACCACCAGTATAATGAAACTGATGCAATTTAATGTTCCATTCAAATAATACAGTAAGGTTTATTTGTAGGCATTTATCAGCCCCTTATGTAATAAAGAAATTCTATTTTCCCTGGATGTTTTCCAGATTCCTCCCTCTTACCCTATGTGTATTGTAAAGATCACCCACTTTCCTGTTCCAGTACTGAGGAGATATAGAAAAGGAAGAGATAAAGAGGAGTGGGTGAGGTTTTGTATGCAATTCGAGTGTGATGCTTTGGGACCAGGTATAACCAGTACCTTGTATCCTGCCCTTGAGTAGAAGAGCAGGACTGGGAGGATGAAATATTTTTACCAAGAGTTCTATTGTTGAAGCACCTGTTTGTTCATCATGCTGGTCAAATTGTGGGCATATTGAAGGCTTCCCTCTGCCATTAACTGTTTCTGGTTTCTTATGGTAAACCAGGGACAACAGTACTGAGTAAACATGGTCAGGGCATGGAGGTGCTTTGTATGTAATACTTGTCTTTCTTGTTTTCTGAGAAACTGTAGGTATTGTGCTAAAAATGAAATATGTTTGGGGGCACCTGGTTGGCTCAGTGGGTACAGTATGTCACTCTTGATCTTGGGCTTGTGAGTTTAAGCCCCATGTTGGGCAAGGAGCTTACTTTTTTAAAAAAGAAAGAAAAGACATATGTTTGAATGCTTATTGATCCTTTCAGGTAACAATCTCTGCTGGTTTAAAACAGGGTCTCCCCAATGAACATGCAGTGGAATGTAAGACTCTGTGCCCCTCCTTCTTTTGTCCTCAGAATCTGGGTTCCTAAGGGCTGGTGTATTTGCCCAGGACCAAGGATACAACACTGTCTCTTACTCTCTGGCCTCCTTTGGATTTCTCATCCTCACTTTAGCCCCAGCCCAAGGCTGTCCACCAAGTGGCCTCTGCTGCCGCAGACCTCCACATGCCCCCAAGGACACCCTGACACTTCATTCTTAGCTCTTTTCCCTGTTGTCCCAGAAGGCTCAGTGACTTTTCCAGACCTCCCCACTCCCACCCAGACCCAAGGGACTCGAGATAGGAGTGGTGGGAAGTTTTCAGTCTTTCTCTGGCTAAATAGACCACCTTATGGTATAATTCCCTCCCAGGTAGCCCCAAGGCAGTGGAAGCCCTCTTAGGGGGAGCCAGTTAGGAGCTTCCTTGATCCAGGACTGTCAGACTCTCTGGGTCTGTATCCAGCACTTTCTCCCTATACTTCATGGAGTTTTCATCAGAACAGAAAGTGGCCCCCACTCTAGGTTTCTAAGAGCTAGTGTATTTGCCCAGCACTACTTCATCTGATATCTCCAGCTCCCTCCCACTGTCTTCAAAGAGCTTTCCCCCTTCTTCCTCCTAGAGTAGGGGTTCTCAAACAGGGGTGTGCATCTCCTGGAGGGTTCAGTACAATACAAGTTGCTGGGCCTACACCCAGAATTTCTGATTCAGAGGATGTGGTCAGTAGAATACAGGTCCCTAATAATGATCATGGTACATGAATCCCCAGAACCTGTGACTATGTGACCTCATATGGCAAAAGAAACTTTACAGATGCAATTAAGTTAAAGATCTTGAGATAAAGGAGATTATTTTGGACTATGTGTAGGTCCAGTGCCATCACAGGGGTCCTTATAAAAAAAAAGGAAGCAGAGTTAGAGAAGAGGAAATCACAGAAGCAGAGGTTGGAGTGATGCAGCCACAGGGTAAGGAATACAGGAGGCCTTTGGAAGCAGGAAAAAGCAACAGATGATTTCTCCCCTAGGGCCCCTAGAAAGGAACGGAGGCCCACCAACAACTTGATTTGAACCCATTTCAGAATTCCGACTTCCAGAACTGTGAAATAACAAATGCATTTTTTTAAACTCCTAAGTTTTTCATAATTTGTTACAGGAGCCATAGGAACCTAAAATATAATTGCGTTGGCTCCTGAGAATCTGTATTTCTAATCAGGTGATGCTGATGCTGCCGTGTAGGGATCATTTTGAGAACCACTGACTTAGAGCAAAACACATAATCCTCAGTCCTCCTCCAAATTCTGGTTACACAAAAGAGCTGAAGTATGCAGATGAAAGCTTTGACCTTGACAACTCTTATCTCCAAAACGTATCTATTTTGGAAATCAGTGGTTAAACCCTGAATTTTTTTTTTCTTTTCTTTCTCTTCTGCCATAAAGCAATGATGGAGAACTAGAGAACTACCAGAATTTGGCATGACTAGCCATTAAAACTTTATCATATTAATAACTTCACAGCTATTTATCTCACCACCTTATTATTTATTATTTGGTCGGGGAGGAGGGACCACAGAACATCATCAGCTTATTTTTCTTCTAAAATCTCCAGAAGGTTGGAAAATAGAAAAAGAAACAACACATCCTAGTAAGGAAATGGGACAGAGAGGCTTGCAGTGTCTGGACCTCATCTTCCCTCACGTCAGGCTGCTGTTTTTTCTAGCTCCTTTTATGTGCCCTGTTCATGCGCTCCTCTCCTTTTCCTCCCACAGGTGAACTTGACCCCACCTCTCTTGGTACCTGGCCTCGATCCCTTCGGCTGGCTTCTCCAGGTAATGATGCTGGCTTTCCCATCCTGGGATGTTCAGATGCAGGTGATAGCGGTGGTTACTGTGGACAACAAACCAGCCACTCACATGCCCTGGGTCTGCCAAAAGGCCTGTGGGGCCCTGCTTGTGGGGGAGACCCCATCCTACCATCTCCAGGGCTCCAGGTAGAGGAAGAGAGAGGAAGTGCACAGAGCACTGATAACATACAGGAATCACTACCGTGTATACACAGTAGGTTCAGCAAGCTATCAGTTCCCAGTGGGAAAAACTATTTGACTGTGGCCCTAGTTCCTCCTCCTTTTCCCCCTTCCCTACCTCCTTTTCCCCACCATCTCTTTCTCTTTCTCTTCTTCTGGCAGGCAGCAGAGTACAACCTGGGTTTCCATTCTAACCACCTTTTGCTAGCAACAATGAACTAGCAACTTACAGTCTCTGATCTTTAATTCCTTTACCTGTTGAGTAAGGGTGGAGATACCTACCTTGGTTCTCTAAGGAGAACTAGATGAGAGGAAATCTGAACTGTATCCGTGCAGAGCAGGGTACCACCTTTCATGGTGGTCACCTCCAGCCACCAGCCTTCTCACCACTAAGTCCTGTTCAACCAACAGAATTCACAGGGAATGCAAGGTAGGAAACCACAACTTTAATGGGAAGTTCAAGTTGCCCTTATGTTCCAAGAATAACACTTCCCACATATTTGCCCATGTGCCTTATTCTTCAGTTAGGCCTTCTTAGCGCTCTGGGCATGCTCCCTCCAAGGTTACACAGTTTTTTGCTTAAATAATCAAATACACCAGTAGGACTAAAGGAAACCAAGCAGAGCAAGGAATAAGCCATTGCCCCTGGCGCATAAAAGGCAAAGGGGCTCTTAGCAGACACAGCATGTCGGATGTCCAGGAGGACAGGGGACATATCTGCATTGGCCTTCGTGTCGATGAGCTTAAGATAGTTGCGTTGCTGAAGGATATAGTCCTGGCCGTAGTCCTCCTGCACATCGGAGGTAAGGTGGTCCAGGATGTCCTTCTCATGCTTGCTCCACACTTCACTGGTGCCTGCGATATCTGTGATGTGAGAAGAAGGGAGGCTCAGGTACTGGGGAGGCCAGATAAGGCATGTCTGACCCCCACCGGGGAAGCAGGCCCTTGTGAATTGGCTTCTGTTGGGAAAGATGGGAGTTCCCAAACACGTTTTTTTTTTTTTTTTAATGTACTTTAAATGGTATTTAATATATGTTTTCAACATGCATACAGAAATGATCACACATGACTGGGTTTCCACAAACTGAATAACCCAGGCAACCAGCAGCAGAACAAGGAGGCAAACCAACCGTGACTCACAGGCCCCTTCCCAAAAGCCACTGTCCCAGTTAACAGAATAGAGCAGTTTTACCTGGATTTGGACATTATGTAAATGGAATCATACAGTACACTGTGAGAGTCCTCTGTGTACTGTGTGGTCATTCCCTTCATTACAGTTTCCATTGTGCAAATGTGCCATAAATTATCTGTCCACTAGACTGGGATGGGTCTTTGGGTTGTTTCCAATTTGGGATCCTTACAAATAGTGCTGCCACAAACATTCTATGACATCCATGTTCATGATGATCACATACAATATAAAAATGTAACATATACAATATGACATATATAAACCGTATATGCACATATAGGTGTACCCATATATCCATCTATATATAATTTTTAATCTAGAACTCGCACCCACTTCCACGTATAAAATTAAATATACAATGTTGACTATCATCTTAGCTATCTAATAAAGATAATTTTGAAGAATATATAATAAGTACACCTTTAAATATACATTTAAATTTTAACATATAAGTTATATGTGATTAAATATTTAAGCATTTAATGTAGAAGCAATGGTTGCCTATCACGTATAATTTAATTATATATATTTTTACCTTAAAATATAGTAGCAATGCCTATCAATAAATAAAGTAAATAAGGACACGTATATGTTTTTAAAATTAATCTCCTCTCAGGTAATTTACAGTTTTGTGGGTCCTTCTATATTCCCTCCTTGTTCATACAAACATATACACACGTAGAAAGCTTTGGCTTAATTTTATATTACCAGGAACAAAGAGAAACCAAACTAGACATGCTTTCCAAAGATTTGATTGTTTGCTTAGTAATAAATCACAGACCTGCCTCTGATAGTCAGTGGCTACAGATTTAAACCAGAGCAGCAGAAGTTCCCTCTGAACAGCTTTTAGATAACCAATTCTCTATCACAGGATTTTGCAGTCCTTCCTAAGTTTCCACATTTCGGGGATGCTGCCGTAAATACCCCTGCACAAGACATCCTTTTGTATTTCACTGTTGTTAGGTGTGCGACAGCCCCAATGTGATGAGCTAATCAAAAGGTACTTGCATTTTGGATTTCAACACCTACTGCCAGATTACTTTACAGAAAGTTGGCAGTACCCCAGGCTCCCTCCAGCAAAGTGTGTGATTGCTTTGGGACTGCTGTGGGATGAGCTTTGGTTTACCAGCTTGGGTGACTCAAGGATATCAGGTCTGTGGGGGAGCTTGGTTGTGAAATGTAAACCAGTGACATCCAATTATACTCAACAGAAATGCAAACAGATTTCAATTTCTCAGTTCTATCCATGAAGGCAGAAGACCACATTAAAGAAACGGTTACCCTGACAATTACTCTAAAGACTTCTGGGTCTTGAACAACTTGCTGTGTGAACCGTCATTCCTCCTGCTAACTCTTCCCCAGTGTCTGCTTGCCCAGGCTGAGGGATTCCTTTCCTCTCCATTTCCTCCTTCTCTAAACACCTCATGGACTTTCTAACCACTTCTGTAGGCACTCTGTGCAGAGTCCCCAAAGCTCTCTTTCTTGATGACAAAGCCACCTTCGTCTGCCACTTTTGACACCCACAAACCCACGCCCTGCTACTTTGGGGCCACCACACACAACGAAACTCTTAGGATGACCTGGATCTAAATCTCATCTCCGACTTGTACCACCTCTGTGGCTCTTAACTTCTCTGAGCCTCAGTTTTCTTCCTACCTGCCCTCCCCACTCCTGGCTGAGATGTGTGGGACATTCCTCCAGGAAGATCCCAACTCTCTTCATGTTAATGCCTTACTAGAAGGAAAAACAACCTGAAATTGATAATGGCAAGACCTCCAGTATCTTGGAGGTCCTCTTTAGCATAGGAAAATCCTTATGAAACCTCCCTTTTCCTTACCTCCCCCAACTCCCGAGTATACTGTCCGTCACCCCTCACAAACCCAGTGCAACAGCTCTTTCTGCCCACAGGTCCTATCTTTGTGCTTTAATAAAAACACTGTTTTTGCCTCAGAGACAGCTTAAGAATTCTTTCTTGGCCATCGGCTCCAGACCCCACCCCACCAAATTTCATCTATATTCCAAAACCACACCCAAAGGACCCTCAGCACCCCTTTCAGGTGGACATTGAGGGGCTCTTGGGCTTAGACACCTACTGGTTCTGAAGCCTCCGGGCTGGATGACAGAGACTTTAACTCCCCATTTGGAAAGCTCTTGTCTCATGACTGCTGAGAACATGGTCAGAGCCGCCTTGGATGCGCTATAGGCTGCCAGCTTTTCCATTGGGACCCCTCCTATGGGAATAATGAGAGAAAAAAAAAATCAGGTCTGATGTTTTCATTTATTCATCCACTGAGTGGGTTTTTTGGGTTTTTTTTGTTTGTTTTGTCTTTAGATTGTATTTATTTATTTGACAGAGAGCGTGAGGGCACAAGCAGGGGGGATGGCAGGCTGAGGGAGAGGGAGAAGCAGGCTCCCTGCCAAACAAGGAGCCTGATAAGGGGCTTGATCCCAGGACCCTGGGATCATGATCTGAGCTGAAGGCAGACACTTAACTGACCGAGCCACTCAGGCGCCCCAATCCATTAAGTGTTTAAACAGGACCTACTGCATGCCAGGAGCTGTTATCAGTGCTGACTAAGGCAGGTAAAGGGCAGGCAAGAGCCCTCTACACCCAGGTTAGTGCCTACGCGCCATGGGTTACAACCATTGCCTGGCGTCCCTTGCTTCTGCCTTCCACGGCAGCTGGTCGTGATCAGCTGGTCCAATGACAAACCAAGGTCAGCTGGTCGTGATCAGCTGGTCCAATGACAAACCAAGGTCAGTCTAAGCTAAATGTGAATCAGGTGAGATAAAGAGTCTGCCCCAGCCTCTGATCTTCCAGTTTGGCCAACCACTATTCTAAGGTTCTGGGTGGACATATCTGGAGGAAGGGGCACAGGTCAGCCAATTCCAGCATCCGTAGTAGAACAGATTGGCTCGAATACTTGTCAAAACAAGGAGTAAGGCACACCATAGGGAACCATGGGGGCATCTCTGTACAAGGGAGTAGGAAAGGGCTTATTCTAGGAGGGTGAGCTGGGGCTGGGAGTGGGGGTGCTCTTTATCGCACCTGGACCACACTTAGCTTAGAAGCCAGGAGAAGCTGAAGGAAACTAATACAATGTTACATGTCAACTCTATCCCAGTAAAACTTGTTGAGGGGGACATGGATAGAGCATAGGCATTAAAGAAGAGAGACCTAGAATAATTCAATTATCTCCCTTATTTTTAAATGATTATAAATGATTTTTAAGTGATTATAAAAATGTTGGTTGGGCTTATTTTTTTGTTTAGGGGAAATGCTCATCCTTACCTCCCTGTTTTTTTTGTTTTTTAAGATTTTATTTTTATTTATTTGTCAGAGAGAGAGGGAGAGAGAGCGAGCACAGGCAGACAGAGAGGCAGGCAGAGGCAGAGGGAGAAGCAGGCTCCCTGCCGAGCAAGGAGCCCGATGTGGGACTCGATCCCAGGACGCCAGGATCATGACCTGAGCCGAAGGCAGCTGCTTAACCAACTGAGCCACCCGGGCGTCCCCCTCCCTGTTTTTGTAGGAAGATTATGGATTCATGGATCTGTCTTTCTCACTGAAAGGGGCAGATGGGCCAATCACAGTGCTCCATTTCCTGGAGCAGCCCATCAGGGTGGGGCTGAGCGCGTGACCTCAGGCGAGCCAGAGTCCCGATGATGGTCGAAGGGAGATGACTTTCTGGTTTATTCCTGGCTATGTAAGTATGATAATGGTGGAAAACCGGAACTTCCAGGGATCATTTCTGTTACCCCATTGGAGAAGGGAAGCGGAGGAAAGTGGAGGAGCAAGAAAGGCAGAGCAAAGATTGTACGTGGGGGTTTGCGAAGGGAAACAGGAGTGGAGGTGGGGGGAGAGCTATGATGATCCCATCTTAAGACTCAGGTCCAGTCGGGGCACCTGCGTGGCTCAGTCCTTAAGCATCTGCCTGCAGCTCAGGTCATGATCCTGGGATCCCGGGATCCCGGGATTGAGCCCCACATGGGGCTCCCTGCTTGGCGGGGAGGCTGCTTCTCCTCTCCCTCTCCCATAGCTTGTGTTCCCTCTCCTGCTGTGTTCCTGTCAAATAAAATCTCTTAAAAAAAGAAAAAAGACTTAGTTCCAGTCCGTCGGTGATCTAATAAATTCCTTTTCTGTCTTCTGTTTCAGTAGCTTGAGGTTTGATCCAGTCACTTAAGAGTCCTCGGGCTTCACTGATGAAATTTCAATATACCCTCTGGCATAAAACATTAAATTGGGGGGGAGTAGGGAAGAACCCAAGACAAACCAACAAACCAATGCACCAATACAGTGTTTCCTATATTGCCTCCAATAACCAGCTGATTCTTTTTTAAGTAGGCTCCACACCCAACATGGCGCCCAACTCAGGGCTTGAACTCACACTCCTGAGATCAAGGGCTTGACCCTTAATTGACTGAGCCACCCAAGCACCCCAGCTGATTCTCTTTAAAGTTTTAGTTTCACAAAATGTTAAGAGTTCCAAACCCAGCGTGTGCTCCCTCTGGTGAGAAAGACCCAAGAAGTTAAAGCAGCTTGTTCTAATTTTCAGCCTAGTTTGCAGAACCCCAGTCTCACTTCTCCACGATTTTACAGATGAGGGGGGCTTGGCTGGCTGCCATGTCGGTTAGCAGAAGGCCACGGTGAAGAGCTCATTTTGGAGCCAATGCTGCCTAGGTTCAAGTTCCAGAAGAGTGCCTGGTACAGTCAGCCCCCCCCCCATAAGAGCTTTCTCACGTTAGGGCTACTTACGGTTTTCAGATAGCCTTTCTCAGTAGCCCAAACGGCTCCATATGTTTGGTGTTTCTTAGAGAACCGAGTGCACCTGTTTCAGACTCTCCCAGCGGAACTTGATGGATTTCTAGGACCTGCCCTACTAGATCTACTGAATCCAGATTTGCAGTTTAAACCGATCCAAGCCATTCTTTGGAATGCTAGGCCTTGAGCCATTACATTAGGGCTTGGGTCACATATTTCTGAACACGTGCTTGCATAGTGACCTACAGCATTATGGATGATACGACAGGTAGTAAGAATTGATCATATTCCAGATTATCAATCTAAACAAAAAACATGCTTTGGACCAAACATTTAAGACACATTTGTCTTTTGTATTATCTTGAATCCTGTGCAACTGCCATTATTAGACCATTTCCGACCTACAGAATGGGCATTCTGTAAGGTTCAACCTCATAGATTCAACCTTGCTGTTAACATTTTAATAATGTCTAAGATTCCTGGGGACATGAGATGAAGGAAGTGCATACGTCCATGTCTCACTGACCACAAGCCTCACAGGGTCTCAGAGCATGCTCCCTTCCTGGCCTTTTGTACTCCCTCATTGCCTGTCCTGTTAGATTTGTAATTTCTGCTTTTGCTCCATTCAGGTTAAGATTCTATTGCCAGAAGGCAGCAAGGGACGAGGTTGCCAAGAACTTGGTAAGTTTCTTTCTATTTCTAGGGGAAAACTTGACTTCCAAAATAGAGGGCTTATCTATGGGGACGTGGGAGAACTGGTAAGGAACGCACAACCCTGTGTAAATGTTTGGGCTATAGCTTTAATGACCATCCAGAGTACTGATGTAATTCCATGAAGTTCTCTGTCCTGACTGTGTTAGTAGTTACAGGAACCACACACTTAAGTGACCGCAGATACAACCAGTGAAATCTGAGAAGTTTTGTTCACGGCAGCAATGTCTGTTACGTGGTTCTTTAAATTTAAATTCCATTCCAAGAAGGCTAAGTCTTGGAAATTTATATACTCTTCCACTAGCTGACATTAAATAAAACCAGAATGCTCAGAGAGACGAATGTACACTTCATGCTTATTTTTAAATTTTGTTTTTTCACTCCAGACCCGAGATATTTAACTCTGTAGGTACAGCAGAATCACCTTGGGGACATGAAAACACACACACACACACACACACACAAAACTAATACCCAGGCCCTACCCTAGAGCGATGAAATAAAAAAGTTCTGGCAGTGGGACCCGAACATCAGTATTTAAATAAAACTCTGTAGGTGGTTTTAGTGTGAGGACAGTGTTTGGAGGGTTGGGAGTCAGGGGTTCTCAACTTGGGTGAGTATCAGAATCACCTGGGAGGCTAATGAAGCACCCAGAGGTCAGGGTCCTTCAAGGAGAAAGGAGCCTGGGCTTTTGTGGCGTTCCCACATTCCCCCGGGGTAAACCTGATTTACTCCTGTGGCCCCAAATTTTGCGACCATCTGTTGCAGCTAATTGTTTTAGAGCCATAGTTTTCATACTTAGTAGCTAGTCAGAACTGCCTGGGGAGCTTAAAAAAAAAAATCTATTCCTCCCCCACATTCCCACGTGATTTAATTGGTCTGTAGTTCATCATAGGCATGGGAATGTTTAAAAAGCTCCCCCAGGTGATTCTAATGTGCAGGCAGGGTTGTTAAACACTTCTAGAGAACATTTCTGAAAATCTTCCGTGTATTTCTATCCTCTGGACATGTAAATGCTAATACCAGCTTGAGATCTGAAAAAAAAAACCTCATCGTTTTTTTGGCTGTAGAAGGCGCATGTGATCCCAGAGGTTGGATGGAGAGCTGGCAGTGTTTACCCTTGATTTAAATCTCACAGATGTGAGGGGGAAAGATGTGTTGTGTTTTGGGAACTGGAATGAAAGAAACTTCCTAATGTTATGCTGGAAGAAGGGGAGGTTTTTTTTGAGCTGTATAAGCCTGGATCAAAATATACTCCTTTCAAATCCGTTGAGTGAAAGCCAGTCTCAAAAGGTTGCATACTGTAGGTTTCATTTATAGATCATTCTTGAGATAACATTATAGAGACGGGGAACCGAGTCCTGGTTGTCAGGGCTGGGAATGGGGTGAGGGAGTGGCTGTGGCTATAAAGGGGTATCTTGGAGGATCCCTCTGATGGGACCATTCTATGTCCTGACTGTGTTGGTAGTTACAGGAACCGCACACGTAAGGGACCGCAGGTCTAACCGGTGAAATCTGAGAAATTCTGCGCGCGGCAGCAATGTCTGTTACATGGCTCTTTACATTTAAAGTTAATTTAATTAATATAGGCTGTATTATCCGTTTCAGAGGTAGAATTTAGTGCTGCATCGGTTGTAGACAACAGCCAGTGCTCATTCCATAGCGGGGCGGGCATCTTTACGGCCCATCCCCCCAGCCACCTCCCCTCCGGCAACCTGTTTGTTTCCTAGAGTTAAGAGTCTTGCGGTCTGTCTCCTCTGCTTTTGTCTCATTTTTTTCCCCCTTTCCTTCCCCTATGTTCATCTGTTTTGTTTCTTAAATTCCACACGAGGGAAATCATATGGTCTTGGTCTTTCTCTGATTGACTTATTTCGTTTAGCATAATACCCTCTAGTTCTATCCATGCCAGTTGCAAGTGGCAAGATTTCATTCTTTTTGATGACTGAGTAATATTACACACACACACACACACACACACACACCCCACATGTTCTTATCCACTCCTCTGTTGATGGAAATCTGAGATCTTTCTCTGCTTGGGCTCTTGTGGACGTTACTGCTACAAACACTGGGGTGCAAGTGCCCCTTTTAATCACCACGTTTGCATCCTTTGGATAACTATCTAGTAGTGCAATTGCTGGGTCATAAGATAGTTCTATGTTTAACTTTTTGAGGAGACTCGATATTGTTTTTCAGAGTGGCTGCGCCACAACGCATGGTTTTGATATTCTATGATTATGCAAGATGTTATTAGTGGAGGTGAGGTGAAGGGTAAACAGGACTTCCCTGTACATATCCGTGCAACTTCCTGTGAATCTATGATTATTTCCAAATAAAGTTAAAATATATATACACTCCCTTTTAAGACAGGCTTAACAAGGAAGAATTGCTCAGCTCCCATGTAGGTCTTTGGTTGAATAAAGGTCCATGAAGTCTCCTAAAATTTTGGGAAAAATTTGGTAAAGATTTTTTTTTACCAAAAAAAAAAATTTTTTTTTTTGGTAAAAAACAAACAAACTGAAAATTTAAGTTTTTGAAGTTTGGCACTGGAGGTCAAAAAGTAAGGCCTGGCTTATTTGAAATCTTAAAGGATAAGAAATCCTCCTCTGGGGGCGCCTGGGTGGCTTAGTGGGTTAAGCCTCTGCTTTCGGCTCAGGTCATGATCTCAGGGTCCTGGGATCAAGTCCCGCATCGGGCTCCCTGCTCAGCAGGGAGCCTGCTTCCTCCTCTCTCTCTCTCTGCCTGCCTCTCTGCCTATTTGTGATCTCTCTCTCTCTGTCAAATAAATAAATAAAGAATATTTTTAAAAAAAATTAAAAAAAGAAATCCTCCTCCGGGACAAGCTAGAGCTTTAGAAACTTCTGCCAAGGCTGCAGTCACATTTAAAGTGACAGTGTACTTCTTTCCTGATGAGGGAGCAGAAGGCAGACTGAGGACAAAACAAAATATCAAAATATACTCCTTTCACCCCACAAACCCCACAAACACCCACCCCACCCCACCCCCCTCCCGGCTGGGATATGTGGGACATTACTCCAGGAAGATCCCAGCTCTCTTCATGTTAATGCCTTGCTAGAAGGAAAAACAACCTGAAATTGACAATGGCAAGACCTCTAGTATCTTGGAGGTCCTCTTTGGCATAGGAAAATCCTTATGAAACCTCCCTTTTCCTTACCTCCGCCAACGCCCAAGCATAGGATCAGCCACGCCTCACAACGTCTGCCCATGGGTCCTGTCCCTGCGCTTTAATAAAACCACCTTTTTGCACCAAAGTCTTGTCTCCAGAATTCTTTCTTGGCCATCCACTCAGGACCTCACCCCACCCAACCTCACCTAAATTCCAACACTATATCATTTCTCACTCCATCCCGTGCATGCCCCCATCACAGATGTGGCTAATGTAAAAACAAAACTTTGCCCTTAGCACAGTACTTGCTTAGGACATATCAAAATTGAATGTTAGGGGCGCCTGGGTGGCTCAGTGGGTTAAGCCGCTGCCTTCGGCTCAGGTCATGATCTCAGGGTCCTGGGATCGAGTCCCGCATCGGGCTCTCTGCTCAGCAGGGAGCCTTCTTCCCTCTCTCTCTCTCTCTGCCTGCCTCTCTGCCTACTTGTGATTTCTCTCTGTCAAATAAATAAATAAAATCTTAAAAAAAAAAATAAAAAAAAATAAAAAAAAAAAAAAAACAAAATTGAATGTTAGGTTCCCCCACAACAGACTCGAAGTAGCCTATTCTAAATAAGTACTGGGGGTGATTTACTTACCCAGTCAAGAATGGGACTTATTTTAGCCAACCACAGACAGACCTATGGACTCTTTGTGATGTGGGAAACAAAAGCAGAGGAAATGTAGATAAAATTAAACGTCCTTATAAATTGCAATGAACTCACAAATGCTTGAGGCAGGAGGAGTATAAGTTTCTTCCAGGAAACGCTTGACTGTCTTAATGTTAAGCCTTGCTAGAGGGAAAAAACAACCTTAACTTGACACTAGCAAGGCCTCCAGTACCCTGGGAGTCTCCTTCAGCATATGAAAATCCTTCTGGAACTTCCCTTTGTCTTTACTTCCCCTCCCCCAAAGTATATAACCAGCTGTCCTCACAATCCTGAGATGGTAGGTCTTTCTGCTCTTGGGTCCAGTCCCCCTGTTTTACTAAAAACCACCTTTTTGCCCTGAAGACATCTCAAAAATTCTTTCTTGGCTGCCCACTCTAGACCCCAACGCTACTCCAAATTACATCCTTTCCACCCTTCCTATTTACAGACTTTCTCTGATTATTTAGGGAAGTCACCCCTCTTCCAGAAGGTTCCACATTCCCCCATCTAGTTTGTTTGTCTCGGGAAATATTCAGTGACTTTGTTCCCTGGCAAGTGAATAAGCCCAGGATTCATGGTGTTGATACCGTTGATATAGTGTAGACCCTCTCTCTCTCCTGAGTGTGCTCAGACGTGGACTTTTTCTGACTCCCTGGGCGTGGCGTAGGCAGTAAGTTAGTAACATATCCTAAGGTTCTACCAGCCAAATGGCCTGGATGTCCTCTGAGATAACACAGGACCTCAAAAACTCTTCAGCACTGTCTGATCAATACCTTCATCGAGACGGTATATGGGTACATAGGAATTATGGGGGTCAAATGGTTTGCAAGTGGATGCCCTAGCAAGACAGCAGGGGCCGGAAATATTGCAACCTTCCAGCCTGAGGCTGTGCTATACTGTGATTGAGAATAAGATCTATATTTGGTCTTCCCCCACTTTCTAGCACAGAGCTCCTAAAACCCTTGGAATTTCCTAACAAGGCCACAGAGAACTTTCAGTCCTTCCCCAAACCCCCAGCTCCTGGGAGGGGAGAGGGACTGGAGATTGAGATCAATCACCACTGGCCAAAAGATTTAATTACTAGTACCTATGTAATGAAGCCTCCATAAACACCTGAAAGGAAGAGGTTTGGAGAGCTTCCAGGCTGGTAAACATGTAGATTCAGGGAGCATGGAAGTTCCCTGGCCTTTCCCTATGCCTTGTCCTATGTATCTCTTCATCTGGCTGGTGATTTGTATCCTTTAATATTCTTTGTAATAAACTGGTAATCTAGGAAGTGAGCAGATTTCCCAAGTTCTATGAGTCGCTCTCACAAATTAATTGAACCCAAGGAGAAGGTCACTGGAACCTTCATTCTACAGCTGGTGGGTCCAGAAGCATTGGTGACAAGACTGGTATCTGACGTGGGGGTGGGGCAATGTCTTGTAGGACTGAGCCCTGAACCTGTAGGACCTGATTTATCTCCAGGTAGATAGTGTCAGAACTGAGTTGAATTCTAGGACTTCACAGTGGCAATTGGGTATAGCACACATTGATAAGGTGGCAGAAAGAAAAACCAAAAGCCCAAAATGGAGTCACTTATGCTAGGACACATCACCCAATGAAGGCTTAATACCTAGACTAATTAAAGTTTGAACCTTCTCCAGAAATGTAGTCTTAACTGGGTCGGTCAGGAGTTTTCTGGTCAACAACAATGAGGTAATCTGTCTCCATTTCCCCCACCACCACCCCAGAAGGAAAAGGAAGTCTTTTTTTTTTTTTTTAAAGATATGTTTTCTGTTTTTTTTTTTTATTTCATTTATTTATTTGACAGAGATCACAAGTAGGCAGAGAGGCAGGCAGAGGGAGAGGGGGAAGCAGGCTCCCCGCTGAGCAGAGAGCCTGATGCAGGCCTGGATCTCAGGACCCTGGGATCATGACCCCAGCCGAAGGCAGAGGCTTAATCCACTGCGCCACTCAGGCACCCCGGAAGATGAAGTCTTGATAAGATCCTCTGCTCTTCCCTCTCAGGGAAAGTGAATTTATCTGAAACAGTCCTTTCTTCTGCTAATAATCTCCATGCCCCACCCTCCTTCCTATAAAAACCTTCCGTTTTGTACAGTTCTTCAGAGCTCTGCTTTACTTGCTGGATGGGGTGCTGCCCGACTCATGAATCAGTTAATAAAGCCAATTAGGTCTTCGAAATTTGCTCGGTTGAATTTTTGTTATTTAATAACAAGGGGTCCCAAAGTCCCATGCCCACAGCAGCTGTCTCATTCTCTAAGAACTTCCTAAACCAGAATTCAGATGACCTCATTTTAGGAAAATGTAAATGAGGGCTCCTAGCCAGTTTCTCCCTCCTTCAAGGTCATCTAGAGTCAAATCCAGTAACAAGGTCCATTGCCTTATTGAGCTTTCCCAAGCTGAAAATACAGACCAAGCCCATGGCCCCAAGAGAGGCAGGTTTGTTAATCTCCTTTAGGCATGATAGGCAGAAATTTGAAACTGATAGTATTTGGTTGTTCCTTGTAATCCAATAGTCCCTGGGGATGTGACAAACCATTTGAATATCAAAGTCAAAGTTTGGGACCTTGTTACTAAAAGTTGGAAACCAGGAGCAGCCCAGAAGCTGTTAGAAGTACAAATCCTCTGGTCCCACTCCCAGAGCTATTCAATCAGAAATCTGGGAGTGGGCACAGGTTTTTTTCTTATTGTGCTAAAATACAGATGACATAAAATCCACCATATAACCTTTTTAAGGTACACAATTCAGAGGCATTCAGTATATTCACAATACCATGTGGGGCGCCTGGGTGGCTCCGTGGGTTAAGCCTCTGCCTTCGGCTCAGGTCATGATCTCAGGGTCCTGGGATCAAGCCCCCCCATTGGGCTCTTTGCACGGCGGGGAGCCTGCTTCCCCCTCTCTCTCTGCCTGCCGCTCTGCCTACTTGTGATCTCTCTCTCTGTGTCCAATAAATAAGTAAAAATCTTAAAAAAAAAAAATATGTATATATATATATATTCACAACCCTGTAACCATCACTTGTATCTAGCTCATTCTCATTGCTGCAAAAGAAAACCCTATAAGCATTAGGGACACAGTTGGTTAAGCATCTGGCTCTTGGTTTCAGGGGTCAAGTCGTGATCTCCGTGTCCTGATCTCAGGGTCATGAGAGCAAGCCTTGGGACAAGCCTGAGTCAAGCCCCCAGTTCAGCCCTGCATCAGGCTCTACGCTCAGCACAGAATCTGCTTAAGTTTCTCTCTCCCTCGCCCTCTGCCCCTCCCTGCCATACTCAACCACTGGCTTGCTCTCTCTCAAATAAATAATCTTGAGGGGCAGGTAGGAAGGGAGGGAGGAAAGGAAGAGAGAGGGGCTTGGGGAGGAAGAGAAGAAAGGAAGAAAACCATAGCCACTAAGTAGCCGCTTCTTATTCCCTCTCCTCCTGCCCCCGATAAATACTAATTTTCTTTCCATCTCTCTGGACTGGCCTCTTTTGGACACTTCATATAAATAGGATCGTCCAACACGTGGCTTTTTGGGTCTGCTTTCTGTCACTTACCATAATCTTTTCAAGGTTCATTCGTTTCTCTACCACGTGTCAGGGCTTCATTCATTTTTATGAATTTATAATATCCCACTGTATGGATATATGACATTTTGATTATCATTTCATTAGTTGATGAACATTTGGGTTGTTTCTGCCTCTGTTATGAATAAGGAACGCTATAAACATCCGTGTACGGGTTTTTGTTTGCACACCTGTTTTCTGTTCTCTTGAGTGTATGTAGGAGTCGCATTGCTGGGTCATATGGTAATTCCGTGTTTAAGTTGTTAAGGAACTGCCAAGTGTTTCCATTGAGGCTGGGTCATTTTACACTTTACTCTCAGCAACTCGTGAGTGTTCCAGTGTCTGCACACCCTTGCCACAAGTGTTGTTTCCTGGGTTTTGTTCCGTTTTGTGTTTTGTAGCTGTCCCCGTGGATATGAAATGCTATCTCGCTGTTTTGATTGCCTTCAGTTGTTTTTAAGAAGCCCTCCTGGTGATTCTAATGCATCTGAAATTTGAAAAAGTTGTCCAGGGACCAGTAGCATCGACTCAGAAACTAGTTGTAGAAATGCAAAATCTTCCACCAATTAAGTCTCCTCAGTCGAATTGTGCATTTTAATAAGATCCCCAGGTGATCCCACACACCTTGGTGTTTGAGAAGCACCGGTAAAGGAAACATCCCTAAATTGTTAACACTCCCTAATCATCATTTCAATTTGCGGGAGTTGGGGTCTGTTTTTAATGCCCCGTTTATCTAGCATATTCTTGCTGGACCGTCTGGAAAAGTGAGAGGAACCTAGAACTTGGAGTAAAACAGGCAAACCCCGTTTCCACCACTGACTATAGCTCATGGGCTGGGCGACCCCAGGCTAGTGTGCTTGATCTAGAGAAGGAACTAATATCTGCATCCCACCCCCATTAGAGTTCAATGACTTTAGCCGCGTGCGAGCGTCTAAGACAACTCAGCACAGAGGAGTTCACTCAGTCTGGTTCAACCCCCTTGCCTTGCCCTACGCTAGCCCTGGGGATTCCGTGAGAGTGTTAGGGAAGCAAATCTCAGCTTTGGCCTCCTGTTACATCAGTGAGGCACGGAACGACCAGCTAAATGTTTTGCCAGATGATTTCCTTAAGGCACGAAGTTCAGGATTGATCCCACAGTCAACTTCCTGGGACTAAGTAGGACCTCGCTGAAGGCTGGAACTGTGAATTCTGTGGGATCGCTATAATTTATAGACTTGTAAGGCTCTCTCGGGCCACTCACTTGTGGTGTAAAGTAATTTTAGTGCATTTTCAATTGCTTGATGGGGGCGGGGGGGCGGGCAACTATTTCTGTCTCTCGGTAGAGACATCTCAGTACTAGGGTACTTCTTATGCCCCAGTAGCTATACTTCTAAGCACTCAGAACCCAAAATGCATTTATATCTCCTGTAAAGGGGTGCCTGGGTGGCTCAGTTGTTATGCGTCTGCCTTCAGTTCAGGTCACAGTTGTCCTGGGATGAGCCCCGCATTGGGCTCCCTGCTGAGCAGGGATCCTGCTTCTCCCTCTCCCTCTTCCTGCCACTCTGCCTACTTGTGCTCTTTTTCTCTGGCAAATAAATAAATAAAATCTTTAAAAAAAAAAAATAAATGAAATAAATCTCCAGCCAAGACCAGAGGTTCTCCACTAAGAGCGATTTTGCGCGCGCGCACACACACACATACACACACACCCCCCTCAAGGAGACCTGGGGCAACATCTGAAGATTCGTCATCACCGGGGATGGGCCTTCTTGCATCCACTGGGTGGAGAACACTGAGTCACTCCTCAACCTCCTGAGTGTATCAGGCGTCCCCGCATGGAAAGACTTCACCTCTCCCCAAATATCAGTACTACCGGGGCTGAGAAACTGCAGCCCTAGACTCAAAGGCCACATCAGCCTGTCACGGACAGATGATAAAATGGACTCTTGGAGAAGGGCAGTGACCTGCCTGTGGCCACCCAGCTACTACCAGAAGAACAGGATTCAAACCACGGCCAGCTCACAACCCCTGAGGCCAGAGTTGTTTTCTCCTGTTTGTTTTCAGCCCTTCTTGTTCAAGCACAGCTTGCAACTGTTTACTCTGCAGTTGAAGAGGAAAACTGGCCAGAAAAGGATTTTACACCGCTCAGAGATTTTTCCACTGCCCTTTGTACAATCAATCAGAGCCACCTCCCAATTCCTCCCAGACTTGCTTAAATATTTATCCAGCTGCCTGGCAGGGATTTGGGTGAAAGAGCTATTCCATTTCTGTGAGAGGGATGTTACGCACACTGGCGGGGTTAAGGTTCTCCCAGAGCAGGTGTGGACTCCTCGAGGGGACCAGTGGGCGTTGTCTGCCCAGGGGCGAGTGAGGGCCAGGGAGCAGCAGGATGGAAGGTAACTCAGTGTCACTGTCAGGAGCGGAGCCAGGATGTGGCAGGCTAGAAAGCCTCAGGCACACAAACGGCCAGCATTTCCCCAGAAAAGCCCCTCAAGCCTGCCACCTGCCAGGTGTGGGGCTCTTGTCATGTCTGTGTCACTGCACGTGGTGTTACCACAGCCCTAAGAAGCGGCGGTTCCTCCGCCCATCGTCCTTTGAGGACATGTCCACCTGAGGCTCAGGACCTTGGTGTGGGTCCCTCCACTGCCCATCGTAAAGATAGTTTCAAAACCTGGCCAGTCTGTCTCCGTGCCCGCGTGGCTGGCTTCCTCTCCTCTTTGAAATCTGATTCTACCTGCCTAGCTGCGTGTTGTCTTTCTCTCTGCCTGTTTCTTGTTCCTTTCTTCGGGGATGGGAGATGCGGGAGGGAAGGGTGTATTTATAATGCAGTTGAGCCTTCTGGGTGTCTCCTAGAAAAGAATTTAAAGGAGATGTGTTTCTTCCCTGCCCTGGTTCCTCTTCAACTTGCATCCGCAGGACCAGATTTAGAGGGAGGCTCTGCGTGTGTCCTTCCTCCCTCCTGGGAACGGGAGTGAGGCCCGAGTGAGCAGTGGGGCTAGGAGGAGGAGGAAGATGCTGGGGGGGGTGATACCTTTGGGAGAAGATCCGTTGAGGCTCTTGGGCTTGTGGTTGGCATGGTGGTAACACCTGCCCCAGCGGAATCCGCAGAGGAGGCTGAGGCTTAATAAGTAAGAACATGAGGCCAAAGTCCAAATTCCAGGTCTAGCTGCGGGGACACTCACATAACTCTCCTGCACCTCGGTTTTCACAGCTAAGCACGGTTTGGGGGATCATCTATCTGGTAATACCCAACAAATGCCTGAAGCCCAAGGAATGCTTCGTAACTATTATTAATATTTACTAGATATCCACTACAGGCCAGAGACTGGGTTCTGAGTATTTTAACATCAGTTCCAATGGTCACAGCGGTCCTGTGAGTAGGTTCAGTCTTTATCCTCATGAACTCTCTCTGAGGAGATTAAAAAAAAAAAAAAAAATCTAAGTGCAAAGAGCTTCACCTGACACCCAAGGTCCCAGAAAGTGATAGTAATGGCTAACTCTTAGGTAGAATTTTCCGTGAGCTCACGAACAACTGGCGCGTGAATGTTCGTTGCCACGTCACTCACAATAGCGAAGAAGTAGAAACAACCCCATGTCCGTCCACTGATGAATGCGTAAACAAAACGTGGCCTGTCCATGCGGTGGGAAACTGCTCAGCTCTAGGAAGGAATGGAGTTGTGATACATTCTTACAAGACGGATGAACCTTAAAAAGATGAAGGAGGAAAGATTGTGGAACCAGCAGGAGGAGGGGGAAATGCAACCAAAGGAGAGGGGGTTAGCAGCTGAAGAACTTGGGGAGAAGAAAAGAAGCATCTGAAAGGGTTTGCATTAAAATGAGTTTTGTGGGGCCCTTGGGTGGCTCAGTGGGTTAAGCCTCTGCCTTCGGCTCAGGTCGTGATCTCAGAGTCCTGGGATCGAGCCCCGCGTCGGGCTCTCTGCTCAGTGAGGAGCCTGCTTCCTCCTCTCTCTCTGCCTGCCTCTCTGCCTAATAAAATCTTTAAAAAAAAATAAAATGAGTTTTGTGGGGGCGGTAGCTCTTTCTGCCCACAGTCCTGCATAAAATCACCTTTTTGCCCTAAATAAATAAATAAATACAAAATGAGTTTGTGGTATAGGATATAACCCTTTCTTCAATCTTTGCAAAAAATCTTTTTCTAACTTAAATTTTAGTTGGCCACCATACCGTGCAATCTGGGTTTCAGGAGTAGAATTCAGTGATTCATCACTTCCATACAAAACCCAGAGCGCATCACAGTAAGTGCCCTCCTTAATACCCAACACCCATCCAGCCCACCCCCCATGCCCACCTCCCTCCATCAACCCTGTTTATTCTCTAATTTTAAGAGTCTCTCTCTTTTTTTATTTTTATTTTTTTTTATTTTTAAGAGTCTCTTATGGCTTGTTTCTGTCTCCCTTTTTCCACCCTCTGTCCCATATATTCGTCTGTTTCTTAAATTCCACATATGAGTGAAACATATGGTATTTGTCTTCCTCTGACTTACTCATTTCAGTTAGCATAATACGCTCTAGCGCTATCCGTATCGTTGCAAATGGCAAGATTTCATATTTTGATGGTTAAATAATAGTCCATTGTCTACATATACCACGTCTTCTTTATCCATTCATCAGTTAATGGACACTTCGGCTCTTTCCATAGTTTGGCTACTGTTGGTAATTCTGCTATAAACATCAGGGCGCATACTTCCCTTCAAATCTTTATTTTTGTATCCTCTGGGTGAATACTTAGTAGTGCCATTGCTGAATTGTAGGGTAGTTCTGTTTTTAACTTTTTAAAAAAATATATTTTATTTATTGATTTCTCAGAAGGCGGCATGCAGAAGCAGGGTAAGTGGTAGGCAAAGCTGGCAAAGGGAGAAGCAGGCTCCCAGCTGAGCAAGGAGCCCGATGCAAGACTTGATCCCAGGACCCTGGGATCATGACCTGAGCCGAAGGCAGACACTTAATGGACTGAGCCACCCAGGCATCCCCTGTTTTTAAGTTTTGAAAGAACTTCCATACTGTTTCCACAGTGGCTGCACCAGCTTGCATTCCCACCAACAGTGCAGGAGGCTTCCCCTTTCTCCGCATCCTCGCCAACACCTGTTGTTTCTCGTGTTGTTGATTTTAGCCGTTCTGACAGGTGCCCCAAGTCTTTAATAAAATCTATGCTGAAGATCTGAGCCAATCTGACAATGGTTTTGCTTTTGGGGGAGTGCAAGAAAGTGCTAAGTGTGGATTCCACACACTAACAAGGGTGAGGAGAAGAAGCTGTCCATGAGGCCCTGGGTTGCTTAAGTGTGTTAAGGTTTCAAGAAAGTAAAATGTTTGCAATAGGAAATTAGGTGCGTATGGTAAGTTATTCATCAGATTTCATCAAAGTTTGATAGAGAAAGACCCAGATTAGGATTGTAAAGCATGTACTTATCGCTGCAGCAGATAAGTACATGCCAAAGCTGAATCACAGTTTGCCAGTTCTTCAGGCATTTCTACTGTAATATGGGAATTGAACACGTTGGCAAAATAAAGTTGAAATTTTTTAAAAAAACATTAATTTTTAAATTTATTTTAAAATGTTTATTTATTTATTTATATTTATTTTATATTATTATATATTATATATGTTATCTGTGATATATGATATATTAATTTCATTTATTTATTTATTAAAAATAATTTCCCCAGCCTTACTAGGAAGGATGTTTGTCTGGGAGTTCAAACTGCCAAAAGATATCCTCCAGGAGTGCTTGGAAGGCGGGGAGGCACAGTGAGTTTTGACATGATAGCCCATGCTGGGTATTAGAAAGGAAGGTCATCCCTACATTCTCCCCCTCCACCACCATCTCCCCACCCCCACTACTGTGGGGAAGGCAGGGAAGAGGGGCAGATGTACCTCCATCTACTTTTAAAATGGATAACTGGAACAGAATGGCCAATTCCAGCTCAGCTTCTCCTGGCTGATGCAGACTTCCATGATAGATCAACCCCACTGAAATTCTTGTCATGCGGAGGGTGGTAGGGGTACCAGGCTCAAGAGAACCTGATGGGTCAGGGCTACCATGAGCTCCTTTAGAGGAAATATAGTAGTGATTGATTGCCTATCTCTCTTTCTCAATGAATCCTACCTCAAAATGAGAAAAACCCAGGGATGAATTCCCAGACAAGCATGTTTCCCAAAATCGCCATTGTATCAAATTTGCCAAGAGATCTGTCAAGTTGGCATTAAATTGGACGCTAATTTCTACGAATCAGTTGCTTATATACTATCGTTCATACATGCTTTGACCTTCCCTGATCCTGTGTTACACTCCAGCTCCTTATGCCCTGCTCAAAATCCTTTCCATTGTTTTGCAAAACTCTTGTCAGCCAAGTGCTAGGGATTCCCTTATTTTGTTTTCTGCTGAATTTCTCTGCTCCTCATCACCGAAGGAAACTGTAAGCACCATTTAAGAGTTTTGCTCCTATCTTTTTACAAACACCTGCTCTGTCAGTTGCACATGCTTCCCATCTGTCCTGACTCCTTGCTACTGCTTTAACAACTTTATAACATACCTCAGGTGGCTTTCGTGTCCTACAAATGAACTTACTTCTGGAGTTTCTTTGGGTCCTAAGCATTTAAAACTGGGTATGATAAAGGAAGACTGCATACATCTCGGTGACTGACTGGGTGAGAGAAAGGAGGGAAAGGCAGAGGGAGAAACAAATCTAAGAAGGCTCAAAGCTCTGTAATTCAACAGCCAAGGAGGAGAATTGAAAGGAGGGGGAGCCAGCTTTGACATGCTGATGGCAACCCCGGTTTCAGACATGTCGACTGACTGATGATGGTGAGATGGTGGAATGGAAATAGTAAGGTTGCATGTAAAGAATTTGCACATCCACGGTGAGAATAAGAGGGAAGGTATGTGATTTAACACTCCTGTTTCCCTCCAGTAGAAATATATGAGAAGTGTACTGAGTCTTGGCTCAGAAAGTTTTAGAGGGTCGCCTGGGTGGCTCAGTCGGCTGAGCATCCAACTCTTGATTTCAGCTCAGGTCATGATCTTGGGTCCCGGGACGGAGCCCTGCAGTGGGCTTCATGCCCAGCGGGGAGTCTTCTTGGGATTCTCTTTCTCCTTTTTTCTCCGCCCCTCCCCCACTCGCACAAGCAGGCAAACTCCCTCTCTGAATACATAGATAAAATCTTTTAAAAATTAAAAAAAAAAAGAAAAAAGGAAAGAGCTTTAGAAGCCAAGTTGAAGATGTATGAATGGGCATCCTCGGCACTATAAATTTTTCACTCCTTCGTTCCTGTATCCATGTTTTATTAATTCTCGCACTTGCATTTCTTCATTTCTTCGTTGAGCTTCGTGTATGCCAGACACCAGGCCCATAGCTGATAGTGTGCATACTAGGTGATATGTCAAGTACAATCTTCTGAACGAGCTGCTCCAAGTTGAGAACAAAGAGAGAAAACAGAAAAACCGGGCCACCTGGGTGGCTCAGTCAGTTAATCGTCTGCCTTTGGCTCAGGTCAGGTCTTGGGATCAAGCTCCGCATCAGGCTCCCTGCTCAGCAAGAAGCCTGCCTCTCCCTACCCCTGGTGTACCTCCCCTGTTTGTGCTCCCTCTCTCTCTGTCGAGTAAATAAATAAAATCTTTTAAAAAAAGAGAGAAAAACTTTCTTGTCCTTGTGTCAAGAAGCAGGCAATGATCAGTTATTTCGGTAAATATGTGTTGAAAGAGTGAGGCAAGGAACATGGGAGATATTTTCAGAAGCACCAGTCTGTGCCAGGGCACTGAGAAAGGTGAGGTATTCACAGAGGTAAAAATCTGAAGGTGGAGTTCAGAAGAAAGATAAGGGTGAAATTTTGCAAATGTGTTTTTCCAGAATTTGTTTGCTTGTGCAGGTGGCAAGAAATTGGAAATTCCTCAGAGTCCTCATACCGGTTAAAACAACACTCATTGCTCGTAACCACCTTAGACTTCTCTATTCCCATTCGCCTTCTCTTCCTCCCTCCCTCTTTTCCTTCCCTGCTTCCTTCCTCTTCAGGCCAACCAACAACTTAGCGACACACACTCAGACGGCAGCTAAGTTCAAGGAAGTTCCTGAGTGAAAGCCAGGAAAGGGAACACGGCAGATAATGGTAATTGCCCTTAACACAAAGAATATCCCTTCAAAAAACAATGAAACAAAATAAAACAACTATCAGATGCCTCGTTAAAAAAAAAAAAAAGCAAAAAGAAAGGGGTGCCTGGGTGGCTCAGTGGGTTGGGCCTCTGCCTTCAGCTCGGGTGGTGATCTCAGGGTCCTGGGATCGAGCCCCGCATCAGGCTCTCTGCTCAGCAGGGAGCCTGCTTCCTCCTCTCTCTCTCTCTCTCTCTCTGCCTGCTTCTCTGCCTATTTGTGATCTCTCTGTCAAATAAATAAATAAAATCTTAAAAAAAAAAATAAATTTTTAAAAAATGAAAGGAAGAAAGAAAAGTGGTGCCTGGGTGGCTCAGTGGGTTAAGCCTCTGCCTTCGGCTTAGGTCCTGATCTCTGGGTCCCAGGATTGAGCCCTGCATTTGGCTCTCTGCTCGGCAGGGAGACTGCTTCCCCCATTCTCTCTCTGCCTGCTTGTGATGTCTCTCTGTCAAATAAATAAATAGAATCTTAAAAAAAAAAGAAAAGAAAAGACTCTTCGGAACCAACTGATAAAACAGAGAAGACCAAGGTTCCTCTATGCAAAGGCAGGATCCTGGAGTCCACGCCCCACCCCTTTGGTTTCCCTTTCACCCATGCAGCATCCAGAAACACAACTCCATGGACATTTCCAAACCTGAGTCAGGATCTGAGGAACCCCAGCTGGAAAATAAATCCTGTCCTAGAAAAAAGGATAGGATACGGCCTACCTGGACATTGTTAATGGAAGGCAGATTGTTAAACCCCGGACTCAAGTTGTTGACTCTCTGTTCTTTGAAATGGAAAAAGAGGAGTCCTGTAGTGTCACACAGGACCCAACTGCCTTGAGATTGCAAAATGATGGGAAGGATCTTAGGGAAAGCTCTAGGAAAGCTCCAGCCAGCTAAGACACGGAGCTCTGGCAGTGCCAACGGTGCGGACATTTGCCTACTCATCTCACAGGGAACAACAGAGTGTGCCCAGTTCAGAGAGGGTTGAAAACAGATTATCAGTAACTCTATGAGGGATTTCCTGTCCAAATCTAGGAAGCTTATGTGCTATGAAGACATGTAAAACCCTAAATCCCCAAGAATGAATAGATGAGTTAAGAGGTAATAGTTTGTACATGAAAGGATCTGAAAGCAAGGTTTTATTGTATTAAGATCAACGGTAAACAGACAATTTGACTAAGCTTGACCCAGCCCTGCAGGAGCGAGTCCTGCTTTCTTGTTTGGCCCACAAAGAATGCGACGAGCCTTGTCTTGCACAACAGGCTTCGCACTACCTTGTGGGGAAAGGCCAACTCACCTGCCATGCTACTGATGTTCACCAGCCTGCCCTTGGATTTCCTTAGAAGAGGCAAAAATGCCTTCGTGACCTCCACAGCCCCGAAGAAGTTCACAGCCATGCATTTTTTGTACCCGGTCATGGGAATGAGCTCGCCGTCAGCTGGCAAGCCAAGGATGCCAGCGTTGTTGACCAGAGCCCACAGACCTGAGGACAGAAAGGAATGACTTTGATGTCCAGTAATGCCAAAGAATAGGAGGACTTTTAACACGTGACACTCTGGAGTCTCAAGGACCCCTTTGAGATTTAGGATCTAAGCAGACTACTCAAACTCTTGGACCTTAATCTCCTTGGATACCTAAAACTACTTACTCTGAGGTGATGTGTGGAGAGTAAATTTGAAATATTAAGTGATGGGTTTGGGGAGGTATTTTCTTTTCCTTAAAGCACTTTCCTAGATACAGCTAGATATTTGCGGTATCTGGAGCCAAGGACCCAGCAAGGGAGGGGGAGAGTAATAAGAGCCTGTGTCCTGTTTCTCCCTCAAAGGACAGTGCAGGGGCAGTCTGTTATCTTGAGGCCATGCAGGATGATATATGCACCTTATCCCTAGGCTAGAAAAGATCCCCTAATCCAGGAAAACCAAAGAGGTACCAAGAACTAAGGAGATGGCAGAGTCCCTTAGCCCTAGTCCTTTCCTCAGTCAGCCTAATCCTGCTGATGGGATCAGAATCACCAGGAAGTCTTGTTCAAATGGGTGGCTGGACCCCACCTCCAGAGACTCTCATTTAGGGTGTCTGGGATGGGGCCTGAGAATCTACGTTTCTACCAGGTTCCCAGGTGATGCTGTTGCTGCACTTCTGGACCAGACCTGGAGAGCCTCCGACCACAAGAAGTGGTTTCCAACCTTGACTGCATGTTAGAATCACCTGAGGGGCTTTTTAATGCCTCTCCCCGACCCCTCAATGCCCAGCCACATCCCAACCAATTAGATAAGAAATCCTGAGGTAGGGGAGAGAAGGGGCCTTGGCATGGAATTTAAAAATTCCCCGAGTGTGGGATGCCTGGGTGGCTCAGTCATTAAATGTCTGCCTTCAGCTCAGGTCATGATTCAGCACCCTGGGATGAGTCCCACAACAGGCTCCCTGCTTAGTGGGGAGGCTCCTTCTCCCTCTCTAGCTTCCCCTGCTGTGTTCCTGCCCTTGCTGTCTCTCTCTCTGCCAAATAAATAAAGAAAGTCTTTAAAAACAAAAAATTCCCCAGTTGGTTCCAATGTACAAGCAAGCTTGGGAACCATGGCCCTAACAGGCAGGGAAAGAGGTCATTCAAGATCTCCAGATATCTTTCAGGGGGCAGGATCTGTAGCAGAGGGGAGGGCCTTGGGTCCTCTTTACCCAACAGAGGGGACAGAATCTGGGGTATGTTTAGTTGGGCAGATCTGAAGCAGATTCTCTGAGACCCCTGAGCCTCCACATGGTTTAGAATAATGATTCTCAAGATATGGTTCAGAACCAGCAGCATCAGTGGGAACTTAGGAATGCACATTCCAGGGGCACCTGGGCAGCTCAGTCAGTGAAACATCCAACTCCTGATTTCGGCTCAGGTCCTGAGCTCAGGGTTGTGAGATGGAACCCCGATTTGGGCTCCGTCCTGGTTGTGGAGCCTGCTTAAGATTCGTGGAGCCTGGGGCGCCTGGGTGGCTCAGTGGGTTAAAGCCTCTGCCTTCGGCTCAGGTCATGATCACAGAGTCCTGGGATCGAGCCCCACATCGGGCTCTCTGCTCAGCAGGGAGCCTGCTTCCTCCTCTCTCTCTGCCTGCCTCTCTGCCTACTTGTGATCTCTCTCTCTGTCAAATAAATAAATAAATAATCTTAAAAAGTAAAATTAAAAAAAAAAAAAAAAAGATTTACGGTTCGTGGAGCTTGCTGAAGATTCCTGGGTGGCTCAGTGGGTTAAAGCCTCTGCCTTCGGCTCAGGTCATGATTCCAGGGTCCTGGGATCAAGCCCCACATCAGGCTCTCTGCTTATCGGGGAGCCTGCTTCCCCCTCTATCTCTGCTGCTGCTCTGTCTACTTGTGATCTGTCAAATAAATAAATAAATAATCCTTAAAAAAGAAAAAAAAGAAGAAGAAGATTCTCTCTCTCCCTCTCTGTCGGCCCCTCCCCTTCCCTCTTGCAGGTATGCACTCTCTCTCTCTTTCTGTCTCTTTCTCAAAATCGAAAAAAAAGAAAAAGCACCTTCTAGAAGCCCACTTCAGACCTGTCAGATCAGAAGCCGGGGGTCAGAAATTGCTGCTGAAGCTCAGTGTCCGTGACAGAACATGTCCGCTCCCGCGTGAGAGCCTGCGGTGTGGCCCGACGCAGGAAGAGCCTGGGTGCTGACAGACCCACCAACGGCGGGAGGTCCGGCCCCTGATGGCCTCAAGGAGGTGGGCGGCCGCCAGACCGCACAGGACTGGACGGAGCGCCGGGCACCCCTGCAGGCACCAGCCAGAAGCACTGGTGCTGGAAGACGGAGTGTCCCGTCCCCAGGACCTTAGAGGCTACCCTGGGGAAAGGAGATGAACCTCAAGCTGAAGGACGTTGGTCGTGCGGCAGAAAGATGGCTCAAAGCAGAAACAGAGCCGAGTTGTGGAAAGGAAAACCGCCCGTCTCGCGCGCCTGAGCCGGGCCCGACGCGGACACGCGGGAACGGCCGGGGGCGCCAAGTGAGAGAACGCGGGCTCGGAGGAGAGCGCATCGGCTGCCCGAGGATGGAGGAAGAGCGCATCGGCTGCCGGGGGATGGAGGAAGAGCGCATCGGCTGCCGGAGGGTGGAGGGAGAGCGCATCGGCTGCCGGGGGATGGAGGAAGAGCGCATCGGCTGCCGGGGGATGGAGGGAGAGCGCATCGGCTGCCGGGGGATGGAGGGAGAGCGCATCGGCTGCCGGGGGATGGAGGGAGAGCGCATCGGCTGCGGGAGGGTGGAGGAAGAGCGCATCGGCTGCCGGGGGATGGAGGAAGAGCGCATCGGCTGCCGGGGATGCTGGTGGGCGCAGCGGAGGCCGGGCCGGCCCCTCCGAGGGCTGGTCTTAATTCCCTCGGCCTGACGCACACCTCGGATAGGCCGCGTGCGGGAGCAGCGCGGGGGTGCGCTAGAATGGGGGTGAGAAACTTGTTCTAGGGAAGGCCAGGGAGTGACTATTTTAGGTGTGAGCCCTCCTGCTTCAGCTCTGCCGCCGGCTGTCATCTGTACGTGAAGGAAAACGGGAGCGGGACTCCGGGGAAACTTGATTTATGGACATGGACATTTGAATTCCATCTAATTTGCCCTTGCCAAAATAATATTCTTCTTCTGACTGTTTTAAGCATTTAAAAATGTAAAAACCAAGGCGCCTGGGTGGCTCAGTGGGTTGAGCATCAGACTCTTGATTTCAGCTTTGGGGCGGAGATCTCAGGGTCTTGAGATGGAGCCCTGCCGTAGGCTTCCCAGGGCATGAAGCCTGCTTAGAATTCTCTCTCTCTCTCTCTCTCTCCCCCTCCCTTTGGCCCTCCTCCCTAGTCCCCACCACCTGCTGGCATGCTCGCTCTCTCTCAAATAATATTAATAATAAGCAAAAATAAAAATTTAACATGAGAGAGCTTGGTGATGACGGAACAGTTCTGTGTTTTGTTTTTTTGAATATTTTATTTATTTACTTGACAGACAGAGATCACAAGTAGGCAGAGAGGCAGGCAGAGAGAGAGGGAAGAAGCAGGCTCCCTGCCAAGCAGAGAGCCAGATGTGGGGCTCGATCCCAGGACCCTGAGATCATGACCTGAGCCTAAGGCAGAGGCTTTAACCCACTGAGCCACCCAGGTGCCCCCAGTTCTGTGTTTTGATTGTGGTGTTTTTACACAAAGCTACACACACACACACATTTGTATATAGAGCTGCAAATTCTAAATAAGCCCCATGGGTTATACCAATGCCAGTTTCCTGGTTTTGACATCGTACCGTAGTTAGGCAAGAAGTTAGCATTGAGGGAGACTTGGCAAAGCAGGCACAAGAACTCTCTGTACATTTATTTGCAACTTCCTGTGAATTGACAGTTCTTTCTAAATAAAATGTTAAAATAATAATAATAATAAAACAGGTCCATAGTTTGCCAACCCCTGCCCACAGAATTTTAAGCTGGTCAATAAGCTCATTATACCTGTGGGGGCTTATAAGTTTTAAAATAATATTAATGAGTTATTAAAAATATGTAAATACTTATTTAATAGTGTGTAGGGCTTAGAGACACAGAGCAGGGCTAACCCTCTTATAGGACACGGTGAGGTTTTGTCATTCATCTACAGGTCCCAAAGCATACTTTAGGAAACCTCCTCCTTGGTGATTTTTAAACTCCCCTGTTTAACAGCTTCCTTTTCTCTTAGACTTGAGAGGTTGAGGTTGAGACAACCTCAAGGAAAATAGGTAGAAGGTGTATTGGCAATTCTGTCTCGGAAGAGGATTGCTCTCAGGGTGCCTGGGTGGCTCAGTTGGTTAGGCAACTGCCTTCGGCTCGGGTCACGATCCTGGAGTCCCGGGATTGAGTCCCACATCTGGCTCCCTGCTCAGCAGGGAGTCTGCTTCTCCCTCTGACCTCTCCCTTCTCATGTTCCCTCTCTCAAATAAATATGTAAAATCTTAAAAAAAAAAAAAAAAGAAGAAGAAGAAGAGGATTGCTCTCCAGAATTCTGACCACAAAACAGCATAGACTCACTCACTGGAAAGTGTACTCACCACACCCCTTCATCCCTAGACACTGGCATGGTATTTCCATATCTAGAACCCATTGCTTTATCATGCAATATGGAATACGGTCAATACTGACCCTCTGGGCCTCACTAGAGAGGTCTGTATCAAATATCTCCTGAGTTAGACACCATGAAGTCACATTCATAAGAGGGATAAGCATCAAGCCAGCAAGGGAGAAAGCAGAGCCAAGAAGCAGAGACGATGACAGATGACATTGCTTAAGGATCCAGACATGCCTGAAGCCAACAGGTCCTTTCAGTTAAGCGTATTCATTCCTTTATACGTTAGCAATTTCGAATTGGGTTACACTGCTGGCACCTGGGAGAATCCTAATGGGAACATGGATGTCGTTCTCAAGGAAACCAGTGGTGAGGTGTGGGAGATGGCCAGATGGTTAGAATAATGCA
Organism: Neogale vison; assembly: GCF_020171115.1. NCBI lineage: Eukaryota > Metazoa > Chordata > Mammalia > Carnivora > Mustelidae > Neogale > Neogale vison. The sequence continues at coordinate 6,056,875 of NC_058097.1, forward strand.
GCAGTACAGGTGTGTGTGGGACCTAACAAGTGAGTGTCCAGAAGAGGAAGTGAATGATGTAACTTGGGTCACCAGGAAGGTCATGGAAGAGATGTTATGTTTGCGCCAGGTCTTCCGTGGGAGTAGTGTCTGCAGCTAGACAAAGTCAAGAGTCTTAGAAAAAGGGAGTAGAGGCAAGAGGGAAATTTGGGTAAGAGGACGTGAATCTGCAAAGTTATGGTACATTTAGCACATTCTGTTCTGGAAACCCATCAGAATTTACTGAGGGGACCATCAGGTATTGCAAATTAAGGGTTTGGCCAGAGCCATTATCCTGAAAGTCTTCAAATCCTTGTGAATATGCTTGGATTTTATTTGGTACCGGACAGAGAACCACTGAACCATTCAGTGAGTCAAAACAAAACAACTACCGCAGGCCTGGCTCATAGGAGGAACCCAAGACATACATACAGGGTCTGTATGCCCAAGGGTTTTTAGGAGGTGGGTGACATTGCAAGGTGCACATTGTAAGGATTACTGTCCATTCGGAAAGTTAATGGGAGAGGAAAGCTATTGAGGGGCAGGTAGAAAGTGAGGGCCTGCACTAGGTCACGGCAGCCTGGTGATGACAGAAAGGGACTGGGATGATAAAGATCGAGGAGATAGAACTGAAGGGCTTGGGAACCCATGGGATTCAGAAACTGAGGGTAAGCTGCAGGTCTCAGTGCCCCACCCCTACCCCGGCTGCTGGCATAATTAATGGACTAGATGGCGTTACCAGCATCTGAGCTGTGGGGTGTGCAAATGACCGCTAAAGCTCATTTGCAGACCGGCAATAAGGGAAAAGGTCACGAGGTCAGGCTTTTACAAAGTGAGGTGGGATGCCCGGCAGACAATTTTACACACATTTAAGTCCAGATGCTGAGAAGAGGGCTCAGTTGGTATGATTTGGAAGAGACGGTGTACGTCTCACGGTTTCTCCGTTCTAACAGAACATTAGCACCACCTGGGGAACTTTCGAGTATACTGAGACCTGGCCCCCCAGTAGGATTCTCTTCACAACTGACGTTCCTAGCAAAAGGAGAGCAACAGTAGCAGTCCCCTGACTGCAGGGTCAGCTGAGCCCTTGCAGGGAGACACTGATTTAATTGGTTGGGGAAGGGCACCAGGCTGGGTGGGCACCATGGGTGTGCCAGCTGTGTACCCACATAGGGCCCCGTGCTTCTGAAAGGCCTCAGGCTTGTTTTAATTCTCGGCTAGCATCACCTTAAAGTCTTCATCATTTTTTAAAAACAAGGTGCCCCACATAATTTTCAGCTGGGTCTTCCAAGTTACATACGCCATCTTGGGCCCAGGCATGGGCATTTTCAGACATTCCCTGGTTGATTCTAATGTGCAGCTAGGTTGATAGTCTAGCCCAGAGACACACCACCTTAGCCCAGATAATGTGGGGTGGGTAGTTTGGAGACAGAGCCCTTGGAAACATTCACATTTATGGGAGGAATGGAGGAAAGGGTTCATGCAGGAGAAGCAGAAAAATGATCAGAGAACAAGGGAGGTGGGGTGGGTGCTGGAGGCCCCAAAGTTAAGGCAATGGAAGGTAAAGAACATATTGAAATGTCGCTGAGAGATAAAGAGCTCGGTGTTCAGGAAGATACTCATCAGCTCGGCCTGACCAGTTAGCCAACGCGGGATGGAAGGTGAAGAAGTAAAAACAGGGTGATGGCGTTCCAACGAGCTTGACCACAAAGGAAGGGGAAGGAAAAGGGCCGTGGCTAAAGGAAAACAGTGATTGTTAAACTTTATTTTTTTCTTAAGTCTGTTCCTTGTTTGTTTGGTTTTTTTTTTTTTTTGAGATTTTATTCATTTCTTCGATAGCGAGATCACAAGGAGACAGAGAGGCAGGTAGAGAGGGAGGTGGGGGAACAGGCTTCCCGCTGAGCAGAGAGCCTGATGCGGGGCTCGATCCCAGGGCACTGAGACCATGACCTGAGCTGAAGGCAGAGGCCCAACCTACTGAGCCACCCAGGTGCCCCTGTTCCTTGTTAATATTAGTGGGAGAAAAGCAATGGGAGTTGTGGGCATGAGGGTAGGTAATGGGAGAGTGACCAAGCAGATGCTGGATGAATGGGTTCAAGAATTCTTCAAGTTCTGTGAGGACGGGCCATTGCTAACTTACTCATACCATCTTTATATCTGTAAGAGGCCCTGGCATGTGACAGGTGTCCAGGACAGGTGTTCTCAGTGTGTGGTGGGCAGACAGAATGGACTAGAGGGCAGCGGTCAGGAGAGGCTCAAAGCAGTGTTGGTCATTTGTGAGGAGGGGGCAGTTGAGGGCATGGACAAAGGCAGTACCTCTGTTCTGCACCTTTTCCACCACTTTGCTGTGGGCATCTTTTATCTGCTGTGGGTCGGTGACATCCATCTGGAGCACAGAGAGGCGTTTGGAGCAGATTCTTCGCAAGTCCTCTGCTCCGGATCCCTTTTCATCCAGAACTCCCACAAATACCGTGAAGCCAAGTTCATCCAAGTATTTGGACAGAGCATGGCCAAATCCGGAATCGCCACCTGCAAGGGGTTAAGGCAATACAGAGTGGGTTCAAGGCCAAGTGGCAAGAGAAATTACTTAATAATACACTGCGTACTACGTATGACTCTCCATGTTTTCTGGAGAGAGTGGGACTTGAGGAAGTTTCTTTACCTCCTATGTGGGAAAATGGGCAGAGAAGCCAAAACAGACACAGAGAAATCTCTGTATAAAAAGAAGAAAAGCTAGGTAGAATCTGGAGTGAGGCATAAGTGGAAGGGGAATTGCTGATGGAGGGATGGTCTAGGAGTGGTTGTTGGTCACAGAACTAAGGAGGAGAGAGAACTGTGACATTTGCTGGAGATTGCTCTATTAATCTCTGTTGTGTCCTATTTGATGTAACTTCCATCACTCCATAAAATCTTCAGTGAATCATTCATTACAAATCAATACTTCAGAGTTGGTTTGGGGTTTTAGCAATCTAACAAAATGTCCTGCTTCAGAGTGGACACAAGTCAACAACAAGAGGCTTCCCAGCAACTTCTACGTTGTGAAAGATGGTGGCTCATAGCCACCTGCACTTATCAGCTCCTCAGAGCTTTTTCCCTCATGGTGACCTTCTCCCAAACCATTGAATAGAAATCCCAACCTTGGAAAGAAGCTTGCAACAGAAACCAGATAGAAAGCCCTAAATGTATTGCTTTGCATAAACAAGTGGATGGCATAATATGTAAAATATGTCTCAGAATTTGAGATGGGAGTTTACCCAACCCAGTCTGAAGGACATTTAGACCCTGGAAAAAATATTTTATGCCCACAGGTGTTAAAAGTAGATATCAGAAATTCTGAATGAAGGCAACAAAGACCTAAAAGTCACCCATTGAGCGTTGGAAGAATAAATATGTAACAGTTAAAATGTCCCCCAAGCTCTAAAGATGAGAAATCATCTTCACATTGATTATGTTGCATTGTCTTTTCTGTAAATCTTGAGGGGTCTCTTTTATCAGAAGTCAGGGGCTATAGTCAGTCATCTACCTAAGAATTGGAATATATAGGAAGTCAGAGAGCATACTGACAGTCAACTCAAGTCTCAGTATGGAAGCCTTAAGAAGTCCCTAAGAAGTCCCTAAAAAGAGGATGACCTTCTTAGGAAAAAGGACAAACTCAACACTGAATAATCAAACAATCTGATCTAAAAATGGGCTGAGGCACTGAACAGACATTTTCCCAAAGAAGACATACGGATGGCCAACAGACACGAGAAGATACCCAATATCACTCATCACCAGGAAAATGCAAGTCAAGACCACAATGAGATACCACCTTCCACCAGTTAAAATGGCTAAAATCAAAATGACAAGAAATAAAATCAAAATGATGCAGAAGTGGAGAAAAAGGAACACTCACACTCACACACTGTTGATGGGAATACCGGTTGGTACAGCCACTGTGGAAACAATAAGTTCCTCAAAGGATTAAAGATAAAAATGCCATATGATGTAACAACTCCGCTCTTGGGTGTTTATCCAAAGAAAAGGAAAACACTAATTTGAAAAGATACACACATTCCTATGTTTATTGCAGCACTGTTTAAAATGGCCAAGAAATGGAAGCAACCTGAATGTCCATCAGTAGATGAACAGATAAGGAAAACGGGTTACACACACAGAATAGTACTACGCAGCCATAAAAAAGAATGAGATCCTGCCATGTGAAACCACGTGGTTGGACCGGGAGGGTTTTTTGCAAAGTGAAATAAGTCAGACTAAGAAAGACCAATACCAAATGATTCTCCTCATAAGTGAACTCTAAACAAACAAACAAACTGGAAAAACAAAAACAAAAACAAAACAAAAAAAAAACGACAAAAAACAGAATCAGACCTGTAAATATAGAGAACAAATTTAGGGTTGTTGCGGGGGGGCGGGGGCGGTTGAACAAAATGGCCAAGACAGACTTCTAGTTAGGAGATGAATGCATCATGGGAAAAAACCACAGCATAAAGAATGCAGTCAGTGATATTTGTAACAGGACACATGGGAGCTACATTTGTGGTGAACATAATTTAATGCATGAACTTGTCAAATCACTAAGTTGGGCACTGGAAACCAAGGTAACATTGTGTGACCTATACTCAAATAGTAAATAAATAACAAATAAGAAGACTAAAAGATAGAGAAATAAGCATTCATACACACTGCTGATAAATGTTAAGGACTAAAATCTATGACTGTTTTCAATGTGTAAATCTTTTGCCTGAAAGAGCCTCACGATCTGTCCCAGAGAATAAACACATATATTCAGAGACACACTCGTGATGTTTTCTTTACGGCACTGGGTATAATAGCAAAAGAAGGGACTGACCTAAATGTTCATGAATAGGAAAGTGATGACATAAATTATGGTCCCTAAAATGGGATATAACATAGCACTTAAAAAAGTTGGGGTAGAACTACATGAACTAGCCTAGCTATTGCTCCATGATATTTTGTTAAGCAAAATAAGTTATGGTATAGCACTCATTACATGGAATCCAACTTATGCCCTCCAAAAAGGGAGGGAGCTAATTCTCTACCTGTCTGTGCATGGAAATATACAAGAAGGAATTTGGAAGGAAAGACATCAAAATGCTAACAGTGGATGCCCTTAGCAGTAGAGGCATGATGGAGGGGCCTGATTTAAATGTATTCCATTTTGCTATATGAAAGCACTTATCTTTATTGTATAATTTCTCTTCCTTTATTGTTTTAAAGATTTATTTATTTGAGAGAGAGAGAGCATGCACACTCAAGTGAGGGGGAAGGGCAGAGGGAGAGAGAGACTCCTCAAGCAGACTCCCTATTGAGTGGGGAGCCCCAGGTGGGGCTTGATCCCCGAATGCTGAGATCATGACCTGAGCTGAAATCAGGAGTGGGCCACTTAACCGACTGAGCCACCCAAGCACCCCAAATTCTCTTCTTTTAAAGGTCATTCCAATTAGAATGAAGACGGGCCAGCCCCACAAGGGTAGAAAATGGTACAACAGAGAAGCCAGTGCGGCTCATGCATGCAAACACTGCCCAGGAGAGAGGGCAGCCTTAGCAAAAAACGTAGGTGCCCCTGCTCCTTGGGCACCCCTACTATGACATGAAGGCATCTAGTTGTCATAATTGATTGCACTTAACTTTTTAAGAATTATAGTTGCAGTCTTCCTTAGTTTCGGGTGTACGACATAGTGATTCCACATCTCTATCCATTCTGCTATGTTCACCACAAGTGTAACCATCATCTGCCGCCACACAGCGCTATTACAATACCACCGACTGTATTCCCTCTGCTGTCCCTTTCATCCCCGTGACTTATTCATTGTATAACTGGATGCCTGTACCTCTTACCCCCTCCCATTCCCCTTCCCCCATTTTGCCCATTCCCCAACCCCCTCCCCTCTGGAGGCTGCCACTCTGTTCTCTGTATTTATAGACCTGTTTCTGGTATTTAATATATTCGCTTGTTTTGTTTTTTAGATTCCACATAGAAGTAAGATCATATGATATTTTCCTTTCTTTGTCTGATTTATTTCACTTAGCCTAATACCTTCTAGGTCCATCCACATTGTTGCAAATGGCAAGCTATCTCTCTTTTTTATGGCTGCATAATATTCCAGCATGTACCTGTTGGGTGTGTGTGTGTGTGTGTGTGTGTGTGTATACCACATCTTCTTTATCCATTCATCTATCAATGGACACTTGGGTTGCTTCCACGTATTGGCTATTGTAAGTAATGCTGATTGTTTTTAACTTTTGCTCTGTCTCCTTCCTGCTTATATACCCATGTGCATTTATGCTCAGGAAAAGGCCTCTGTGTATACATGTTTCACCACCTGGGCCTGGCCAGAGGAAGAGGCAGTAGCATTTGGAACACACACACACACACACACACACACGCATATCTGGGCCACGTGACAATCTCTGCCTCGGCGTAAATTAACATATTAGAATTACGGTTCTTTTAACATATAATAATCATATATGTGTATGACAGGTTTGTGAGCCTAGTGAATGAGGCTTTGCCCTGTAGAAATAGACTTACAGTAGGACAAATCCAACTTCTGAGTCTACAGCGGGGAGACCAGATCCTGGACAATAGCAAGTTCATTAGATAGTGGGTACAGTGTGTGCAACCCTTTTCTGGAAGCCCCCTATGGCACTGGTGATCAGTAATGTCTTCCAAAATTATTCTCCAAATGTCAACAGTCAAGATTACCTTTCCCATTTTACATACAGGAGACCGCTGTCACAGAGACAGTAGGAATGGACATGGACTGTTTGCCAGAGCCTAAGACCAAGTCCATGCTTCTTCATCATCCTGGACCAGCCACCTTCTCCTTTATCTGTTTAGCTAGAGAGGTGAGCTATGGGGAAGCCAACTCCAGAATGGTCCTTTTCTGGCCCAGCAAGGAAGAGTGAGATTAACCTTAAAAATAACTAACTTATAACCCGATGGAAGGGCAGATCTGGAGCTGGGTTATACATGCTGTTCTGGGTGAGGTCAGGTGTTCAAGGACGACCCCTCCCACTTGGAAAGCACCACAGCCTGGGCTTCTGCTTCCTGTTGGCACAGCTGGGTATATTGGGATTAAAGTTGGATTAAAGCTCCCCATTCCCCTGAGAGGTTTGTGTCCTCTCGGGTGCCAGCACATTCCCTCTCTGCACAGAGAATCATTCTGCAGGGCAGAGGTGAATGCTGTGGCCCTCGGTTCCATGCAGCAAATAAACTCAGCTGGGGATGTACAGAGGAAGGTGAGACAACGTGTGTCACCCAAATGTCTATCAATTGATGGTTGGATAAACAAAATGTGATGTATCCAAACAGGAAAATGTTTTTCAGACATGAAGGGAGTAAAGCTGTGATACACACTACATCAAGGGTGAATCTTGAAAACTTCCTGCTAAGTGAGAGAAGGAGACACAATGATCCCGACTCCATGTTCTCTGAGCAGAGAAGAGTCTGGAAGATATTTTTAAAGGTAGTGCCTTTGACCAGCTTCATGAATCCAGGACCTAACTCTCTCTGGAGAAAGGTCCTAGGAAGAACCTGGCATATGGTAGATGCGGGCAAATCGCAGATGTGTTGTTGGTTCAGTTCCAGGCCAACACAGTAAAGCAAACCACAGTAAAGAAGTCAAATGAATGTTGTGGTTTCCCAGTGCATATAAAAGTTATATTTATACTATTTATACTATTATACTGTATTAAATGTACAGAAGTATAATGTCTAAAAAGAAACCCAATGTGCATGCCTTAATTCAAAAATAATTTAATGGGGTTGCCTGGCTGGTTCAGTCAGTAGAGCATGTGACTCTTGATCTCAGGGTTGTGAGTTCAATCCCCACACTGGGTGTGGAGCCTGCTTAAAATAAATTAGTTCATTTAAAAAAAGACTTTATTGATAAAGAAGATAACCATCGTCTGGGCTTTCAGCAAGTCATAATCTTTTTGCCAGCAGAGGTTCTTGCCTGGAAGCTGATGGCTACTGACCAAGCGGGATGGTGGTTGCTGTTGCAATTCCTTAAAATAAGATAACAGTAAAGCTTTCTACATCGATTGGCTCATCCTTTTGAGAACAATTTCTCTGTTTCACACGTCATTATCTCTTAGCATTTTACCCACAGTAGAACTTCTTTCAAAATCGGAGTCTGTCTTCTCCAACCCTGCTGATGTATCAGCTCAGTTGATGTACTATTCTGAATCCTCCGTTGGCATTCCAGCAATCTTCAGGACATCTTCACCCAGACTAGAAACCACTTTCACAATGAACCAGTTTCTCTGCTCATCCAAGAGTAGCAACTCCTCACCCACTGAGAGTTCTGTCGTGAGATTACAGCGATGCAGCCCCATCTTCCGGCTCCACTTCTGATTCTGCTTCTTCTGCTCTTTCCACCACATCTGCAGTGACTTTCTCCCCTGAAGTCTTGAACCGCTGTAAGTCATGCCTAAGGGTTGGAATCGACTTCTTCTAAACTCCCATTAATGTTGATGATGCCGACCTCTTCCCGTGAATCCTGAATGTTCTGAATGGCATCTAGAATGGTGAATCCTTTCTGAAAGGTTTTCAATGGACTTTGCCCAGATCCGTCCGAGGAATCACTAAAGGCATCTTTAGCCTTACAAAATGTATTTTTTAAAAGATTTTATGTATTTATTTATTTATTTATTAGAGAGAGAGATCACAAGCAGGGGGCAAAGACGGAGGGAGAAGCAGACTCCCTGCTGAGCAGGCTGCAGATTGGACGGTGTGTTAGCGGGCATGAAAAAAATATTAATGTCCTTGTCCGCCTCCATCAGAGCTCTTGGGTGACTGGGTACACTGCCAGCGAGCAGTCACATTTTGAAAGGAACTTTTTTTTTTTTTCCTGAGCAGTAAGTCTCAACACTGGGCTCAAGGTATTCAGTAAACTGTGTTGTAAGCAGATGCCCCATCATCCACGCTTTGTTGTCCCATTTATAGATCACAGGCAGGGCAGGTGTAGCTTAATTCCGAAGGGCTCAAGGATTTTCTGAATGGTAAAGGAGCCCTGGCTTTATCTTCAGGTCACCAGCGGCATCAGCCCCTGATAAGAGAGTCAGCCTGGGGCACCTGGGTGGCTCAGTCAGTTAGACCGCTGCCTTCAGCTCAGGTCATGATCCCAGGGTCCTGGTAGGTCTAGCCCTGCATCAGGCTCCTTGCTCGGCAGGGAGCCTGCTTCTCCCTCTCCCTCTGCCTGCCGCTCAACTACTTGTGCTCTCTCTCTGTCGAATAAATAAATAAAATCTTTAAAAAAAAAAAAAGGAAGGAAGAAAGAAAGAGAGAGAGCCTGTTCTTGGCATCTTTGAAGCCAAGCATTGACTTCTCCTCTCTAGTTATGACAGCCTGTTGTGGAGCGACAATCTGTTGTTCTGTGTGGCTGCCTTCCTTGTCTCGGCTCCCTCTCCGAAGAACTTGCTGCGGCTTCTGCTTCAGCCCTTGCTGCCTGACCATGCACTCTCAGGTTCTAAAGATGGCTTCTTCCCTTAAACCTCCTCACAGAACCCCTGCGAGCTCCAGACTCTTCCCCTGTGGCTTCCTCATCCTTCCCAGCCTTCACAGAGTTGAAGAGAGTTAAGCCTTTGCTCTGGAGTAGGCTTTGGCTTAAGGGAACGTCGTGGCTCGTTTGATCTTCTGTCCAGATCCCTGGAACTCTCTCCCTATCAGCAATAAGGCTGTTGCCCCTTCTTAACATTGGTGTGTTTGCCCGAGAAGCACTTTTAATTTCCTTCAAGAAATTTCCCTTTGCTTTCATAAGTTGGCTGACGGGTGCAAGAGGTCTGACCCCAGCTTATCTCAGCTTTCAACGTGCCGTTTTCATCGAGCTTAATCATTTCTAGCTTTTGACTAACAGTGAGAGATGGGGGACTATTCCCTTCACTTGAACACTGAGAGGTCATTGTAGGATGACCAACAGGTCTAATTTCAGTTTGAGTTTCAGGGAACAGGGAGGCCTGGGGACACGGGGAGAGATCTGGGAGCAGACATTTAATGGAGCAGTCAGGACACAAACACCCTTTATCAATTAAATTCGTCATCTTATATGAGCTCACTTCGTGGCACCCCAAACCAATTACAACACTAACATCAAAGACCACCGATCACAGATCACCATAAAAAAAATTGTAATGAAAAAGTTGGAAATATCGTGAGAATTACCAAAATGGGACGCATAGACATGACGAGAGCGGGATGCTGTTGGGAAAAAGGCGCCAAGAGACTTGCTCAATGCAGGAATGCCACAAACCTTCAGTTTGTAAAAATCCCATTATCTGCAAAACACACTAAAGCAACGCTCACTAAGAGGAGGTGTGTCTGTACTAGATGCAGACTGTGTGATGACATGCTGATCTCTGCCAGGCTCTGGGATCCTGGAAGACCGTACGTAGACAGAAACGTCCCAAGCAAAGAGGTCACCTTTCCCATGTGACTTAGGGAAGACTCACGGATACGCGCTTGTTTACGAATGATAAGGCCAGACCCAAGCCTTCCAAACTTCCATTCATTGCTTCGTAAGTGACTGACTGGACTGCCTATTGCCAATGATTCACTGGAACAAAACACTAGTTAAACTAAACTTCGGTACAGATTCTCTGCTTTCCCAGCACCTGGCCAGCCCTCAGCCTGAGCCAGCAGACAGCCCGTCCTGAGAACAAGCTGGTCTCAGGGGGCAGCATTCTCTCTTCCGTTGGCTTGTCAAGGCACTCCTGCCCACTCCAGTTGCCCTCACCTGGTTCTGTGAGGACACGTTTACTTCCTCCTATGAAAGCAACATTCTTTTCTCGCCTAACTCATGAGATACGTGCCAACCTTTGGTCAGAGTGTTTCCCATACTGCGACAATTCCCTCTCCCACAATGACCCTTTCAAATAAAGTTTCTCCTTACTAAATCTGTATTTATTTGTATTCGATGGTGACCTAATAAAGCCAAAGTTCATAGGAGGCCACCTGCTTGTCCTTACCTGTAAGGAAGCATAGTGTAAAGGCTTGGGGGAGAGCCTGGGTCCCACCATCCCTACCTGTGCAACCCTGGACACTTTATTTAGCCTCTCTGTGTCACAGCTTCCTCATCTATAAAGTGGGCTTCATGATGGTACCTATATCGGTTAATATTTGTGATGTGCTTAGCAGTGCCTGTTCCAAGTAATTATTATCTAGATCTTTTTTTTTCTTTAAATAAAACTCATCCTTCCTGATTTTCAGGCCTTTACATGCACAAATTGATAGATGGGGAATGTGTGTCTACCGAGAATCAACCAAACATCTTGGGTAAGACCCAGGCTGCCTCAACCTGCCTCTTCCAGGTTTGAGCCTTGGGGAATGTTCCATGGAGTTCTGTAGAGCCTCCACTTCCCCATATGGGAAGTGGGGTTGTGACAGTAAGTCCCCCCTCAGGCTGATGTTGTGAGGTCACACACAGAGGATGTCTTACACAAGACCCAGCGCATTGTCAGTGGCTGTTATCAGTAGCATGGCTGGGACCTGGATATCTCCTGTGCTTTACAGTGTTAAACATGTCTTAGTCCTGGTGTATTAAGGGTGTGGGCTTGTGCAGGTGTTAGAGGACCTTGGGAAAATATAGTCTGGGGAGCTGCTCCCTGTTGAGATAGGATAACCCTTGTGTACTCTGGAAACCCAAAGACAAGGCTGGGGCCTTCCCTGTTTACCAAGTTCCAGCCAGCCTTCCACATACAACTCATTAAATCTTCCCAACCACTCTGAAAGGGAAGTCCTTTCACGGTCACCAGTAACAGAGCAGGAAACTGAGACACGAAAGGGTTAAGTCATTCAGCTGGGACATGGCAGAGGGAGAGTGGAACCGAGTCAGGGTTCAGGATATAAACACTGGGGATGTTTTCTCAGAGTGAAATGTGACTTCTAATAGTGGAATGCACAAACACAAATGGAAAATCTGCTGGCTATGGATAAGAAGACATGGTCTGGGTATGTGTTTTGCTTGCACAGGGTTATTTTGTAGAAATCTAAACTCACAGCTAGAATCAGGTGATTTCACCTGGGAATCCAGGTCAGTGGTTTCTCATGGTTCACCAGGAGGTGGGCAAACTCCAGGCCTGCATTCCAACAAGGAGCCCATGAGTTCAAGCTGAGGATCTCAATGGCTGCTGCTGTCCATGGGCCATACGCTCAGAGCAGGGCTCCATGATGGGCACTGAGCCACTGCCAACATTCCTCACTACTGATACAGACCTCACCCCTGTAGGCTTTTGAGCCCAAGACCCCTGATGTACTTTGTCCCACCTACAAAGATCACCTGAGTCAAGAGCTATTTATCTTAAAACCTGCAGAAAACTAAGGAGGAAAGGACTTTCCTTTCCCTGAAGACTTAAGCAATCCATCAGATTGCCACTCTCAAGTTGACACTGCCCGTTCCCTATAAAATAGATCAGGGTATGATAAAATGGTAGATAAATAAAATAAGACTCGAGTGCTCTTAAGACTTCCCTGAGGGCCATTGAAGGCTCAGCTCCAAATCCAAGAAGAGCAAATACTTGACAATTGTACCACCAACACCCACCTCCTTTGCCTGTTGTGTTCTCAAAGGGTAGTAACTGTTGGGTGGTGAGGCTCTGGGAAAAGTCCATTTTTTACTGCAAGTAAATGCATTTTTCCTGGAATGTAACCTTTATGAATGAACATTATTATTATTCCTATCTTAAGGTGGGCAACTGAGATGCCAAAACGTTACAGCTGGGTTATGCCAGAATTGTTTGTCGGTCTTTTTTTCTGGATTTTATTTATTTATTTGAGAGAGAGAGTGAGCAAGAGTGGGAGAGGGAGGGGGAGAGGGAGAAGTAGATTTCCCACTGAGCAGGGAGTCCAACATGGGACTCGATCCCAGGACTCTAGGATCATGACCTGAGCCAAAGGCAGATGCCCAACCAACTGAGCCAACCAGGTGCCCCCAGATTTGCTTTTTCTAAAGCCATGTTCTTTTACTACTATGAGTTGTTGTCTCCTTGAACACCTTGGGCAGGGTTGGGGGGTGGGGAGGAAGATGCCCAAAGTGGGGACACGGGTGATGAGAGCTGTCTGCCAGAGACGGATCCCCATCATTAGTGCCAGCTCCCTTCATCATCTGTGCAGCAGCACAAACTACAGACAGCTGCTCTTCCAGGAAGGGAAAATGCAATGATTTGTTCTCAGTGGTACATGAAGGAATAGCTCCTAGCATGGTTGCAAATAAGAAACCAATCCAAATAACTCTGCTGGGTTTGAACAAGAAGTTGTATTCTCGGGCTACAGTCCAATCCTGACCCCTCTCCTGGACTTCACTGGCTCTACCCCAGTCCATCGCCAACTGCTTCACCTTCTGGAATTCCTTATTCAAACTATTCGAACTGGCTTCCCCTTCTTGCAGTTACCCAATACCAATGCCTCTCTCTCGATCCTCACCGCCGTTCGGTACCCTTGCCTTCCATCCTAAAATTTTGACGACTGTCTCCATATCTCCCTTTGTGCCTCTTATGACAAAAAAAAAAAAAAAAAAAGTCAGGTCAGCTCAGCTCAGCCTACCATCAGATCGCTACCACATTGGGAATATACTTTCTCAGATTTGGCAGAGGGTGACATCATCCCTCTCCCAAATTTCATATGATATCTGTTGGGATTATTCCAGTTAAGAAACAGTGGACACGACTCTCAATACTGACATCCCGGAAACTGATGCTGATGGGGATGATGTGATCAGAATTTCTGAAATCCTTGGCCAAGACCAGAAGCCATTAGAAAAAGGTAGCTTAAGTATCCGGATGAGGGTGGGAAACTCCCTATAGACAGTACTAGGGGACGCAGCCAAGACTTCTCAGTCCCATTTCCTCTAAGGGTGTCTTTGCAGAGGTTTGGAGAGTACTTTTTTTTTTTTTTTAATCCCTACTTTGTGCCCACTTCCTCATGAAGAAAGAAAACTATCCAACAGATGGCACCCATGATAAAGAAAGGTGGTATGCTGACATTCCCCAAATGCCACTTTAAAGTTCGGACATGTCTTCCTGTCTCTCTACACATTTATTAACATGTACATACATCATTCATTCAGCGATCACTGTGTTAGGTCCTAGAGACACCACCATAAAAGAGAGACATCTCCCCACCTTCATGGAACTTACTTCCTGGGAGACAAAGCTTCTCAATCCTGAGTCCCATTAGAATCGCTGGAACACTAAAAAAAAAGGTCAGTGTCCAGGCCCCATGTGTACACAGTCTTCTTTGTTTACTCTGGGATGGGGTGAAGTACTGGCAATTGTTTCTAAAGCTCTCCAGATGATTCCAGTGTGCAGTCAGGGTTGAGAAACACCGATCCGAGGCAGAGATCTCAACCAGTGGTGACTTCAGACCTCTGGATATTAGGCAATATTGGGAGGTCTTTTCGTTTGTTGCAAGTCTGAGGGTGTTCTTGGCATCCAGTGGGTAGATGCTAAGGATGTTTCTTGACCTATTGTAATGCACAGGGCAGTCCCCACCACAAAGAACCATCCTGCCCCAAATAGCAGTGCTGCCGAGGCTGAGATACACTGACCTAGGAGGAAGACAGACGTTCGGTAAATCATTACCATACAGAGTGATAAATGTTATATAGAGAAAGTTCTAGGAACTATGGGCCATAGCTTCTATCTAAAGGGAACTCCAAGTCCCTTCTTCAGTAAACATTCCATCGGAGAAGAATACAGGCAAGAAAGAGAAGGAACGAGATCATGTCCAGCAGGCAAGTACTGTCTTGTGATGTCTAGTTCACTGTTCTATGCCCTGTGCCTAAAACAATGCCGGATGCACCATAGCTGCTCAGTAAATATTTGCTGAATGACTAAAGGCCCATCTGATGAAATGGAGGCATCAGGCACAGTCACCTTCTTCATCCCCTTGCTGTGTATGGGTTTCCTTGACTCATTGCTCCTCCTCCGCAGCCTGCTAGCTCCTGCCTGCCATCCTTCTGGCCCACGGTGCCCGCTTCTGTCTGTGAGCTTACCTTTCCTCTGCTTCACAGCCCCAGACGTTTCAACTGATCATAGGATAAAATTCAAGTTCTTAAGTCCAGCGTCAAAGACTGCATGATCTGATTCTAATCTACATTTCCAAGTTTATCTCCTCCAACCTTCCACGTGCATGTCAAATGTCCCAGAGAACCATACCTGGAATGTTCTTTGTCCTTCCTTATCCACATCTTTGATGACATGGGACGCTCTGCCTGGAATGCTCATGTTTTTAGCATTTCCTGCCATTTTAATTTTTTTTTAATGATTCCCTACCAAAAATATAGAGAATTGTATAACGGATTATGTGCCTGTCTTCCATCAACAAGAATTATCAATACTTGGTTTTATCTATTTCCTTCCCACACCCTTTTTCTCTCTTTCCTGCATTTTAAAGCAAATCCCCCCCACCCCGCTTAATATGTTATCCACAAACCTGTGAGTATGTCAGTATATGCCAAGATCAGACACGGACTTTTCAAACCCAACCATACGGTCATTATCAGCCGACCAAAGTGAGCAATTCTTCTCTAATGTTATCTAATATCCAGGGCACATTCAAATTTCCCTGTTTATTTCAAAAAATTTTTTTCAAGTTGGTTTCACTCAAGGTATGAACACGAGCCACACATCACATTTGGTTTTCACATCTCCTCAGTCTCATCTGTTCTACAAAATTCTATTCCCTCTTCCCATGGCATTTATTTGTTGAAGAAACCATGGTGTTTGTCCTTTAGAATATCCCACATCCTAAATTTGGTGACTTGCTTCCTTGTGCTGTCAGATAATTTGCTCCTCTGTCCTCTGCATTTCTGGTAATGTTGGAGCTGCAGGCTGAGTTCGATTTGGGTTCATATCCCCTCCCCGCCCAGGACTGCCTTATAGGCGATGTCGGGGTGTTTCCTGTTCCATCACCAGCAGATGTAAGGATGAGTCATGTCCCGCTTTTCATAATGATGATTGATCGGCGAATTCAGACACTGTCAACCCAACCATATAATTCAAAGTTCCCCACAGACCTTTCACACAAGGCTGCGCCTACATTAATGACAGTAATGACTGTTGCCTCCGTTCACATTTCATTCAAGATGAAAAAAAAAAAAACAATGATTTTTCTACGTCTGTCATTTCTTTTGCATGTGTTAGCTAAAATTGTGAAGACTGACACAAATTTTAAATTGCGTTCATTAGCCTTATTACTATTATTGTGATTTCTTATTATTTTGAACTGTCATATGTATATTAAGAATAAAGCAAATGAAGTATTATGTTAATTATTAGGAACCAAGATGTTTGGCATCGAAGGGGTTCAGTAAAAGTCTTGTCATCTTAAATTTGAATTGAGGGGCGCCTGGGTGGCTCAGTGGGCTAAAGCCTCTGCTTTTGGCTCCGGTCATGATCCCAGGGTCCTGGGATCGAGCCCCACATTGGGCTCCGTAATCAGCACAGAGACTGCTTCTCCTCTCCTTCTGTCCCTCCCCCCCCAACCCCTGCTCAGCTCTCTCACGCTCTTGCTTGCTCTCTCTTAAATAAATAAATAAAATCTTAAAAATTTGAATTGAAAGTCTCCGGACAAATTCATGATTGATTTTGCTCTTTCTAAACATCACATAGTCTTTAGTTCTGTCCCCTCAAAAGGCTTTGAAGCAATAACAATCCCCCAAATTCCAATTTTAAAAACCCTAGTCCCAGTGTAACGGTGTTAGGAGTTGGGGCCTCTGAGAGGTGATGAGGTCAGCAGGTTGGAGCCTGCGAATGGGATTAGCGCGCTTGCCAGGAGAGGCCAGAGAGCAAGCCCGCTCCCTTGCCGCCGGGGGGGGGGGATGGGGGGCAGGATACGAGGAGTATCAGCAGCCTGCACCCTGAAAAGGGCCCTTCCCTGAACCTGACCATGCTGGCACCAGAACTGTGAGAAATACATTTCTCTTGTTTATATATGGTATTTTATTACAGCAACCTGAGCTAAGACACTTAAGCTGCCAATGGTTTAACAATCAGCTCCCCAAATTTCTCAATATTTAACAATTGCCTCTCCAACACACCATTGGAAGCACACAGCAGCTTGAGAAAAACCCAGAGTTAGTTATCAGGAACCTAGAAAAGAGGTACCTCAGGGAGGAAAAAGAATGTCAACTTATTTTTCTTTCTTTTTTTTTTTTTTAAAGAGTTTATTTATTTATTTGACAGAGAGAGATCACAAGTAGGCAGAGAGGCAGGCAGAGAGAGAGAGGAGGAAGCAGGCTCCCTGCCGAGCAGAGAGCCCGATGCGGGACTCGATCCCAGGACCCTGAGATCATGACCTGAGCCGAAGGCAGCAGCTTAACCCACTGAGCCACCCAGGCGCCCCTCTTTCTTTTTTTTTTAAGATGTTTTTTATTTATTATTTATTTGACAGACAGAGATCACAAGTAGGCAGAGAGGCAGGCAGAGAGAGAGGGGGAAGCAGGCTCCCTGCTGAGCAGAGAGCCCAATGTGGGGCTCGATCCCAGGACCCTGGGATCATGACCTGAGCCGAAAGCAGAGGCTTTAACCCACTGAACCACCCAGGTGCTCCTCAACTTATTTTTCTTAGCAGCTCAGGTCAGAGGTAGCCAGACTAAATTCTTTCCTACCTCAGGACCTTCACACATACAGTACTTCTTTCTTTCTTTCTCTCTCTCTCTCTCTGTTTTTGTTTTTGTTTTTTGGCCTTCTGGGCTCATTCTCATCCTTCAGGCCTTAGCTTAATGCCCCCACCTCAGAGAGACCTTCCTGACTATTGTGTCTGAAGTAGATGTCCCCAGGGTACCTGGGGGGCTCAGTTGGTTAAGCAGCTGACTCTTGGTTTCAGCTCAGGTCCTGGTCTCAGGGTCACAAGATCGATCCCCAAGTTGGGCTCTGCGCTCACCACGGGGTTCTGCTTCTCTCTGTCTCCCTCTATCCATCCCCCCTTCCTCTCTCAAATAAAGCAATAAAAATCTTTTAAAAAAAATAAAGTAGATGGATGTGGTGGATGGCCCTGAGATGTACCACCCAGACGCCCTTCAAGAAGGACTCCCGGCAGACCACCTTCAGAAGTCAGCTCCCCCACAGGGATTGTCTCAGCTAGCGAGAGCCACCCTCCCCAGTGTGGTCCACACCCCATCACTGATCAGGGTAAGAGCCTAAGCCAAGGCCTGGCCCCTTTAACCCAACCTGAATGGAGAAATCCCAAGGAATTGACCATCCTGCTTCCTTCTCCCCAGGACACTCCTGGGGAAACACGTTGCATGCTCAACTCTGCCGCAGTGTCTGTTTCCCGGGGGACCCACCCTGGACCATTCCCCACCCCAAGTCTCACACTGCATTATTCTTTATCACAGCCTTTTCACTGGTTCCTTCAATTCAAAAGTGATTGTATTTGTTGATTGACTTGCTTTTTAGAAAATTCCCTTTGTAGGTGGCACAGTCAGTGAAGCGTCGGACTCCCGATTTTGGCTCAGGTCATAAACTGAGTGTCTGGAGATGGAGCCCTGCACTCAGTGGGGAGTCTGCTTGAGATTCTCTCTCCCTCCCCTTCCGCCCCTCCCCCCTCCAATATAAATAAGTAAGTCTTTTTTAAAAATTCCCTTAGTAGAATATAAAGTGACGATTTATGCACAGGAACTGTTTGTTCTTATATCCCTATGCAATCACAATGGTCAACGTCTAACAGGTATTCAAGGACTTTCTTGAAAACAAACGCTCCCCGTATAACCAGCAATACATTGATGGCCCTCAGAAAGACACCCCCTTCCCCAGCTCAGATCCTTTTTTAGTGACCATTTATCCATTCATTTTTTTTCACACACACCTAACTTATTGAAGGTTTCTCAAATTTTATATTAAAAAATGAAATTAGAGTACACAAATGACTCTAATTCAGCATTCTACTGAGATCTGGTTGAAAATCTGCTTTGCCCCAAGGGCATATAGGAACCCATAAAAAGTTGGTGTGGCAATGGGTTGAGTAGACAGGCCCTAATGAATTTTGTGCCATCTAAGGCAATCAGGTCTCAAAGATTTGAGAGCCTATATTTATTATCAGGGTGCCTGGGTGGCTCAGATGGTTAAGCGCCCACCTCCTGTTATCAGCTCAGGTCTGATCTCAGGGTCATGAGTTCAACCCCTGCCCTGGACTCCATGCTGGGGGTAGAGCCTACTAAAACAAACAAACAAATATAACTGTTATTTCATTTCATGCCTCAGATCTCCAGGTAAAGTGGCTCCTTTTAAAAAAATAGATTTTAATTTTTGAAAGGCCTCACTGGATCAGTCAGTGGAATGTGTGACTCTTGATCCTAGGGCTGTAGGTTTGAACTCCATGTTAGGGGTAGAGCATACTTAAATAAAATCTTTAAAATAAATAAATAAGTAAAAATAGATTTTAATTGTTTAGAGCAGTTTTAGATTTACAGAAAAATTGGGAAGATCAGTATGTGACATGTCCTACAGGCTGTGAACCAATATGGATATGTTACCATGAACTCCATCCCATATTTATTCAGATTTCCTAACTTTTTACTTAATGTCCTTTTCCTGTTCCAGGACATTCCAATATCATATTAGGTCTCCTTGAGTTCCTCTTGGCAGTGGTGGTTTCTCAGCCTTTTAATGTTTTGGATATCTTTGATGGTTTTAAAGAGTACTGGTCAGGTGTCTTGTAAGACACTCCTCTCCTGGAATTTGTCTGATGTTTTTCTTCTGATTAGATTGTGGCTATGGGTTTGGGCAAGGAGATCACAGAGATAAAGCGCCCTCATATCATATCACACGAAGATAAAGCGCCATTCATCATATCACACGAAGAGTACATACTATCAGCATGACTTATGACTGTTAATGTTACCCTTGATCTCCTGGGTGATGCAATGTTGTTGGCAGATTTCTCTACTATAAAGTTGCTCTCTTCCCCGTTCTGTACTGTGCTGTTGGGAAGGAAGTCTCTCTGCGTAGCTCTCACTGAAGGAGTGAGGAGCTATCGTCCCTTCTTTTAGAATGAAGTATTTGGAATTATTAGGAACCTTCCCACATTTATTTATTTATTTATTTATTTATTTCTATTTTGATTAATTAATTAATTTTTTAGTTCTCATTTATTC
The DNA here is from genome assembly GCF_020171115.1 of Neogale vison. NCBI lineage: Eukaryota > Metazoa > Chordata > Mammalia > Carnivora > Mustelidae > Neogale > Neogale vison. The sequence goes on from NC_058097.1 coordinate 6,077,010, forward strand.
ATTTATTCCATTATTTACTTACATCATTATGGACTCATGAATATTCATTTTCAATTTGGGGTGATAATCCAATGCTATTTTATTGCTCATAAATTTTTTAAAGATTTTATTTATTTGCAAGAGAGCGCGAGTGTGAGAGAGAGAGAGAGAGAGCGAGCGTGCAAGGGCACAGGGAGAGGGAGAACCAAACTCCCTGCTGAGCAGAGAGCCCAACGCAGGGCTCCATCCCAGGACCCCGGGATCATGAACTGAACCGAAGGCAGACGCTGAACCCACTGAGCCACCCAGGTGCCCCATTTTATTGCTCATATTATTCCAGCTTTGGCCATCTGGAGTTCTTTCAGTTGGCTCCTGTCAAAGTATATATTTTTATTCCTATTTTAAAGGTAAGGAAACCGAGCTTCAAAAAATGTAGTGTTTCCACCATCACTCAGCTAACAAGAGTAGAGAATCTTAAGATTCTACGGCATGCGTTTCTGGTTTTGTTTTCATTTTGGTTTCCCTATTTATCATGTTTTATCTGAATATAGTCCATGTTTACAAATCAGTAACTAGTGTGTATTTTACCTGATGGAGTTATTTAAGGCAATGACAGTTTTGAGACTCTCAATGCTCTATGTACATTAGAGGGAAAATGTCGTAGCTACTTTTTGACTTTTATAGTGTACACCTTGATGAATTTTCACAGAGCGAATCCACTTATGCAACCAGCACCCTGGTCAGGACCCAAATCATTACCAGCTCACCGAAAACCTCCCTGTGCCCCCTTTCAGTCATCTCCCATGGCCAAGGTTGCCACTATTCTGACTTCTAACAGCACAGATCAGTTGTGCCTGATTTTGGCCTTCTATAAAGTGAATGGGGCTTTAGTCATTTTAGAGGCCGGCTTCTTCTGCTCATTCTCCTGTTTTTTTTGTGTGTTTTGTTAATGGAATTTTTTTCTTAAGGTTCCAGCCATATATTTCACAAGAAGGGTTACAAAGTTATACTTGTAGAAACACGTTAGGCAACTACATAAAAAAAAATCCCACATTGTCACATAAAAAGTAAATTTACTTAAGAGCAACATAACACAAAGAAGGGGAAACTACCTAGAGATGTAGTTAAATTGCCCCATTATCCCGAGGTGGCTTGGTTCCTCCTCCCTGTCATTATCTACAGTTTCATCTGCAAAGAGCTGCCTTAATAATGTCTCCCTGGGTCTTGTTCACAGGAAAGGTGTTTCCTGAGTGACAGGATGACATTCTTGCCAACAGATAGCCCAAATCTCATCCAGCTGCTTCGATCATGTAAGGCACTACCTGCCAAGTTTGACTAAAGTACTGCGCAGAAACCCGAAAGCTCCCTGATTTAGAGTTCTCTGTTTTCTGTCTCAATAACAATCACCACCATGGACCCATTGATATGGTTCCTGGATCCAACAGGGGTGGCAACCCCTTGATGCCTCTGCCACCATGATGCCACCATGGACATTGTTAAGTCGAAGCAATCTCTCCCCCAGAACCTACTCGTCCCAACACTCCTAACCAAGCAAAGATGGCACAAGAGAGAAAACCCAGGTGTCCCCTTCATGCCCTCGCCCCCACACAAATCATTATGTGACTTTCTAGTGGGATCCAGGTTTTCACTGCATTGTTTTCCAGTCGGACTCAGGCGTCTAACCTCTGCTCCATCCCTATCACATCTCTCCCCTCTTCAGGAAACCACTCTGGCTTCTACTTGTGTGATATGTAATAGAGGAAATTCCCCACCCAGATTTCAGCAGCTGGATTTGCTCACACCCAACCAAGCCCAACTTCCAGACCTGCTTCGATTCTAGTTCAGCTGGTTTCTTCCTCATCTCAGTGATATCCTACCTTTTCTACCCTGGTGTTCCTTCCTACATATCTAATGGTCACACATCCAGGCATTAATTCATTCTTTCGAATTTGTCACATTCTTTCAGTATATTCATTGAGCGCCTCCTATGCGTCACACACTCTTTCAGATCATGGGAGGACAGCCGTGCATGCAACCAGCCGAGTCCCTGTTCCTGTGGAGCTGACGTTGTAGAGGAAGATGCAACGCATTCGATGTACAAGCAGATGCATAGGGTGTTGAGTGATGATGAGTGCTAGGAAGCAGAATGGGAACTGGGGAGGAAAATGTCATGTTCTTTATGGAAGTCAGGGAAAGGAGCCTGAGCAGGGAATAGTTGAACAGATATCCCAGGGAAGGCTTCTCCAGGCACAGGGAAAGTGCAAGGAAAAAGGCTCTCCAACATAGCTTTGGTTGAGGAACAAGGAAGCCATTTTGGCCAGAGGAGCGTAAGTCAAGAGAGAATAGTAGAAGGTAAATCAGAGCAGTAGCTCAGAGCTCGTTCATGTGGGGCCTTTAAGCCAAGCATTCTCACAGGTGTGAGACCGAATTTCCTCTAAAGGCCCTACCTCCAAATGCCATCTCACTGGAGATTAGGGCTTCAAGAGATGAATTTTGGGGAACACAATTCAGTCTATAGCATCGTCCTCACAAAATTTACAATCCAATGAGGAATATAGACAGTAGTACAAGCATGATGTAAAAAAGAAAATCATGAATTGTGTTAAGAGCCACAAGGAACTATGGAAAGGAAAACAAGTGTTGTGAAGTGTTGGGGAGGAGGTAAATCATGGGGAGCAACTTCCATAAGGAAGGGACATACAAACAAATCATCAAAAATTCAGTACCATGAAAAACACCTCATTAAGAACTTTTATATTGATTATGTGTTGAAATAATATTTTGGATCTATTGTGTTATATAATATGGACTATTAAAATTAATATTACCCATTTCTTCTTTACTTTTTAAAATGTGACTACTAGAAAAAAAAGTGACTACTAGAAAATTTTAAATTAAATAAATTTAAAATTTAAGTTAAATTTAAATAATGTGGCTTGCATCGTGTTCCTTTTGGAGAGCATTGCCATATACTATTCCCTTCCTGCTAAAGACACCGTTGTGGTCGGAAAGAGTGATTTCCCTGAAGAGGCAAGGTAGGGTGGGAATGGTGATCAATATGGCAGGGGAGGTTGGGAGGTCAAGTTGGCAGAATTACTGACATTTTAAGAATGGGTAGTCTGGGGGCACCTGGGTGGCTCAGTGGGTTAAGCCTCTGCCTTCAGCCCAGGTCATGATCCCAGGGTCCTGGGATCGAGCCCCGAGTCGGGCTCTCTGTTAAGCAGGGAGCCTGCTTCCCTTCCTCTCTCTCTACCTGCCTTTCTGCCTACTTGTGATCTCTGTCTATCAAATAAATAAATAAAATCTTTAAAAAATAAAAAAAGGATGGGTAGTCTGCTCATGGTTATAGGTTTCTTTCGGGGGTGATGAAAATTTGGAATTAGACTGTGGTGATGGTTCATAACCTTATAATTATACTAAAAACCACTGAACTGTACACTTTACAGTGTTCAGTTCTAAAGGGTGAATTTCATAATACATGAATTATAGCTCAAAAAAAAGTAAAGTATAAAAAAGAATAGGACAGTCAAATATCTACAGCATCCGCTGTCACAGAAGACCCTTGAATTTTCAGGAAGGTTCTACTTTCAGGTGGTGTGTGTGTGTGTGTGTGTGTGTGTGTTAGGGTAATTAAGAAAAAAGGACTCCTACATATTTGGGCTGAAAGCAGGGAAAGAACCAGAAATCACCTTCACATTAGAGTCAGAAATGACTTAGAGGAAAATAAGCTTGGGAATCTGCAAGCCTGTTGTGTGGGCACCAGAGGACCTCTCACAGGGTATATGACAGGGATTCAGGCAGACAACATACAGAGACTAATGGGGCAGAGAGACTTTCCCTGATATCTGAGTCACTTCGATTATTAGGAACAACTGTCTAAGTAAATCAAAACTCAAACTTCTCTCTGTGATTATATGCTCTAGGTTAGAACCTCCCCTGTGTAATGCAAAAGGGATACTCTGCCCTTTGGGGACTATCCATATCTAGCAGCAACCTGAGGTAAGCTTCCTCCCCAGGGGCAACAGCACACATGGTCAAGAGTTCTCTGTGCACAGTCTCAGAGTTGATCCAGAACATCTTCAGAAGCCAGCTCCAACCGAAGAGTCTTGCTCGTTAAGTCACTGAGCTTCTCTGTGGCCCACATTGGGCTTGGGTACTAGGGTTTGCATGATGACCAAGATGGACCCAGTCCCTGCCTTTAAGGCTCTACAGGAACTCAGAGTTTATGGCTGGCACTTTGAGCTTTTCCCAACCCTGTTGTATTTCTTACTGGTTATACTGGTATTTGTCTGAGTTGGCAATCTCTGTCATTGTGTTTGTTTATTTGTTTTAACTCAGCAGAATGAAAAAATGGTAATGATTTAAGTGACCTCTTACCTCCTCTGTAGCAGGTGTGTTCATATTCACCTGTGGACTATGTGTCTCTTCCAGATCTCCCCTACGATTGATTTTTTTTTTGTTTGCCCTCTTTTCTCTACAGTCCAGGTACATAACTCCCTAATTCTGCTGGCTGCTACCTCTGCTATTAGAAAAATGAGTTCTTAGAAAGAACATTTTATAAGGGAATGTTGATAATGTAGCACAGAAGTAACACAGAGAACTGGAAGTCATGGCCAAGGTCTGTCATTTAGTAAAATGTTTATTTAAAGAGGAAATAACAGGAGAATGAACATTTCTCAGAAGTGTAGTGGACACCTGTTGCTTTTCCTGATGCATCAGCCAGGATCCCTAGAGCAAGGACACAACATAGTGGGTGATTGCAAGAAAATTCAGTAAAGGGTGTAGTAGAGGTTTGAATACCCCAGGGCACATGAAGAAGTCAGGATACATTTTCCTAGGCCTGACAGAGCAAGGGAGGGATTACTGGAAAGGGAGTTGTTGGAATTTAGAAAGGGTGAAGAGTGACCTTCAGGCAATAGACTTGAGCAGGGACAATGACCCTGCAGGGAGGGTGCCAGGGGGAATATTCTGATTTCACATTTCTCCCTTCCTAAAACTTCTGTCCCATGCTCTCCATTGGCTGAAGTTGAGCTCCAGAACTGAGAGCCAAGAGGGGAAGATGAATGGGGAAGGGAAGGTACAGTATGGATTCACCCAAAACCAGCACATCTGCTCATCTCCCATCCCCTCTTCTGGTAATGGAACCTTGCTCTGGTTTGGGAGAATGTTATAAGTTAATTGTGCCCCCCCCATTCCCAAAAGATATGTTAACATCTTAATCTCTACTACCTCAGAATGTGACCCTATTTGGGAATAGGATAGTTACAGATGGACTCCACTAAGATGAGGTCATAGTGAAGCCAGGTGGATCCTTAATCCTGTGTGGCTGGTGTTCTTGTAAGAAGAGGGACACCTGGATGCGGCCACCAAGGCAAGAAGGCCATACGAAGATGAAGGCAGATATTGGAGTAATGTGGCCACAATCCAGGGATTACTGGGGGGGCTACCAGAAGTTGGAAGAAGCAAGGAAGTAGCCTCCTCTAGAGGTTTCAGATAGAAAGAAACCCTGCCTGACGCCTTGATTTTGGAGTTCTAGCTTCAGAACTCTATAACAATGTGAAACAACTGTTCTGTTTTTTGTGGGCCTTTTTTTTTTTCAGGGACAGATTCCATTTTATTTTATCTTATTTTATTGTTATGTTAGTCACCATACAGTACATCATTAGTTTTTGATGTAGTGTTCCATGAGTCATTGTTTGCATATAAGATCCAGTGTTCCATGCAGTACCTGCCCTCCTTAATGCCCATCACTGGGCTAATCATTTCCCCACCCCCTCCCATCTGAAACCCTCTGTTTGTTTCCAAGAGTCCATAGTCTCTTGTGGTTCATCTCCCTCTCTGATTCCCCCACTTCATTTTTCCCTTCCTTCTCCTGATATCCTGCATGCTATTCCTCATGTTCCACACATTAGTGAAACCATATGATAATTGTCTTTCTCTGTTTGACTTATTTCACTTAGCATAATCCCCTCCAGTTCCATCCATGTCAATGGAAATGGTGGGTATTCATCCTTTCTGACCACTGAGTAATAGTCCATTGTGTATATGGATCACATCTTCTTAATCCATTCATGAGATGACCATGAAAATCATCTCAGTTCCTTCCATATTTTGGCTTGTGGATATTGCTGCTATGAACATTGGGGTGCATGTGACCCTTCTTTTCACTACATCTGTATCTTTGGGGTAAATACCTACTAATGCAATTGCTGGGTCTTAAGGTAGCTCTATTTTTAAATTTTGAGGAACCCCACACTGTTTTCCAAAGTGGCTGTACCAGCTTGCCTTCCCACCAACAGTGTAAAAGGGTTCCCCTTTCTTCACATCCTCTCCAACATTTGTTGTTTCTTGCCTTGTCAATTTTTGCCATTTTAACTGATGTAAGGTGGTATCTCAATGTGGTTTTGATTTTAATTTCCCTGATGGCTAATCCTCTCCCTCCCCCCGCCCCCAAAAAACTCTACCGAGCTTCACAATCATACACTAAACTAAAGAAAATACCTATGAAAAAGTCCAGCAGAAAAGACACAACACACTGTGGAGCAAAACCAGTCAGATCTTGACAGATAGAGGAGGGCACAACAAACAATTTGCTTGACCCTCCTCACCCCTGCCCGTGTGGCACAACTCCGAGCCAAGAGATACCTTCCACCCTGTGATTTCCCCAGTAGAGGGAAATGAGAACATCTGAAAGACCACAGGACTCCCCAAGCTCCAGAGGATGCTGCCAAAGAGAACCTTCTTTCTAGACCCATTCAGAATACTGAGGTGTACTGCTCACTGGTGAGTGGGGTGCACCTAGAAGAATAGCACCTAGGGCTCTTGGAGGGCAGTAAAACAACATGGACCTTACAAATCACCGCACAACCTACAACAGGAATCTGTCCATGAGCAGATGACATGAACAGGCACTTCTCCAAAGAAGACATACAAATGGCTAACAGACACATGGAAAAATGTTTGTGGGCCTTTGCTGAGCAGCCTTAGGGACTCCCCCTTCTCTACCACATAGGGTCTTGTCTCTACCACACTGGACAACCCTGCCCAGGCTCGAGGAAATGATGCTTTTCCCCCAGAATGTGGATTTGGAGCAAGAGAATAGGGAGATGGACAAGACCTACATTCAGATCCCGGCATTATCTAGTAGAAGTGGAATGAGCCAGTCTCAAGGGAAATGCACACTAGAGGTTTTCTGAGCAGCTAGGACATCTCAAAGGGATGCCACCTGAGAGAGCCAGTGCTGCAAGCAAGCTGAAACTCATTGTCAGCTCTGCTCTGGGAGAGTTGTCATTGTCATTGTCATTGTCAACCCTGCAACAAGAGCTTTTTGCTAGAACCATTTTGAAGGTATGAAGCTGAGCTTTTCTGACCAAAGCCTAGAGAAGAGGGAGGAAATAGAGAGGTAAGAAGACCCTGGCCTAGCTTTCTAGTTTCTGCAGGAAGCCGGAATGCCCACCTCAACATAGACCCACAACACCATGACCCACCAAGGAGGGACTTGGGATTGGGCATTTGCCCCAGGGATGAACCATGTAAGAATCATCTCTGCAGTCGGGCCATGGTGCTTTTATTAAAGCACAGATACAATTTGACTGCTGGTTTTGCTCTGCAGAGTTCATTGGCTGAGCACCTGCAGTATGCTTGGGCGCCACGGGAACGATGTTGATTCCCATCCTCGGTGATGGTGAGCTCTGAGGGAGACCTGCCCCGGCAGCCAAGGGCATGTGAAAAAGCATCAGAATCACCTAGGACCTGATGCTCAGATGCTCAAGGACAGTACCCCCTTCTCACAGATGACTACACTGAAGCTCTGAGAGGTTAGGTAAGCTGTCCCAGATCACACAGCCAGGAAACCAGAATTCAATGGCTCCAAAGTCCATGGTCTTTCTGCCATGCTAGCTCATCCTCTACCCCGGGGGCGAGGCACTTGCCTGCCCAGCAGTACCAGCTTGTTCATTCATGCATACATCTGTTCAGTGAATGTTTATCGAGTATGAGCTCTATGAATCTGTGTTAGACGCTGGTAGTACGGAACTGGGTTAAATAGTCAAGGTAGTCTAGTGGGGAGAGTGCAGACACAGACACTTCCTAGAGAAATGAATGTATATTTCACTTCAAGGTGAGAAGAGTGGTATGAAAGTCACAAGTAAAACATGGAGATTAAGAATTCCAGCTGGAGACTTAAAGCCTGGACACCAGGGAACACCTCCTCCAGAAGGCAGTATGTCAACCAGCACTGTTTCAACTGGTCAGTAATTTTGCCCGCATGGGACATTTGGCAATGTCTGGAGACATTTCGTTTGGCTAGTGAGATGCTACTAGCATTGAGTAAGTAGAGGCCATGGATGTTTCTAAACATTCTACAGTGCACAGGATAGCCCCAAATGATTTTCTGGCCTAAAATGTCAGTGGTGCCAAGACTGAGAAACCCTGATTTAACATGAAAACGAAGAAGCCAACCCCGTAAAGGGCATCTCCACCCGAACATTCCAAGAGAAAGGAACAGCAAAGGCTATTAATTCCCAGGAAAAGCTTGGTGTTTCACATTAGTGAGTACAGGAGAGGGGAGTGGGATGAGAGAGGCCTCAGATTTTGGGCAGAAGTTTGGGTTTTTACTCTGTAGAGTTGAAAGCCTTTGATGGCTTTTAACTCAGAGTGGGGTGCTCTGTCTAGTCTGTAGAGAAGGGGTTGGGGAGACAAGAGAGGACTCCCAAAAGCCAGGGTAGCCCAGGAAGAAATGACAGCAGATCTGGGTAGCACAGAGGCCTTGAAAAGGAGAGCAGTGGGTTTATCGAGATCCGTTCTCAAAGTATCAGTTACAGTGCCGGGAATGAACTAGATATGGAGAGGGAAGGAAGAGAAACAGGGATTAATAGTGACTCTCAGAGATTCTGCTCTCTGCAGGGTGACGGGTAGAGTGGCTCCCCTACACGAAGTAGGGGGGGGTCCCAGATCAAGATCTCAGTTTGAGACTATAAATTCCGAGAGACACTCGGTGGAATTGGGTACACAGGTGATAGAGAGAGGAATTGCTCATAGAACACTTTGAGCTGTGGTTCATTCCCAATGTGGGGCTTCCACTTTAGTTTCACCAGGGGTAGGGGTGCTTTATAAACCACCAGGGCTTAAAGAAAGACACACCTTAGATCAGGTAAAGCTGGGCTCCAGGACCTGGTGCTCGAACATCAGTATGCTTTAAAGGTGCTTCTAATGCACAGTGATGGTTGACAACCAGCAGACTCCCAAGATGGAAATGTTCCCTCTGTGCATGGCAGCCCACAGTGGGCTGAGACGCCTCACCTTTGTGCATCACCCAAGAAACACTCTCTATTTTGTGTCTATTTAAAATTCTATCTCTGCTGCTTCAGTGGTTGGCTGAATTCTATCTGTCAAAACAATGAACTGTTCGTAGTCTTGGGTATTCTTGTGTTACCTGTGTTCCAGACCCTTTGTTCTGTGACTCTCTTGTTTATAGCGATGTCAGTCTCCTGGAGAAGCCCCAGGGCTGTTCATCTTTTTCCATCCCTTTGAGGATAGAATATATGCAGTCTTTGTTGTGAACTTTCTTCCCAAGTAAGTCCCGGGCATCCTCTGCCACTGTGTACTCAAAGCAGAAGGAAATACATTCAGACCTGGTCTTTTCTGCAAACTCCAGTCCAGTCCCCATTTTCTTTTATTATTATGGGTGCCCAACATGGAACTTGCTCTGTACCTGACACTGGGGGATCCCATGATCAATGAGAATGAAATGGCCCCTGATCTAGGGAACTCATCCTCTACAGGGTTTCAGCTCAGTAGCATTGACACCTGAGATCAAATAGTTCTTTGTGGTAGGCTGACCTGTGCACTGTATGCTGTACATAACAGCGTTGCTGGCATGGGTGGTTCAGTGGTAGAATTCTCGCCTGCCATAACAGCGTTGCTGGCTTCCACCAGCTAGATCCCAACAGCATGTTCCCATGCCTCCCAAAAATATCTTCAGACAACGCCCATATGTCCCCTGAGAAGCAACATTTCTCTCAGTCAAGAACTGTTTTAGGAGAAAGGAGATTTTTTTTTTTAACCAGCAAAAATGGATTTTTTCAAGAATAGCAAGGAATAGCAGAGAAGGGTAATCTGGGACAAGCAAGCCTCAGCAAAGCCAAAGGCAAGTCCCTAGGAGGAAGAAGATATTAAGCAAATGCTCATAAACGTTGGTAAAGGTGATGAAAGGGGCATCAACAGGAGAGATCTAATTTAACTTGATAGAGATAAGAGCTCAACATGGAGACTACCTGTTCCAGCCCAAGAAATAGATGATATTATTTCCACCATGATGCTTTCTCTGATTGCTTATTGTCTTTTGTCTCCTCCAGTCTACTAAGTAGCAGTCACTGATGATGCCCTATGCAGCCAGGTGCCATATTAAGCATTCGGCATGCCTTATTTCACTTTATTCTCATCACTACCCTATAACCGTAATGGGCACCACAAACTACTTAAGATTCGCTGTGTAAGTAAATTGCCTTTTTAACCAATTGTTTTGCATATTCGTCTTGTAAACTAACTAGAATAAAAGCTGAGACACTCATGGCTTCTATTTTCTCTTTATCCCTTCGAAAACAGCCTCCTGCCTCATCAGTTACCACAATCCCTTTGGCACTGCCATTGCCTTCTTCATTGAGTCCTTCCTTTGGGCCCTCCAAAGTCACATCCCCAAAGTTTCTCCATCTCTCACATTTTTTTCTTTTGATCTTACTATGCCCTAAAGGTACTCTCCCATCCTGCTTCCTGCTTTTTCCACCAGTGTTGTTAAGACTCCAGAGTGGCCCAATAACACCATCTCCTCACCGTCTTTGCACTGGAGCTCCTTCTCACACCCTCTACTGAAGCAATCAGTAATTCTCCAATCAGTAATTCCCAGGGCCCTGAAGCCAGAGATATCCTGTCATCCCATTCAATTTCTCCTCCATATTGAATGTTGTTTATCACTCTTTTCTTTGGAAATCTTCTCTACCTTGGGATCCTACACTATTGCAGATCTACCTTCTATCTCTGATCCTGTAGACTTGGGAGGACTCATTGCCCAGTTCCTCCACTCCTAAGCTTTATCTGTATTTTTCTCTCATATGTCACTTTAGCTTTCAGAGCTTCATTTACCCCATTTATGTGGAAGATTAAGCCACTTGTATCTCCAGTCTTGGGCTCATTCTTGCATTTAACCTCCCTTTCCCAAATCCATCTGGACACCTCCAGCTGGATACAACCATGGCATCTCAAATTTAACATGTCTCCAACAAAAGGTTTTATCTTTTCTTCAAAGTCAGAGTCTTCCCCCCCTCAGTCTCTCAAAATCTGTTGTTTCTTAGTTGTAAGAATCATTCTTAGACCCTCAGAATTATTCTCTACATTCATTTGTTCATGAATTCATTCCTTGAGCCTATTGTAGGCACCATACTTTACACATTGCTGTCCTCACGGAGTCCACAACCCATCCAGCAAGACAGATGGGCAGAAAGAACTACAAAGGGCTCTGATGAGTATTACAAGAGGGAAAGTCCAGTGTGTGGTGGATCTTTTCACTTCTACTCTACCTAAATCCAACGAGCTAGCAAGTCCTCTGGTTCTTCTACCATGAAGTCCCTTTAATTCACTGCCTGTTCCCCAAACCCATGGCCTCTGCCCCAGCCTCCTGGGTGGTCTTCTCTCCTCTCACTCTGCCCACTTCTCTGAACACTCACATGCTGCACTGCCTTGTAATGTCCTGGTTTCTTTTTATCTCCCCCACTACACTACAAGTTTATGCAATGTAATGAATGCCATTTGTCACTGTATTCCTAGTACCTGGCACAGAGCACTCAGTGATTATTCATGAAATAATGAAGGAATGGATTCTAATCCCCCTTCCACACTACCAAAAATATCATAAAACTCAACAGTACACAAGGTAGGTTTGGAGCAACAACCTGAAGGTAGCCAAGTGACAGCCCCTGGGCACAGCTGGGAATATTTGGAAAACAAGGACTGACTCCATGAGAAATGAGAAGGCATCTTGCATGGGGCACCCATGGCTTCTCATTGGACACATAATAGCCCTGCTCGTGGAAGGCAGATGCAGGGAAGTCCCTGGTCGTTCAGTCCTCAGGGTTCTCTGGAGCTACCAAGACAAGCACTGCTGGGTGACAAGAGTTCTCCCTTTATTGCTGAAAGCCAGCTTTACCATAGGACCCTGGGTCTGAATGTGAAAGCCAAAGATGCTTGGGGCAGCTTAGCAGAAATATTTGGCGGTCATTGCCCCTTTCCCTCAGGGGGCCCACCTGCCATTTCCTTGTCTGCATTGTATGTGGGTTCCTTGAATTCTAGCATGGCTGCTTACTTATTTTATGTTATATGATCTTAGTTATATCTTGAAAGCCTCAATTTCTTCATCTCTGAATGGGAAGAGTAATAGAAATTATCTCATCAGGGCGCCTGGGTGGCTCATTGGGTTAAAGCCTCTGCCTTCAGCTCAGGTCATGATCCTAGGGTCCTAGGATCGAGTCCCGCTTCAGGCTTTCTGCTCAGCAGGAAGCCTGCTTCCCTTCCTGTCTCTGCCTGCCTCTCTGCCTACTAGTGGTCTCTGTCAAATAAATGAATAAAATCTTAAAAAAATAAAAAATAATTAAAAATAAAAATAAAGAAATTATCTCATTGATCCCTTGATCATGGTTGTTCTAGAATATGTATATTGGGCATGTTGTCACTATTAATTCTACTTTTTGTATATTTAAAGCTTTTCATATTTAAATGATCTGATAAGGTGTCTGTGAGAATTAAATGAAATTAGGCATGGAAATATTAATCACAGGGCCTGACATATAGCCTCCAATAAAAGGTAGCTCTTCGTAGTACAGTAAAACCATTACCCATGCCTTCAAAGTCTTTCAGTGCTGACAGTATCTCCCCTATTTACCGATGTGTTTGTTGTATGTCTTATTCCAGTAGAATGAAGTTTCTTGAGGGCAGAGACTTCATTTATCTTTACTTTCTCTTGTATCTCAAATGCATGCAGTAGACAATCAACAAGTGGTTAGTAAGACATGAACTGGGTCAGCCCCTGTGAGAAGAGCAACTGTAGGGCCCATCTCTGTTGCTATTGCTACAGGCCCTCAGTCATTCCAGTTCTATAAATAAGGCATTTATTATGGTCCAAACTGCAGCAGCAAAGAAAGACCCGGATCCTGGTGTTCTGGTGGTTGGCTATGGCTTTGAAGGAACAGATTCAAATAACAACAAATTTCGGATTGTCAGGAACAGATGTGGTCCAGAGAGGGGCTGGAATAGTTCCATAAAAACAGCCGAAGAGCTGAATAAGCACCATGGAGTTACCACAGCAGCCAGCTCACCACTGTGTAAGCCGATGGACCGTGTTATTAGATGACTTGAAGTCAGCATATCTGGAGCAATTTTGTCTTGAAACTGACCAAACCCTTATTGTGTAAGACAAGGCACTTGAATCATTGAGGATCCACGTGGTGATTTGAATTCTGTAACATTTCTATAAGGGTCAAACCACACCACTACTCTCATTACAGTTTTAAATAGCTTTATAATATTAAAGACTCATTATTTCATTCCATGACCTTTGAATTGTCATTTTTTTCAAAGGATATATAAAACGTTTGCTTTTAAATTAAATTCTAACACAATATGTGAAAAATAAATAAATAAATAAATAAAACGTGAACTGTGAAAACAAACAGCTGTGTCTCCCACAACACGTCAGATCAGTTACACAACCTCATCCCTTAGCAACGCCACCACCACCCCCACCATGACCTGGACACAGATGTAGACTCAGAAGGAAAGGGGACTGCTAAACATTTTACCCAAAGCAAGATCCTTATAACTCAGTGCCCTCAAAAGACTCTCTCTCCAATAGAAAAACTGAAAAGACAACTCAGAGTAAAGGGTCAAGACTGAGAGGAATCAAGGGGGAGAATTCAAGAGACCAGAGTGGTTACACAGGGAACACTGAGATGAGGCCAGAGTTTAGAAGGCAAGAGCCTCAGGTACACATAGCACAGAACAAAGAGTCCCAATACAGGAGAAGCCCTACACTCACATGTAAGAAAAGTATCTGTAGACAAAAAACTCAGATTAAGGGTTCCTGGGTGGCTCAGTCAGTTCAGCGTCTGCCTTCAGCTCAGGTCATGATCTCGGGGTCCCGAGACTGAGCCCTGAGTTGGGTTCACTGCTCAGCAGAGAGAATGCTTTGCCCTCTGCCTCTGTCGCTCCCCCTGCTTGTGCTCGCTCTCTCAAATAAATAAAGAAAATATTTTTACAAAAAAATGCCCAGATTAGACTGGCCTGCAGAAGCCAGTTAACCACAGAAAGAGGACGAGGTAGTCAATGATAGGTCATAATACAAATGGACAAAAGGGGCAGGACACCACCAAGTGAGGCCAGGGAGCTGGCATTCATGATTAATACAAAAGGCAAAACTACCAAACTCCTTTTTTGTTTGTGTCTCCTTTGCCAAGATTATTAGACAGGACAAGATGGGGAAAAGGGGAAAATCATATTTAATGAAGCATCTACTATGTGCCATGCAGCATACATATATCATAATCTTATTTAATCCATAGAACAGGTACCAGTCATGATTCCTGCTTTACATATGAGGACAGTTAACCCCAGAGAGTGAAGCAAGGTGTTCAAGGACCCAGAGCCAGTGAGTGATCTAATACTTTCATTTAGATGCTGTGCATGTTAAGAGTGAAGCTTTGTGTATGTGAGAAAAAGGGAGAGAGAACGAGTGGGGGAGGGGCAGAGGGAAAGAATATGAAGCAGACCCCCTGTGGAGCACTGTGCCTGACACAGGGCTCCATCCCACAACCCAGGCAATCACTACCTGAGGTGAAACCAAGAGTCAAACGTCTAATCAACTGAGCCACCCAGGTGCCCCTGTGTATGTGTTTCTCTTGGGGGGCGTGGAGGGCTTGGAGAGAGGAGGATGTGGGCCAACAGCTCACTGCTGACCCCATTTAAGTTTGCAGTCAGTCACATCTCCCTGGACCTCTGTCATACAAGCTGCAGTTTTAAGACGGCATCCTCCATCCAGAGAGCTGTTTTTCAGAGCCTAATAGAAGAGGGACCACTTCTTTCCTGCTTCCTATGTTTCCTTCAATATGGAGGAATACCTGTTAGTGTATTCCTTCTGTTAGTGTAATACCTGTTAGTGTATTCCTGTTAGTGTATTCCTTCTCCTTCTCTCTCCTCTTCTGAAGAGGTGGGGCAAGGGGTCTGCTGAGTTTGAAGGAACAGGACAAGAATGTTTCAGTCGACGCAAAGCTCTCTTGTCTCTCTAGAAGAAGAGCCAAAGGACAATTCAGAGCAATTCCCAAACTCACCATGTTGGAGCCCTCAGGACTGAGAAGTGAATCAGAGGACCCAAGAGGCCAGAGTTTCAGCTTTCTGCTCTTCTTCGGGATCTCCCAGCTGGCAAACGCCTGTGCTCTTGGGCTGGGATGGCACAGCCGTTCAACCCAAGATCTTCCCCATGGGTGAGGCTTGAGACTTTTCAACCCTGTCTTGAGAGGATGTACCATGAGCGCCACATATCCAAGACACTTTCTGCAATGTTCCTTTGGGGAATAAAGCTGAGGACTCTGTCTCGCCCTGCCTTGCTTCCCTATCTCAATCAGTTTAGAACTTGCTGGGGGGAAAAGGGTGTTATGGATTGACTCCACCAAACAAAGCAAAAACATCCAATGAACCTTGCATTTATTCTGATTTCTTTTCACCCCATGAGCTCCAGTCTTGTTTGCCTTGCTCATATCAAGATGCACTTGGTGTTAAGTCTGAGTCAACATCTCAAAGGAAGGACAAGCAACTGGAAATGGTCCAAAGAAGACTGAATAGAATAATGGAAGTTCTGGAAACCCATCCATGGGGGGAATGGTGAAAGGAATGAGAAGATTTAGTTCAAAGCATATTTGTCCATGATATGATTGCGTCTTTGCCTCTTTCAAGGGCTCTCATGCAAAGAGTGCTTTAGTTAGATTATGTGACTTCCAAGTGTAGAACTCAGTGCATTGATGAATGTTCCAAGGAGGCATATTTGGCTCATTTGGGACCTATTAGTATTGTGTAAGAGTGGAATGATTTTCCTGAGGAAGTAGTGAGCTTTCCATCACCAGGGATATTCAAACAACCCCACTGGATGAAGGGGATAATCCTGAAAAGAGTAAGAGATGATTGGTCGTGTAAACCCCACAATGGCAGAATGGGATGTTATCCCCCTCACCACCTCCCAACCCAATATCATAACTGACCTGTAATAGGAGTGGGCCAGGGGAGACGCCTGGCTTGTGCCCAAACCCTGCCTAGGCAATAGGATGCAGTGAAATCCCAACCCCTACACTTTTGCCCTAAATGACATTCCCTTAAGATGACTTATTGGTTTACTATCTGTGTGCGAACACATGCTTCCTGGGGCTTACTCTAAAGTTTCTCTCAACTCTAAGTGAGAAAAGGTGTGGGTGTTGGAAGGGAGGATTCCAAGGGAGTGATTTCATCTGTCTCATATCCCAGGGCCTATTGCAATCATGCTTACTCTTTCTTCTCTTTCCAGAGTTAGGGGCTCTTTCAGCAATGTTGTCCTCTATCTGATCTGCTCCCTCAGGCATCCCTGTTTGGCTCCGGATCAGAATCACCACGTACAGATGGTCCTTAATGTGTGTTATTTTGTTCCATGCTGGCAGTAATCCTGGGGAAATCAATCTTGTGAATAGCTCCATTTTACAGAAAAGGAATGGAAGTTCAGAGAGGTTAACCCACTTGCCCTATGTCAGAAAGCCAGTGAGTGGCCGGGCAGGAGTTGGTAGCCAGATTGGTCACTGCCTTAAGTGTATGGTCTTAACCAGTGTACCTTCCTTCCCACCCCAAATGACAGTGACCAGACCTTCAATTAGGTGCAAATATGTTATGGCTCTGTTTTGAGAAAAGAATGTAATTTTGGTTTTGTTTCTAATTGCATTCTTTTCTTTTCTCTCTCTCTCTCTCTTTTTTTTTTTTAAAGGAGAGGGACAGACAGGGGAGGGGCAGAAGAAGATGGAGAGAGAGAATATTAAGGAGGCTCCACAGCCAATTTGAAGTCCAACGTGGGGCTCGCTCTCATGTCCCTGAGATCATGACCTGAGCTAAAATCAAGGGTCAGATGCTTAACCGACTGAGCCACCTAGCTGCCCCTCTAATCACCTTCATCATGATGCCTGGATTTGGCCCTCTGTAGGCCTCAGGACTTCAGTAAACACAAGTCTTTATAAAATAGGATTCAATGAAACCCGGTCCCTTTCCATTGTTTCATTGACCTGTCAGAGTCTTTGACTTATAAAAGTGGAATTTGGGTTCCATTGAGTCTCAGACCATGTTGCACACTGCCTTGAATTAAAATGCCCCTGGCTCAGGACCTTGACTCCTCTGCACACAAAGGGCATTCAACACAAAGTTCCTAATGGCTCCTGTTCTTGAATTTTAGAATTGTCTCAGTGGACACATTTCTTTCCAGTGTCTGTTTATGGCATGAAATTCATGGGAGTTAGTATTTCTGGGCGCAGAGGAAGGAAGTCATGATGGGGAGGAGTCAGGCAGTGCCACAGTTTTACCTGTAGTGAATCCTGTGCTTAAGAGGAGACAGCACTTTGTGATGACAGGTGGGATAGAAGTCCCAGGGGTCACTGGATCATCTAAGCTGGGCAGGTTCCCCCACTGCACTCCATCACAGCTCTCTGCTGACTCGGCCCCCAACTTGTCCTCTTTGGGACCTGGTTTACTGACTTCCCTCATTCCAGATCATCTGCTTATGTCTATTTGGTTCAGTACAACAGAACTACCTGAACCTTCTACCCAATAACCCGATGCCAATGGCCTTGCCTCAGAACCTTTTCCCACACCAATGTCCTAACACATACCTATTGACACCTTATGATCTAATCTAATTCTGGACTCAGTCTAGCATCGAACACCAAAGTCAAGAAGGTGGGAAATGGGGCAAAGGAACAAACAGCACCTAGAGAGGATTCATCTTTAGGAGCATCAATAAGGAATTCCACAACCTGTAGGGTAATTAAGGTTGGGTTGCTGACATAAATTGACAAGGCAGTTATGGCCTTGAGGATATAGACAAAGATAATCTTGTCACTTTTTTAGATAAGAACTTGTTTGCACCTGAAAAAATTCAGGTTTTACCTCCCTGGCAACTTGACCTGTGTCTTAAAGGTAGTAATTTTTTTTTTAAGTACAGTGGTTTGGATAGCTTACAACCTTTTGGAAGGTTAAGAGATATCCAGAACTATCCTGGAAATTTGGAGAGTAGAGAGGTAGTGTAGGATATGACCTCTACTGTCAAGGACCTTTGCACACAAAACATCCAGACCTTATAGGGAAATAGAAGGATTTTAATGGGGATGTGTGGACTGACTAGTTTCACATTTTATTTTTTAAAGATTATTTATTTATTTATTTGACAGACAGAGATCACAAGCAGGCAGAGAGGCAGGCAGAGAGAGAGAGGAAGGGAAGCAGGCTCCCTGCTGAGCAGAGAGCCCGATGTGGGGCTCCATCCCAGGACCCTGGGATCATGACCTGAGCCGAAGGCAGAGGCTTAATCCACTGAGCCACCCAGGCGCCCCTAGCTTCACATTTTAAAGAAGTATTATTCTGGCTACAGGATGAGGATGGAGAATGAGGGACAGTGGTAATGACGCAGACACTATTACAAGAGTCCACTTGAGAAGCTTTGAACACAGGGAGTCTCAATGGAAGGAAAAAGAAGGGGGGGATTCAAAAGGCAGAGAAAGATGACCGAGTTATGAATATAGCCTAGTTGGATGAGGTAGAAAGAGAGGAAAGAGTCAAGAAGAACTCTCCGGTTTCTAATTTGGGTGGATTGATGGAAAGATTCGAAGGTGGCTGTGAATTCTCTGACTCTGGCAGATAGGTGGACGGTGATGTGAATTCAACAGAGTAGGGAGTATTGAGCTAATGGCAGGATTTCAGGCACAGTTAATGAGTGCAGTCAGGGACAGGTGGACTCTTGTACATTTCAGGAGAGACAGGAAAGAGTGGGGCATGTGTTACAGAGTGCAGGAGACAAGTCTGGGCAGGACACAGAGATTGATCATCACCTGAATACAGGTGGTGGGAAGAGTCATACATGAAAACTGCAAGAGAATGTAACGTGTAAGTAGTTTCTAAAGGGAAATACAGAGAATTGGGGGGTGTAGGGATTGCTGGCACATAGGGGGCTAGACCAAGGAAGATGAGCTCATGAAGAAATCATCAGTAAGGGACAAAGAGAACCTATAGGAAATGGTGACATGAAGATGGGAAAACAGGGATGGAAAAGAGGCAGAATAGACAGAATTGGGGAAAGATGAGAACCGGAAAAGCTAAGAAAAGGAAAAGGATTCAGGGAGCACATGATAAGTTTGCTTTAGAACATGTTGTATTTAAAGTTTTAGTTTAACATCCTGCAAACATGACCCAGGAGGTCAAAAGTGTTAAGTGCACAAACCACTGAGTCACCAGGCCTCACAAAGAGACTGTTGAGAGCACAGGAGCAGGTGGGAGCTCCATGGTAGAGAATGTAGCAGGTTAAGATGGACAGAGAGAGCCATAGGGGCCATCTTATGGGAGAGGCAGGAAGAAGAACTTAGAAGAGTCAAGGGATAGAGGAGTGGGGGAAGCACGTGGAAATGCAGCATCCTGGAAGGCAAAGGAGGCCATGTCAAGAAGGAAAGCAAATACGGTCAGCAGCACTGGTGTGGAAGTCAAGTTCCAGTGAGTAGGACACCCGTGGCACTGAGGAAAGCAGTTTCTGTAGCCTGGTTGGGGCCAGAAGAAGTTCTGTGTGCACCATATCCTGGGTAAGCAGGAGCATGCTTAGAACAAAGTCATCACAAAGCTGTCCAGAACAAGCCAATAGTTAAGTTACTGTAGAACAATGGGGCCTTCAGAGCTCTGCCACGTCATGCTGTCCTTTCTACACAGGTGATCCTACCAGAAAGAATGAGCAGAGTTAAGGATCAAAGCTCGTGGGCAGATTGGGGCAGTGCCATTGTATCCAGCCAATGACCACAGAGAGGGATGGATACTATACCAGCTTGGTTTGCTCACTTACAACTCATTCACTCCTTAACATTGCATTAGTTCTCCTGGACGCAGAGACTGAGAAGAAGGAAAGGGTCATGAAAGAGACCTGACCTGTGCCTTCAAACAGCTTACAATACATGGGGGTGGGGGTGGGGGAACTTTCATTCCCCTGGTCGAAACAATCCATCCAGAGTGCCCAATAAAATCACATTCCAATCTTTACAACATTACCTTGGTTAGCAATACCTTTTTATGCTTCTTTGTAGAGGGCTAAGGTAAGGCTTAAAGTGAAAGACTGGGGCACCTAGGTGGCTCAGCAGGCTAAGCCTCTGCCTTTGGCTCAGGTCATGATCTCAGGGTCCTCTGCTCGGCAGGGAGCCTGCTTTCCTCTCTCTCTCTGCCAGTTGCTCTGCCTACTTGTGATCTCTCTCTCTCCCTCTGTCCAATAAATCAATTTAAAAATCTTAAAAAAAAAAAAGCTTAAAGTGAATGATAAAGCAGGATATGTGATCATATAAAAAAAGTTCCATAAACTCACTGGATTACAGGCTCATGACGGACTGTACTGATTTCTTACTATAGACTTCAAAAAGCTCTTCCCTCATGGCATCAACCATTACTAAGTGGCCCATGTTTCTCCAGGCTCCTTCTCTAAACCTAACCAAGGCCTCGTTTTGTATTTCCAACTGCCAGTGACTTTCCACCTGCCCCTCCCCGCCCTCAAAATCAAACCTGAAGTCAGATTCACCATTGTGGCATTTCTGAAATCATCACCCTTTTCAAACAGCCCCATCCCTCCATGGTCCCTTCATTTTAACTTGTCATCTGGATCTCTTGCATCCAATCAATTGCCAGGTTCGACATCAAGCAGAGTCTTGTACGCAGAATAGATCTTTAACATTTACTTGCTGATCGAACGAACACATTTTATATCCTAGACCCCATGCCCAGTTAGTAACACGGGTAATGACGGTGGTTCAGATCATGGCTTTGGGTGGGTGGCAGGTGGTTCTGATCTTAGTAGCTCAGGAACTTTGGACACATAGTGCCCTTGCTCACGAGAGGTAAGTGATTTGGGTTGTGAGAATCAGATATAAAATGTAAAACTCTGAGCACGGAAATGTTATTTCTTAGTCCCGTGCCCCACTGTCACTATTTCGCCATCTTAGTAACCTAATGTTGGGTCGAAAGGAACCCAAGAGGATGCCAACAGTATTGAGTTTTAGAACCACAACTGGAAAAAAAAAAAAAAAAAGAACCACAACTGGACTATTTAATAAGTCCCAGAAGGGATAACCATCCACCTAGGACTTTTGTTTGGAGCCTAAGATAAGGACTTCCGTATAACACAGATCCTTCTTCCAGCCCTTCATCCATCCCTCATTGTACACTGTTTTGAAAATTCCAGTTAAAAATGACCCAACTCAACAAGTTTTAATGAGTACTAATTGTACTGTGTCATAACTGCTTCAACCAATGAGCCTGGAAGACCTTTCTATTTTCCCTGTAGAAAGCTGCTTTTTAATACCTAATGAGGCCCCCTTTGGGTCAAGCTTTCCCCAGCCTCCAACAAAGGAGCCTCGCCCACCCCTGGGCTCCAGGCACTTGGGAATCCTTCTGGAGGCCCCTCTGTGCCCCACCGCACAGCCGTGCTTACATCTCTCCTAGCAGACTGTAAAGCCCTTACATGTGGGCCCTGCACCCAACAAGATGCTGAATGGAGGCGGCTGGAAAAAACGGAGGGGCCAGGATGAAAAGCCCAAGGGCAGGAAATCGGTTACCTTTGTGTTTTCCACCTATTTCAAAGGGTAGGCTGAGAAGGAAAATGCACCACCTCAGAGGAGGAAGAAGCCCAGTGGTTGAAGATCAAGGGAAACTGAGAACCCTGACTTGACAATGTAGAATTTTCATGGGCTTTCATTTTCTTCCCCCACTGCTTCTAGATGGTACACCACACATCCCCAGCACTCAATAAATAGTTGTTGCATGAATAAATGGATGTTTCTTCTCTCCATTTCTTTTTCAGACTTCTTTTTTCTTTGTTCTACCCAACCCTGCCCTTCAACCTTTCCCCTCCCTACCTGATGCACAAAAGTCACCTCCTCCTCCCTCCCTCTCTTTTCCTCCTTCCCTCTTTCCTTCTCCCTCTGTCTCATCTACCAAAAGTCATTCTATAAGACAGAGAGTGTGCATACTGTCATTTCTAGTCTATGGAGGAGCAAACAGAAATTCAAGAGGCCAAAGCTGGGTACCAACAGTCACATAGCTGCTAAGAGTTATATAACAGGTAATGTTGCCCTGCTCCAGATCCTTTGGCCATTCTGTGTGCTCTAATCCATGGAGTTCTCCACTCTCAGCAGCCAGCAGATGCGACTTTGTCCCAGGACTGCCCAGGACACCAGAGCTCACTTTGCCAGTGAACATGGAAAGCCACAAGTGCCAGGAGTTAAAGCCTCCCCACCTCGCCACCCCCGACAGCCCTTAACTAATGACTGACAGGTGTGAGGGCATTGGGACTACAGCTTCCTGGCCCCCAGTGGGGACAGCTCTCATGTGTTCATGTGTGACTCTAACTGCCTCCAGATCCACCCAGGCGATTAAGCCAACATGACCCTCAGCCAGGTCCCCTGGGGGATGAACCTTGGCTTGGCTTCCACCCCATCCCTGTCCATTCTATCTTCTATCCCCAGACCAGTGCTGCTTGGAAACCTTCCTATTAAATCCTTTACACACACATCCTCATCTCAAGCCCTGCTTCTGGAGAACACAGCCTAAATCAAACTAAATGCAGGATTCAAACCCAGGCCTGTCAGACTTCAACATTTTTTCCCCATTATGTTGTGCCTGAGATGCTGTCGCAAGCACATAGGTCTGCTCTGCATGAATTTCACTGCCATTTAAAAAACTGAATGGCCACTGTAGCCTTGAAGACATACATGATGTTTCAGAAGCTCTATGCTTGCCTATTTTTTCTCACCATAATGACAGGTCTCCAAAACAAAAGACCTTTGAATATCTTAGCAAAATGACATAAGTGACCCAAAGAAAAAAGTTACTCTTTTCCAACTTGTCTTTGTAATTATCTTACACTTGGGTCTGTAATTAAGTAGGCACTGAAATGGACTCCATCCTTTTAAAATGATCTCTTCTTAAAATGTTTTCATTATATAAGGACTAGAACTGCACTGGAGGAATTCTACGGGGAAAACAAACACTAGTGCTCAAACCCAGCCATTCACGATGTCCTTCCGTGTTTTCCTATCCCTCTAGCACGGGAACAGTCTTATTCAAACACATGGATCCCCTGGGTCTTCCATCAGCCCAGTTTTCCATTTTATGACATAGTCCTGTGGTTGTCATCTTTAAGGCCTGTCTGTTGTTATACCCAGAGTACAGACGGTAACTTATCACCATTTTTGTCGCTTATGATAGTTCATGATTGTAAATGATGGTGCCGAACAACGTTGTGAACGTACCATGTTGTTTTGCATCTACCCTTTTCCCATATTTCAGATTATTTCTTTCAGACAAGTTTCCAAATCTTGACTTCTCTGATAAAGGAATAAAACCTATGGCTTTTGATATATAGCGTCACAGGTCTTTAACCACACTGAAATGTGTACCCATTTAGAACATAAGCTGACCTGAAACAAAGATTACTATTCCGAGTCACGCTGCCTTATTTGTAATGAGTTCTGGTCTAACTAGGTGAATTCATTTTAAATTTCTCCATTTAGTTCAAAGGTCTGGAAACCTCTAGAATCTCTAGAAGGTTACATTCCTCATGAAAATGACTAAGAATCATAAAGGGGACATTGCAGTCACCTGTCAATGGATGTAGCTCCTTTCTTAATTCTAAGCTGGCTAATTGCTAAACATTTCATGGAGGGATTAGTCACTGGGTTTGAGTTACTAATTGAATCAGTCATTTTACACGCAACAAAACACAAGTCAGGACATTTCAACGGCTGATGTCAGCTCACTGATTTGGGTGTGTATTTTGTGCGTTTCTGCATGCCTCCATCTTCAAAAACAGAGGATAAAGTACATTGACAAGAAAAATAAACAAGCACTAATTCCCGTTTTCTCAGTCACCTCGAAGTCTGTCAGAGTTTACTCCAAAGTTTGCTATTTTTACTTATTAGCCTGAGAAGTACTGCTCCCTAAAATTGATTTTCCAGGACTAGTTGGACCTCCAAGAGATCATGTCGTGTTAGTGTCAAGCACAGATTTTTTTTTAAAACATACTTTATTGTTCCATATTCTTTCTGGCAAGTAGGAAAGTACAATAAATAAAAAATATGAAATTCTGGGGCACCTGGGTGGCTCAGTGGGTTGAGCCGCTGCCTTCGGCTCAGGTCATGATCTCAGGGTCCTGGGATCGAGTCCCCCATCGGGCTCTCTGCTCGGCGGGGAGCCTGCTTCCCTCTCTCTCTGCCTGCCTCTCCATCTACTTGTGATTTCTCTCTGTCAAATAAATAAATAAAATCTTAAAAAAAAATCTGCAATTCTTCTGAAGACCATGGGTACCCGATACTACACATACAACAGAGGATTTTCCACTGCTGTTACAGATTTTCATTCAGCGCCCCCGTAAGAATGCTAGTGATAAGTGGAAAGCCCACCCCATCTTCTAGCTGCAGGATTCCAGACGATACTAAGTATCCTTCAGGTTAACATCCCACTGATAGACTCTATTTTCTACCTTTGAACTGTTTGCGAAGAGAGAGAGTTTGGCTTCTTCATTGCCAATTTGGATACCTTTTATTTCTCTTTGTTGTCTGATTGCTGTTGCGAGGACTTCTAATACGATGTTGAACAAGAGTGGTGAAAGTGGGCATCCTTGTCGTGTTCCTGATCTCAACGGGAAGGCTGCAAGCTTTTCCCCATTGAGGATGATATTTGCTGTGGGTCTTTCATAGATAGATTTTATGAAGTTCAGGAATGTTCCCTCTATCCCTATACTTTGAAGCATTTTAATCAGGAATGGATGCTGGATTTTGTCAAATGCTTTTTCTGCATCAATTGAGAGGACCATGTGGTTCTTCTCTCGTTTCATATTAATTTGTTCTATCACATTGATTGATTTGCGAATGTTGAGCCATCCATGTAGCCCAGGGATGAATCCCACCTGATCATGGTGGATAATCTTTTTTTTTTTTTAAGATTTTATTTATTTATTTGACAGATAGAGATCACAGAGAAGCAGGCAGAGAGAGAGAGATGAAGGGAAACAGGCTCCCCGCTGAGCAGAGAGCCTGATGTGGGGCTCGATCCCAGGACCCTGAGACCATGACCCGAGCCGAAGGCAGAGGCTTAACCCACTTAACCCACCCGGAGCCACCCAGGTGCCCCGGTTGGTTAATCTTTTTAATGTGCTGTTGGATCCTGTTTGCTAGGATCTTGTTGAGAATCTTAGCATCCATATTCATCAGTGATATTGGTCTGAAATTCTCCTTTTTGGTAGGGTCTTTGCCTGGTTTGGGGATCAGGGTAATGCTGGCTTCATAGAAAGAGTCTGGAAGTTTTCCTTCTGCTTCAATTTTTTGAAACAGCTTCAGGAGAATAGGTGTTATTTCTTCTTTGAAAGTTTGGTAGAATTCCCCAGGGAATTCATCAGGTCCAGGGCTCTTGTTTTTTGGGAAGTTTTTGATCACTGCTTCAATCTCATTACTAGATATGGGTCTATTCAGGTTGTCAATTTCTTCCTGGTTCAATTTTGGGAGTTTATAGTTCTCCAGAAATACATCCATTTCATCTAGGTTGCTTAGCTTATTGGCATACAACTGTTGATAATTTTGATGATTGTTTCTACTTCCTTGGTGTTAGTTGTGATCTCTCCCTTTTCATTCGTAATTTTATTAATTTGGGCTTTCTCT
Source organism: Neogale vison (assembly GCF_020171115.1). Classification (NCBI taxonomy): domain Eukaryota; kingdom Metazoa; phylum Chordata; class Mammalia; order Carnivora; family Mustelidae; genus Neogale; species Neogale vison. The sequence goes on from NC_058097.1 coordinate 6,102,983, forward strand.
CTTTTCTTTTGGATTAGTGTGAACTGTTTGGGTTGTTCCCCGCCCCCTCCCCCCAACACACACACCCATTGAAGAAGCTTGTTTCCCATAACATTCCAAATCTCTCACCTGTGTTTTATCTTTTTTTTTTAAGATTTTATTCATTTATTTGACAGACAGAGATCACAAGTAGGCAGAGAGGCAGGCAGAGAGAGAGAGGAGGAAGCAGGCTCCCCGCCGATCAGAGAGCCTGATGCGGGCTCTATCCCAGGATCCTGAGATCATGACCTGAGCCGAAGGCAGAGGCTTTAACCCACTGAGCCACCCAGGCGCCCCTCGCCTGTGTCTTATCTTAAGAGAGAATTTTATTATTGGGTTAACGTCAAAGGCAAAATGGACAGGTCACTCGACAGTCCATTTCTCAGTGAATCGAGAAGAGCCCGGTTTTCTGCCATCCACACGCCAAGTTTGCCTTCATCCCAGCAGGGGCAGCGTGTGGGGCGATGACCTTGGGGCACATGCTTTGGCAGCTTATGCCCCACCTTGACATGCCATTCTGCGTTAGGATAAAGGTGGGTAATCCTAATTACAGCCCGGTCCAAGCTCGAACTTCACAACCAAACAAACCAGTTTTACAACACAGAGGAATTTAATTTGGCCTCACACTTGCAGTGGAAAAAGAAACACAAAGAAGAAAAAAACTGGCCACTGAGCTGACAGGCAACTGCTTTCCAGACACACAGCCAATCTGATTCAATTAAGAAACATTAGCAGTCTGATGACAGATTTGAAGACAAAAGGCACAGTTTCTTGACAGCAGCAAACTGCAAAATTTCCAACCTGGGTAAGAGTCCCTTCGATATTTCAAAAACACAACAGAGTCTAAGGAGAGGCTGACTTTGCAAGCTTTCTTGCACATCTAAGGAATAAGAGCCCAGCCCCACAGCACAGCCAAACAGTAATCTCAGAGCAAAATTCCATTTAAGCCTAAAGTAAACCCATGCAGCTTTCCTGGGTGCAAGAAAACACACGAAACACCGGAGGTTTGCTGCTGTTTCTTTATCCTCAGAAACGAACAAAATCTCGGCTTTGTTAGGTGCCCTTGACCTTGTCCCTCCATCTTCCCCCGGCCCCTTCCAGTTCACCTCATGAAAAAAAAGAACCAAAACCCTGCGGCAAAAGACACTTGGGAATGCGCTTTCATTTACTCCATGCCACGCATTTTATCGTGAATCCTAATTTGAAAGAGTCCGGCCGCAGCAAAGCCAGCGCCGGAGTCCGCCCTGAGCAAGAGCAGCAGAGCCGTCCGCTTACCTGTGATCAGCACCGCCTTTTGATCCACAGGTAGCAGCTCCTGACCAGACAGGTAGGTGTACAGGAGGGAACAGGACAGGAGGCAGAGGATCAGGCTCCAGGACAGGGACAGGCTGAGCAGCAGGTAAGCCCCTCCCCAGAGGCCTGCCAGCCAGACCACCTTTCCTCCAGCCTGCCCTGGGCTCTTCCTGGCATTGCAAAGAGCTATGCCTCCCAGCACGACAGTGACAGTCAGGCAGAGCCACACGGTCTCCAAGAAGGTGCTCATTCTCCGAGACGTGCTGCACCCTCGCGGGCTCAGGACCAGAGAGGCAAGTGGGCAAAGGCTGGCTGGAGGCAGCCTGGGTTATATGAACAGAGGAGGCGAGAAGGGAGGGGGAGAAAGCGGCTCTGGCACACTTCGGATGAGCAGGGATTAAGCACACTCGTGCTGGCACGTTTTTTTGGTGGGTCATTGAAACCGGAGAGCAGTTTCATATAAATACCAGATGACTTCCTATTCAGTAGCTCCCCCAACGCCACCTGCCCTCATGACAAACACACAGACTCACCCACGGCAAAGCACACAGGTTATTTTTTCATGACCCCTGCGAGATAACTAGTTGGGTAATAATTGACAGAATTCAATCCAAACAGTCATTAAAAAACCTTTAGCTCACAGGAAACGTCTTCTGCTTTAGGGGCCCGGGTGTTACTGTCAACTTCTTTTTCGGACCGGGAGTGGGGTCTGGCAGGGGTGGGGCACGGGGATCGGGGTGTGTGTGTGTGTGTGTGTGTGTGCCCCCCACGTAATCACAGGCAACTGGTGAGGTCTGGAAGATCTGGAAGGGGAAGACTTCTTGTTCGTGTCTGCATGCCATCTCCCACATGCGTCGGGTTGAAGTGCTGGATGGAGAGGGAAGGTACAATACAGGGGAAGAGATTCTTGGCAGAGGACAAGCGTGCTGGTCTTGCCAGCAAGGAGGGATGCCAGGCAGAGATAAGAGCAACTATAATACAATTATAATGGTCAATATCCACTGGTACTTATTTGTGCCAGGAGCCACGTTCTGCTACTTATTCATTCATTCTCTTTTTTCAAACCGTCTTCTCTGCCATGCTTTCCTCCGGCCGTGGGGACTTAGCAGTCAACATCCCCAGTCGCTTTGAAAACGTATCTTTGTGAGGGTGGTTCTGTGTTTGTAATGATTTTACAAGGGAGGACACTGAGGCACAGAGAGGTCTAGAGACTTGCTCAAGGGGCGCCTGGGGGGCTCAGTCAGTTGGGTGTCTGCTTTTGGCTCCAATCACGATCCTAGGGTCTTGGGACTGAGTCTCACATAGGGCTCCCTGCTCGTCAGGAAGTCTCTTTCTCCCTCCTGCCCTTCCCTGTTTGTGCTCTCTCTCTCTCTCTCTCAAATAAATAAATAACATCTTTTTAAAAAACAAAACAAAACAGAGACTTGCTCAAGATCCCACAGCAGTGGAGTCAAGCAGCCTTGTTTCTGTGGCTCTGGGTCACCCTACTGCCTGCTTTAGGCAAAAAAATAAAACACAGTCAGAATGTTAGGAACTAGCTTCCCTGTTGCCTTGTTGGAACCTCATGAACCACTTCAGGGTGGAGCCCTGTGCTTGCTTACAGAGAGGAAAGCCTCGGCTGGGAGAGGGTCCGTTCCTTAGGAAGGTACTGACCACCAGGGACCGCACCAACAGCCCCAGAGCCCCCCCACCTCGCCCGCCGCTGGGTTTAGGGGATATCTTACAGGTGCTAGGCACCTGACTGGGAGGCACCGGGATTCTGATAAAGGCTGGGGGTTGGCCTGTCTGGAGAGAGAAGATCTTGGTTGGAGGTCAGATTACCCGGATTCACATCCAGCCTGAGCCCTGCCACTTACCAAACTAGGCCGTCAGGAGGGTCTACCTCCCTAGACCCCCACTCAGCTGTAAAAGAATAAAAAATACCCAGGGAGAGCACTTAGCTCTTGCTGCCTGCAATACTGGAAAGACCGACTGATTGATTGATTTATTTATAAAGGGAGCAGGGGGAGGGGCAGAAGGAGAGCAAGAGAGAATCCCCAGGCAGAGCCCCCACTGAGCAGGGAGCCCAATGCCCACAGGAGACCAGGTGGGAGGCCACGACTCGTGGACCTCACTGTCCGCGGAACTGTGTGGGGTGATGACAAAGGTCTTCCAGGGGTCTTGTGCACGGCAATGGCACCTCCCATCTGCCTTCCCAGCCACAGGGACACCTGAGGTGGGGAGATGTTGCTGGCTCCAGGCCAGGAAGCATCGGGGTGAGGATTTGGAATTCCTGGAGATCTCCCTCCTTCCACACACCCCATTCCCTCCTGTGGGCCGTGTGCACACCCATCCCGGGAGCAGGGACCTCTCCTGGGCCTCGTGGCCTCACCGCCCAGGAGCTCCGGTATAGGAGAGCTTTCTGGGGGAGGGTGCAGAACTAATTCTGGCTCTTCGCTGGGGGCCTTGGCGTTTCCTCAGTGGCTCCCACACTGGGGCTGGAGCCAAACACCCTTGAGGGTTTCCTCATGTGGGCACAGCCACGGAAAATGAAGCAAATCTGCCCCTGGTGGCAGCCCACTGGGCTTCCCAGCTGCTTGGTCCTGGGGCTCCCGAGGAGAGGGCAAAAGCTGCCATGACACAGACATCTAGGTAAGGATGCTCCGTGCCCTCTGCCGGGAAAGGGGGTGCATAATATTAAGGTGGTGAGCTGTAAAGCCCTGTGCAACCGAGTTCGAATCCTGACTTTGCCACTTACTGGCCCTTCCTGAGGCTCCATTTCCTCTCCTGAAGAAAGGGAACCCAGCCCCCTTAGGTTTTTTAGTCTTTTGGTTTTTTATTTTTTACTTTTTTTTTTAGGTTTATTTATTTATTTGAGAGAGTGAGAGAGGACCCCAATGCGGAGGAGCAGAGGCAGAAGGAGAGAATCCCAAGCAGACTCTGCGCTGAGAACCGACCCCAATGTGAGGCTCGATCTCACACCCCTGAGATCATGACCTGAGCCAACAGAGACACTCAACCGACTGAGCCACTCACCTGCCCATGGGCCCGGTCCTGACGGGAGGACTGTTGGGAACACATGCTGCCTCTTAGCCCTTTTCTCTGGCGGGGTGGGGAGGGGAAGAAGCTCCATTCATAACTCTGAACACGGTTTCTCTTTAAGGCTATTCTGTCTCAGGATGCCTGGGTGGCTCAAGTCATGATCCCAGGGTCCTGGGATCAAGTCCCACGTCAGGCTCCTTGCTCGGCAGGGAGCCTGCTTCTCCCTCTGCCTGCCACTTCCCCTGCTTGTGCTCTCTTGCCCGCACTTGCTCTCAAATAAGTAAATAAAATCTTAAAAAAAAAAAAAAAGACTGTTCTGTTCTGTCTCTCCTACTTGACCATGATCTTCAAGAGGGCGAGAACCATATCTGTGTTTTGTTTTTTATTCACTGTGCACCAAATGTCTAGCCTGGTGCCTGTCACATTGCATGTACATAATTAACAGTTTTGAATGAGTAAAGGAAAGAGCAAATCTTTCCAGAGTGCCTTCTAGATGGCAGATTCTGCACCAGCCATGAGGGAATTCAGCAGTGAATAACATGAACCCAGTTCCTGACCTTGGGGAGAAGCTGTCACTGGAGCAGGGGACCAGTGGGGTGGGTGGTGGGGAAAGGAAGGCTTTATACCACCTGGGAGTACAAATGGAGTTGCAGAGTTCTCCAGCGAGACATGCCCAACCCTTCCGACTCCTGAAGGAGGACGTTGGGGTCCTAGTCTATCTGAGGGCTGCTCTGTCTCTGAACGAGGACCTCCTCTATCTGGCTGAGCTAATTTGTACCTCCTTTTTGTCCTCCATTTTGTTTTAGGGCTATCCTTGAGGCCATCCATACATGGAAGTGTCCCATTTTTTGCAAGCTGCTTCTTCACTTTCCTGGGGAAAGGAGCCAATTAGACCAAGTTATTATCACTAATGATGACAATGGGTCAATGTGCTGCTTCCTTCTGCTGGCAGATGGACCTTCCAGAGGGTACCTCTGAAGGCAAGATATCTTTACCCATAAGAGAGGATTTCCCAACCTGTGCCAAAACAAACAACATTTCTGAGAATCCTGGAATGAACACTCTGAGAACCCTTGAGTTTAGAAGAGAATGTAAAGTACCTTCCCATTAGATTCTCTCTGTAACATCTCCACCAAGTGGTTATCTTGTCACAGGCACAGCAAAGCCCCTGGAGGCTGACTTTCCAGTTGAGGATACCATTAGGAAGTTCTCCTCTAGACCACATCTAGTCCTTTTTTCTTTCAGATATTTGAAGATTGCTTTCTTCTTTCTCCAGGCTGACAGTCCTCAATTGTCTTACTTGCCCCTTGTAGACGTCATAATGTGGATTTTCAGGAGCCAAGTGCCTGAAGCAGCCACATGACTGAGAGTTCAATCCCTTGGGGCACGTGGATGGCTCCGCAAATCAAATATCTGCTCTCAGGGTCCTGGCATGGAACCTGACATCCGGCTCTCTGCTCACCGGGGAGTCTGTTTCTCCTTCTGTTTTCTCTCTCTCTCAAGTAAATAGGTAAAATCTTAAAAACAAAACAATACAGAGTTCAAACACTTAAAAAATCATGCTGTTGCAGTAACTGAAGAGGGTAGCTTGGTGATCATGTGACTCACCAAGCAGGGATAGACCACGTGTTGACGTCATGGTAACCCAAACTTCAAGGTGTGGACTGGCTAGGACAGGTAATAACAGATCATCTCACAGAGCTCAGGGCAGTCTTGCTGATAACACAAGATTTGTTGTGATTTTTATACTTTTGGGTGATAAGTAATGTCTCGAATGTTGATTTGTGATTGTGTAAATATTCTATATCTCATTTTCTATTTCATACAGTGGGAGAGGAAAAAAGCCAAAAGACAACCGGAAATTGGGGCTGGATCAGGTCTTTGTTCTTTCATCAACATGTGTGGGGTGAAGATGTCTGAACTCGACAATTATCATTCATTTCAAGTAGGTTTCATATTTTATGTACTGTAAAAGGTTTTCAGGATCCTTGGCAGCCTGGTCTTTTTTTTTTTTTGGCAAATGGTACAGAATAGAGCAAGATTATCACCTCCCCTGGCCATGATGCAACATTCTTATTTATACGTCCAGAGCCTCATTTGATTTTTTTTTTCATTTGATTTTTTGACAACTGACTTATTTAGTTGACACTGTGTTTGCGATCAAATAAAATTTCAGTTTTTGTAGGAATTTTCTTGTCATTAAAATTTTTTTTGTAAAATACATGGGGAGAAATTGTCCAAAATGTAAATGTCAGTAAATATCCAAGGGTCCCTATGGCTATAAGTTAATGATGGCATGAATGAATAAATAAATAAATGGAGGAAAAGAGACAAATATCTCACATGGAAAAATGCCAAAAAAAACCTTGTGTAGCTATTCTCCACTCAAGGAGGTGACACAGAACTCACACTTCACGAGCTTGGCCGCACAGATGGTTTCCTTCTGAGGAGCACAGCGTAGAGACAGGGAAACAGAGTAATCGGACACTGGAGAAACGTGACAACCACAAACTCAACCAGGTGATCAAGGTCGGCATCAACAGTGATAAGTCATGTGATGAAAATGCAGAACATTCTACATTGCAGAACATTCTACAAAAGGCCTGATCAGCACTGCCAAGTTTATCCAAAACAAGGAACTTCTGAGAAATGGTCACAGACAAGGGGAAGCTAAGGAACCCTGAGCAGTCAATGTCACGCAGGATCTCGGATGGGTCAATGTCACACGGGATCTTGGCTGGGTAGATGTCACGAGGGATCTTGGATGGGACCCTGCAGCAGAACAGGGACATCAGGTAAATACCAAGGAGCTCCGAATAAAGTATAAACTTTAGTTCATGAGAATGTATCCATATTGGTTCAGTAGTTGTGACAAATGCCCCAGAATAATGGAAGCTGTGAGAACAGGAAAGTGAGTATCAGTATCCGTGAACTCCATCCTGTCTTCAAATTTTTCTGTAAGCCTAAAGCTATTCCAAAATTGAAAGTTTATTTAAACATATAATAATATAGAAATATGATAAATATGAATAATTTTATAAAATATAATTTATTGTTCTAGACTTGTACCTCTATGAATATGATAGTAAATTTATTTTTATACTAAAAATAAATATAGCAATAAAAATATGTTTAAATAACCTTTTGTTTTTTTAAAGATGCATTTATTTGACAGAGAGAGATCACAAGTAGGCAGAGAGGCAGGCGGAGAGAGAGAGGAGGAAGCAGGCTCCCCGCCAAGCAGAGAGCCCAATGCAGGACTCGATTCCAGGACCCTGAGATCATGACCTGAGCCGAAGGCAGAGGATTTAACCCACTGAACCACCCAGGCACCCTAAGTAACTTTTTTTTTAAAGATTTTATTTATTTATTTGACAGGGAGAGAGATCACAAGCAGGCAGAGAGGCAGGCAGAGAAAGAGGGGGAAGTGGGCTCCCCGCTGAGCAGAGAGCCCGATGCGGGGCTCGATCCCAGGACCCTGAGATCATGACCTGAGCTGAAGGCAGAGGCTCTAACCCACTGAGCCACCCAGGCACCTCCTAAGTAACTGTTTTTTAAAAAGATTTTATTTATTTATTTGAGAGAGAGAAAGAGAGAGCACGAGAGAGAGAGGTCAGAGGGAGAAGCAGACTCCCTGCTGAGCAGGGAGCCCAATGTGGAGTCCTGAGACTCCAGGATCATGATCTGAGCTGAAAACAGTTGCCGAACCAACTGAGCCACCCAGGTGCTCAAAATAGATTTGCAAAAAATTATGAAGATAGTACAGTTTTATTTCTACATATACATATGTAGCAGGATTCATACACATACACAGTAATATATATTATAAACATATTACACACATATTTTTATTTTATAATTTATATATAATTGTGTGTGTAATAATATATGTATCTATCCCAATGAATAAAAGAAATTATAACATTCCTTTGGTCAAGACGAAGAACATTGCCAGCAACCCCCAGAAACCCCTCTCGTGCTCCCTCCCAATTACTGTCCTTTCTCTCTTCCTCAAAAATAACCACTATCCTGACTTTTAACAGAATAATTTTGCTTTGCCTGTTTTGTTAAACCTTATGCAAATAGAATTATATAATATTAATGTCAGCTGGTCATTCGACACTGTACAGATTCATCCATCCAGGTTGTATGCATAACTCATTTTCACGGTAGAAAGCAAGGGTTAGCAAACTGCAGCCAATGGGACGAATCTGGTCTGTTAACATGTTTTGGTAAATGAGGTTTTATTGGTGTGCAGCCATGCTCATTTATTTACTCATTTCTGTGTCTGCTTTCCTGCCACAATGACAAAGTTGGTTAGTTGAAGAACAGAGCGTAAGACTGGCAAAGCCGAAAATATTTACTATCTTGTTCTTTACATAAGCATTTTGTCAACCTCGGCTGCAAGGTATTTTGTTGCATACATATCCCTCTATTTGTTTCTCCATTGTATTAATGGAAAAATTAGTTTTTCATTTTGCTGGCTATTGTGACTGGCGCTACTATAAATATTCTCTTTTTTTTAAGATTTTATTTATTTATTAGAGAGTGTGTGTGTGCATGCACGCTGGGTGAGGGGCAGAGGGAGGGGAAGAGAGAATCTCAAGCAGGCTCCAGGCTAAGCACAGAGCAGGAGGCGGGACTCAACCTCAAGATCCCAAGATCACGATCTGAGCCGAAATCCAGAGTCAGACGCCTAGCTGACTGAGCCACCTAGGCGCCCCTGCTATCAATATTCTTTTTTTTTTTTAAAGATTTTATTTATTTATTTGACACAGAGAGAGAGATCACAAGTAGGCAGAGAGGCAGGCAGAGAGTGAAGGGAAAGCAGGCTCCCTGCTGAGCAGAGAGCCCGATGCGGGGCTCGATCCCAAGACCCTTAGATCATTAATTTAATTAATGATCTTAATTTGAACTATTCAGCTAGGTCTGCAGTTGGATCTAATTGAGTTCTTTTCTCTTATGACTACTAATTTTGAATACCTTTTCATACGTCAGTTGACCATGTGGTATTCTCTTTCTGAAGCGCTTTATCAAGTTTTTTCTAACTTCTTTAGATGGATGATCTTTTAGGCCCCGCCCTTTTTAAAACTATATGCATTTTAAGGTTGCACAATATTTTTGAGTATGTCTGAGCTGCATTCCCCATGTTTGGTATGTACTGTTTTCATTACTGTTCAATGAAAAATGTTTTATAATTTCTACTAGGATTTGTTCTTCGTTACATGAGTTATTTAGAAATGTATTTTATAATTTCAGGGATGCCTGGGTGGCTCAGTTGGTTATGTGTCTGCCTTCAGCTCAGGTCATGATCTCAGGGTCCTGGGATCAAGCCCAGAGTTGGGCTCCCTACTCCGTGGGGGGTCTGCTTCTGCCTCTTCCCTCTCCCTTCTCATGCTTGTGTGTTCTCTCTCTCTCTCTCTCTTGCTCTCGCTCTTTCTCTCTGTCTGAAATAAATACATAAAATCTTTTTTAAAATGCACATTATAATTTTGCATGGGAAATTTTAGTGATATCTTACTGCACTTTCTACCTTGACTCACGCTGAAAGCATGTTATGTGTGGTTTCAGTCCTTTGAAATATCTTGAGCCTTGCTCCGAGGCCCGTCGCGTAGTTGACTTCTGTAAAGGTTCACATGTGCTCAGAAAGACTGTTTGGTTCCAGGGATCCATGCATCACAGTTAGGTCTTTTTACCCCTCTAGCTTTAATTACACTGTATTCTTACAGTTCAGACACGTCTCTTCGAAGCACCAGACACTAGAGTACTTGTTTTCTTCTCCAGGGTAACAGTCTTTGACTTTCTCTTGAAAGCAAACAACTTCGTGCATCTATTTACATTTCCCTAAATATGGGTATGTTTACTTTAGATCTATCATTTTATGGGTTCCCTGCTATTAGTCTTTTCTATTCTTCATTACTTTTCTTCTACTATCTTGACTTCCTTTTAATTAATTATTCTTTGTTATTCTTCCACCCTCCCCCCTCATTACCTTGACAAGCACGTGCTCTTTGTGATTCTTTTAACAGTTACTTAAATGAATTACCAAAGTCCGCCTTGACTTGGTATTTTTGCTCCCTTGGTAGGTTGTACCAGGACCTTTGAACGTTCGCACACCATTCCCCATCGTCCTGAGTTGTATGCTTATAGTCCTCATAAATTTTTATCTACATATGTCAAATCCCCCAGGATATTATGATGTTTGTTTTATACAGTCAACATTCATTTAGATTTTGCAACAAAGTACTGACTCTTTTGTGGCTTCTCATTCCTTCCCATTATCTCCATGCTTGCCCTTGAGATCATTTTTCTTAAGTATTTCTTTTTCTTTTTTAAAGATTTCTTTATTTATTTGAGAGGGAGAGAGAGCACAAGGAGGGGCGGCAGGAGCTAGAAACTTTAGCAGACTCATCGCTGAGCTTGGAACCCGATGTAGGGCTTGATCTTACAACCCTGAGATCATGACCTGAGCCAAAACCAAGGGTCAGATGCTTAACTAAGTAGCCCACCCAGCGGCCCCTTTCTTTAGTATTTCTTTAGTGTGGGTGCTAGTGATAAAACCTGTTTTTGTTTTGTTTTGCTTTTTTTTTTTTTTTCTGAAAATGTCTTCATTATCATTTTCGAAGGATAATTTCACTTCAAGAGCATAGAATTTCAAGTTGGAAGTTGTTTCCTTTCAGCATTTTCATGTCTTTGAGGAGATATGTTTTATATTTTATCTGGCTCTCTTGGATAAGCTCTCAGCCAGACAGTTCATCCTAATTATCTTCTTTGCCATTACCAGAAGCAAAGTTCCTAAGTCTTTTCATACCCTCTGGTAAGGCTCAGATCTCCCTGTCCTTATAAGATTTTTTATTCGTATCAAAACGAAAACCCTGTTAAATTTTATGTTATTAAGATTGGGTCCACTATCCCTTCCTCCTAGTGACACATCATGGGAAAGTCTAAGCGAACGTGCCATAGCCTTATTAAGTGTTGAAGCAAGACATTTCATAATATTTCTATTCATTCACAATGTATTTACAGAGTGCTGTTCTAGGTACTGAGAACACAACAATGAGTAAAATGACTTGGTTCCTGCCCTCCCAGAGAAGTCTAAATTCTAATTAGGGACACAGACCAGTAAATATACAATTACGATATAGCTATGAAAGACATACCTTTGGAAGTCTTTCAGATTGATATTAGCCATCTGACATTTCTTTACGTTGCCAGTGATATCAAAAGTGACTTTGTCAAATCCCTTGCTGAAATCCAAAATCTGTGTGTTTATTCATTCCACTAATTGGTAGAGTCATTCTAATCATTCTAATTTATTTATTGGTCAGCCATGTTAGGTCCTAGTAACAGTCTGTTCCTCTTCTAAAATCACCTAAGCCACTCTTTTTCTAAGGTCCATGAAAAGAATCAGATTCCCCTCTGCTCTATGGTTTTCTTTCTTTTTTTTTTTTCTAATTTTTACTTTTTTTTAATTTTATTTATTTATTTGACAAAGAGAGATCACAAATAGGCAGAAAGGCAGGCGGGGGTCCGGGGGAGGGAAGCAGGCTCTTTGCTGAGCAGAGAGCCCGATGCAGGGCTGGATCCCAGGACCCTGAGATCATGACCTGAGCCAAAGGCAGAGGCTTAACCCACTGAGCCACCCAGGCTCCCCTGCTCCATGGTTTTCGGAAGATATTATCTTTCTCTTTTTGAAAAAGACAAAAATTGGAAGCTTAGAGCCTCAGACTTCAGAAGCACTTCTCAGAGTAATTAATCTATGAATATACTCATGACATTAAAGGTGTTTGTTGATAAAATCCAAATCTGGATTTTAGCAATATAGAGAAAGTCATCCTACCTTTAAGTTTAGAAATATTTTCCTTGGTTTTTTTGTTTGTTTGTTTGTTTTTTAGTTTCTATACTGTGTAACCGTCTTACATATCTTTGATGTGGTTCTGGCTGATAGCTTCCTGGGACAGTAACTAAGTAATAAAATTGCTTAGATCAGTATTTCCCAACTTTTGTACTTCATAACCAGTGCAGTCTTTTTAAAAGGAGGGAGATACACATAGAGTCTCCACTATTTAACTTTGCCAAGTGAGAATGCATTAAAAACCAAGTGTCAATAGTCTACAGAAGAAAAGGTATTTTAACACCAAAAAAAGAAAAAAAATGGGCCAAGTCTCAGAATGAAGTGTGGTCTCATACTGAAAAAAATTTAACTTTGTGAGAAATTTTCTATGTTTGTCCTCATTTTTTTCAGAGAGCACCCCCAGATGGTAAATTTTGGTCACTAACAGTCAGCAGCCAATGGATGGCCATTTGGGAACCAAAGTAAGAAAGCCATAGGGCCCTGCTCTTAAGAAAACAGTAGAACTTCATACTGGTGAGATTCAGAGAATAAGTTCTGGATTTTGTGGACAGGAGGTGGCATGCTCAATCCTGATCTTTTTTATCTGGGCTCTGGTCCTTGGGCTTATTTCTTTCTCGTCTCAGTACTAACCACAGCAAAGAACAAAACAGCATCAAGAATGGAAAAATCAGACTCATTAACTTCAGCTCATTAACCCATTGTCCTTGCCTCCCATACATTGTGTAGCAAAGCAATAACATGAAAGATCCCTGAGTTCTACTCTGAGATTGTGTTGCCAACACAATAACATTAGGGACGGGGTGTGGAGGGATGGGGTAACTGGGTGATGGGTATTGAGGAGGGCAGGTGAGGTGATGAGCACCGGGTTTTCAAAAACTAATGACGTGCTATATGTTGGCTAATCAAACATAAAAATAAACAAATATTTTTAAAAGTACAAACAAACCAAAACAAAACAAAACAAAAACAATAACATTAGTAAAGAGCTAGTTTAAAGGATCCCTGAGTTGTATTTTGACTTATCCTCGTAATTTACAGACAAGGGTTCTCCACCTACACAGCTCTATTTTCCACAAATACATTAAGGAATCAACATGTAGGAAAATATTTCCGCCCGTGCCTCCAAATCTCTCTCCTTTCTTGTTCTCCTTTAAATGCCTTGAAATTAGTCTCCATTCCCTGTCTTCACTTCCTTTCCTCCCTCTTGGGAAGGGCCAGAGTATGAAAATTCTACTCTGAATCAAGGGGGATAATGGCATGACTGACCCATTCACACTAGGCTGAGTGGTTTGCCAGCTTCTTCCTGCTGCAGAAGGAAGGCCATGTAGCTCCTTCCACATGGGTCAGCCAAGCCCGGGAAACGGTGGTAATACAACTTCCGGAAGCAATTCTTTCTTCTTCTTCTTTTTTTTCTTTAAATTTTTTTTTCCCAATTTATTTATTTTCAGAAAAACAGTATTCATTATTTTTTCACCACACCCAGTGCTCCATGCAAGCTGTGCCCTCTATAATACCCACCACCTGGTACCCCAACCTCCCACCCCCCCACCACTTCAAACCCCTCAGACTGTTTTTCAGAGTCCATAGTCTCTCATGGTTCACCTCCCCTTCCAATTTACCCAAATTCCCTACTCCTCTCTAACGCCCCTTGTCCTCCATGCTATTGGTTATGCTCCACAAATGAGTGAAACCATATGATAATTGACTCTCTCTGCTTGACTGATTTCACTCAGCATAATTTTAAATTTTATTTATTTATTTGACAGACAGAGATCACAAGTAGGCAGAGAGGCAGGCAGAGGGAGTTGTTGGGGGGTAGGGGTGAGGCTCTCTGCTCTCTCCCCCTGAGCAGAGAGCCCAATGCAGGGCTCAATCCCAAGACCCTGGGGTCATGACCTGAGCCGAAGGCAGAGGCTTTAACCCACTGAGCCACCAGGCGCCTCCCAGAAGCAGTTCTTAAATGTGCTCTGGAGATAGTAACCTCTGCGCATTGGCCCATGGTCAGATGATGGTCATGGGTAAGCACGTCTGCTGAGTCTTCAAAATACTGCATTCATTCGATTTCAAGGATTATCCTCAGAGACGACAGCATTCCTCTCTTTTTGCCATTAAAACATATTTTGGTGATGAAATCGTGGTGATAGGATACCAGTTTAGTTTCTGTTTCTGTTCTGATGTTCTGTTCTGAAAATTAAAATCTGACAAAGCCTACATGTCTCCCCAGATTTGGGTCTAAAATCTTACCAGTGTTCAGAACTCAAAAACATGGGAGCCTCACTCATAGCCAGAATGGTAGCTTTGAGTTAGTGAAGTTCTGGGTAGAAATCCAGCTCTGCTATTTACTTGGCTGTATGAACCGCCCTCTCTGCTCCACGGCACAGTCTGTCACCAATAGTGGGATAATAATTCGTACCTCATATTGGTTATAAAGATAATCTGTGTAAAAGGCTTGGCATATCAGAGTTTTCAATGGTAGCCATTATCACAAGAATCTTTTTGGTTTCAACAAGAATTCCTTTCTCTCAGTTTCTGTCCCTTTTCCTTGGGACTTGCAAATAGAGAAGGAGAGGCTGAAGGCAAACAAACGCACAGTTTGGTGACGCTTTTCTCCTGTCGTTGTGGCTCCCAGGCTGAAGGTTCACAGAAGGAAACACATTTGCATCTGCATCTCCAGAAGGGAAATTAGATCTAGGATGTCTGTTAGAAAGACAACATTTCAAAATTTGGGAGCACAGCTGAATACCAAAAGGAAATTACACCATAAGCCAGATGTTCCAGGAACTTCTTCTCCATTTTTTTTCTTTTGCCTGAAGGGAAAGTTGGAGTTCATAAAGAAAACAATGAGCAGAAATTGCTATCGCAAAATTGTTCATGGTTATTTAAAATGAGCCCATTCAAAAATAATCAAAGATGTGCACTATGATTTATAAAGGAAGTTGTTCACATTGGTGTTATTTATCATGTGTGGAATAGAGAAGCGTCCTAAATGGCTAACCGTAAAGTATTTGTTATATCAATTACGGTACTTTTATCTGACGGACTGCTATACGGCCATTAAAAATCATGTTGTTGAAGAATATTTAATGACTTGAGAAAACGTTTGCAATATTTTTTGATCAAGGAGAGCAGGTTACAAAGCAAGATATATAGTATGATCACATTTTATGTCCTTATAAGACAGATATCAGCAGGAAGCTCCTCCTCAGGATTCAGATAAGACAGACTCGCACGCCCCGTCCTGGATCATCAGAACCTTGTGTAGATTCCTTCAAGAGCCTTGCCTAGATTCCTTCGAGATCCTAGGGACCTACCCTCTCATAGTTCCTTCTGCCTCTTGTCAGTCACTGCTTCTCTCTACCATTCTGAGCTCAGTGTGAAACTCCACTTCTCTTTTCTGTTAGCACTACAGTCAACGGTAGCAAAGTTCCTCCTCATTTTAATGACCTGACAGTTGGACCTGACAGAGTGGGAGGGATGGAAAAATCATGTACATCAGTGTAGTAGAGTGAATAGTGGCTCCAAAAAGAGACGTCCATGTCCTAACTCCATGAACCTGTGATTGTGACATTACTGGGGGGGAAAGGGAGGTTGGGGATCTTTTTTATTTAAGAAACTTTTATTTTTTTATGGTGAAAAAGCTTATGTTTCGATTCAGCCAGCTGGACTCAGTTTAGATGCTCCCAATTTGGTTGGCAACATCCAAAGCATCATCGTCAAGAAACAGTTGAACATAACATGCCTTCTTCTCTCCATCGGGCCTGGTCAGGGTGTTGACCTTGGCCACATCAGAGTCCTAGAACTTCTCCACAGCCTGACTGATCTGGCGCTGGTTAGCCTTGATGTCCACAAAGAACACACGTGTGCTGTTATCTTCTATTTGCTTCATGGCTGGCTCCTCTGCCCCGCTCCCATGCTCGAGTACTCGTTCTCTTTCCCTCAAATAAATAAATAAAGTCTTTTAAGGAATGAAATATGAAATTGGTTTTTTTCCTAACAGCTGATCATGAAATATTACTAGGGGCATATAACTCAGAAAGAACTCACGTACTTTGATTTGGCTGATGGACTTGGCAAGGTGGAATGGCTTTGCCAGTTATATGAGGAATTCCTTTCCTCAGTTGAACGAGGTAAATCGGTTATAAAGTTGCTATAAAATGTATTGAAGACACTTGATAAGATTAAAGTATTTTAGCAAAAATACGACATTCACAGTTCGGCATTTGTATTGAAATTAAATGTTTTGATTGACCCAACTCTGAGGGCACCTCGTTAAACAAGATGCCTCCAAGTGGAAGAACGGCAGCCACTCCACAGAACCACCCCACGGAGAGGCAGGAACCTCTCCCCGCTTTCTCTCTCCTTCCACATTCCCAAGTCCTGTGGTCCATGAGGTGCCCTAGCATTGCCCCATTTTGTGTTCTCCTCTTGGACCCGGGGCTCTCGCTCAGCTTCAACTCACTCCACAGGACTCTAGGGAGTGGCGTTTTTAGACCATGGGAGGAGAAGACGGCAGTGAGTAGGGAGCTCTGTGGCCTGGCCTCAGGATGGATTGTCTCTAAGAGATACACTCTGAAGATGGCCAAGATTAACTCTCCAACACTCTGGGGTACTTCTCTTATCAGGAAGCCATCAGGAAAATAGAAAGGAAGCAGAAGGAATGGAAGGAGAGAATGAGTCTGAGACACTTGCCAAGGCAAAGGTAAATAGATACAGGAATGAAGGAAGAGAAGGGGGTGTCACACTAACACAGCCAATGTCAGGTGTTGCTGGAGACAAGCAGTACACCTGTGGACATGAGGTTCACATAGGTGGACGTCCCCATAAATACTTCCCAGGGGCAAGATCATGTACGTCTGGGGGTCCCTTGTGCAGGGTTAAGAGTTGAAACCAAGATAACTAAAGAGTTCTTTCAGGCAAAGGATGTAGATGGAGAAGGAAAGAAAGCTGGAGGTTGACTCTTGGGTTGTAACTAGTTAAGAGCTAGGAAGAAAGTTCAAAGGAGGCAAAGAAAGAAGATGGAGAGGAGGGGGTGAGGAGGGAGGGGAAGGAGGAGGAGGAGACGGAGACTGGTATAAATAGGATAGTGTTAGTCAAAGGAGATAGGGTTCCAAAGGAGGAGGGGAAGATACTGTCTGTGACCGAAATTCAAATACTAGGCAACTGGTGAGGAAAGGTTCCTTGCAAAAAAGGAAAATCTAAACAAATGGTGAATTTTAATTTGTCTTGCATAACTGAATGCCTAATGAAACATCTGTGCAGGGATTGCATTCAGTGTCACCGAATGAACTCGTCACACTCAGAGGACTGCCTTTAGTTTTGTTGATGCTGCTGAATAGGATACACATTGCTCTCTCAAGAAACAGCACCTGAATGTTCCTTACAAGCGAGGAGGGCGAGATCAGAGGAACTTCCTTTCTGTACTGTGCGTGCCTATTCAAATGACATTGACCTGCCGCGCTCTCTGAGGGAGGAGCCCCTTTGGGTCTGCTGAGGGTTAGGTAGACACCCACTAAATATTGATGCCTGCGTAATTAGAGTGACTAAAATAATCCTGGCATAAAATTACCCTACCAGTTAGAAGAGAGACAAAATGAAGTAATTTGATCATGAAAATTGATAGAAGTCGACTCTCGGTTTTCAACGCAGCTAATTGGAAGCCATTTATTATTCAAACCCCACTTTTGCTCATTGGTTTATAGTCTTTTCTCCTTGTCCTAAGAAAGAGGAAGGGGGGAGGAGGGTCCCGTGGGCAAAGCTGTCACATGGGGATGGTGGAAAGGAGAAGGATGCTTATTTCTCTAAGGCAGGGCCTCCTCGTCTCTTCCCTGTATTGATCTGGTCATCTATGACATGCTTCTGTGGGCAGGTCCGGGATGACTGGCCATCCTGTTCTCTCCTACTCAAATGAAATTGCAATTGCAACAATACAGACATTATTGTAGGTGTAGTCTTATTATTTTTTTTAAAGATTTTATTTATTTATTTGACAGAGAGAGATTACAAGTAGGCAGAGAGGCAGGCAGAGAGAGAGGAGGAAGCAGGCTCCCTGCTGAGCAGAGAGCCCGATGCGGTACTCGATCCCAGGACCCTGAGATCATGACCTGAGCCAAAGGCAGTGGCTTAACCCACTGAGCCACCCAGGCGCCCCAAGTAGTCTTATTTTTTTTAAGCTTTTATTTATTTATTTGTGAGAGAAGGAGGAGAGAAGCAGCCCCTCCCCCCAAGCAGGGAGCCCAATGAGGGCCTCGATCCCAGGACTCTGGGATCATGACCTGAGCCGAAGGCAGGCACTTAACCAACTGAGCCACCCAGGCTCATGGTACAATCTTTTTAAAATAACAGTTTTATTGGGCTCTATGATTCACATATCATAAAATCCACCCCTGGAAAGCGTGATTTACAAAACAGTGGATGTTAATGTTCACAGAGCTGTACAATCACCATATTGCATCACTGTAGAGAGAAACCCTATTCCCATTAGCACTCATTCCTGTGGCATCCTAAACGTCCAAGCTGCTTTCTGTCTCTACGGATTTGCCTACTCTGGCCATTTCATATAGATGGAATCATGAAATGTGCAGTCTTTTGTGACCGGCTTCTGAAACTGGCCGATAGGAACATGAGCTCGGTTTTCCTAGGTTCATCCATGTTGTAACACGTATCAGTACAGACGGCCCCTGACCTAGGACTTAGGATGGTTCGACCTGTGATTTTTCAACTTTACCATGGTGAGGAAGCAATGTGCCTTCCGTAGAAACTGCACTTCGGATCTGGAATTTGGAACATGGATCTTTTCCCCAGGTCAGCAATATTTAGGATGACCCTTTCTCATGATGCGGGGCTGCAGCGAGCCAAAGGTCTCCGTCCACCACAGGATCCCAAGGATAAACAAGCGAGCCACTTGCAACCATTCTGTTTTTCACATTCAATACAGTATTTGATAAATGACACAGGATACTCAACGCTCTATTATCAAACAGGGTTTGCATTAGATGATTTTGCCCAACTATAGTCTAGTGGAAGGATTCTGAGCGCATTTAGCGTAGTGAGCTAGGCTAAGCAATGGTAGGTTCAATAGGTTAGGTGTAGTAAATCCATTTTTGACCCATTTTATTTCCAACCTACAATGGCTTTCTCGGGACATAACCCCATTGTATGTCAAGGAAGGTCTGTACTTGGTTGCTTTTTACAGCTGGATAATATTCTGTTTGTACGGGCTTATCATGCTTTATCTATCCATTCACCCGTCGATAGACAGTTGGACTCTTTCTCTTCTGGAGCTATTGTGAATAATGCAGACGTGAACGTTCCTGCGCAGATTTTGCACATGTTGTCTTGAAGGTGATCTGTAACCAAGAGCAACTAACATTGCCCAGGAGGTATCTGCGGGGGACACAGACCTCACCTCATCTCGTCAGTTCAGGACCCCTCCGTGCAGAGCTGGCGTTCAAATCCCCACCACTCTGACTGCAAGGTCTGTTTCTTACCTCCTTGCTGTACTTCCTCTAAGTCTAAAGACTAGAAAGGGAAGCTATTCTTTGCTTCACGCTCACTACTGTACTCTAGGTAAGACATTAGTCATGACATGTCCTAGCTGATCACAACACATACTGTTTGAAAACCGCCAAGCCCGAAAGTATGGCTTCCTGGAGAAACGATCTCGAGGGGCACAAGGAAGCCCACAAAGTGTATCAGGACAGAGTTTTTCAGGTGCCTCAGTTTCCTGAAACCACGGCAGAGCCCTAAGGAAGCCCAGTACCTGAGTAGCATGCATAACCATATCACAGCACAGACCTAGCCAGCATTGAAGATGTAGCAAACTCCATCTGGACTCTACACATTTACCCTGTTATGTCTTCCACCAAAATGTTCCTTTCTTCTCTTCTTGGGCCACCTCCTACTCATTCTTCAGGGCTCATATGATAAGCCACTTCCCCAGGAGACATTTGAGGAGCTGTGTCCAAGGAAATGACAGGGACTGGAGAGAAAGCCCGCTCCTCAGCCACCTCGGTGTGGAGCATCCTTTAAAAGCACAGCCTTACAGGATTCTGGCGTGCAGCAGATGCACCTGGTGTCCCACTGCCACCCCTTCACACCTACTGGAACTGGAAAAAAGAGGGAAAATCAGGGACACCCGGAAAACATATGGACACACATAAATGTGGAAACTCAGAGATGGGGGGTTAAAAAGAGACATGCAGAGTGAATATTCAGGAGTCTTCGGGAGCCTCATCGTCATCCTTCCCCCCAACAGCCATCAGCCATCAGCCGTCCAAGCCCTACTGACCGAGCTGAGACACCCTCCCCACCCTGCCCCGCATTAACCAGGCACTGTGCTCAGCACTGTGGGTACACAAAGACGGGGGCAGACGTCTAAAAGCTGAAATTGGAGGTGGCGGAAGCGTAGATGCGCCCCCTGAAGCTGCAACAGTCGGGCGGGCACGCAGGGGACGTTCCGGGAGCAACCCCGGCCCAGCCAGCGGCCCAGCGCAGGTGCGCACCGACGTGAAACCTGCACATCGTAGAGACGCCGAGGCCTCCCGCCTTCCTAGAGAGGCCCGGAAGTGGCTCCGCCGCGGGCCGGCCGCAGGGGCGGCGGCGGCGGGCCCGCGAGGCCTGGGCTCGTGGCCGGTCGCGGTGCGCGGGTGCTGCCGGCGTCCGCCGCCGTGAGTGGGCCGGGACCGGGACCGGGACCGGGGCCGGGGGCGCGGGGGGCGCCGAGAGCGGCTGCGCGCGGTGGCCGGCCCGGGGTTGCGGGGGGCGGGGGGCGGGGCGGACAGGCGCCGAGGAGGGCGCCCCGGTGATGGCGGGAACCCCCCGCCCCCTCCCAGCTCTCGGTCGGACTCGCGGGGCGCCGCGGCTTCCGAGAACGGACCCCGGCCGCCCCGGTCCCGACTTTCCCGCAGGCCCGTCTGGCTGGACGTGCTCGTTCCTTCTCCTCCCTGGGAATCCCACCTGCCCTTAGGGCCGGCGCTTCTGGTTCCCCATCCCGAGTGGGAATGTGAGGTTGGCGCTTAAACTGAATGTCTGTCTGGTAAAGAGGGAACTTTGAGCAGAACGTAAGTGGCGAGTGGTGCGCGGTAGCGGCAGAGGGGCCGGGTGTGACGGACGCTGTGAGGGTGGCAGGTAATCGCGGCAATGCCCCAGCCCCGGGGGCGGCCCCTCGCCTCCGGAAGAGCCCAGCCTTGGGGCTTCGGGGGCGCACGTGGGGGGCGCAGTGGGTTTGGACTCTCCGTCTCAGCGCTCTGATCTGGGGGTCGTGAGACTGAGCCCTGCGCGGGCTCTGAACTCAGTGCAGAGTCTACGTGAGTTTCTCCTCCTCTCTCCTTCCCCCTGCCCCAGCGCCATCTCCATCTCTCTCTCTCTCTCTCTCTCTGAAAGAAGTAAATATCAAAAAACAAACAAAAAACCTAGGCTGGGGAGTATTGCCCATCTGGCTTCAAGCCCTGGGTCTAGCTCACCCACTAGCTCAGCCCCTGAGAACCAGTTCTGGGTGGGGAGTTTAAGATTTTTTTTTTCTTCCAGTTAATGGAGATAATTGACATAACTTGTAGTTTGTTTGTTTGTTTGTTTTAAAGATTTTATTTATTTATTTGACAGACGGAGATCACAAGTAGGCAGAGAGGCAGGCTGGGGGGGTGATGGGGGGGCAGGCTCCCCGCTGAGCAGAGAGGCCCAATGTGGGGCTTGATCCCAGGACCCTGAGATCATGACTTGAGCCAATGGCAGGGGCTTTAACCCGCTGAGCCACCCAGGCGCCCCATAACTCTGTAGTTTTAAGGTGTGCGGTGTGATGGTTTGTTATACTATGAAATGATGATCACAGTAAGGTTTGTCAACATCTCAGGCACCTCACATAATTAGCGTTGTGTGTGTGTGTGTGTGTGTGCACGCATGTGTGCGCTGAGCTCTTAAGGTTCTAGGCTTGGCAACTTTCAAGTCTGTAGTAGGGTATTGTGGGCTGTAGTCTGGTATACTGCTATGTATTGGGGCCCCAGAACTCATTCTGTCCTTAACTGGAAATGTGTACACTTGACCAACATCTCATTTCACCCAACCCCCAGCCTTGGGTCACCATGATGCTGTCCCCCTGGGGTACATGGACTTTCCACGTAGCACTGTGCCCTCAGCTAATTTTCTTCCCAAACGTGTCTGGCCTTTTAGGTCGTACACCTCATGTTGCTTTTACCTGTGTCAGGGTTACTGCCCTTATCTTTACTAACTTAATCTTTATTGTTTTGACTGCTTGATATTAAGCACAAATAATTTTCGGAACCCAAATGGAATTTGAACAGCACTATTTCTAAACCGTCTGGCCTCTGTATTTTCCTGATCTCGATACAGGAAGAACACAGTTCCGTTTTGCCTCTAGGTAGTACTTGGTTAGTAATTTAAAACATACCACCACAGAGTTAAACCACTTGAAGCTGTTTTTATCATCCTTGAAGCAAACACAGTAAAATTTTATTTTTATGAAAGCAGTCTTCCATTCTTTCTGTTCTGGGCTCCAGGGGCACGTAGATTTGTATATTGCATTATTATACCAGAGGGTTAGTAGCCTCATCAACTCGAACTCCAGGGATAAAGGAGCTGTGTGGGTAATCTAAGGTTCTTATTACTGATCTTTAGCATTTAATTAGGTCTTTGTAAATCTAAAGTACCCACAGTCATTTTTATGAGTTTTCTCATAACTTCCCTGTGCGATATCAACTTTATTACCCTCACTTTTATCTTAGTATTATCAAGAGGTCAGGCGGATTTAAATTTCATTTTTTCCTGTTTGTAATTAAGATTCCTTTTCCTCGATCATGTACTTAACTTTAACCCATATCCACTAGAACGAGTGCTCAGGTCAGATGTGACCTTCTACCCTCCTCCCAGAGGAAGGCGGTTAGTCACGAAGCTGGGTTTTGAAAGAGCCTTAAAGCGATTGCGACTATCGACAGTGGTGTGAGTGCCCAGCCCCCGCAGGAATCAGATGGTAACTAATTAATAAAAGAGAAGCCATAAAGTGGGGAAAGATCAAGCAGCTGGTTGAAGAAAAACCGTGTCTGCTCTTCTCCCTTCCGGCTTAGTGTTCTGGGAGTACCTTGCAGTTTTCTGAGAAACGTGTCTACTGCATTTTTTTTCTCTGCTTATTGATACAGGGAGCCAGGAAGGAAGGAGCTGGGTTTTGCCCACCTGGTGGTTAGGCTTCTTTTCCTTGCTGTTTGTCTTGCTAAATCATTACTTTTTCCTTACTCGTCACCACCTTTCTTGCCTGACCGTCCTGATCAGGTCATTATCCAGGTTCTTGCTTCAGATCATTATGGAATGAGTTCAGGGTAATGAGGAGTAACGTGAGTAGACCTGGCAGGTACTCTGACGCGTTAAGAATTTGAACTGGTACATTCCCAGCGTGACTGATGTGCCCATGTGCACAATCACCACATTGTGGTCCTGTGACTGCACTGGAATGTGCAGTTTTAAAAACAAAGAATAATTAGAGATCAGGAAGAATTTCTGTTGCAGTTTTCTTTCTTTTTTTTTTAAGATTTTATTTATTTATTTGACAGACAGAGATCACAAGTAGGCAGAGAGGCAGGCAGAGAGAGAGGAGGAAGAAGCAGGCTCCCTGCCAAGCAGAGAGCCCATGTGGGATTCGATCCCAGGACCCTGAGACCATGACCTGAGCCGAAGGCAGAGGCTTTAACCTGTCTCAGTTTTCTTAAATGGACTCTGAGGCCTGGTGCATTTTCTGAATCCCTTCTCATGGAATGCTTGTGGCGATATTAAGAATATCTTAAATTTGTTATCTGGCATCCTGTTAATCAAAATAGAACATCTGTTAACCAAATGGAACATTTCGAAAAACCTGTGTGTGCTGTTTCAGTGAATGACTGCACACTCTTCAGACTTGACCTGGACGCTGCCCACTGGGCTGTAAGTCCCTCGCCAGCTCCATCCTGTTGTCAGCTCCGCTCCCTGGCATTTCTTTCTCACAGATGAGCCTCTAGCCCAGTCCCATCACCTTTGCCTGAGATTCTTCGCTGTTTCCAGACTCTCCCTCCCTCCAGGTCTAGAGCTTGACCTTTAGCAAGGACCAAAGGGAACAGGCCTGTTCAGTAAACATACAAAGGCTTTCAACTGTTCACAGAATAGAATCTACACTCCCCACCCATCCAGGATCTCAAAGGTGGCCCCAGGCCCTCCTTCCCACCTTAATCACCAGCACCCTGCTTCGGCTTCAGTTTGCATACCAGCCACAGACCCACTGTATGGCCTGCCTGTTGGTGTAGCATTCCTGAATGATGCTCCCTCAGCATGTGGTGACCTGCCTGGGGGTCTCAGCCCACCGAGAACTTCCTGCTGTCCTGATTCACCCTTCAGTGAAGTCTTCTCTCAGACACCCTCCAGATTTCTCCCGACACCCACCAGGTGCTCCCACAGTACACTGTTTACACCTTGTTTACATCGTCGTATAAATAATCTTATTTTCTCCTTTTTGGCCTCATAGTTTAGGTATTTGTAAAAGGCTCTCTCTCCATCCTAACTTCCAGAGAGCAGGAATTCTGTCTCATTTAACTCTGTATTGTTTTCATCCCATGACCCAGAATCTGCTAGAAGATAAGTGAAACCTGATGATGAGTCTTAGACACCTCGGGGCTCTGCGTCACTTGAGCCCATTGTCTTACTGAGCTGGGTGTATTTCACAGTGGTCCGCACCCTCCTTAATCTGACCGGATACTGGTTGAGCGTCCGCCACGTGATAGGCGGTGGTCCAGACTCACCAGTGGAAAAGGTAGACGGAACTTAACGCTCTGTTGGAAGGAGAGCAGTGGTTAAAGAAAAAGTCGACAGATAATGTTAGGTTGCGAAATGTACCCTGAAGAAACAAAGCAATATTGGAGGTGAGGGGAGCTCGAGCGACTCTGATTGAGCAGATGACATTCAAGCGGACCTAAATGTCCAAGGGAAGAAGTCAGGGGTGAAGTGTCTCCGACTGCCATGCACTGTGTTTGGAAACCGCCTCGGTGGCCTTCCCACCAACCGCTGCCGCAAGATGGACTGGTTAGCTTTCCCGGCCATCTGATGTCCTTAGCACGCTCAGCCGGAAGAACTTGCCAGGCTTTTTGCAACCCTGTGCCCTTGATCATGGTATGTGGAAACGTAATGGAACAGCCCATCACCAGACTCCCGAGCTTGAAGATTAGGTGATTGGAGAGATGGGGTCATGGAGAGCCCATCGTATAGGGCTTTTTGCTGGGGCTTCGTAAGCCTCTGAGCTTATCATAGGCGCCCCTTTTTTGAGTAGCAGTAGGCTGGGAAAGGATGAGTAACACTGTTGCATATTTCTTTCTTATAGGTCCAGCGATCTTTTGACCGCCACATATGGACTTCCAAAAATCCCCAAAGGAAACTGTCCTCATTACCGGAGGAGGTGGCTATTTTGGTTTCCGGTCAGTGCCTCAATCACCCATGCCCATGGAATTATTTCCCTGATAGTTGCTGGAAAAAAATAGAGCTCTCAATGCTGACATTAATACAGTATCAGCTACATGTTGCAATAGTGTTAAACCAGAAATGAACTAGGTTGCCTACTGTGTGGTTGCTGAAATTCGGAACTACAGATGTATTCTATTTTAAGAAAAATTCTTTGTAAAGGTATCAAATTAGGGAGATGACTGGTGTCACCAAAAGCATGTGACAATAATAGTTATTCTTTTGCAGCTTTATCATTCATAAATATGCCAAAGAACGGGTGGTAGTTTCTAAAACAGAGGGAAAAATATGGAACATGTAGATGCCACGGTATCAGAATATCAAGCTTCTCAGTATAATTCGAGGAGATACGTGGCTCCCCAGTTTTGAATCTTTGCATATTTACTTACAGAAGTAAGGGTTGCACCCGTGAACATGTAAGGGGAGGGACTCAGGATAAGCCTAGAAGACGTGGACCAGCCCTACATCAATTGGTAAATTATCTTACGCACTTTTCCTCAGGCATAGCTTACCAGCGATTCGATCTGACTTGCTTCTCATTTCAGCCTGGGCTGTGCTCTGAGCCAGAAAGGATTCCATGTGATTCTGTTTGACATCAGCAGCCCCGTTCATTCCATTCCCGAAGGAATCAAGTTTATCCGTGGAGACATTCGCCACCTCTCTGCCGTGGAGAAAGCCTTCGAGGATGTGGATGTCACGTGTGTGTTCCATGTTGCCTCTTACGGCATGTCCGGGCGGGAGCAGCTGAATCGGAGCCTGATTGAAGAAGTCAACGTTGGGGGCACAGACAACATCCTCCAGGTCTGCAGGAGGAGAGGGGTACCAAGATTCGTTTACACCAGCACTTTCAATGTCGTCTTCGGAGGTCAAGTTATCAGAAATGGAGATGAGTCTCTGCCTTACCTACCTCTTCACCTCCATCCCGATCACTACTCTCGGACCAAATCTATTGCAGAGAAGAAGGTGCTGGAGGCCAATGGTACCAGCCTGGTCAGAAGTGATGGTGTCTTACGAACCTGTGCTCTACGGCCAGCTGGCATCTATGGGCCTGGAGAACAGAGGCACCTTCCCAGGATAGTGAGCTACATCGAGAGGGGTCTGTTCAAGTTTGTGTATGGGGATCCTGGGAGCCTGGTTGAATTTGTCCATGTGGATAACTTGGTACAGGCTCATATTCTGGCCTCAGAGGCTCTGAAAGCTGGCAAGGGCCACATTGCTTCTGGGCAGCCCTACTTCATTTCAGATGGCAGGCCCGTGAACAACTTCGAGTTCTTCCGGCCTTTGGTTGAGGGCCTAGGCTACACGTTCCCATCTGTCCGCCTGCCGCTGACCCTCGTCTACTGCTTTGCGTTCCTGACAGAAGTGGTTCACACCATCTTAGGTCAACTCTACAACTTCCAGCCCTTCCTCACCCGCACAGAAGTTTACAAAACTGGCATCACACATTACTTTAGCCTAGAGAAGGCCAAGAAGGAGCTCGGTTACGAGGCTCAGCCATTTGACCTCCAGGAAGTAGTAGAATGGTTTAAAGCCCATGGTCATGGCAGAAGTCCTGGGAATCGTGACTCTGAATGTCTTCTGTGGGACTGGCTGATGGTCTTACTCTTGGCTCTAGCATTTCTCACATGGCTGCCTACCTCTGTGGTTCTGTCACTGTGAGGGAACTAGAAGTGAGCTGATCACACTTGCTGAGGTGGTTTTCAAGAAATACAGGTTTAAAATATCTGTAGATCTAAATATATCTGTATAGATACCTAGATGGATAGACACAGATCTCTGGTAGCAAATTTTGGCTCTTCTAATTGCTACTTCAGAATAGATTCTTGGATCAGGTCTTCATTTCTTACCTTCTTACACTAATCCTGATGGGAGAAAATTAGAAGCAAAGACAAGTCTGAGACGTAGTTTCTTGTATCCTCTTTTAGATGAGTATGATAGAAGTGGCATTGGAGCCTTGGAGGCAGACTGAGGAAATTTGGAAATGTCTTGAGTTTCTCTGAGCCAAAAATACACTTATTTCTGTTCCCTAACACTCTGCATCCACTGAAAATAGAATGAAATGTGCACTGCTGGGGAATGGCAAAACACTAACAGACTTGAAAATGTGTGAAAAACACCAAATTGGGTCAGATCCCTACAGACCAACCCTCTGAGGAGATGGTGGCTGCTGAGAGGCGTTAGGATTTAGGAATTTTTTTTTGCCCTTTAGGATATAAAGGTGTTACACCCGTGTGACCAAATGACAGTGTCAGATTTTTAAACAGAACTTTGTCTGACCTCATAGGATTCTTTCGAGGATTAAATTAGACAAGACCTGTAAAGTGCCACTCTACACACACGAGCCAGTGTTTTTAATATCGTTGCTATGCATTCCATGTGAGGGTTTTCTTCCTCGGGAATTCTGTTCAGAGGCTGCTGGTGCCACTCACCTTTCCAGAAGGTCTTTGTGGTGAGCCCTCTGAGTCCACAGCAAGCACGTTTGAATATACTCAGTATTTGTAAAGTTTAGGTCTCTAAGCATAGATTGAAATTTAGGAAGCAGCTACAAATGTGATTAAGGAAGATGATCAAGCAGATGATGTTTGTAATTTAAAAATGAAACATAACTCTCAACCGATAGACTGGTTTCTCTTCCGGGAAGGACTTGGATTGTTGGAAGGCAGCTTCTGGTGAAGGATGTTTTGAGCAATGGCATTGCTGTCTCGCCACTCTTGAGGACTGCTGTGGAAGACATTCAAGGTGCCCAGGAACCAAAGTGAAAGGAAGACAGAGAATCTTTACCCGTTTCATGGTTCCAGCTTCAGAAAAGACAGCATTAAAGCCCAAGGCAGATGGATTGTTGCAGAAGGTTATGATAGAGTCATGTTGGCATTATTTGTAGAAAGAAGAAGCTCGAGGAATCCTCCCTGGTAAATGCTGCCTGGGTATTTGGGGAAAAGTGCTCAACTTGACACCAGAAGACCTGCACCATGAGTGAAGATACTGTGTGACCCTAGTCCAGTATCTGAAGCCTCTTAGTTTCCTCACTTGGTAACATAGGAATGACTTGTCTTTGCCTTTTTTACAGACCCCACCCAGCTCACAGGGTTTGTTGTGAGCACAAAATAAGATGTCGTGAAAATACTTTTAAGATATAAATCACAACATCACTATGAGGTAGTGGTAGTTTTCATTTTTGGTAAAATGTTGTTGGAGTCTTTTCTAAAGTTGTTTTTGATGGGGGAGAGGAAGGAAGAGAATCTCCAGCAGGCTCAACACCCAGCGCGGAGCCTGACATGGGGCTGGATCTCAGGATTCTTGAGATCATGACCTGAGCCAGAATCAAAAGAGTTGGATGCTTAACCTACCGAGCCACCAGACACCCCTGTCTTAAGATTTTGCTTTAGTCTCATGTCACCTTGTGTGAGCGCTTGCGGCATACCCAGTAGTCCAGGTGCTACAGGTCAGGCCGACTTAGAGCCCAGTAATGGCGTGGTGTGTCCACACGAGGTCACAGAGAGAGTGGCTAAGTTCAGCTTATCCACAGTCCCTGAGAGGCATTGCAGACTTTCAAATCATGTTTTGAATGAAGTCCTTTAAAAGAATGATAGGTACTTCTTAGTTTTCTTACATTAAGTACACTGAGTACAGTGGGGTTTTGATTGGTTTTGTTGTTTTCTACGATGAAGAGATACTCATGAAATTCAGGATGGCTAGACGGGGTCTGTTGGCATCCAGGCATGAGGGATTTGGCTATGCTGCAACATTTGACACCATTGTCCATGCTGTCCTCGAAACAGCTCATTCACTGTTGATGAACTCATTCTTGGTCTCTTTCCTTATATTAGTTATCTATTGTATTACTTCAAGACCTACTACAAATTACCCTACGCCATATCATCTTAACAAATTACCCCCAGGACAAATCCTAAAACAGCAAACATTATATCCCAGTTTTTATGGGTCAGGCACTTGGGTGCAGCTGAACTGGGTTGGTCTTGCATGGGGTCTCTCGTGAGGGTCATCTCATCATAATGTGGCACTACAGTCATCTGGAAGCCTGACTGAAACCAGAGGACCACCCCCCACCCACACACACACAATGGCTTATCCACATGATTGGAGGCAATCCACATGATTGGCAGGAGGCTCAGTTCCTCACCATGTAGGCATCTCCATTGGACTGCTTGAATGTCCTGACATGGTACCTGGTTTCCCACAGAGCGGTGATCCAAGAGAGCGTACAATGTCTTTCATGATTTGTCCTCAAAGGTGACATACTGTCACTTCACAATAGACTCCTTACACAGGGCCGTCCTATTCAGTGTGGGAAGGACGTACCCAAAGGTGTGAATACCAGAAGATGGGGAATGTTGAGGGCCATCTTGGAGGCTGGGCTCCTGGTTCCATCTTTGGAGTCATCTTTCCTTTTCCATAAAAGGAAGCCCGTATTCACACGTACGTCGCTTTCTCAGCCTGCTATCAACCAGTAGATTATGGGAGGTCCAAAGACCTCTTTACATTTTGTAGTGTATCTCTTTGCAGTCCAAGCTGGTAGTGTGCTGCCAGTGTAGTTATTTTGAACACTGTGTCTCCTGGGAGTCTTACTCCACCTCACTCCATTAGCAAAGGTCACACCCACAAATTTCTTTGAGATAAGTCCTTTTCTACCTTGGGCTTCTGCTCAGGCTGCTGAGGGACAATAGCCTTAAGACTCTTAAAAGCTTTATTATTTGAACAACATTTTTAGGCACCCCCTTATGTCTCTCTGAAGTCTTAAAAGGTTTTATAGCCACAGCCTCGGTTGTGCACTGTCATTGCCACAATACCGTATTGGCTACACAGGTTAGCCCTGTTCCATGTGGGAGGAGACTACCCAGGCCATAAGGACGAGGGGATAGGGAATCCTGGAGCCCGCTACCCCACTCCTATGTTTTACCAGTTTCCTTGCCCTCTCCTCCGCTCTGGTGGTAAGTGGTAGATGTCTTCAGGGCTCAGTACTAGACCCTCTTCTAATACCGTAATTTCTCTGAGCCCCTGATCTTGTCCAAGTCCCTAAGTTTCATTCCCATCTCTATCCAAATACATACTACTAAACAGAGTTCCCACCCAGACCATTCTGAGCTCCAGACCCATCTATCCAAGTCCCTCTCCACCTGGGTATGTCACACGCACCTTTCCATCAACATATCACACAAGTCCTCCCAATTCTTACAGGGTTTCTTTAGTAAACGTCACCAGTATCCATTGAATTTCTTAGACCAGAAATCTGGATAATCTTCAATCCCTGCCTTCCCCTGACACACCTAACCCCCCTTGAAGCCCACTGGCTTTAACTTCTGCTCATACCTCAACGTTGTCCAGTGAACAGGTGTTACCTGTCTCCTCTTCTTTTTTTTTTTTTTTAGATTTATTTATTTATTTATTTGACAGAGAGAAATCACAAGTAGATGGAGAGGCAGGCAGAGAGAGAGAGAGGGAAGCAGGCTCCCTGCTGAGCAGAGAGCCCGATGTGGGACTCGATCCCAGGACCCTGGGATCATGCCCTGAGCCGAAGGCAGTGGCTTAACCCACTGAGCCACCCGGGCGCCCCCCTGTTACCTGTCTCTTCTTAACTCCAGTAATACCCTCTTTTCCACTGACATCCGCTCCTGCTCTCCTTCAATCCGTTCTCCATGGGCCAAGCAAAGTGATCCTATATGTAAATGTAGGTCACTTCCCTGCTCAAAACTCTTCTCAGGTATATGCTGAAAATCCTTAGTGTGAGCCTGAGGCAGGCCTTGCCTGATCTGGCCCCTGCTAACTGCTTCGAAATCACCTCCCTGCATACTCCCTTCTCTGCACCAGCTGCACCAGCTTCTTGCAGGTTCTGGCTTCCCGTCTTCTCACCCCCTCCCCACTTGGTGCCTAATGTTTACTGCACATCTTGGCTTCAGCTCTCTTCTTCCAGAGGCTTTCCAGGATCCCAGAAGTGTAGGTGTGGCCCTCCAGCTACTAACTCTCATACCACCTGCTTCTCTTTTACAACCTTTATCACAACTGGAGTAGTTGGTGCAATCATTTGTCTAAGCCGTAAGCACCTGTGTCCAAATGCCCCACACAAAACAGGAGTTCAGTAAGTATTTGTTAAGGAGCGTTATTTTACCTTCTGAGGGTGAACACTCTTCTGGTGCATATGTTAGTGTTTGTAATCTGTTGACTGGGAAAAACGGCCCACCACTATACTAGCGTCGTGTGTTAACGAAATCAAGACTAAATGGGGTCTGGTAAATGAGCAAGGCCATGCTCCACGTGACGCAGAGCTGCAACGTGCTGTGGGAAGGGCGAGGGATGTGGACAGAGTGGAAAGTTATTTGAGTTCTCTCCATGTCGCAGCTGAAAACAGACCACTTTAAAGTAAAGTCGGGTCTATTTTCTGAAGGGTAACCCTCTTCCTTTCTCAGGTCAGGAGATAACACAGTTGAGGAATTCCCATTAGTTCTACTGTTCCCAGCTGCCCTCGCCTTCCCTCAACCTCGGATTGAATCCCCAAACCTGCGAAAAGCTGCAAAACCATGTTTATGCTTGTGCACATGGGGGTGCTTCTAGACACCTGCACAAGAACCAGCCGGCACTGCCACCCCAACCACAGCTTCCAAGGAAGAGTTGGCTAGTCATTGGTAAGTGTATTGGAGGATCAGACCAGTTGACAGAGAGCCTTGCAGTAGAAACCAAATTGCCTACATCTGCAAGAAAGGAAGAGGAGCCTTTTCAATGCGTGCGGTGGAAACGCTTGATTTCCTTAGTGCTGTTCTAAACATGGGTGTCAGAGGGTGCCCTGTCACAAACGGCAGGTTTCTGGGCACCAAATGAGCTAGGCTATAGTATTTCTCAAGGCTACAGAATAGGCCTTGGAGAGGGGAAATGTTTTATATTAAAAATTTTATTTATTTATTTATTTGACAGAGAAGGGGAGAGAGCACGGTCCAGGGAGGGGGTTGGTGGGAGAGGGAGGACCAGGCTCCTCACTGAGCAGGAAGCCCCATGCTCTGTTTCCATCCCGGGACCCTGGCATCATGACCTGAGCCACTCAGGCGCCCCCATGGTTGTATTTTTCTAAGTCACATAACCTGTTGATTATAAGAAAGCCAGTTCTGTTTACCGTACAGTTTCACGGGCAGTTGTTGGAGCAACTCCTACCTCGTATTCTTTTCCAAATTCTCTCACCCTACAGGCAGGGTGGAGGAGCTAGCAGGCAGAGTACTACTGCCCGCTCTCACCCAGTTGGGCACCCTGGGGTTAGTGGTCCCTTCGTAAGCTGGTCTTGGCGTCCAGCACCAGCCCCACGTGTCTTCCCCACCCGCCTCTCGTTTGCCAGCATCCCTTGCTTTGGACAATGACGCCCCACCCCCTCCACCCCTACTGGTGAGAGAAATCCATTCCCCGCCCATTTCCAGGCTCCTCGTGCAAGATCTGGCCAATCAGAAGGCGGCCTTCCTTGGGAGCCCAGACATTGGTCGGGGCGCTTCCAATCAGCATCGTGTTCTCTGCTTTTCTCCTGGTGCTGCTGGGAGAGAGTCTCCTGGCCGCGCTGACTTGGTCCTGAGGTCGGGATTCGGGCCGCGGGGTCTCCTCTACCCCGAAAGAGAGACTCGGAGCTGAAAGTGTTGTTTGGGCTCCTGGCTCCGGCTGGGCGTTAAGGACCCCAGAGCCCAGGAAGGGCGGAAGAGAAGGCGCTTGAAGACCTCACCGAGTCTCAGCCACCCTGCCATACCCAAGGCCAGCTGCACCCCCGATCGTCTGGTCCTGTGAGTCTCGCTGCATTTTCTTCTCTGCTTCAGGTTTTTGTTTGCTTGCTTGTTCGTTTGTTTGGAGTTGGGTTTTTCACCATGAATTGAATTGGGAATTTCGTCATGGCTAATAGTCTCCAGCAGGCCACTCCTGGGCACAGCTGAACGCACTTTGTGGTGCCCAAGGGCACCGTTCTCCACTCACCTGTGTGCCTTTTGCCTTGGGCTGGGGGGGGGGGGCTCCCCCGGGAACCGAACATGCGCTCCATTCCTCTTCCAGAGTCAGACTAATGTCCTTTTAAAGAATCAGGCCCAATAAATGCTTGTTGATTGACTGAATGCATTCGTCAGCCAGGTGACCGCATCTGAGATGACAGCTCTGCTGTCCCCCTTACCCATTCCTTTAAACCTGGGGCTTTCCTTGAAAATAATGCTGGGATCCAGCTCCCAGCTCTCCCTGAAAATAACGCTGGGGTCCAAGTTAAAAATACAAATGCCAGTGTTCAGTACAGGACTGTTAACTGCAGCCAGTTGTAGATCGGAGCTCCAGATTGATTTCAGGTGCTCTCACCACAAAAATAAGTGTGGGAGGAGGTAATTAGGTTGACTCTAGTAATCACTTCGTATACGTATATAAAATCCTTATGTTTTATGCCTAAAATATATACCATTTTTATTTTTAAAACAAAAACCCAGAGGAGTGATGTGATGCAGAGTAGCAGAGAGAGAAGCTTTCGGGGTTAGTTGTTTCGCCAAAGTAACCATTAAACCAGGGGAAAAAATGATCAGAAACCAACAATTGCAGAACTCTGCGTTATGTATACTTTACTACAGTACAAAGTGTGTGCAGACCCCAGACTCTTCCCCTGGCAGTTCCTGGTTCAGAAGGTCTGTGTGGGCTGGGAATGTGCACTCCAGGTGTTTCTTGTCTTCCGAGAAGGAGGTGAGAAATGCTGCCAGATACCAGCCCCGTGCCCCCTTTGCAAGATGCTAAGGCGGAGGCTCCTGAATCCTCTTTGCTGTTCCCTCCTAGTGTGTTGTGGTGTCACGTGCTCAGCACCCCTCTGGTGAATGAGTAAAGGTGGGGAATGGGACTCAAAAAGGACTTTAGACTCCGGTGGCCTCTCACCTTCTCCTTTGTGCAGGTGCAGTCTTTGGTTGCCTAACAAGCCTGGCACATCTCTGTGTGGACTCCAGCCCACCTGGAACCCACTGCTTTTGGCCAAAGGGCTCGTTCTGCAATCCATGTGGTTGGGCCTGGTTACCTGATCTTTTAGCACAGAATCACCATCTGGCATTGAAAATCTAACTGGGAATGGAGTCACCCAGTGCATGGCGTTTCTAAGCTGTGCAAATTCACAAGATGTTATCCTTCTGTATGTTAAAACTTAGGCGCACCTGGAAAGATCGTTTTGTTGCTAGAATCAAGTAATTGCAGCTGGCGCAAAACCTAGCTCACTACAAAGAAATTACACATAGTAAAGTGACTTGGGCAAGTGTCTTTCAGCCAACAAGGGGTTTAGGTGCAGTGATCGGCAATGTTTATTTTTAACAGAGCTGGTTGAAGCATGAAAGTAATGAAAAAATTTCTTCATCACTAATATGTAGGATTTTCATCCTGGCAGATATTCTAGGTGTCTTTTCCTCCAGTCTTGCAGGGAGCCTAATTACAGATCTAAGAGTGAAATAATTTCTTGCCAATACCTATTTTTAAGTTCTGTTATGCGAACGAGTTGATGTGCACCCCGAACCATCCCCTACGTGCGAGTGTCCCGAGTAGCTAATAGTGGTTTGAAGTGCTGCCCAGCTGTGTGGAGGAATTATTTGCTTTGTTGCTGGGGCAATTAGAACACACACACCCCCGCCCCGAGTTGTGGTCAAGTAACTTCCGTTGGGATTTTGCTCCTAGGTATGTTCAACACTGGGATAATGAAGAATATTACTGCCACCCTTGTTGACTAAGTTACTCAAAGACAGCCATTCTTGGGATGCCGGGTGGCTCAGTTAAGCATCTGCTTTCAACTCCGCTCATGATCCTGGGGTCTTGAGATCAAGCCCTGCTTCAGGTTCCTTATTTGGCAGGGAGCCTGCTTCTCCCTCTCTCCTTGCCTGTTGTTCTCCCTGCTTGTGTTCTGTCTCTGTGTCAAATAAATTATAATTCTTTTTAAAAAAGACAATAAATCTTAATTTATTGTTAATTAGTTAACTGCTACTACTTGATGACCATTTACCATGTGTTAGACTGTCTATATTTCTTAAGCTTATTTAGTTCTCTCAGTGACTTTTTATTTTAAAGATTTTATTTATTTGAGATAGAGTGTGAGTGAGTGAGCATGAGTTGGGGGGGGGCAGAGGGAGAAGCAGACTCTGTGCTGCTGTGAGCAGGGAGTCTGATGCAGGCTGGATCCCAGGACCCTGAGATCATGACCTGCGCCAAAGGCAGATGCTTAACTGACTAAGCCACCCAGGTGCCCCCCCAATGCCTTTTTAAAAAAAATTTATTTTGTTTTATTTTTCAGTGTTCCAAAATTCATTGCTTATGCACCACACCCAGAATTCCTTGTAATACGTGCCCTCCTTAATACCCACCACCAGGCTCACCCTACCTTCCAACCCCCTCCCCTCCAAAACCCTCAGTTTGTTTCTCAAAGTCCACAGTCTCTCATGGCTCTCATGGCTCCTCTCCCCCTCCAATTTCCCCCAATGCACTTTTCCTTTCCATCTCCCCATGTCCTCCGTGTTATTCCTTATGCTCCACAAGCAAGTGAAACTATATGATAATTGACTCTCTTTGCTTGACTTACTTCACTCAGCATAATCTCCTCCAGCCCATCCATGTTGATACAAAAGTTGAGTACTCATCCTTTCTGATGGAGGCGTAATACTCCATTGTATATATGGAACATATCTTCTTTATCCATTTGTCTATTGAAGGGCATCTTGGCTTTTTCCGCAGTTTGGTGACTGTGAAATTGCTGCTATGAATATTGGGGTACAGATAGCCCTTCTTTTCACTATGTCTGTATCTTTGGGGTAAATACCCAGTAGTGCAATTGCAGGGTCATAGGGTAGCACTATTTTAATTTCTTAAGAAATCTCCACACTGTTTTCCAAAGTGGCTGCACCAACTTGCATTCCCATCAACAGTGTGAGAGGGTTCCCCTTTCTCCACATCATTTCCAGCACATGTTGTTTACTGTCTTGTTGATTTTGGCCATTCTGACTGGTGTAAGGTGGTATCTCAATGTGGTTTTGATTTGCATCTCCCTGATGGCCAATGATCATGAACATTTTTCATGTGTCTGTTGGCCATTTGTATGTCTTCTTTGGAGAAGTGTCTGTTGATGTCTTCTGCCCATTTTTTTAAAAAAGATTTATTTATTTATTTATTTGAGAGATCACAAGTAGGCAGAGAGGCAGGCAGGCAGAGAGAGAGAGAGGAGGAAGCAGGCTTCCTGCTGAGCAGAGAGCCCGATGTGGGGCTCGATCCCAGAACCCTGGGATCATGACCTGAGCTTTTAACTCACTGAGCCACCCAGGCGGCCTTCTGCCCATTTTTTGATGTGATTATCTGTTTTATGTGTGTTGAGTTTGAGGAGTTCTTTATAGATCTTGGATATCAGCCCTTTGTCTGTAGTGTCATTTACGAATATCTTCTCCCATTCTGTGGGTTGCCTCTTTGTTTGGTTGACTGTTTCTTTTGCTATGCATAAGCTTTTGATCTTGATGAAGTCCCAAAAGTTCATTTTCGCTTTTATTTCCTTTGCCTTTGGGGACATATCTTGAAAGAAGTCGCTATGGCCAATGTCGAAGAGATTACTGCCTATGTTCTCCTTTAGGATTTTGGTAGATTTCTGCTTCACATTGAGATCTTTTATCCATTTCGAGTTTATCTTTGTGAATGGTGTAAGAGAATGGTTGAGTTTCATTCTTCTACACATAGCTGTCCAATTTTTCCAGCACCATTTATTGAAGAGACTGTCTTTTTTCCACTGTATATTTTTCCTGCTTTGTCAAAGATTACTTGACCATAGAGTTGAGGGTCCATATCTGGGCTCTCTACTCTGTTCCATGGTCTATGTGTCTGCTTTTGTGCCAGTACCATGCTGTCTTGGTGATCACAGCTTTTTAATAGAGCTTGAAATCAGGAAATGTGATGCCCCCAGTTTTGTTTTTCTTTTTCAACATTCCCTTAGCAATTCAGGGTCTCTTCTGGTTTCACACAAATTTTGGGATTGTTTGCTCCAGCTCTTTGAAAAATGCCGGTGGAATTTTGCTCTGACTGGCATTGAAAGTATAGATTCCTCTAGGCTGTATAGACATTTTAACAATGTTTATTCTTCCGATCCATGAGCATGGAATGCTCTGCCATCTTTTTGTGTCTTCTTTGGTTTCTTTCATGAGAGTTCTGTAGTTCCTCCAGTACAGATCCTTTACTTCTTTGGTTAGGTGTATTCCCAGGTATCTTATGGTTCTTGGTGCTATAGTAAATGGAAGCAATTCTCTAATGTCCCTAATTTCTCTAAATTCTCTAATTTATCATTTTCATTGTTAGTATATAAGAAAGCAACTGATTTCTGTACATTAATTTTGTATCCTGCCATATTACTGAATTGCTGTATGAGTTCTAGTAGTTTCGTAGTGGAGTTTTTTGGGTCTTCCATATAAAGTATCATGTCAACTGTGAAGAGAGAGAGTTTGACTTCTTTGCCAATCTGAATACCTTTTATTTCTTTTTGTTGTCTGATTGCTGTTCCTAGGACTTCCAGTAATACGTTGAACAACAGTGGTGAAAGTGGGGATCCTTGTCATGTTCCTGATCTCAAAGGGAAGGCTGTCAGCTTTTCCCCATTGAGGATGATATTCACTGTGGGTTTTCATAGATAGATTTTATGAAGTTGAGGAATATTCCCTCTATCCCTATAGTTTAAAGGGTTTTAATCAGGAACAGATGCGGTATCTTTTCAAATGCTTTTTCTGCATCAATTGAGAGGACAATATGGTTCTTTTTTCTTCTTGGTTTGTTCTGTCACATTGATTTGCAAATGTTGAACCACACTTGCATCCCATGTATAAATTCCACCTGGTCATAGTGTATAATCTTTTTAATGTATTGTTGGATCCTACTAGCTAGGATCTTTTTTTTTAAATTAAATTTATTTATTTTCAGCATAACAGTATTCATTATTTTTTCACCACACCCAGTGCTCCATGCAATCCATGCCCTCTATAATATCCACCACCTGGTACCCCCACCTCCCACCCCCCCCACTACTTCAAACCCCTCAGATTGTTTTTCAGAGTCCATAGTCTCTCATGATTCACCTATTAGC
Organism: Neogale vison; assembly: GCF_020171115.1. Taxonomy (NCBI): domain Eukaryota; kingdom Metazoa; phylum Chordata; class Mammalia; order Carnivora; family Mustelidae; genus Neogale; species Neogale vison. The sequence goes on from NC_058097.1 coordinate 6,141,733, forward strand.
TAGTATCTTGTTGAGAATCTTGGCATCCATATCATCAGGGAAATTGGTCTGAAATTCTCCTTTTTTGGTGGGATCTTTGCCTGGTTTGGGGATCAAGGTAATGCAGGCTTCATAAAAAGAGTCTGGGAGTTTTCCTTCTATTTTTTTGAAAGAGTTTCAGGAGAATAGGTATCATTTCTTCTTTGAATGTTTGGTAGAATTCTCCAGGGAATCTGTCAGGTCCTGGGCTCTTGTTTTTTGGGAGGTTTGTGATCACTGCTTCAATCTCGTTACTAGATACTGGTCTATTCAGGTTAACAATTTCTTTCTGATTCAGTTTTGGAAGTTTATAGGTTTCTAGGAATGCATCCATTTCGTCTAGGTTGCTTACCTTATTGGCATGTAACTGTTGATAATAATTTCTGATGTTTGTGTCTCTTTCCTTGGTATTAGTCGTGATCTCTCCCTTTCCATTCATAATTGTATTAATTTGGGTCCTCTCTCTTCTCTTTTGGATTAGTTTGGCCAGTGGTTTACCGATCTTATTGATTCTTTCAAAAAAACCAGCTTCTAGTTTTGTTTTTGTGTTTTACTATATTTCTAGTTTCTATCTCGTTGATCTCTAATCTTGATTATTTCCCTCCTTCTTTGTGGGGTTGGCTTAATTTATTGTTGATTCTTTAGTTAAGTTGTAAAGAGAGCTGGTATACTCTGGATTTTTCAATTTTTTTTTTTGAGTGAGGGTTGGATGGCTATGTGTTTCCCCCTTAGGACCGCCTTTGCTGTATCCCATAGGTTTTGGACCAAAGTGTCTTCATTGTCATTGGTGTCCATGAATTCTTTAAGTTCTTCTTTGATTCCTAGTTGATCCAAACATTCTTAAGCAAGGTGGTCTTTATCTTCCACGAGTTTGAATTCCTTCCAAACTTTTTCTTGTGGTTGAGCTCCAGTTTCAAAGCATTGTGGTCTGAGAATATGCAGGGAATAATCTCAATCTTTTGGTATCGGTTAAGCCCTGATTTGTGACCCAGTATGTGGTCTGTTCTGGAGAAAGTTCCATGTGTGCTTGAGAAGAAAGAGTATTCCATTGTTTTAGGGTAGAATGTTCTGTATATATCTATGAGGTCCATCTGGTCCAATGTGTCATTCAACACTCTTGTTTCTTTATTGATTTTCTGCTTGGATGATCTATTACTGAGAGTGGGGTATTAAGAGCATTACTGAGAGTGGTGCGTTAAGATCTCCTACTATTAATATATTCATATCACTATGACTCTTTATCTTGATTAACAGTTGGCTTATGTAGTTGGCTGCTCCTGTGTTGGGGGCATAAATATTTACAATTGTTAGATCTTCTCGGTAGATAGACCCTTTAAGAATGCTGTAGTGGGGGGGACGCCTGGGTGGCGCAGTTGGTTGGACGACTGCCTCCGGCTCAGGGCGTGATCCTGGAGTCCCAGGATCGAGTCCCACATCAGGCTCCCAGCTCCATGGGGAGTCTGCTTCGCTCTCTGACCTTCTCCTCGCTCATTCTCTCTCTCACTGTCTCTCTCTCTCAAATAAATAAAATAAAATAAAAAATCTTAAAAAAAAAAAAAGAATGCTGTAGTGGCCTTTGTATCTCTGACTACAGTCTTTACTTTAAAATCCAATTTATCTGATATGACAATCACTACCCCAGCTTTCTTCTGAGGCCCATTGGCATGAAAGATGCTTCATCCCTTCACTTTTAGTTTGGATGTATCTTTAGGTTCCAAATGGGTCTCTTGTAGACAACATATGGATGGGTTGTGTCATTGTATCCAGTCTGCAACCCTGTGCCATTTTATGGGAGCATTTAGGTCATTCACGTTGAGAGTGATTATTAAAAGATTTTTTTTTCCAATTTATTTATTTTCAGAAAAACAGTATTCATTATTTTTTCACCACACCCAGTGCTCCATGCAAGCTGTGCCCTCTATAATACCCACCACCTGGTACCCCAACCTCCCACCCCCCCGCCACTTCAAACCCCTCAGATTGTTTTTCAGAGTCCATAGTCTCTCATGGTTCAAAAGATTTTTTTTTTTTAATTGACATCCTATTGCCTGTGAAGTCCTGGTTTTTATAGGTTGTCTCTGTATATTTGTTCTATGTCACTCTTGGGTTCTTTCTTCTTTTATAGAACACCCCCCCCTTTAATATTTCATGTAGTGCCGGCTTGATGGTCACAAACTCTTTTAACCCTTGCCGATCTGGGAAGCTCTTTATCTCCCTATCCATTTTGAATATCAGCCTTGCTGGATAAAGTATTCTTGGCTGCATGTTCTTCTCATATAGTGTTCTGAATATGTCTTGCCAGCCCTTTCTGGCTTTCCAGGTCTCTGTGGATAGGTCTGACGCTATTCTGATGGACCTTCCTCTGTATATAAGGAATCGCTTCCCCCTAGCTGCCCTCAGGAGCTCTTGTCTAGAATTATGATTCACCAGTCTCACAATTAAGTGTCTTGAGGTCTTTCTAGATTCGTTGATCTTTCAGTCTCTAGGACACGAATGCTGGCTCCATTCCCCAGATTGGGAAAATTTTCATCCAGAATTTGTTGAACTATATCTTCTAGTCTTCTGTCTTTTTCTATCCCCTCAGGGATCCAAATAATTCTGACATTGCAACATTTCATGGCGTCATTTATTTCCCTAATTCTGTTTTCATGGTTTCTAAGCTGTTTCTTCCAGGCCTCCTCCTGATTCTTTTTTCTCTATCAGTTTGTCCTCTAGATCGCTATTTCTGTCTTCTGCCTCCGTTGCACTAGCTATTAAGAGTATTTAGATTAGATTGGATCTCATTGATCGTATTTTTAACTTCTTCCCAGGCAGCTTTCACTTCTGCCCTTAGAGATTCTCTGTTGTCACTAACGGGTTTCTCCAACCTAGCCATTGCCTGAATAACTGTTACCCTGAATTCCCTTTCCAACATACTGTTTGTGTCCATGTCCAATAGTTCTGATGGAGAGAGCACAGTCTCTCTGGGTTCTTCCTTTGTTTGGTGTTCTTCCTCCTAGTCATTTTGGTGACAGGTGGTTGAGGGGGAGAGAGAGCTGAATTTATCAACCACAATCCAGGCAAGGTGCACCCTGGAATGCTTCTGAGCAATCAGAAGTCACCACTCTCCACTGGTATCTTCTGCCCCCGTAAAGATCCGGAAGTGTATAATCCTACATCTCAGGCTGATTTCATGAGTAGTCAGAGTGTTCTGGTAGATAATTAGCTCACTTGAGGGGACTGGTTGAAACAGGGTCTCCTACTTCTCTACCATCTTGTGTCTGAATCGCTGTCAATTACTTTTAAAAGTAGGTACATTTATTATCACCTGTTTACATGTGAGGAAATGGAGGTTTAGAGAGATGGAGCATCTTACCCAAGGTCACCCAAAGTCATTCATCTAGGGAGCAGCAAAGCTCAGATTTGAACCGGGTCCACTTGGATCTGGGCACCAAACTCTTTTTTTTTTTTTTTTAAGATTTTATTTATTTATTTGACAGACAGAGATCACAAGTAGGCAGAGAGGTAGGCAGGGGGTTGGGCAGGCTCCCCACCGAGCAGAGAGCCTGATGCGGGGCTTGATCCCAGGATCCTGGGATCATGACCTGAGCCTAAGGCAGAGGCTTTAACCCACTGAGCCACCCAGGTGCCCCTAGACACCAAACTCTCGATGGCCATGTCTGCAGTGGCTTTTAGGGTTTTAGTTTGACATAAATTCAAGGCCAGAGGTCACCCAGCCACTCTTTGCCATGAAAATACTATTTTATTGGTTGCAAGATACACTGAACTTGTACATTGGGTCACAATAGTGACACAATGGTACACAAACACCTAGTTCTGTCCACAAGCAAATCATTTCACCATATAAATGGTAAAATGTGTGTGTGGGTAGGTCAGTTAAGCAGTGTGGCACTTGAAAACCTTAATAACTCCTAGAACATCCTGCACAAAGAGTTGATTTGTTTTTGCACCTAATCCCATACTGGCATTGGGCATAATGTACCTGTGCTAATCTCTCCCCAAATGGCATCTTAAATCCCATTTTGGGAGCAGAGCCCAAGGATTACCCTCTGCTGATTGACTTTGGCCTTCGCCACAGTCTCTTACACCATTCTGGGTACAGAGCACGAGCCTAATAAAAACCTGCCAAAGGAATGAACATCCGAAGTCCAACTTGTTGGGCTATCCTTAAAGGAGTCAGTTCTCCCACAGGTGTATTTTTTCGAAGCACTTCCGAGGGGACATTTCTCTAAGCCCTGGGAAGACCTTAGACCTTTGGGCCAAGTGGAAAAGAATTATTAGGTGGTGGGTGATCACAGACGCTCAGTGCTCAAGGAACATGTGCCTGTGCTTGCCCAGCCCTAGGTGGGGTCCACCTTTTATTTGCACTTGACTTTGAACCGATCTGCCGCTCGTCTGTAAGGTGGAGGTAAACAATTCCTAGTCCTCTCACAGCGGAGCTGTGTCAGCGAGGGAGCATGGAGGCCCCTTTGTAGCCTGCAAAGCATTGGGCATACAGATTCTCAAAATGAACCGCTGTTCTGCTGGGGGAGGCAGAAGGTTCTGGAGGGGGAGCAGAGGCAAACTCTAGCTGAGCTTGAGACATCCAGCCAAAGGCTCCGTGAATGCTGAGCCATGTGGGATTGGAGCATAGTGAGAACTGGATATTCACACAGGGAAGGGGGAAATGAAGATGTTGCCTTGACTCCCTGTCCTGTGACAGGGGCCAGTGTGTTTACTGTGGTTTTAATAAAGTCCTCAGCTCGGTGACATCTTGAGCTCTAAAGTTCCAGAGGCTTTTTTAGAAGTTGGAGAGCAGATCGCCCTCCATTAGAGGAAAAAATGGTCAGCTGTGCCTGGCTGCTTTACGTTCTGTTGTGTTTCTTTTTCTTTCTTTCTTTTTTTTTTTTTTAAGATTCTTATTTATTTATTTATTTGACAGAGAGAGAGAGAGATCGCAAGTAGGCAGAGAGGGAGGGGAAGCAGGCTCCCCGTTGAGCAGAGAGCCCGACTCAGGACTCGATCCCAGGACCTTGAGATCATGACCTGAGCAGAAGGCAGAGGCCTAACCCACTGAGCCACCCATCCTGTTGTGTTTCAACAGTCACAGTGGTGTGTCTTTGTTCTAAATCAGGCAGGTTGGAAAACCAATTCAGAATGTAGTATCAGTTACTGTGAGTTCTGTACACTCAGAATACCCTTTTTTAGGTGGGGTTTTGTGGGGAGTTTTTTGTTTTTTTTTTTTTTTTTTTAGTTTTAAAGCAACTGCAACCAGTGCACCAATATGTAAAAAGTAAAAACACTGCAGGTAAAGCCAAAAAACGCTCTTACCTGTGTGTTCCAAATTCTGTGCATGTACAGATGTGTATAGGGGCTAGGGCTGCAGTAGTCATTTTTCTGCACACTGTCGCCTCCTGCCCTACAGTTCCTTCTGCTGATTGTGTTTCTCCTTAAATAGTGCGTCATGGGGTGCCCGGGTGGTACAGTTGGTTAAGTGTCCGACTCTTGATTATGGCTCAGGTCATGACATCGGAGTCCTGGGATCAAGCTGGGCTCTGCACTTGGCAGGGAGCCTACTTCAGATTCTCTCTCCCTTTCCCTCTACCTGTGCACTGCACCCCCATCCCCGACACATGTTGCACTCTCTCTTTCCATCTCTCTTTTCTTTCTTTCTTTCTTTTTAATTTTATTTATTTATTTGACAGAGAGATCACAAGTAGGCAGAGAGGCAGGCAGAGAGAGAGAGGAGGAAGCAGGCTCCCCGCTGAGCAGAGAGCCCAGTGCGGGACTCGTTCCCAGGACCCTGGGATCATGCCCCAAGCCGAAGGCAGAGGCTTTAACCCACTGAGCCACCCAGGCACCCCCTTTTTTCTTTTTTTAAATATATCATGATACTCTGCTGATAATAGTATATATTCCTTATTTGCCAACACAGGAGGTGTGCTGGTGTATAATATGGTGACTACATGTCACCATTTGGCAAGGACCGTTCCAATTTTATTCCTGTATTCTCATTCTAATTTTTAATAGTGCTCCCTGGCTTTCAAATATGCCCCATTTTCTATAATAAATGGAATGGTTACTCTATATAGAAGATCTTGAAATTATATGAAGAATTAAATATTTTTCCATAATATATGTATTGGAAGCTATTAGGAATTGGTTTTAAAGGGAAAAAATACTGTTTTGCACACGTACAGTAGACTCAAACAGGAAATCCTAACTTCTGAGTATGCAGCAAAATTTTACCATTCCTGAAATAACAGTAAGAAGTTACCTAGGTAAAGGAAATTTTAGGTACCTGTCTTTAGCAGTGATCCTTTGATCTAGCTAGCTGCAAAACACATTTTCTGGTGGAAGAGAAGGTAATTTGACACGTGGGAGTGTACAAGCCAGCCCTGGCACTGTATTTCATTGAATACTGGGAACTAAAAAAGAAAGCCATGACGCAAAACATATTTGAAGGAATTTTTCTGCAGCACAGGCAACAAAAAGCTAATCTCAGTAAAACTTGGTAAAAGTCATGCAGCAAACTATATAGTACATTGGAATAAATTCCTCTGCCAGCAGACATTGTGCGTGTAGAAAAATAAATATTTCCGTTAATATTGGTACAAATTATGCAGCACAATGATACACTTGAAAGAATTCCAATATCAACCTTGTGAATGCTGTAAAATAAACTATTTTGCAGAATACTATAGGATTCAAGCAACAAAGAAAACAGTCCAGTGAATTCAAATGGGCTTGCTATTTCAGGAAACAGAGCATTGTGACTCCAAAAGTATTTGTAAACTGCATCATAAATGTTTTACTCTTCGTTTTCTCAAAACCGCACCCCCTGAGTCCAGGTAATTCTCCCTGTAACTGCCCATCACCGCACTGGTGGTAGAGTCGGCAGTCGCTTCCAAAGACGCATTGTCCTTCGCAATATTATGGTGGCTATTCCTGTGGTTTCAGCATCTCCAACTTGGGAAACGATCCGCCAGGCCGGCTTCAGCCAGCACGATTGCAATGGCAGTGTTCAGAGCAGGTGGCACGACCACCCCCGCACCCCCACCCCAGTCTGCCCAAGAAGCTGGAAGCTCCCCAGGTGTGGGAAGAGCTCTTGATCTAAGTCCTCATGAGAACTTCACTCCCGACCTGGGGTTGTGCTCTGTCTACCTCTCCCATCTCCCTGCCGAAGTCACCAGCATGACTCCTGGGGTGAGGTCCATGAGCTGGGGGATCTGATGCCCGGATTGCCTTTCTGTGCCCCACACTGGGCGCACACGCTGGGCTGTGCCCGGGCTCCCAGGGAGAAGCTGTAGCAGGTCAGCTCACCTTTGTTTGATAGGACCACTGACATCAGTGTGTGGTACTTCTGGACACCACGGACACGTGGAATGGGTCTTCCTGATGATCGTCGAGTGAAGTAGATCTACCCAGTTTTTTCTAGAGCTGCGTGGTATTACACGATGCACACACGCCCCTGTTGATACAACCATTGCCTTAGTGGTGCTGACTCCGTTTTCTGCTTGGCCGCTTAGCAAACAGCGCCATTGTGAATCCTCTGCGACACCTCTCCAGATGAGTCCCAACGGTAGACCCCCAGAAGTGGGACTCAATTGTTAATAGATGCTACCACGCCACACGTGCCTTTAGATGCTCATTTAAAACCTTCCCTCCCAGCTCTGTAGCGCAATGGATAGCGCATTGGACTTCTAAAACCTTCCCTCCCAGTAGCTTAAATAAACAAGGGTTGGTCGTTCTCATTGCTGCAGAGTCCAGAAGTCAGCAGGTATAGGATGGTGACCTCAGGGACCAGGCCCCAACGTTCATACCGTTAGGCCTGCCTTCTAATGTCCTTGCTGAGAGGGTGGCTGGCTGCATGTCTGGGTGTCTCCATGGCCAAGAAGGAATGAGAAGATAAGCAAGGTCAAGGGGAATGCCAGCCTCTGCTCCTTTTAAAAAGCCTTCTGGAAGGCCTACTTTGCCGTTTCTTCTTGTCCCTGTTGACCAGAACGGAGACCCACAGCTACTCCTAGACTAACTCTGAAAGGTGGGTGGGGTGTGGGGGGGGCGGGATGGGCACCTTGTTCACTTGTTTTCTGAAGTGGCCATACAAATTTACCTCCCCGCCCCCGCCCAGAGTTCCTAGCTCCCTAATACCATTGTCCATATTTTCTCACGTATAAATTTCTGCCAATCTGATGAGTACAAAATGGTTAATTTTTTTTTTTTAATTTTACCCTTCTGTGATTACTACCAAAGATAACATCTTGTCAGGTATTAGACGTTTGGGTTTTCCAGGTGAATTACACTTCTCTGTCAGTTTGCTCATTTTTGTTTGGATTTGTAGATGTATTCTGGGTCTTCTATTTTACCAGATGAGACATGGATAGGTTCTTAAACATTTGCCTTTTAGCCTTGTTCCAGTTGTCTTTTCAGTTAAACAGTACTTTTGATTTAGATTCTGATCCATCTTTTTGGTAGTTATTTCTTTTAATATTTGTGAAAATCTTTCCCATTCCAAAGGGGAAAATGTTTCTTTTAATACTTTTAAAGTTTTAGTTTTTACCCTTCTATTGGCAAGGTCAAGGCTGGCATTCCCCTTGACCTTGCTTATCTTCTACTTTACCTTTGTCTGGTATTTAGTCGTATGAGTGATATGAAGTAAATCTGTAACTTGAGGTTTTCTAAATGACCAGTCCTCTCAACATAATCGGATTACTCATCCCACTAACCTCTCCTTCCTTCCTCCCCCCTTCTCATTTCCCCCCTCCCCTTGTGTCCCTGTTTCTCTCCAGAACTTCTCTCAGGTTGACTGATTCATACCTTTCACTGTGGAGATAACATAGTTTCAATTATTATGGATTTATAAGGTCTTTTGTATTTGCTAGGACATATGTCCCCCTTCTGATTTCCTTTCAAAATTGTCAGGGTATCTGCATACATTACTGATGTGACTTTTGAAATCAGCTTATAAAATTCTATGAAAATGCTCCCTTCAGCTCTGTCTCCTGCCCACAGACCCGGGTGCTCCACATGGGGCCACCTGCAGTCCTGTCCTGACCCAGGTTGTCCCCATGGACCACCTTCTCCCTGGGTCTTCAGAGGGCAGCACCCATACCTTCCATTGCGTGTTGAAAACGGGCGTGGACAGTTGTGAATAAATGCTCTGTGGCTTTTCTTGTGAACCTTTAGGGAAAAAAAAAAATCCGAGTACAAGGGGACCCCGTGGTTCAAACTGGGGGTTTTCTGGGGTCGACTGTGGTTCTCTCACCCCACCCCCTGGGCTTAGTCAATATTTGTAAATGTGCTGGAACAAAAGCAGCGCTCTCTGGGTAAGAGCTCAGCTGGGTTTGCGGGACCACATGTGCCACGATCAAACTTCTGCCTCAGATTACTCAGATTCTCTTTGTCTTTATTTTGTCGCTTTAAGCTGTAATCTCCAGAGCAAGAACTCTTTGTCCCTGACTGCAGTTGTGAACTTGTTTCTCTCCCCGAGTCTGCTGTCTACTTTTCAGAGCTATGGTGTGAAAAGCATCAAAATTCGTGTGGACTGCAGTGTTCTGGGTCCTTATTCTTGTTACTAGTGTAAAATGTTACAGTTAGGGGTACCTGCCTTGCATTGCAATTTATCTGAGATTAACAAGCTACTGGGGCTGTGTTTTTATTAGAGTTTGCCTGGTATATCTTTTTTGTATAACTTTATTTTTCTTTCCTTTTTTTTTTTTGGAAGTAAAATTGAAAAAAAAATTATATTGATGCAAAAGGAACAAAACTTTAAAAAAATTTTTTAAATATTTACTTGTTTTAGAGAGAGAGCACATGTAGGGTGGGGGACGAGGAGAGGGAGAGAGCAAGAATCTCAACCCAGTTCTGCGCTTGACTTCCCCGACCCTGAGATCACAACCCGAGCCAAGACCAGGAGTGGGTGGCTCAGTGGGTTAAAGCCTCTGCCTTTGGCTCAGGTCATGATCCCAGGTTCCTGGGATCGAGCCACGCATCGGGCTCTCTGCTCAGCAGGGGGCCTGCTTCCCCCCCCCCGCCTGCCTCTCTGTCTACTTATAGTCTCTGTCTGTCAAATAAATAAATCTTTATAAATAAATAAATGTTTAGACATTAGAGAAGTTTTATTTGAACCCAAATTAGGACAGCTGCCCAAGATACAGAATCTTCACAAAGAAGAGAGTGCTCCAAGGAAGGAACGTTATTTTCGTGAAGGGTTATATATATTTTGTTCTGTTTTTTGAATATTTTATTTATTTATTTCACACACACACACACACATACACACACACAGGAAGAGAGAGTGTTTGCTTGAGAGCCTAAGCAGGGGGAGCAACAGAGGGAGAAGCAGACTCCCTGCTGAGCAGGGACCACCCCCCCCCACACTGTGGGACTCGGTCCCAGGACCCTGGGATCATGACCCCAGCTGAAGGCAGACACTTAAGGATTGAGCCACCCAGATGCCTCTTGTTTTGTTTTACATAATTTTACAGAATTACAGAGCACAGTTAAGCATCTGCCTTCAGCTCAGGTCATGATCCCAGGGTCCTGGGATCAAGTCCCACCTCGGGCTCCTGCTCAGCAAGGAGCCTGCTTCTCTCTCCCCCTGCCTGCTGCTCTCCTACTTGTACTCTCTCTATATATATCAAATAAAGAAATAAAATCTTTTAAAAAAGAGTTAGAAATCATCATAAAGAAGTACGTGCCAGAATGTTAGAGACTTGATCTTATGTTGTCGGGAAACAGGGAGGGGTGTGTGCGTGTGTTCTCTTTGTATTTGCAATGTTCCTTTTTGGTTATTATTATTATTTTTTAAGATTTTATTTATTTATTTGACAGACCGAGATCACAAGTAGGCAGAGAGTCAGGCAGAGGGAAAGCAGTCTCCCCGCTGAGCAGAGAGCCCAGTGTGGGGCTCAATCCCAGGATCCTGGATCATGACCTGAGCCGAAGGCAGAGGCTTTAACCCACTGAGCCACCCAGGCACCCCTGGTTATCATTTAACAAAGCCAACGTACATGTGTTCGGGGCAGAAATACAGTCCATGCTTTGAGGTCTTGCCGAGTCCTTTGGACCCAGGTAAATGTTAAAATACAGCTTCCCTGAGCCCATGAGCAGGGCCCACAAACGTTAACAATTGAAAATTTCCTTTCTCCCATAATGGCATTTTCTCACTACCCAGAAATATTAGCTGCTAAAAATTTGTGCTGTTTCTTCTAGCCTTCATCCATGGTCTCTATCCCTCCCTTCTTCTGATGCCCCTCCCTGGGCTCTCCCTCACTGATTTTTTCACTGTTCTCCTGTGTAAGTGTTCACCAGCGGACCCGACATCTGGGCCATGCCTGCACCCGGTCCTGGTAGAGCAAGCCGAGTTGTACGTTCATACCAAACTGAAGAAGCCTTCCAGTGTTTCAGTGACAAGTAAAATCTATGGCGGGATTTGACTTACCCTTCACCTCCCCTGTGCCTTCCCCACTGACTCGTCTTGGACTTCAAGAACCTCCTTTTAGTCCATTGTCATGCTCTTACCTGTCCGTCCATAGGTCCGCTACAAGCAGTCTAGAACGTGGTTTGTGTGCGGTTTTTAAAATGTGTGTGTTGTTATCGCTGGGTGTGCGCTGGTCTGCATTTTGCGTTCCTCAAACTAGAGTGTGTAAAGGTATCTGTGTTACCCACAGGTGCTGGGCCTCGTTCTGTTTTCCCTCCTTGTAGTGTCCACCTTAGGGACTCTCTGCGTTTTCCTGTATCTCCTTCTACTAATTTAGATTATTCCATTTCTTTCCTTTGCTACATTTGGGTTTCTAGCTTCTTTCCCTCAGCTTGTAGTTGTGAGATCCATCCATGTTGTCACAGCTCAGTCACTTGTCATCATTGTCTGTGCTGCATTGTGTAATCACCTTCAGTCCGCCAGTTCCGCAGTAGACGGACAGCAGGACTTTTCTGTTTTTGACTCTTGTGAATAACAGTACTGCGGACGCTCTGGTCTATGCCTTTTGGGGTGTTTATGCATGCATTTCTGGTATGCATAAATTTTGGAGGAATTGCTGGGTTGTAGGGTATCCATGTAGTTTTAACTCAGTAGAAATGTCAAATATCTTTATAATGCAACTTTGTAACAATTTATAAAACTGGCAGTGTGCCAGACATTCTGCCTTCTTACCAACAGTTGGTAATGAGTTAACAGTCATGAGGCTGTTAAACTTTTGCAGCTCTAACAATTGTGTAGTGGTCTTTGATTGTGGGTTTTTGTTTTTGTTTTTTTTTAAGATTTTATTTATTTGACAGGCAGGGATCACAAGTAGGCAGAGAGGCAAGCAGAGAGAGGGGGAAGTAGGCTCCTTGCCAAGCAGAGAGCCCGATGTGGGGCTCGATCCCTGGACCCTGAGATTATGACCTGAGCAGAGGGCAGAGGTTTTAACCCACTGAGCCATCCAGGCGCCCTGATTGTGGTTTTAATTTACATTTCCTCTCACGAATAGTGGGTGAGCATCTTTTCATATACTTTCAGCCATTCAGATATACTCTTGTAAGTTGCTTATTCCTGAAACTTACCCTTCTTCTAATGAATTATCTTTTTCTTTCTGATTCGTTGGAGGGATGGAGTCCTATTTTGACAGAGGCTCTTGGCCAAGTGTGTTGCTGCCAGTACCTTCTCCCACCCTGCAGGTTCCCTTTTTTGTTCTTCTAATGGCATCTCTTGATAAACTTTAGTTGTGAACTTGAATGGAGTGGAATGCAGCCGTCTTCCTGTCTTCGGAGGGTCGGTGCCTTTGCTGTTTCTGCTAAGGGGCTTTTCTCTATTCCAAGGTTGTGCATACCCTCTAGAAATGTTACTGTTTTATCTTTTACATTTCGATCTGCACTCTTAACTGGACTCGATGTTCGTGTGTGGTGTAAGATGGGGTCAGACTGTCCACTCGGGATGCTGAAATAAACAGATACAAAACTTGGCAGAACTGGTGGACTGCCACAGACGGTGTACACCTGACTCTCCACTGGGCGTAATTTGCATGTCTATGGACAAGAGTCACCTGATGACAGTAAGTGTAGAATCCGACAATGTGGACGTCGGATAGCCTGTATTATGTGGTGTTCTCTGAATGATTCTTCGAACCAGTTGTAACATTTTCTTGGTTCCCTTGTTAATATAAATTTTTTGGACCCGTCTTCATTTTATATCTTTCGGAGAGTTCTAACTTTATCCATTAAAAAAGAGAGCTTAGCAGTTCTAATTCTTTCTTTGCCTTAACTTTTTGCTGCTCTTTGTTCATCTTCTAAACACAAGGGGTTTGTCCTAGGCTGTTCTGAAGTTTTTGGATGGTGGTGACTGATCCATTCGGGGGCTGAGGGTCGGGGTGGGACAGTCCTAGGATATACTGCATGGTTTCTTGTGTGCAGGCACTCTGGGCAAGAGAATACAATGACTGGTCACTCTAGCATGCCCTATCACCTTGTTGAGACATACACGTGCTTATAATAACCCACCTCGTTGGCCCTCTAGCAGCAGATGGTCTTCCCAAGACCCACAGACTGCTGCTGAGTGATCATGTGTTAATTGTATCTGTAAACTTGGGTTTTTACATTGAGGGGCTTTTTCCTAAACAGAAGATAGATCCGTCACATAGAAGGGTAATAGGATAGAAAGACACATTTTATTTTATTATTTTCTTAGAGAGTGTGCCTGCCTGGGACATGAGTGAGGGGTGCAGAGCAGAGGGAGAGAGAGACTCTTAAGCGGACTCCACACCCAGCACAGAGCCAGACACGGTGTGTGATCTCAAAACCCGAGATCATGACCTGAGTCAAAAATCAGGAGTTGCTCACTTAACTGACTGAGCCACCCAGGCGTCCCCCCAAAACCCACATTTTATTACATTTATTTTTTGAAAGATTTTATTTATTTATTTGACAGAGAAAGAGAGAGCAAGAGAGGGAGAAGCAGTCCTCCCGCTGAGCAGGGAACCCAATGGGGGCTCCATCCCAGGACCCTGGGATCATGACCCAAGCCAAAGGCAGATGCTTAACCAATGAGTCACCCAGGTGCCCCAAAAAACGCATTTTAAGAAAAGAATTGTAACTGTACCTATCTCAAGGCTGAAGATTTTATTTACTTGTTTGACAGACAGAGATCACAAGTAGGCAGAGAGGCAGGCAGAGAGAAAGAGGGGGAAGCAGGCTCCCTGTAGAGCAGAGAGCCCGATTCAGGGCTCAATCCCAGGACTCTGAGATCATGACCTGAGCCAAAGGCCGAGGCTTTAACCCATTGAGCCACACGGGGGTCTCAGTAGTTTTTGTTTTTGTCTTTTTGTTTGTTTGTTTTAAAGATTTATTTATTTGACACAGAGAGAGAGAGGCAGAGAGGCAGGCAGAGAGAGAAGGGGATGCAGGCTCCCTGCTGAGCAGAGAGCCTGACGGGGGGTTCGATCCCGGGACCCTGAAACCATGACCCAAGACCATGACCCCAGCCAAAGGCAGAGGCTTAACCCACTGAGCCACCCAGGCGCCCCACTATTTATTGTTTTATATGGGAGCAAAAAAGTAATTTGTATTTAAACACACACACACACACACACACACACACACATTCTAGGCAGATTGCTGTATTGATTTAGACCAAATCTTTATTTTTAAAAAATGGGATATAGCCATTTAATTTTCACATGAACAGTAGCCAATGTTTGTGTGACTCGTTCACATGATTTTCTAGGTAACACAATCACACAGTTTATACAAAAAATAAATTAAGCTTTAACAATGAAACACAAGTTTACAAATGCAGCTTTTTAAGGCCTATTGGGAAGTTAAGAAATGAGGGAATTTCTGAAAGACCGGGTCATGGTGGAACCTGGCTCTTCAAGAAAAAGGTACTTCAGAGAGGACAGAGCCTAAGAGAAATCACCGAGTGTTTTTCATATGTCAATTTTGTCATTCTGCATATTTCTTATTTATTAACTTTCCATTGACTAGAGTATGTCCTTTTAGGGTTGTCTCCAAAAAAGTGAGGAGTCACCCAAGTTGAAAGTTAATTTCTTTCTTTCTTTTTTTAAGTCCGCTTCGTGCCCAGCGTTGGGCTTGAACTCACAACCCTGAGCTCAAGACCTAAACTGAGATCATGAGTTGGACACTTAACTGACTGAGCCTGATGCCCTGAAAATTAACTTTATCCGTTTTAAATTTGTTAAAAGGATTGGGGCCCCTTTGAGCCATCCTTCTTGGTTTCAAGGGCAGCTCACCCCTTAGATCAACCACCTTAAAATTTAACGCTCAGAGACCTCTTCAGTGCATTTTGAAAATCTGAGTATTCCCCTGAACATTTCTAAATTGATGTCTAAAATTTTCATCGTGAATCAATGCAAAGGATCCAAGTTGCCAGCGTGTTGTAGATACTGCATCTTTAAATGAAACGGTTACGTTCCTCTTCACGTTTAGCCTAGAGGTTCTCAGTATGATAGCTGAGACAGTATCGCCCTCCTAACAGAGCCCATGAATAAGGCAATTTTTGATGGTAGAAAATACCACCTTTTTCCCTTTTACTCCTTGAATGTGTATTTTTATTCTACTTCCCTTCAAAATTTTAGCCTGTTGATTTTTGGCTTTTATATCGTTTCTTTGCAGATCTGTAACACAGATCTAGGACAGCCTATAAGTCGTAAGGCTGTAGATATTTGAAACTTTCTTCTGGACGGAACTCGATCAGTAAAACTAATACAGTACAAATTTTAATAACCAAACATAGCAAAATTTCACTGGCAATGTATCACTCAATGTGCTGAAGAAAACTTCTGCCCTGGGTTATTTCAGCTCTCTGCCAATGAACGTGTCCTTGGTTAGCATGATCACAGTATCCATTCTTTTCTCCCTTGGCAATTTTATGTATGGAAGTGTGGCTGGTCTTTGTTCAAGGAGACAGGGAGACGGGAACAGAAGGCATTTCTGTAATAGCGTGATAGCTGAATTCTTCGAAGTCCTTCAGAATTACATGCTAAAATACCAAGAAATCTCAGGTGTTCCTTTAACTTTCTTGAACTCAAAAGAATTGAGAGCCACTGGAACAGCAGAAGGATTTGTACCTGATTGGTAACAGGCTTTCACATTTCAGGAGCTTGGATTTTAAATTTTATACCTCGGGTCATGCCCTGTAGTTTCAGACTGACTCTGGGGGAAAGAGCATTTTCTTTTGTAAGGGGTGAAAAAGACATTTCCTGAGGCTTATGAGTCTTAAGAAAGAGTCAAGTAGGAAGATAAAGATCTTAAAATTGATCCCCTCAAAATATTGGAGCCCTTTGTATTCCTTACAAAGCTGTGGTAGACAGTTGGGGGGTAAGGCTGACCCGATTTGGAGACCACTGGCCTTGGTGGCTTAAGGTCAGATTTTATTTAACTAAGTCCCAAAGTATATCAAATATTAGATTCTGCTCCCTGGCCGCCTTTTTACCTTTTCAGTCATCTCTTCACCCAACACGGAGCCTCCAACTCAAGTCCCTGAGATCAAGACTTGCTGGCTCTTCCCGCCCTCACTTACGCTCCACTGCACGCCAGTCCCATGAGCTAGACACCCCTTGGCGAGAGAAATCAGAGATCTACTTTGGGAAATGGGATAGTCGACCCCTCTCTGAACTGTGCACATTAGGATATCCACGTTTCACAACAGAGAAACTGTTTAACTTTGTACAACCTGAATTTCCCAAGCTCTAGTGACGTAAGCAGGCCCAGGCCTTTGTTTTTCCATGTGATAAAAACCTATAGAGAAAGGGTTAATGAAGACAGTGTGACACGGGCCCAGTCATGGTTCGGATCTGCTATGCTGCTGCCGTCTCTCAAGATGTTCCTGTCACTGTTTTGCTTGGCCTGATTGCACTTATCCCATGACTGTTAAGCCACAATCTCAGCTGAATATTTATGCTTAGTTATGGGGCATCCGGGCAGACTATGGGAAGAGTAGGGATATCACCTGTGTCCTTCCCTTTCCCTCTTTCCTGAGAGAATGCTAGTAACCACCTTCTCTGTTAGAGTCCTGTGTTCCCCTGTTAAGGAGAGAATGAATGAGCCAAAGCAAATACTCCCTAATGGTGGATTTAAGTCTCTGTAGCACCTAGAAGGAGAAAGTGACAGGAGAGTTCTTCCCAGCCACATTTATGGTTTAACCCCCACTGCCCCCAGTGCCTGCTTTTTCTCTGCATAGGTGTGGCTAGGTGTGGCTTTTACACAGTAGCAGCTGAAAAAAATGCTTAGTTTTTGTCTTCAGTACCGCCCCATCTTAATTTCTTTGCTACACCAGCAGAAAATCCATTTTAAGCGGGAAGGGGATCTAGGCTTTAGCTCCTGGACTTTAAAGTGGAGTGAAGGGGAAAGGTTTAGGTCTTTTACTCACCCTTGAGCTGAAAACGGGAGGAATGAGAGCAGCACCTGAGCTCTACATGTAGAGGTAATGATGGAGGCAAAAAGAAGTCTGGCGGTAGGGCTGGGCGTGCAATAGTTAGGCTCCAGTGGCCACGCAGCCAGCGGGGAATGGGGCACTGGCGACGGAGTCTGCAAACTCCTTTCCTATAGCACTCAGCTCGGTGTCTTTGCTTCTCACCGCTATTCAAGGTTGCTTTAAACATTTGCCACCGTCAGGGACATTCGCTCAGTTGCTGACTGCCAAATAAAACAGCAACTCCGGTCCGAAGATTAAGTAATGTCACAAGGAAGCAGCTCACCTAGTCGGACTACAGTCACCTGTACTCCTGGCTTCAGGGAGGGTCAAACCCACTTCTTTCAGGAGCATGTGGATAAGTTCCAAGAGGCAGTAACTGGTCCCCCCCACCCCCGCCTAACATTTTTTTCTTTACATGGTGCCCCTAACCTTGGGCACAGTGTTTCGTGTACGGAGGTGTTGAAAAACTGTGGAGTGCGGGCCTAAGGCCTCTTGATCACACACAGCCTGGCCGGTTCTAACGGACTTCCAGCAGTAATGCAGACCTGCTAAGTCCCGGGGAACCAGGGGAGGGTGGAAGGGGCTTCTAGGGCCCAGGTCCAAGCAGTCAATCCACGGGGGCTTCCTGCTCGTTTGTCATCCTGACGCAGTCATGGTTTCCACCCCCCCACCAAGTCCGTTCTCTGTTCCCTCTGACCAAGTCGGGACTCTGCTGAGTCCTACCCTCCAGCCCCACGCTCTCCTCGCCGTAGGACACCTCACACTGCACAGGTCACACAGCTGTGTCGGTGTCCAGCTGTAGAGGAATGTCCTCTTGTCCTAGGTGGGTCTGCCCCTTCAGGCATGGCTGTGGATGTTTTGTTTTGTTTTTTTTTTTTTTTTTTAGTTTGCTGAGGCTTAAGGCTTAGCTCACTGCTCCAGAAAATGGGATGACCTAGGGGGAGCTGAATGGTGATGACCTTTTTAAATCAGTCTATGACCTCTCGTCTGCAGAGAGCTGCCCACGCAGGGCCTCTCCACGGGCCTCTCCACACACCCAGCTCCTGAGTGGGCAGAGCCAGGGGTAAGAGGCTGGCAGGGACTTTGGGTGGCTCTCTGGCCCTTTGGATGGACTTTCTAAATAAAAGTCCCCCCCCCTCCCCCGCCGCCAACGGCAGTCACAGAGCGAGTGACAGAGCCTGCCGTGGACTGGCAGGTTTCCTCCCGAGCCACCGCATCCCCCGCCCACCTTGCAGGCAAGGCCCGCTGACCCCGGCCGGGCAGCCCGCAGGGAGGGCAGCCAGGGGCAGGCTCCCCTTGGGCCCTGGGGAGGCCAATGGCCTTAACTGTGGAATCCTTTGCCTTTTAGTTAAAATCCTTTTCAGAAGCTACTGAGTCCGGTCCTTAGAGATCAGGCTCCGCCCCGTGGAAGTCAGCTCCCCGGGGCTTTAGCGGAGAAGGGCTGCTCTTCCCAGGGCTGGGCGTGCACGGGAGGGTAACGGAGCGAGACTTTCACTGCTTTTATTCAAGGAGGTTTGGAACAGGAGAGGCCAAAAACGAGGGGCACGTTTCTATGGTCCTCTATAGAAAATATAAGTTAGACTGTCCAAGATGAAAAACTGACAGGAAATAAGCCCAACTCCTGCCAGTGGGACCTTGAGAAATGTCCTCTTGGCACCAGGCTTGAGGGGAGGATGACCTCAGAGATGAGCGTGTTCCCAGGACTGGAAGAGAGGACGTTCTCCTCCACGTGTGCACACGCACGCGTGACACCCTTGCTCGTGGATCCCGGCTCCTAGGAGTAAAACCTGCTGTTGCTGACTCTCTTCTCTCTCAACCTGCAAGCAGACACATTTCACCGTCGTGCATTAGGCTCAGACACGGGCCGTGGGCCGAACAGTATAAACTGGGGCCCCTGGGACCCGGGGCTGGCTGGTAGAGGGCTGACGGTCGCAAAGGTGGGCCCCCCCAAGCCAGAGAACGTCTCTGAATCTCCGTGCGCTCACTGGGCCATTGCACTGGGCTCCCTGCTACTCTGCAGGCTACAGTGTGGACAGAATGAACACGAAGGGAAGGGGTCTACACTGTTCCCCCCCTGGAGTCTGCTCTCACAGGTCAGACTAGTTCTGTTGAGCCGGGCTGTCTGGCACACTGCAGGGCCCTGGGTGGACCTGGCTGCCCCCACCCCCTGCCCCGACTCCATTCCTTCCGTAGCACAACCAGAAGCATCCCTTGGGGGCCAGGGAGTGGGTTCTGCCCCAATCCAGAACCACTGGATGGTGGGAACCAGACAAGGCTCTTGAGAAGGTAGAGGTCATTTTCACTATGGTTTATTTTCACTATTATATCGAAGTGTCCTCCTAGTGGTGACAGTTTGGCTTAGGGAAGGTGCAGATACTTGAGAAATAAATAAGCTGGAGGTTTATTTATAGAGCAAAGAGACCAGCATCGAGGGATCAGTCAAGGGATTTCTAGACACCGGGACTTCCCCAAAGCCTGGCCCCCGGTGTCCAACACCTCTGCTCGCGGGAGCTAGACCTGGGCATCTGCGGGTGGGGCAGGGACCAGCCTACCTCCGGTTGCACTTCTCCTGGTACAGCTGGAGCTGGTTCTCGTTGACATTGAACTCTTTAACGAGGGCGTCCCGGTTGGCATTGCGCAAGTTCTGGTGTGTGTCGTACAGAAAGAGCTGATTGTTTAGCTCTTCCTGCCGCCTTCGCAGCTGGCGGCAGGAGGAGTACAGCTCCTCTTCGCTCTCCTGGAGGGGGGACAACAGCCACATAGGGACCGTGTGGGGCTCCACATCTTCACAGCAGGAGGGAGGGAAGCAGGGGGCAGAAGCTTTGCAACTGGCATTATCCCCAAAAAGGCTGGACGCATTTTAACCAAAGATGAAACTCACAATTATTTATTCCATTGGAAGCAAGCAGTTTAAAAAGCCCTTGTCCCCAGTGAAGGGTAGCTTTAATGTGAGACACTGAGATGACCACATTGCCCACTAGGTCTGCATTTTTATTCTCCATCCCCTTCTGCTCCTCACCCAAACATAAAGGGTCTAAGAAGCTATGTGCTTAAAGTAGAACACAACAGGGAAGGGCGGGGAGCAGCTTAATGGGACAGAAAGGGAAGCAGGAGCCAGCAGGACCTTAACAGGCAAGTTCGCCCACTACAACACAGATGAACCTTGGAAACATCATTTAAGTTAAAGAAGCCAGTTCCAAAAGACCACACACATTGATTCCTTCTCTATGAAATGTCCACAACAGGTGAATTCATGCAGACAGAGAAGTAGTGGCTGCCCGGGCTGGGGGTGGACATAGCTAATGAGCAAGAGTTTCTTTTTTGGGTGACGAACATATTCTAAAGTGGATCATGGTGATGGTTGCACAGCTCTGAATGTGCCAAATACCACTTAACAGTACATCTTAAATGGGTGAATTACATTGTATTTGAATTATGTCTCAAAGCTGTTACTCCATCCCCTCCAAACCAAGCTAGCATAGGTTACGCCCCCCAGAGGTGACACGCAACTCAGTTCTAGCCAGTAATGATGTGTTACTCCCCCTCCCCACCACCTGTGAGCATGTGACCCAAGCCAAGCCAATTCCATAAGAGTTTGGTTGGTGCTCTTTTTAGGGAAAACAAATTTTAAAAGTTTCTTTTCTTGGGGTTCAGCTGAAAGAGCAGTAAATGTTTCTAGTTGCTAGTGGTCCCTTTGCTATCACGTAGAGAAAGTTGGGAATGAAGTTAAAAGAGAGGGAAATAGAGCCACTTGGTGTGCACCTGGATCCAGCCAAGACTGAAGCAAGACCAGCCCATAAACTCTGCAGTTGTCTTACGCAAAATAGTCCAATATGGTAAGAAAAAAAAAATTGGGATTTCAGCATGGGAAAAAGAGGATGTTTTACTCTATTGATTTTTTTTTTAATTTAAATTTTTACTTGAAGGTTAGCTGACCTACACTATTAGTTTCAGTTGTACAACTAGGGATTTGGCAATTGCAGACATCATGAAATGCTTACCATAGTAAGTGTAGTTACCATCTGTCACCATACAAAGTTATTTCAATATTGACTGCATTCCCTCTGCTGTACTTTTCATTCCCATGATTTATCATTGAAAGTGTGTACGTCTTAACCCCCTTCCACTGCTTTGAAAATCCTCCCACCACCCCTCACCCTCTTTGGCAACCACTAGTTTTCTGTATCGGAGTCTATTTCTGTTTGGTTAATCTGTTTTGGTTTTCAGATTCTACATCTAAGTGAAATCCGGTAGTATTTGTCCTTCTCTAACCGATGTCATGTAACATAATACCCTCTAGGTCCATCCATGTTGCTGCAAATGGCAAGATTTCATTCTTTTTAAAGGCCGAGTAATATTCCATTGTATGTGCATCACATTTTCTTTTCCCATTCATCTATCACTAGACACTAAGGTTGCTTCCCTATCTTGGCTGTTGTATACAGTGCTACAGTAAACACAGGGGTGTGTGTATCTTTTTGAATTAGTGTTTTCATTTTCTTTTGGTAAATACTCAGAAGTAGAATTACTGGATTGTATGGTATTTCTAGTTTAAGAAATTTCTAGAAACCTCCATCCTCTTTCCACAGTGGCTTTACAAATTGACATTCCTCCCAACAGTGAATGAGGTTTCTTTTTTCTCCACACCCTTGCCAACATGTGCTATTTCTGCTTTTCCATTCTGGTCGTTCTGACAGGTGTAAGGTGGAATATCTCACTGTGGTTTTGACTTTTATTTCCCTGATGAGTGATTTGGGCATCTTCTCATGTGTCTGTTGGCCATCTGTATGTCTTCTTTGGAAAAATGTCTGTTTGGTCCTCTGCCCATTTTTTTAATCAGATTGGTTTGTTTTTGGTGTTGGGTTGTATGAATTCAGTAGGTTGCCTTTTCATGTTGTTGATGATTTCCTTTGCTGTC
This sequence comes from Neogale vison, assembly GCF_020171115.1. Classification (NCBI taxonomy): domain Eukaryota; kingdom Metazoa; phylum Chordata; class Mammalia; order Carnivora; family Mustelidae; genus Neogale; species Neogale vison. The sequence continues at coordinate 6,164,058 of NC_058097.1, forward strand.
AGAAAAGCGTTTTAGTATGATGTAGTATGCCCACTTGTTTATTTTTGCTTCTGTTTTCCTTGCCTGAGGAGATGGATCCAGAGAAGCATTGTTAAGGCCAGTGTCCAAAGAGTTTACCACCTGTATTTTCTTCTCGAAATTCTGTGGTTTCAGGTCTTACATTTAGGTCTTTAATTCATTTTGAGGTGTGTGTGTGTGTGTGTTGTATGTGTATGGTGTAAGGAAGTAGTTCAGTTTCATTCTTTTCCAGGTAGCCATCCCGTTTTCCCAACAGCATTTATTGAAAAGACTGTCTTTTCCCCATTGTATATCACTGCCTCCTTTCTCATAGACTAATTGACCGTATAAGTGGGGGGGTTATTTCTGCACTCTCCATTCTGTTCCATTGATCTATGTGTTTTTGTGCCAGTACCGTGCTGTTTTGATTACCGTAGTCTGTAGTGTATCCATAAATCTGGAATTGTGGTACCTCCATCCTTGTTCTCTCCCAACACTGCTTTGGCTGTTCTTCTGTGATTTCATGCAAGTTTGAGGATTATTCAACTTTTGTGAAAAATGCTGCTGATATGTTGATAAGGATTTCAGGGAATCTGTAGATTGCCTTGGGTAATACGGGTATTTTAACGATATCCTGCCAATCCATGAGCATGGTATAACTTCTAATTATGTCATCTTCAGTTTCTTTCATCAGTATCTTACAGTTTTCAGAGTACAGGTATTTCACCTCCTTGGTGAAATTTATTTCTAGGTACTTGATTCTTTATGATGCAATTGAGGACAGGATGTTTTCTTTTATTTCTCTTTCTGCTAACTCATTATTTGTGTACAGAAACAGGACAAACTTCTGTATGTTAACTTTGTATCCTGCAACTTAATTCATTTGTTAGTTATAATGGCTTTTTGTGTGTGTGTGTGAAGTTCTTAGGATTTTTCTATATATGCAAAGTTTTACTTCTTCCTTACCAATATGGTTTCTTTCTTTCTTTCTTTCTTTCTTTCTTTTTTTTTTTGTCTTGTCTCACTGCTGTGGCTAGGACTTCCAACAGTATGTTGAATAAGGGTGGACACCCTTGCCTTGTTCTTGATCTTAGAAGAAAAGCTTTTAGGGATGCCTGGATGGCCCAGTGGGTTAAAGCCTCTGCCTTTGGCTCAGGTCATGATCTCAGGGTCCTGGGATCAAGCCCTGCATTGGACTCTCTGCTCAATGGGGAGCCTGCTTCCCCCTCTCTGCCTGCCTCTCTGTCTACTTGTGATCTCTCTCTCTCTCTCTGTGTGTCAAATAAATAAATAAAATCTTTTTTTAAATAAAAAAAAGAAGAAAAGCTTTTAATTTTTCACTGTTGAGTATGATGTTAGCTCTTGGTTTGTCAAATACAGTATTTATTACTTTGAGTTATGTTCCCTCTATACCCACTTTGAGAGTTTTTATGATAAACAGATGTTGAATTTTGACAAATGTTTTTCCTGCATCTATTGAGATGGTGTTTATCCTTTGTCTTATTAGTGTGGTATATACTTTGATTTGTGGAAAATGAACATTCTTGCTCTCCTGAAATAAGTCCCCCTTGATGGTGGTGAATGGTGCTTGTGTTGTTGAATTCACTTTGCTACTATGTTCTGAGGACTTTTCCATCTATGTTTATCAGGGTGTATAATTTTCTTTGTGGGTGTGTGTGTGTCTGGTTTTGGTATCAGTATAATGCTAGCCTCATAGAATGAATTTTGAATCATTATTTCCTCTTCTGTTTTTGGAATAGTTTGAGAAAGATAGGTTTCTAACTCTTCTTTATAAGTGTTTGGTAGAAGGACGTCTGGGCAGCTCAGCCTTTGGCTCAGGTCATGATCCCAGGGTCCTGGAATCAAGTGCCACATCTAATCTTCTCTCTCTCAAATAAATAAAATCTTCAAAAAAATAAAAATAAATACTTGGTAGAATTTACCTGTGAAGCCATCTGGTCCTGAGCTTTTGTTTGTTGTGAGTTTTTTGATCATTGATTTGATTTCCTTACTAGTCTATTTTTTTATTATTCAGTCTTGGAAGATTGTATGCTTCTAGGAATTAATCCATTTCTTCTAGGTTGCCCAGCTTGCTGGTGTATAATTTTTGTAGTAGTCTTTTATAATCCTTTATATTTCTGTGGTATCAGTTGTAACTTTTCCTGCATCTGTTTGAAGTCCCCTTTGATTTCAGGTCCGATGAGTCTGACTAAAGGTTTATCAATTTTATCTTTTCAAAAAAAACAGCCTTTAGTTCCACTGAATTCTTTTTGTAGACTCTATTTCATTTAATTCCATTCTGATTTTATTACTTCCTTGTTTCTACAAACTTTGCACTTTGTTTTTTGTTCTTCCTCTAGTTCCTTTAAGTAGAAGTAGAGATTGTTTGAGGGTTTTTTGTTTGTTTGTTTCTTGAGGTAGGTCTGTATTTCCATAAACTTTGCTCTGAAAACTGCTTTTGCTGCATCCCAAAGATTTCAAAATTTTGCATTTCCATTTTCATTTGTCTCACGTGTTTTCTGATTTCCTCGTTGACCCACTGTTATTTAGTATATTAGTTTTCTTGTTTTTCTCCAGTTTTTTAAATAATTGATTTCTAGTTTTAGACCATTGTGATTGGAAAAGATGTTGAATATGATTTCAGTCTTCTTAAATTTAATGACACTTGTTTTGTGGCCTAGAGTGTGACCTGTCCTGGAGGTTGTTCCATGTGCCCCTGAAAAGAATGTATATTCTATATTCTGCTGGTTTGGGATGGAATGTTCTGTATATATCTGGTCTAATGTGTCACTCAAAACCACTGTTTCCTTTCTGATTTTGTCTGGATAATCTCTCCATTGACTTAAGTGACATGTTGAAGTCCCCTCCTATTATTTTATTGTCCATTTCTCCCTTTATGTATTCAGGTGCCCCTACATTGGGTTCATAGATTTTACAACAGCTGTATCCTCTGACTGGATTGAGCCCTTTATCGTTATATAACATCTTCGCCTCTTGTTACACCTTTTTTTTTTTTAATCTTTTTAAGATCTAAGTATTGCTGCTGCAACTTTTTATTTCACTTCCATGTGCATGGAATATTTTCCATCCCCCCACTTTCAGCGTTTATAGGTCCAAAGTGAGTTTGTTGGAGGCAGCATATAGATGGCAACATCCGAGATAGAACATTTAGTCCGTTGACATTTAACATAATTACTGATAGGCATATACTTATGGCCATTTTGTTCATTGTTTCCTAAATGTTTTTGTAGTTCGTGTTCCTTTCTTCTCTTACTCTTTCAGGATTTGATGACTTTCTTTAGTGTTACATTTGGATTCGTCTCTGGTTTTTGTGTATCTATTATAGGTTCTTGGTTCTATAGGTTCTTGACTACCGCAAGGGTCACATATGATATCCTGTGTATACAGCGGCCTGTACTAAGCTGATGATCTCTTTAGTGCGAACCAAAGTTTGAACAGCCTCAAAGTACTACAGTTTTACTCTCTTGCTTCACATTTTCTGTATAGGGCATCACATTTTACATCTTCTTCTTTTGTGTCCCTTAACTAATTTCTGTCCACGTAACTGATTTTACTACTTTTGTCTTTTAACCTTCATACTAGCTTAATAAGTGATTGATCTCCTACCTTTATGTTTGCTTTTACCAGTGAAATTTTTTCCTTGCATAATTTACTACTAGTTATGGGCCTTTCTTTTTGACTGAATTAAGTCCCTTTAATGTTTCTTGTGAGACTGGCTTAGTGGTGATAAACTCCTTTAACTTTAGTCTGGGAAACTCTCTTGCAATTCTAAATATCTTGCCAGGTGGAGCATTATTGGTTGTAAGGTTTTTGTTGTGTTCTGTTTTGTTTTTTCCTTTCAGCACTCTGAATATATCCTACCACTCCCTTTGGTCTGCAAAATGTCTGCTGAAAACAATCAGCTGATAGCCCTTTTGGGGGTGTCCCTTGTATGTAACTATTTGCTTTTCTCTTGATTTTAAGATTTTATTTTTATCCTTACTCTTTGACATTTTAATTATTATGTGTCTTGATGTGAATTTGGGTTCATCTTATTTGGGACTCTGTTTCCTGGATGTGGACGTGTTTCCTTCTCTTCCTTAGGGAAGTTTTCAGCCCCTCTCTCTTCTTTCTGGGACCCCTATAATGTGAAAGTATAGAATACTTGATGTTTCCCAAAGGTCCCTTCACCTGTCGTCATTTTTTTTTATTCTTTTTGCTGTTTAGCTCGGATACTGCCCATTGTCCCACTATCCCACCCAGATACTTCCCACTGCTTCGTCTTCCAGATCACTGATCTGCCCTACAGCCTTCACCCTGCTTTTGAGTCCCTCTAGTGTCCTTTTAAGTTACTGCACTCAATGCTGATTGGTTCTTCTTTATATTTTCTGTCTCTGTTAAAATTCCGAGTTCACCCAAGTCTGGTGAGCATCTTTATGACCATTACTTTAAACTCTTAACTAGGTAGATTATGAATCTTCATCCCATTTAGTTCTTTTTCTAAGGTTTTATCCTGTTCTTTTCATTTGTAACCTAGTCCTCTGTCTCGTTTCGTTTGACTGTCTATGTTTGTGTCTTTGGATTAGCAGCTCCTGGTCTTCGAAGCAGTGGCTTTATGTCGATGTCCTGTGGAGCCCAGTAGTGCAACAGCCCCTGGTCACAAGAACCAGGAATTCCAGGCGGGTCTTTCATGTGGGTTGTGTAGGCCCCTCTATGGTGACTGGGCCTACCTCTCCCTCCTCAGGAGTCACAGTGGAGGGGCTCTGGTCTTGACCTGCTGTAAGGGGGTGGGGTGGTGGTCTGCAGGAGAATGCTAGTGGGGTGAATGGTGCTAGCAAAGTAGATGGAGAGTGTCGGAACCGGCCGCCCCCAGCGTCCTGCCCCGCTCGGCAGAAGGAGGGCAAGGCACATGGCACCTGCCCGCACTTCCATTCCTAGAGAAAACTCCTACGGCCCCCTGACCCTCCAGCACATGGCCCGAAATTGGTTACTCCTTCACGTGTCACCCGGATGCTTTTAGACTGCTGCCTCTGTGCTGGGTCTTGGACGTAGTGATAGAGCCCCACGGCCCTGTGAGCGTGGAGTCTCGGTTTCCTCTGGCCCACTGGCTCTCATGGAGTTCAGCTGCACTTTGGTTTTCGAAGCCAGACTGGGGGCTCGTCTTCCCAGGGCAGGTCTCCAGGGCTGGGCGATCCTGATGTGGGACTGGATTCCCTTGCTCTTCAGGGAGCATCTCTGCACCTGTGATGTTCCTCTCGCTTGTGGGTCCTTGCCCTGGGGGGCAGGAGCCCAACCTTGTCTCTGCCCCTCTGACCCTTCTTGCTATGGCTTTTTCTTAGGTCTTTAGCAGAGGACAATTGGCTGTGCCGGACTTCGGGGTCATTTTCAGAGTGTGTGTCATTATCTGTAGATGTTGTCTCAGTGTGTCCGTGGGAGGAGAGGAGCTCAGGATCCTCCTAGTGTGCCCTCTAATGACTCTGATGGAAAAGATTGCTGCTGCGGAGGTCAGTCTGCCGGTCACTCTTACTGATAGAGTAGTTCAAGTGAGACGCCAGCGCTATAGAAATGTGCCATCAGTATTCGTGAATGGGTTTCTCTTTCATTTATTTTTACAAGAAAGCAGACTCTGACCATACCTTGCCCTGCAATTTTTTTTTTCCCACCTTAACAACCTAACAAAACATTATGGACATCCCCCAGGATAACACAAGTGTGACTTGGGAGAGTGGGGAGGGCAATGGCAAAGGTTACTCTGGCCCCTTGCAAAGGTGCAGAGGAGAAAGAGAAGACCGTCTTTGCACAGGGAGAGGAGGGAAGATGGACAGTCCTTGTCCTTGTGACTATACTGAAGTTTATGTCTTTTCTCAAGGAAACCAGCTTTCCTTCCTCCTAGGAATAAAGCAGAGGGACTCCTGGGTGGCTCAGTCTGTTAAGCATCCAGCTCGGTTTCAGCTCAGGTCGTGATCTCAGGGCGCTGATTTTGAGCCCCGTGTCAGACCCCGTGCTCAGCACAGAGTCTGGTAAAGATTCTCTCTCCCTTTCCTTCTGCCCCTCCCACTTGTGCTCTCTCTCTCTCTCAAATGAAATCTTAAATGCAGTTTCTGCTCTTTTTTTTTTTTAAAGTCTTAGTCCTGTACTACAAATGATCTCTCTTAACCTTCTCGCTACCTAGAATAAAACAACTTCTGTTGGTTTCATTCATAATGACTTCTGTTCAGGTTAAGTTCAAAATCCATGTTCTCTATGAACACACCTGCCCTTCCAGACCTTGATCTCATTTTTCTGAACCCCAAAGCACTTACACCATGTTATAAAAGTCAGCACTCAGTATTCCGTAACAAACATTTAGAGAGGGATGTAGCAACATAGACACGGTTTAATGAGTAACTGTAAACACCTGTGGAGATGCCAGAGGAGGAAACCGAAGGTTGTCTGCCCTGCGCACCATTCCTGATCGAGACTCCCTCATTCCCTCTTAGAACTTTGGGATTGTCATGTCCTGGTTTTCTTGTGAGTCTGAGTTTTCACATAAAATTTAGCTTTTTCCAAGCCTCCAGTTATTTTTCTTTGTTTTAATGAAGATTTTATTTGAGAGAGAGAGAGCGAGTGTGCACATGAGCGAGTGTGCACATGAAGGGGGCAGAAGGAGAAGGAGAAGCAGACTCCCCACCGAGCAGGGAGCCCAACATAGGGCTCGATCCCAGGACCGTGGGATCATGACCTAAGCGGAAGGCAGACACTTAACCAGACGAAGCCCCCCCAGCACCTCCTCCAGTTACTTGTTTTCTGACTGAGGTTACTAATTTCAGTGGTCACCATTGCTTCTTGCATTGTAGTCCTTCTTGCCTACATAAGGACTTCGGTAGCTCTTTTTTAGCAAAGGTTTATTAGTACTAAATTACCTATCCCTGTAGGTCTGAAAACTACCTGCATTTTGCCCTCCCTGTTGAACAGTTAATTATTAGGATCCAGAATGTCTAGACATACAGCTTTCTGTCTTAAGTGTTGTGAAGACAGCCCTTCGTCTAGAGAGGGGAGGGCTTGTGGTCTGCCAGTCCTTCATAGAATCCTTTATAGGTAACCTGCTTCTTCGTTTTTATAATTTTCTCTTTACTCTGGTATTCTGCACATCCACTGGGATGTGTCTTATGTGCTCGTGTACACGTGCATAACAAAATTTGAAAGCAAATTCCCGAACATAATCTTCACATTTACAGATTCTTTCCTTAACCATATCCATAACCATATCCATATCCTTAACTGTATCCATTCTGTAAATGAATTTCCCACTTACTAAGCTTTAAAAAAAAAATGAAGATTTTCCAAACTGTATTCCTAGGATTTCTAACTGGCCCTCTCATTCCTCCGTAATAGTTTAAAAAAAAAAAAAAAAAAAAGCTGGTTCTTTTTGAAATGCAGATACTCAGCGGATTCTTTTTCTTTTTAAATTACTTCGTTTTCAGATTCACTGGGGGAATCCTCTTGCTTTTATATGTGTTAGCTCTGTTTTCCTCAAGGATCTTAAAATTTGAATGTGCAAGGTCATCCTGAATGGGGTTTCTTTCCTCCCCGAATCTGTACATTGGTATCTGGTTTCCTGCAGTTTCGTTGTTGTTTTTAAAAATTTAAGTAATCTCTATACCCAACGTGGGGCTCAAACTCAGGACTCTGAGATCAAGACTTGAGCCAGCCAGGGGCCCCCATCTCTTCCTGAATGTTCTAAGTGGGGGACTCCCAGGGCAGGGCCAACAAAGGGCTAAGCTGATTGTTCAGAGCTCTAGGTCCCCAGGAATAGTAGGTATCCTGGCTACAGGACTGTGTCCACTTTTATCCCCAATGCCTCCCACAGGCAGCTGATGACTGGCCTGAGTCCTAGGCATGTGCCATTTCCTATTTTCTGAAGCGTGTTACAGGAGAGGAAGCTTCACCTAGCCCTGAATCATCTAAGTGTGTATGGCCTTCAGCCCCCATTGCATTAGCATCCAAAAAGGATAGGAAATAAATGAATTAAATACCCAACCACAAAGAGCTGTGAAAAGAACAGGTCTAAAAGAAGCAGACTGAGTCAGTAAAGGTAATCCTAGAAATGGTAGGAATTTGTAAAATAAAAACCAAGATGATCATGAAAAGAATATGTATTTGTACTTGTTGTAAGGTTCTTACATCTCCAATTTTTATTCTAGAGACATATATATTTCCTATTACAGAAAATTATCCCATAAGGAAAAAAAAAAAAAAACTTGGAAGGGACTCATTTTATCCTAGAAGAAAATGAGAAGGCTCTTATAATTGGTCCAGAAAGTCTGACAAATGAGGTCTGTAACATCTGTTAGGTGTAGTTAGTAATTATTCCAGTTCTATTCAAAATGTGCATGGTTCTGAGAAAGACAGCCTCCAAGTAATTGTTATGAAGTCAGTCAAACAAAACCGGATGGAAAACTACAGACTGTCAGTACAAAAGTCCTAAATAAAATACCAACGCCTCCGTCATGAAAGCGCGGCAAACTATCATCCTACCGTATTGAGCTCAGAAATTCTCTTTGATGCTCTAAGAGGACTGTTTCACACGTCTTGCTCAGACCTCCCTGGTTTCAGCTAACGGCCTTGCTGCTTCTTTTACGTGGAACAGAGGAGAAAGTATGTGGGAGAGCTGCCCCTCTGCCCCTCTCGGGGCCGTGCGCCATGTCCATTCTTTCCTGCTGGCCCCAGGGTCCCCTCTCCCCTGCACCAGCCTTCCCTTCTCCAATAAATGACTCCCAGCGGCAGCAAATACATCTCCCAAAGCTCGCCTTCAGCCCCCAGCCCCCTCCAGCTACTGAACCGTAATGTCTCTTGTCACCTTCACAGCCAATGTCCTTGGATGCGTCCTGTGCTCCCCAGTAACACATCAGCTACTCCTACTTTGGTTTTTAAAATTTTAATTTCGTTTATTAATTATATAAGCACAAAGTTGAAAATGAAGAAGTACTCTAAGCATTATTAGCCAACCACTCCCCCCAAAATCCCAGCCTTCTCCTTGTTCTCCATCCCCAGCTCTCATGATCCCTGCTCATCAAAACTGGGAATTTCTTTTTTTTTTTTAATATTTTATTTATTTATTTGAGAGAGAGCTTGAGCAAGGAGGTTGGAGGGAGAGGCAGACTCCCCGCGGAGCCGGGAGCCCGATGCGGGACTCAATCCCGGGACTCCAGGAGCATGACCTGAGCTGAAGGCAGTCGCTTAACCAACTGAGCCACCCAGGCACCCCAAAATTGGGAATTTCTTTTGATTATTGACAAAACAAAACTTAAAATGCAAAGTCTTGGTTTTTCAGTTTTTAGGAATTATCTTTGGAGAGAAAGGTCTGTTTTCGCCCGTTCTCTTATGTTCCCCTATGGTGATCTGTCCATTTGGGGAGGTAGGAGTTTGTTTATTGTGATTTTATTATTCCCACCTTGAACCCTTGTACCATCTGTAAGCCTTTCTTTTAGGTGGACCTATGTATTTTTAAAACTTAGGGTCCTTGAAGTGTTGGAGAATAGCTTCGTTAAAAAACTGTATCTGGCCTGTGACAAGATCTTCATGGAGTTCTGTACCTTTTGGTGTTTTGTGTTTTTTTGTTTTAATCCCCCACTGATGCTTTAATTTTTCATAAGATAAAATGAAGTCGTACTGCAAGTACAGAGAGTTCCCCCATATCTTTCATCACCCCCACTCTCCAGGGCTAAGGCCCCAAACACCCACAGGGCAATGAGCCAAACTAAGAAGTTCACTACACACTGGTTTTCACCAGCTTTTCCCCAGGGTCCAAGATCCCACATTGCCTGTCTCGCTGTATCTCCTTAGAGGCTTCCAGTCTGTGACCCCCTCCTCCTCCATCCTGTCATCTTTTATGACCTTGACACTTTGGAAGAGGTTAGCCAGTAATTCTGTACCGTGTCCTACTCTCTGGGTTTGGGGGTCTTCCCGTGATTTCTTTGTCTGGCGTGGTGCAGCTCGGGCGGAAATGTCAAAGAAGTGATGTAGCCTTCTCAGGAGGTAGGTGATGTGGACATGTCTTATGACTGATGGTGACCTTGATCACTTGGTTCATTCTCTTTCCAGTCAGTAAATACCTTGAAGGAAGATGCTTTGAGACTATGCAGATGTCCTGTGTCTCCTCAAACTACCACCAATTTTATGGCATCCCTTAGATCTTACCAGTAGCAATTACTGTGGTGTTGCACAGGTGATTTCCTATTTCTCTCATTCCCTTGTACATTTATTAACTGGAGGTCTTCCGTAAGGAAGAGCGGTCTCTTCCAATGCAAATGTGCATTTGTTTCTGTGTGTCTGTGTGTGTATATACACTTTAAAGTCATTGTATAGTGATACCTCGGATTCCCATCAAACAATTTTTGGAAGGGTTGGAATATATTTCTATTTGTTCAGGTGGTGTTTATAAGTAATCTCTACACCCAGCATCGGGCTTGGATTCACAACCCTGAGATCGAGAGTTGTTTGCTCTTCCAGCTGAGCCAGCCAGGGGCCCCACAAGCTGTACACTTTCCTCATTTAGATTTCACTAATGTGTTGTTACAGTTTTTTATCAGTATCAAGAATGAGATTTCCTGGGGCGCCTGGGTGGCTCAGTGGGTTAATGCCTCTGCCTTCGGCTCAGGTCATGATCCCAGGGTCCTGGGATCGAGCCCCGCATCGGGCTCTCTGCTCAGCAGGGAGCCTGCTTCCTCCTTTCTCTCTCTGCCTGCCTCTCTGCCTAGTTGTCATCTCTGTCTGTCAAATAAATAAATAAAATCTTTAAAAAAAAAAAAAAAAAGAATGAGATTTCCTTTCTGTCCCTGCCTCTCACCCTACATTTCCAAGTGTTCTTTCTAGAATAAAGGGATTAGACAATAAATACAAGACCAATAAAGATCAGTCCCCTTACAAGGGGAGTCTTTAAATATATAGACTTATTTGTGGATGGAGATAATCAGTATAAATTGTGAAGCGATAAAATTACTTTGTTTGACTGCTCACCTCTGTGGCATTTAGTGATTAATGTGTGGCCACTAGAAGTGTTGACCCAACCTTGCATTATATATGATAAACTACTCAGTTGTGATACATTGTTCTAGAAAATAGCTGGAAATGACTTGCTGTTTCTTGAAAGAATTATCTGTGACTCTTGAGGGGAAAAATAGGGAGAGATGCACCACCTTCAGTGTTGCTAGAGACTTCTGTAGCTTCAAGACATTGATGCAGTATTTCCATATTTCTGTTGACCTCAGGGGGTTAACATTAGAATCATGTTCTTTAAATCCAGATGGAACTTAGCTATACAACCATCCAGATCTAATACCTGTTTTACCTGATAGATGTTCTAGTGCTAGAGGACTTCTTGAGTTTTCTACTGCTTCTTAAAACACTTTTGACCCGTGTACATTCTTCAAGGCAATCACCCATTTGCCCTAGTTTACAGATGTAAATTATTTTAGGGTTCACTCTCCTTCGCCATATTTTCTCTTCTCTTGTGCCTGCTCTTAATTTGGCCTTCATGAGGCAGGCAGAGATTCATTTAATGGATCTTAATGAATCTGTTTTTTTCTTCTATGTTTTATGTTACATTCAGGTGGCTTTTACCTTTATTTTGTTCCTACCAACTTATCTAGTCGGTGTTTTAAAAAATTCCAAGATGAATAGTTAGTGTATGTTGTTTTCAGTTTTCTCTCGTTTTAAGGCAAGAATTGTCCTCTTCTCAATGTAGTACGGCATAAATATTTTACTGCTGTTTAGATAACCGTTTTCATTTGTTTTATCGAGGAATTGCTTTTCCAGTGGCAAACATTTGGGCTTTCTTTTATTATCTTCCAAAGCTTACCGACTTAGGAAATCCTTCTCCCTCAAAATGTATTTAAATTGTCTTTGTGAGCAATTATGCTATCTAGTTTTCTAAAGTTTCTGGGAAACAGAAGGAACCAGGGTATATTATCCACTGGTTGGATACAAAGGTGTTTATCTCTTAAATCAAGCTCGTTAATGTGGACTTGATCATCTGTCCTCGCTGATTTTTTTTTAATCAAGTAATCTTTGTGGGCGCTTTTGTTTATAGACTCAGGGATGATGCTGTGTCCTAATTAAACCCCAAGGCCTCTTGCATACCTTTGTAAACCAAACTACCCTTCTGTACAGTTTTTCTTAATGATCTTAGAGACTTTTGATTGTAAGTTATACTTTTTTTTTTTGAGAGAGAGAGAGAACAAGCAGTGGAAAGGGAGAGAGGGAGAGAAGCAGACTCCCCTGTTGAGCAGGAAGCCGACCACTCAGAGGTCATGACCCAAGCTGAGGGTAGTTGCTTAATCGAGTGAGCCGCCCGGGTGCCCCTAAATTATACTTCGAGACTAATTTTTCTTTCCCAATTTCTTCCAGCAATTCTTCCACTCCTTGGCAGGGAGGGGTTGTTACCTTTGCTTGTGCAATACCCTGTTGGTTTTAGGCTTATTTCTTGTAAAAATTGCAGTTAGATTTTCTAACTTTTCTAATGAGAGAATTCAGCCCATTCGCTAGATCAAGTTATGTTTCATCCCTTCCATTTTGATTACTGTACATTTTTCTTTCATTTTTAAAAAATTTTATCCCTTATTTTTATTCCCGTTCAACTTCTTGTTTGTTTTCTAATGGTCCTAATTAAGCGGACATTTTCGTTTCACACCCAAGTAGCAGAATTAGCTCTCCAACTTGCAGGATGCTTTATTTGCCAACTGGGAACCCCCAGGCATCAAAGTCAAAACTTTTTAGGATGCCTTTAGATATTTTCAGTTCCAGACTAGAAGAGAATTTCTTACAGTGTATTTCTGTTTCAGGAACGCTTGTATTCACCGACACAAAATCTTAGACTTCGACTATAAAATGTAGCTGTACCGAGTTATTTCCCTTTCTTCCTCTAGGCTTTCCTGAGGTGTCCCTTGGGGGCTGGGGGATGCAGATCTAAAAACTGTGCACGTCCACACCTGCATTCCTGTTGCCTTGACATGTGCGCGGCTGCGGACTGAGTTCTTCCGTCTTCCTAGGGCTGAAGAGGGCGAGTCTGCTTTTAGCTTTATTTTCTTTGTAGATAACTCAGTACGTTGAGAAGTCTAGCTTTTTATTTATCCTTGGAATTCCAAAGTTTGACAGGCCCACCTCGGCTACTCCGGGCATGCTTCCAGACCACCCCAGGAAAGCAAATACCACGATAAAGTGAGTCCATTGAATTGGTCTGACTTCCCAGCGCATCTGCCTTTTTATACCGAGCACTCTGCAGCGGTCTGTTAGTGTGCGATGACATGGTCTAAATTGAAAAAGACCTTGTTGCCCCCAAATGCTCCGCATGACGTGAGTGCTCAGCCAGCCCATCCTTCTGCCTGGGGAGGGTCCTGCCTCCATCTCGCTGCGGTCAGGGCGGCGGCGGCCGTGGCGGGGGCCGCGGCAAGGATAAAGCCTCGGCTCCCCCCGCTGATTCCTTCCCCCGGAGCACGCGGAGGCCGTCGGGGTCCTCCTACGCCAGAGTAATCCAGATGCGAACAGCAAGGATCGCCGGAACGGAAGTTTTACCGGAACGGGCCAGAGACCGGAGTGAGCAAATGGTTTTGGAAAAATGGTGCCACTAGACTTGCCCAACGCAGGGTTGCCGCAAAGTTTCACTTTGTTTAAAAAAACAAAAACAAAAAACCCGTATCTGCCAGGCACGATAAAACAAGGATGCCTGTGCGAGAACGCGACTCGGGGTGTGGTGTGTTTTCTGTTCATCCCTCCAGGGACTCGGGTAGACTCTCGAGTAGCAGCAAATATGAGAACGTTCCCTGCAGCGACTGTCATGGGTGGCGCCTACCCACCTGCCCCGGCTGGCTCCGGGGCAGCGCGCAGGGAGGGCCCGCGGCTGTTCTCCGAGCCTGCTTCCCGGTGCTGCGGCTCCGGCAGGGGAGCCGTTTCTCCAGGTTCTCTTTTGGGTCACTAATGCGGATCAATGTTGATACATTGAATTTTTGGAGTCAAGGAATCTGGGTTTTGTTTCAAATTCCAGAAAGTCGTCTTTTCAGTGCTCTCCTGAGACGTTCCTGAAAATCTGTAGGACGTGCGTGGCCGGATTCTCTGAGGACGCTTCTAGGGCTCGGCTCCGGCCACAGGTGCCACCTGTCCGCCGGAGTCTGTCGGCCGCTTACTGCCCTGGGCCGGGTTTTTTCTCGACCACGTACCGCTCGCAGTGTTTGGTCTGCTGAGTAGTCCCATCGGGTTACTGGGGTTTTGTGGCAGGCACAGGAGTCTCTGCTCCTTGGGGTCAGACTAGCAAAGGCTAGCTGCTGAGGCACAAGGAGGGTCTTCCCAACTGTAGGGAAATTGTCACCATCCACCCAAACCAGCCCCAGCTCAGCTTCAGGGAGCTGCTCCCCCACTGGTCTCTAGAGCCTTCTGCAAAGGGCTTCACTGGTCTCTTCCAGCTGAGCCCGCCCTCGTCTTTGCACCCCTCACCGCCCCCAAGCACGACCTGCCACAGGATGCGTCCCCAGAGCGCCCAGCTATTGTCCGCTTTGCCCATCAACAGTGACTAGGGTGCACCGTCCAGTTCTCACGCTCTGTCCCGTCCCATTCTTCTGAATCTCCGCAGTGGAAATCATTGGAATGGGAGCCTTTTTTCAGTTAATGGCAAGACTGGATAGACTACATCCACTTAAAAGAAACTACTTTCAGAGAACAAGTCCATATGCTTTCAAAAAGATGGGTATTTTTTTCCCCTTCCTGATCTAGTAGTCCATTACTACATACCTAGCCCCAGGAAATGATTTTTAATCACAAAAAGGTTTATGAAGACCTTCATTATTTATAAAGTAAAAAACGGCCAACCCACTTCATTGTCCATCACAAGGAGCATGGCTAAGGGGCTGCGGGACCCTCACCTGAAGAAACAGGCATTCACGGCTTTGGACATCATCACCTAGAGCAAGGCTTCAAGTCCTCTGGGAAACAGGTAAACGGCGCCCGTTCGTGTGTCCTGTGCGAACCCAGCTGTGGATCTTTCATGCGCAAAAAAGGAAAGCGGCCCGGATGCTCTCCGTGGTCGGGTACAGGTAGCCCACGGGGATTGCTCCTTCACCCGCCGCCACCTCTGTTTTACTACGTCTCCAGTGTAGGAGAGAATCAAATGGTGTTGGAAAGATGCTTTGGAAACCACATGTACGGCTCCCAGGGCAGAGGCCTGAGCGCCGATAAAGCAGTTGTGACATGTCAATGGCCTCTTGAGAGGGAGCCCGAAGCGCTGACAGTTTCCAGGAGCCCTAGACTCCCGCCGGCCCTCGCTGGATCAATTACTGCGTCAGAGGAGCCTGTTGTGAGGCCATTTACCAGTGTCTCCCTGGCATGAGAGAGGAGATGGTGATAACTAAAACAAGGTCTGACCTTGGGCAAGGAGAACGCCCAGGTGTACCCCATACCCCAGCTCGGCTCCCCAAAGACGCCGCGTCACACTGTGGGGCCAAAACTCCAAATGACGCCTCTGAGTGCCCGAGGACCAGGTGACAGATGCAGAATTAAAGCTTAAAAACCATCAGCTGCTGTGAGGTTTGCACAGACTCAGACACCTTTTCTGCCAAAACTCCTTCAGAGAGCGGATCTGGGCACGTTCACGGTCCCCTTGGCAACCCCCACCCTCCCCTCTCTCCCTGCCGGGCTCCACGGGGGCAGCCCCCACCACCCCCACCCAGAAGGTTCCTGCATGGAGGAAGTTACGTCTGGAAAATACATTTGCTTTTAACTATATTTGAAGTTTCTCTGCTGCTGGTGTTACCAAATTATTTATAACATTTCCAAGTTGTTTACAACAGCTTTGCAGAGCAATGTCTAGACCACTGCAGCCCCGTCCCCATCTGAAACCAAGTCTGTCACATCACTTTTCCATGAAATGCCTGCAGATGGGCTTTATGTGCACCGCGAGGAAACGCTGATTCCCTTCCCCAGGCAACAGCATCCCAGATCCTGCTGTGGCTCAGGGAGCGGTAAGCTTAACTAACCCAGGGGTCTTCAAGCTTACTTGTTCCAAGTTTTCCAGGTTTACCGGCCTGCTAAATACACTGATCCCGGGGCCGCCTGGGTGGCCCAGCCAGTTAAGTGTGTGCCTTCAGCTTGGGTCGTGGTCCAGGGGGTCCTGGGCTCGGACCCTGCGTCGGGTTCCCTACTCAGCGCAGGGTCAGCTCTTAGTCCTCTGTCCTCCCCACTGTCCCTGTTCATGGTTGGCCTCTCTCTCACAGATATCCTCAAGAAAAAAATAAATAAATTAGTCCCATATCTGGGAATCAAGCCGAAGAAAATAACGGAATTAAAGGAGGAAGACGGTAATCACATTTGTAAGTGGATTCCACGAATGCCCTGCTTGGAGGAGCGATGATTGATCTACGTCGGGTCAGACCACTCGACGGAAAAACCTGTCCATCATTTAAGTGCTAACAAATTAGGTTAACTGTATGAAAAGTGTGGATAATTTCACTGAAAGCCGTTCTCATCAAGGACAGTTCTGCCAACCAGGGGACTTGGAATGATGTCTGAAGACAGTTTGGTTTTGATACAAGGTACGCTCCGCAGCCCCAAAGCAGGGGGCAGTCCTCACCACAGAGGATGACCTGTGAATGCCAGAGTTTACAAAACAAAGTGGGGCGCCTGGGTGGATCAGTGAGTTAAAGCCTCTACCTTCAGCTCAGGTTAGGGATGGAGCCCGCAGGAGGCTCTCTGCTCAGCAGGGAGCCTGCCTCCCCCACCCCCGCCTACTTGTGATCTCTCTCTGTCAAATAAATAAAATCTTTAAAAAAATAATAAATAAATAAATAAGTCTGTTTCTTGGTTTAAAAAAAAAAAGAAAGTGGACCTATGGATTTGTATTATTATCATGCTTAAAGGCGGCATTGGCCTAGCAAGAGAAGGAATCAAACAGACCCGATGCTTACTGTATCAACTCCTCTCTTCCTCCGAATTATAAACCTGTATAATAGGCGCAATCGGGGCTGTGTGTAGCCATTCGCACAACATGATGTAATCTGGCTTAGGTCTCTTTAATGGACTTGTTTAAGGAACTCAGTCTTATTTGGTGATAAATTGAGGAAAGAGCCATTCAATGAAGTCTTGGGATGACTAACCGGGTTGTCCTTTCAGGACCGAACATTGCTATCACGGTAAGAATCACAAAAGGTGATTTTTTTTGATCATTGAAGGTTCAAGTGACTATCCAGTTCATATGGAAGTGTTTCTGTTGCCTTGGTCTAAAGCACTGATGTATCGAATTTGTTTCAAAATGGAACACTTGGCATTATCCATCACCTGATCCTTTCAAGACACAATTTTGTCATCAGGAGCGCGTTTTCTGCCAACACAAGCGATGCCTCTGTCACTGAAGTTCTCGGGCCCCCAAAGAACTATGCCTTTTAAGTGTCGCTTCCTGCTTTTGGTGCTTTGTCTGTCTGTCCTTATCTTTGCATCCTTTTCCATTTCAATGTTTATAAAATGCTTTGAAGTGGAAAACTATCAAGGTTGCAAAAATGGAGTGTAAGGCAGACAGCTATGCAGAAATGCCTAATGTTCTCTCCTCTGAGTCGAGTTCATGAATTTTTACTGCACGGACTATGGCTACAGCTGTTAAAAGGCATCTCCACCCCTGCCATCTCCCTTTCCCGTTGGATGGTTCTCAGCTTTATTGTGGAAGATGCCACATAAGCAACTTCCAAATCCCTGTTTAGTTCTTAAAGCCAAAACAACAAGTTAGAGAACTCACAGCCTCTATCCAAGGAAAAACAGAGAAGAGAAGATGCATATCCAGGGCCAATGACCAAGGACACATCAGACCACTGGGGTCCAGAACCATGGTTTTTCTGGTTTATCCAAAGAGAAGTGGGGTGGCCACACACTCACCCCACCCATGCTGCGTTCTGTGGTGGGGAAATGGAAAGATCTTAGAAGACTGCATTGGCCACATCATGGGGTTGCAAAAACACATGCCAAGTGGGGCTCATTCTGTGGGAGAGGCCGTTCAGAGGATTGTGCAGCTCCAGAAATCACATATCCAGACATTCTCCTAACAGCAACCCGAGACCTGAACTATCCCAGCCCGCTGCTGCCGTCATCGAGGCCAAGCCCTTCACATCAACCCTCTGCAAACTGGTTAATCAAAAGAGAGATTACACATCTTCAAGGACTTGGCAAAAGGACCAAGGTGGCTGGCTCCTTCAGGAGCAAAGAGAAGGACAAGAGTAGGGCCGAGCCCTGTGAATGTGCGGCCCCAGCGCAAGCCACAGCATGGCCTTGGTGGGTGCTCTCAGCCCTTCTGAAGGGACCCCCCCACCACCGACAGCAGGGGGGAGCATGCAGGAAAGATGAACTCTTCCAGGAAAGCATTATCTGGCTTGACTCTACTTGCTAGAAGGAAACTATACGGAACTTCCAAAGAGCTTCACCCTTTCCAACTCCATGACCTACTCAAAGAATCGTACGGCCTTGTCCAAGACGGAAGGAGGAAGGATGCTAGGAGGAAAACCTGGGACCACGGAGGAATTCTTTGACATCGCATGTCTGGCTCCATAATTCCTGACGGGTGTTTAAGTCCATCAGCCAACCATACCCAGAGGCCACTCCCACCCCACCAGCAGACACAGCTCAGGGAACCCCCAACTGGCGTTTCTTCACTCACCAGGACTGGCTGCATCTCACAGAAAACCAGGAGGGAAGCCAGCTCGATGTCTTCACTGTACCCGTTCTTCAGAGGAACAGATCTGAATCCTGCAGCAGAGAATGGAAAGGTAATGCAAAGACAGGCCATTAACATCAGACCTTAGCTTTCTTAGGGTTCCTGGGGATCCCACATCCAGTGCCAGAAGCAGATAAGTTAATGGCCTATGCTGGGGGATGACTTTCTGGAAACCAGGGTCCCCTCCTGATGGCCCATCACAGGCGTTCCAGCATGCGGCTCCAACAGATGGCCCCACACAGAAAAGTGCAGTTAAAGATCTCTGCCATGTAGAAATGAAAATCCTTCCCTTGAAAGAAATCCAAACATACAGAACACGACACATTTAGAGGGACTGCATCTGTGGTTCAATTCCTTATGTCCTCTGGAAGCCAGAAGACTCACAGGAGTAACGCACCTTTGTGTCCCCTCCTCCATGTCTACCTTTACAAACCATAGGATGGTGGGGCGGTGGGGGGGGGTCATCCCGAAAGATTTCTAATAGTAGGAAATCTGTCCCTTGGCAGTCCATAGCAGTATTGATCTTCCTCTGAAAGCCTTTCTCTATTTATAATTAGGACACTCATTGTTAAGTTATAATTTAGGGGGGAGGGTTGAGGTAGAGCTGATTTCCCTGCACACAAATGTTTATGACAACACCTCTCAAAGGTTGGTTGGTTTGCTTGTTTTAACTTAGTCTAAACAAATACATAGTAAAAACTGAAATCTCGTTCCTACCCGCTCATAATCCCTTCTTCCAGAAGGAGCCATGTTCACAGTGTCTTTCCAAGACACTGTCGTGATTTCTTCTAAGTCACTAATGGTAGTACTGGATGGTTTTCGTTTAACTTTCTGTTTTGGAGATGCTATGGCCCTAGTTTGTCTCAAAAGCTTTTACTTGCATTGTCTTCTCCTTCCCCTGGACAAGCCATGCCTGCATTAGGGCACGCGCACCGTTGCCTCTGACTTCCACCATCCGGGTCTGGGCTTGTCCGATGATCATTCTTACGCTCTCGGAGAGCCTGAACAGTATCACTTGACTGATCCCTCTCTCCCTTCCCAGTGCTTTGGGTGAGGAAGTTGATGTACCTTTTGCAAGGCCACACCTCCTCTCTCCTTCCTTCCCCTCATTTGGGTAAGCTGAATCACTGTCTCTATAAGACACTCCGTGTAAATACCGCTGACCCTGGAGCAGCACAGGTTTGAACTGGGTGGGTCCACTTTATACACAGATTTTTTTCCCGATAAGTACAGTACTCTAAGTGTCTGAATATGTTTTCTCTTCCAGCTTACCTTAAGAATACAGTATAAAATACAAAGTCTGTGTCAACTGACGGTTACGAGGCTTCTGGTCAGCCGTAGGCTGTGAGTAGGTTTGGAGGGAGTCAAAACTCCTAGGTGGCTTTTTTACTGCTTGAGGCATGGACATCCCCAAATGCCACATTGTTCAAGGGTCAGGTATATAGTGTTTCATTTTCTAACCGTAATTCTTCCAGAAAAGGAGACTTGGTTATAAAGTTGTCAAACATACAGCAAAGCTAAGGTAACAGAACAAGAACACTGTGTGCCAGCCACACAGATCCGTCATTAACCTTTTCCTATGGTTTTTTAACCATACTCACCCACTCCTCATCTAGCATACAGGCGTGTAGATGTGTCGCCACGTGAGACGTGGACACCTGGGTACGTCCCTCCTGCGCGCTGGCAGGCGTCTCACAAGCTGGACCTCAGGACTTGGTGTCCGTGTCTTCCCACTGAAAATCTGTGCATTTCATGGTGTGTAAGTTTCAAACGTCCAGTACGCATCACCTTTTTACTGGGCTTCTCTGTCAGTGCTTTTGTTGGCTCACCTTTCCCTCTCATTTTCTTCAGCACGACCTCGTGACACCTAAAATCCTCGAACGCCACGTACTTGAACGCATCCATTCTTCGGTTTTGTACCTGACTGACAGTTTGGGTATAAAACCCTCAGGTCAGACCTCTCCCGGGAGGATTTTGAGGACATTGTGTTCTGTGAATAGTGAAGTTTTCTGACCTCTTCTCCCTTTCTTTTTTGTTTTTTTAGAAGATTTTATTTATTTATTTGGCAGATCACAAGTAGGCAGAGAGAGAGGCGGAAGCAGGCTCCCCGGGCAGAGAGCCCGATGTGGGGCTCGATCCCAGGACCCTGAGATCATGACCTGAGCCGAAGGCAGCGGCTTAACCCACTGAGCCACCCAGGCGCCCCTTCTCTCTCTTCTCCCCTTCTAGGTGATGCGATTTGTCTTGGCTTGTCTGCTGGTCTGGTTGTTTGGCCTGAAATTCTGCATCTGTAAGAGCTGGTCTGGGGACAGTGGGGGGGAAGTCTGTCTAGGTGCTGAGTGGCTGTTGGAATGTACTAGCCTGGACTCGGGAAGGCTATGAAGCAGCCCGCACACTCCAGTGACGGGGAAGTGCCCTTTTGCTTAGACTCGACAGGCAGCATGTGCCCCCAGATTTGGAGAAGTGTGCCCCATCCCCACACCCCTCCTTTCAATGGCCAGTTCTCATTTCCTGAGCCGTCTTCATGTGTCCTGGGGTTAGGGCAGAAAGGTGTTTCCCAGTTCACCCAAAACAGTTTGGTTCTTTTGTTGTTGTTGGTTTGGGTTGTGTCATACACACAAAGGAAACAGAGATGTCTTTTGAAGCGCACTCCGTATTTGGTTTATCAGAGTAGCAAAGGCCTTCAGAGTAGGACGAACGTGGAGTGTGCGGTGAGACATTCCCAGGTCTGCAGCCCAGCTCTGGTCCTGCAGGTGCGTGACCCTGAGCAAGTTAATTAGCATCTCTAGGCCCCAAAGCGCTGGCGTTTAAAAGGCAGAGATGATAAAACCCCTTTCCCAGGACTGCTGCAAGGTTTAAAGAGTCGAAGGCGCAAAACGCAGTAAACGATGTTTTCCTTCCTTTCTGAGCTCCATCTGGCTCAAAAGCTTAAGTGCGTCCCTAATGGCCGTGGGCAGAGTTTGTGAGTTCAGAAGGCTCCCAACGCCTTATGCGAAAAGGTGTTGTTGCGCGCCTTCCCTGAATATGGACGTGCCAGGCCTCGCTGGGAATTGCACAGGAGCAAGACAAGGTTCTTACCGACCATGCTCCCAGCGGGGGAAAGGTCACCTGTTTCATCATCCATGACCTACGGCTCTTTTTAAAAATTACAAAGATTTTATTGATTTGAGAGAGAGGCAGAGGAGAGGGAGAAGCAGGCTCCTTGCTGAGCGGGGAGCCCAACGCATGGCCCTATCCCAAGACCCCGGGATCATGACCTGAGCCGAAGGCAGCCATTTAACCAACTGAGCCCCCCAGGCGCCCCTGTCCTTTGTATTTTAAATCTTCAAGCTAAGTGCTAACATTTTCTAGATTAATGGCCACAATTCGGCGGGTAAGGTACCAGGAGCATCAACTCTGACCTCCCTCTCCAAGGCATTAGGAGCAACTACAAAGCTCACATCCCTTCTCCTTCCGGAGCACACGGTAACGAGGTCCTGACAGCACGGCAGGGTGGTTCCGGGGGACGCTGAGAACACAGTTACCATAGAAGGAAATCTCTCCCAGCCTCACTGTCCGCTGTTGTCGAAGCGCACATTACAGAACTGCAGCTTCACTGCTAGCTTTAAAGTAGCTGCCTGAGGCCGCCGGGTCCGCAAGAGGGGTTGCCCAATAGCAGAGTTCAGGGACTCACATGTGCGTCCGGTGAGAGAACATGATGAAGACGGCTGTCTCCAAAATTCTCTGCTCCTTCACTTCGGAATTGGTTTCCTGGATGGTAAGATGAGCAGCTGAGCTCAGTCCTCTCCAGGTGCCCGCTGAGGAGCTGGGGAAGCCTGCCCCTGCCTGTCCCCCAACCCAGGTAGAGCCAAGCACCCAGGGACAGGGCCAGGGACCTGCACTTTCTAGGCCCAGGGTTAGCTGGGCAGGTGCTGGAAATGATCAGCTTTAGGACACTAAGGAAGGCAGAGGGTTGGGAATATCAGCTATTGTTTCAAGTTTAGAACAAAGGAAACGGGACACGAGATTTCCAAACACCACCAAGAAAAAAGACTATATGGGTATATAAATCACTAAAATGAAGGATCTGTGGCTCTTGAAAAATGATCCTTGGGGAACAGTGACCTCATGAGGACTCCAAAAGGATCTATGATCTCGTGGCTCTGTCCCACAGAAATGCTAAGGAAGGGGGAAAAGGGAATTCGGCATCGAGCGAGGGCCTGTTTGTCAAAGGTGACACAATCCAGCAGGAGAGTCAAAGCACAGAAACCAGACAAGGTAAGGACAGTCCCGTTCACAAAGCACATCCAGCTCACGCGTCCCATGTTCCCTCCCTGGGAGGGTCTTTCTGCACTGGGGTGGGGATGGGACACAGTTTCTTTGTTTTTCGGGTTTTTAAAGATTGTGCATGTTTGCATGCCAGAGCGAGCACGAGTAAGTGGAGAGGGAGAAGCAGAGTCCCCGCAGAGCAGGGACCCCAATATGGGGCTTGATCCCCGGCCCCGGAGATCATGACCTGAGCAAAGGCAGATGCTTAACCAATTTAACGATGTAACAGTTTATCAACGGTTCCAATTTTATGGAACAGGAAGGTGAAGGTCTGCTGGTGTGGGAAGCAGCAGATCGGAGACTGCGCCTCCCAGCTGCGCGGGGCCCCTTCCTTCCCTCCCGGGGCACAGTGCCAGCCCGGCGGGTGTGGGGGGTCAGAGGCCTGGCTGCGCAGGGCATAGCCTCCCCTCCCTTCCCTGGTCCAGTCCATACTCCTGGGGACAACTTTATGTGATCAGCTGTCTGAGCCACCCAGTCCCTTTTACAACAATGTCATAAAAACCAGAATGCTGCTTCATTCTTTCTAAAGCCAGCAGCACAAACCTCAAGTCCTGCTAAGCCCAGACCGCACCTCTTAATTAAAATGACTTACCCGATTTGATTCCTTTGATGGGGTAAGTGGCGTGGGCAAGGAAGTTGGGATCACTGAACATATCTTCCTCGTAGACGACAAAACGCAGAAACGCCAGGTTGGGGTCATAAATTTCAAAAGTCACTTTCTCCTGTGTTGGAGCCCAAATCGGGCTGAGGCCATTGTCATCTGGAAGGAGATAGAGGCTCAGCACAGGCTCCACTGGTCCTGCCCCCTCCCGGTTAAACCACCTCTTTTGTCCCTCAGCCTTTTTGAATCTCCTTAGCAGCCCTATAAATAGGCATCAAGGCCAAAATCTAAGAATAGTTATTTTTCCAGGAGCAAGCCTAGTAAAGCGGCTGTCAGAGTTCTGGTCCTTAGTAAGCAGAGAAGAGAGACCACACCCCTTGCTGCCGCTTCCCTCTGGGCTCCCGGGTTGGGCAGGGGTAGGAGGGCAGGGAACAGGGAGATCACAGTGGGGAGCTGCACCGCTCTTCTGGACAAGGAAGTGGGGCTGGCTCTCTGAAAAGGGGGAACGGATGTGGGTTCTGGAGTAATTGGGGTGAACCAGCCTCTTGGAGCAAGGGCAGCTGTGGGCCTGGCCCACCCCCCGGGAAATGTCAGTTTAGCTGGTACACGTGTGATTTGTTGCTCGGGCTGCCTCTTACTGGGGACAGTGATCCCAGGCCTTAAAACATTGACCATTTCTTCCTGGCTTCAGGGTCTCCCTTCACTTGGAGGATAGAATCGCCCAGGTTGGACCGACGCCTGTGGACCAGCCACACTGTCTGTGTCTCTGTGTCTTAGCCTTGGGCACAATAGATAAAGCGGGCGGGGCCCAAAGAGGCCCACCCTCCGTCACCCCAGCTTCCTAGCACAGGGGTTTGGTCCAGGACTCCCACCACGAGTGGCTGGGTGTGTGTCCAACTAATGGTGGGGTCCTGTGTTCCCCCCCGCACCAACCCCACCCAAGCTGGACAGTACAGGTATGAGGGATGAAGGAAAAGCCATGGGCAATAAAAGTACATCAAACCCCCCCAGGATGCAACTTACTCACAACTGTTGTCTTAAACTTGTTGTTGTCATACTCAGCTCCACAAATCTCCACCTCCACAAAGGGACACGCAATACTTCGTCCAAGTTTGGGGAGATGGCGAGCCCCGAGAACCTAGGACACCAAAGGTCAGTACTGGAAGTCCTCCCGAGCAGAGAGCTTAGTCTCGGTGCCGGAGTCAGACCAGAGGAGGTCCAGGCAGCCTGACGTTGCTCAGCAGGGGTCACCCCACTGCTTCCCTCTCCTGCATGGGGAAACAGGGCTGGAGAAGCCAGGATGGGAACCCTCCTGCCATCAGAGACCTCCCCGAGCACAGACATGCACACATGCACACCTCCGCCCCCCCCCCACCGCCCTAGAACCTCCAGAGACCGCCCAGGAAAGGACAGAGGAGAAAGTGGTATTTTTTAAAAAAAAGACTTTTCATGACACATGCTGAATTTTTTTTTTCCTTCCTTAATCATATGAGAAATGCAATTCTGATCTCTCTCTTGCATACTTTCCAAAAGAGGAAAAAACCAAAACTCTTACAAAGAGGCAACATGTTCTCAGAAAGTTGGATGCATTTTCATCCGTTTTCACCCTCTAAACCTGGCCGCTGTGGGGAGACAGTCTCTCCTTTGTGAAGACCAAATGGCCATTTCCTATGTTTATTTCCCTCCTTCTCTAGCCGGAGGCTGATGTCACCGAGACCCTGCTGAACCCAGCAAGACCTGAAATCCTACCTCTCCCCTGGCAGGTGACACAGGGAGGTGACCAAGTCTCCCTGGGACCTGGGGTGCCCTGAAATTCAGATCTGAAACAGTGACTGGACGTCGATGGTTTCAGCAGGGTGACAGGCGTTGCGGGCTGGAGGCCTGAGTTACCTTGACCGACAGAGTCATCAAGATCTTTCTCTGGGACTCGGGAGGCATCGGGTCGTACTGCTCGGACCTCATGCTCTCGGGCTGGAGGACGTAGCCCGTGCGACCATTGAGTGAGAACAAGGCGTGGTTCATCTGCATGTACTTATCTGGGAAGGAAAGGAAACCAGGTGAGGAAAGGGAGCCTCCTAGGCAGGCCGTGCTGGGGTGGAGGGTGGTGGGAGGTGATTTACACCTGTTTACAAAAATAAGTTTCAGGCAGTCGTTAAATTAGGAGTTTCAAAAAAAAAAAAAAAAATCCCAACTGGCGAACACCATTCTAAATGTGACACTAAAACCTACTCAATGCTCAAAATTTCTTACATTTTTTTTTCCTGAGAGTTAATTTTAAAATTTCAGTTAAGATAGGCTGCACATGAGAAAGTCAATTATCATATGGTTTCACTTACTTGTGGAGCATAAAGAATAACACGGAGGATATTAAGAGAAGGAAAGGAAAAGTGAATTGGGGGAAATCGGAGGGGGGGACCAAGCATGAGAGACTGTGGGCTCTGAAACAAACGGAGGGTTTTGGGGAGGTGGGTGAGCCAGATGGTGGGTATTCAGGAGGGCACGGATTGCACGGAGCCCGGGGTGTGGTGCATAAACAATGAATCTTGGAACACTGAAAAAAAGAGACTGCATGTACACACACACACACACACACAATCATTTTAGCTCAAGTGACAGGGATGGAGCAACACACAAAAGCGATCTGATAATGTTGCTATAAAGGACTTCACCCCATTAATGAGATGAGGTAAAAAGCACGAACAGTTTGCAGGAAAGAAAACGCTTTCTAAGTACACAGAAAACCGGCTCACTTTACTCCTAGTAAGGCGTACCATTGTGACATCGATTTGTACCTGTCGCGCGCACAAAGATCAAAAAGGCTGACTATGTTGGTGAAGTCACACGGGAAAGGTGTACTCGAACACTGGCCCGCTTCGCATTCCCTCCCACGGTCTCTCCGGAGGCCCTCACCTCTGGGGAGGCCGCAGAGCTCAGGCACGACGGGGTGCAGGTGTTAGTGGGCCTCCTCAGGAAAGCTGGCCCAAGTGCCAGTGTGGGAGGACCTAGCCGGCGCTGAGCTCTCGGTCCCGCCGCTGGACTCCCCCATCTGTGAAGCCGTGCTCACGTAAGCTTACAGAGGGCAGGGCCGTCCTTAAGAGCAAATGAGGGAAGTGCCTCGGTGGGGGAGACCTGTTAAACAGGGTAGGGTTCCACTCAACGGAATCCTGCACAGGCATTAAAACAATGTAAAGGAGAGTACTGATGAGATTCGTCAACCAAAGAGCCCAGTGCTGTGATTTGTGCTACCACTGGTATGAACATGTTTTGCATGTTGGCTTTTCTCGGCAGTGAGCATCTCTGAGAGTCTAAGCGTGAAGCCCTCAAAGGAGGAGAGGCCAGGAGAAGAGCTCCCTGAGGATGGCCACTGAACACCTGGATCCAGCTGTGCCTGAAGCTTGCTGCTAACTCCTGGACTTTCATTCCAGGAGCTTAAGTGTTTCCTTTCTCCCTTCAGCCACCCTACTCCGTCACCTGCCATCGAAGAGCCTGCCAAATACAGAAGCCCAGTGTCCCACCATCACTCCATTCAATGGCTGAGCCCGACACTGGCGTGCTGGGTGAACCCTGGCAGATCCTGGGACAGGGGACTGGGCCTGGAGCGACGCCCCCATCAGGGCTCCTTTACCTGGAGTCTGGAAATTGAGAGCCACCATCTGGGAGCCGCACAGCCAGAGGCGAAAGGGGTCATAGTTGGAGGAGTCCACCCTCTGTCCCTTGGGGTAAACTCGAGTCAGGCCCTTCTGGTTGTACTTCAGGAGGTCGACGGGTTTCTGCCTGACGACACTGTCCGCCTTCGTCTCCACAAAGGAGCGGATTTCTCGGAAGTCGGGGTTTTCTGCGCATAAGAGAGGGAGTCACCGTTTATTCCGTCCGCTGCTCTGTCGTGATGTTTGCTGCGCCAGCTGAATGCGCAGGTGGAAGCAGAAACCAGGAACCTCGGGGCCGAGATGGCCCGGGGTGAGATGCTCTTACCCTCACCGGTACTGCTCTTGGCTCTTGCCTGCCAAGGATCCCCACATGCCTACAGCCTTGTGGTCTGGGATTCGTGTCATTTACTTCTTGTTTAAAACCACCACCAGCCTTGTGCCCAAAAACCCGAGTGGTACAGTTACAGAAGGGGACATGGTGGCAGATGGCCACAGGAATCAGGAGGAGGAGGAGGGCTTAGGATCTGGCTTCCTCCTCCCAGATACTGTGCAGAAGACAAGTGCACCAGGACCCATGGGGGAGGGAGAGTCTGCTGCCTACAGGCAGGGGTGCGGTCCGAGGGGGTGCCAAGGTACAGGACTGTGCAGTTGTGGCTCCCGCCCCTGACCACGCTGAGTCCGGCTCTGAGCTCCGCCACAGGGACCAAGGGACCCGCCGCCCCGTGACGGGTAACTAGGCTTCAGTGCTGTTTCTCTGGCCCTCCATCCTGGAATCACAGAGGCTTCAGACCAAACAAAGAGGGAGGAAAAGAACAGGATCTTATTAGGGCCAAGAACTTACTCCTGTGGAGATGGGAAAAGATTCCTTTTTTAATCCTCCTACGGCAAGCTCCATGGCCCCAGAAGCCCTCCAGGTCCTGATTCCTGGAGCCTGGGACTGTGACTTACAGTGGCAAAGGGACTGTGCAGATGGGATGACATTAAGGAATCTGAAAGGGGGCGATTATCTGGGCCCTAAACGTAGGGTCTGTGGATAAGAGAAGGGGAGGGAGACATGACCACAAGACACAGGCAGAGACCAGAAAAGGCAAGGCACGGACTCTCCCCTTGAACCCCTGGATGGAGCAGGACCCTACCAGCACCTGGACTTCAGCCCAGAGACCCTGAAGTTG